>NW_020954600.1:9234651-9236652 GCF_900497805.2 Vombatus ursinus | reverse complement strand
TATCTATCTATCTATCTATCTATCTATCTATCTATCTATCTATCTATATTATATACATATAATTTCTTCCCTCCAACAACCCTAATATTGACAAAGGTCTCATGAGTTAAAAATATCATCTTTCCATGCAGGAATGTAAACAGTTCAACCTTAATAAATCCCTTATGATTTCTCTTTCCTGTTTATCTCTTCATGCTTCTCTCGAGTCTTATATTTGAAAGTCAAATTTTCTATTCAGCTCTGTTCTTTTCATCAAGAATGCTTGAAAGTCCTCTATTTCACTAAATATCTATTTTTTTTGCTTAAAGGATTATAGTCAGTTTTGCTGGGTAGGTGATTCTTGGTTGTAATCCTATCTCCTTTGACCTCTGGAATATTATATTCCAAGCCTTCAGTCCCTTAAAGTAGAAGCTGCTAAATCTTGTGTTATCCTGATTGTGTTTCCACAATACTTGAATTGTTTCTTTCTGCCTGCCTGTCATATTTTCTCCTTGACCCGGGAACTTTGGTTAACATGGTTGCAATATTCCTAGGAATTTTCCTTTGGGGATTTCTCTCAGGAGTTGATCAGTGCATTCTTTTCATTTTTATTTTACCCTCTGGTTCTAGAAAATCAGGATTGTTTTCCTTGATAATTTCTTGAAAGATGATGTCTAGGCTCTTTTTTTTATCATGGCTTTCAGGTTGTCTAATAATTTTTAAATTATTTTTTCTGTTTTCCAGGTCAGTTGTTTTTCCAATCAGATATTTAACATTGTCTTCTATTTTTTTTCATTCTTTTGGTTTTGTTTTACAATGTCTTGATTTCTCATAAAGTCATTAACTTCCATTTGCTCCATTCTAATTTTTAAGGAATTATTTTCTTCAATGAGCTTTTGGACTTCCTTTTCCATTTGCCCAAGAGAAACTTCTAGGCATCTGCAAATTTTCATTTCTTCCAAGGTGCTATGATCAAGGGTGAGGTGTTTACTCCTTTCTTGGCCTGTGCTCTGGTCTATGAGTGACCACAAGCACTCTTTCTGCCTTGGAACTGTGAGGAGGATTCCCTCTCAACCACCACTACAAGCTCCACCACACTAGTGCTACTTCTTGCTCCAGGACCACCACCCAGAACTGTGACTCAGATCCAAGCATGGGCACAGCAAGAGAATCCTGCCTCAGCACTGGCAAAGAGATCCCTGCAATCCCCCTCTGCTCAGTCACTCAATTCCCCCTCTGTGTGGATGTAGATCTGGAAACAGTCACCACTCCAGGGGTTGTGTTGGGACTGGGGCTGGGACTAAGCTTCTCTCTCGCCATGGTCACACACTTTTCCTACTGACCTTCTAAGTTGTCTTTGACATTTGTGGGTTGAGATGTCTGGAAACTGCCACAGCTTCCTGTGATTCAGTCCCCTGATTCCTGCTTCAGGTTCACTGAGGCCTGGCCTTTGCCTGCACACCCACACTGAGCTGCTTTCCTCTCCCAGCCTGGCACAATATACCTTTACAATCAACCATCTAGTTTGACTTGGGCTGGAAATTTTTTTCACTCTGTCTTTTTGTGACTTCTGCTGCTCTAGAATTTGTTTAGAGCCATTTTTACAGGTATTTGGAGGGGTTATCTGTGGCATTATAGTGAAAAGGTTTTTGTCCTGTTCCATTCTTCAAGGACATCTACAATCCTTAGTTTGTCTCTATGTATCCTGTCTTTGAGATCAATAAGCTTTGTTTGCATAGTGAGCATATTTTCATTAATCTTTCTATTTTTTAAAATTATTTTCTACTAGATTGTCCTTGACTTCTATATCTGACCATTTCCAATCTATTGTTCTCACTTCTGTTTCTTTGGTGAAATTTGCCATTGAACATTCCATTTTTTTTTCTATTCTATCTATCATATATATATATATATGTATGTGTGTGTGTGTTTGTGTATATATATATGTATGTGTGTGTATGTGTGTGTGTGTGCATGTGTGTGTGTGTGTGTGTGTGTGTGTGTGTGTGTGTGTGTGTGTGT
>NW_020954600.1:9187974-9234641 GCF_900497805.2 Vombatus ursinus | reverse complement strand
TGTGTGTGTGTGTGTGTGTGTGTGTGTGTGTGTGTGTGTGTGTGTGTTCTGTTCAGGCCATAAATTTTACTTTTATAATTCTCATTTCTCTTTTGAACCACTTGGGAATAGTGTGTTATAATTCATGTTCTCATCACATTTTATAGAGTCCTCTGTCTCATCAAGTTTTAGATCATTTTTCTTCATTTTGCAGTATTTATTCACAGATGCCTCAACTTGTTTAGTAAATCTAATGGTCCAGTTTTCTTTTTTTATTATTATTATTAATGTCTTCCCCATTGATTTATCTCCTTATTTTCAATGTATTTGAGTCTTCTTCCTGAGATCTTTGGTAATTGTAAATATGTGTCAGGTCCTTACATCTGCCAGTAGAGCCTTACTTCTAGGAACATGTGGGTGGGGGGAGGTGCTGAGTGAACTCAAGGTCATTATCAGTTCATTTTTCTAACCTTTTTTGCACTCTGTGTGTTGCAAACCAGGGAGATATTGAAGTCACTTTGTCTTTGGTGCATTATTTCTGTTTTGGAGAAGTGTGAAAGGTTGTATGATCAGAGGAAATGTGTAGCCCTGGTCGTGGATCTATATGAATTGCTAATCTTCTTGAACAATATCAATCCAATATATCCAATTACTATATGGTCATTTTCTAATCAATGCATATCTGTTTTGTTTCTACTTTTTTGCTACCACAAAATTGCTGCCATGAAAATTGCATAAGACTTTTCTATAAAAGACATTTGTGTAAATGTTGAGTTTACATAATTTATGTATTGAATTTGCTGGAGAACCCAGGTCACATAGTCAACCCATGTCATAAGTGGGATTTGAATTCAGATCTTCCTGGCTTTGAGGCCAGTTCTCTATCCACTATATCCAGTTGCCTCTTTGAAAATAGTAAGCCTTAATAAATATTTGTTTAATGATCAATTAATTTGTTGAAAGAAATAGAGAAAAAAACAACAACTTTAACTCTGATATCAGAGAAAAACTGGGTCACATTAGTAGCATTTTCCTGCTTTATAGTTATTTTTTTTCTTTTTATGAGAATAGGCATCTTTATCTTGCCCCAGTGGGTAGTGCAGTGGCCACTTACAGGACTATCTACTAATAATTGATACAATTGAAATAAATTCAATTCAATAAACATTTATTTAGTGCCTATTATGTACCAGGCACTATGCTAAGAATATAAATAAGGAAAATAAAGGAAACATACCAAAGGAGGCTGGAAACAGCCAGAGGTAAAAGCACCAGGAGGTGCCTTGTTCCTTCAGTTTAAAACATGCAAAGGAGGAGATGAAGGGTAGAGTGAGCTAAAAGTCCAATTTTCACTTTCTACAAAGGAAAACTTTGGGATGAATTTAGTGTTCCACCCCTCCAGATCTCTAATTAGAGGGTAGAGGAGGCTGAGGGAGTGGTATCCAAGGTTGTATGGGATATCCAGGAAGGATTGGCACCTCTGGGGTAAGAGCTTGCTGAACCCTTTTCAGGCCTACTCATCCACCTTTGGTGTTCAACTGTCACCCAAATATCATCTGTGACTATAAGAAGCTGTGGCATACCCAGTGGCCACACCCCATAAAACCACCATGGCAGAGGCAAATACCTCAAATCCACTGGTGAGTTAGGAGAATGTCTACCCCAAGCATGAGAAGACATCCTCCAGTAGAATGTGTAGATGAGAACAATTTCTTCCAAGGATCATGAATGCAGCTGAAGCAGCCATTATTGAGCACTTACAGCTAGGTCAGACATCAAAAACACCAAGTTTATCCACTGCATCACCAGTCATCCTGACTTTTGTTTTGCCACTGGACTTTGATGACTCTGGAAGAGAGAGTGAAGCTAATGACTTTGTGAAACTCTGCCTAACTTAAATCCAATCCATGCTCAAATCAAGACATTACTGCATGATGCATACACTTTTTCTTTGAAAAAATAAAGAAACAGCATCCAAGGCTTGAGTTAGCATACTAATGAGAGTAGAAGTGATAAGTTTATCCTGGAAGGTCCATCTTGTCCACCAGGCAGAGGTACAGATGGAGAGTAGAGAAGATAAGCTCCAATCTGCTCCATTTTTCTGCCCAAAGTTAATTCTCCCCTCTTTTGTCAACCTGGTCCCCTCCCCATACCATATTAGTGTTGAAGTTATCACACACACTAAATCAGCTTCAGCCTACAACTGCTCAGAACTCCTGAACTCAAGCAATTGATCAGCCTCAGCCTCCCTAGCAAAAGGTATGGACTATAAAGCCCAGCTCATTACAGACCTGTAAGCAGAGACTGGATGAACACTTCCTGGATAAGTTCTAGTGGGGATTTCTTTTTTGTTGCAGCTTGAACTAAATGGGACCTGAGGTCCTGTACACCTTGAAAATTCTGTGATTCTATATAAATGCCATCTATTATTATTTTGAACGCACTTGAATGAAGAAAAGCCTGAGAAATTGGAAGTGATTGTAATTATTATCAAATGGCTGGTTTATGAAAAGAGGTTTTTCACATGTACTCTTGCTTGAAGTGGAACACCTTAATCTCTCCACATCTATACAAATACTCTCTCCCTTCCTATTCTTTCCTAGGGAAGAGCAAGCACTAATTGTCCCTAATTGGATTTTGATGGGTTCTTACCTAATTAGCACTTAAAGAGTTTTTACAAACTTAATGAATCTCCATCCTCTTCATAAAAATAGCTCTTTCACATTTTTAGAGATCATCACAAAAGATACCTAATGCCAAAAAAAAAGAAAGAAAGAAAGAAAAGGGAAAAAAAAGAAAGGAAAGATTTACATTTTCATTATGCTTTCTGACCTAACAAGCAATGAACATTTTTGATCTCATCTCTCTCTGTTTGAAAGCTTCAGTGTTTGGTCTTGACATATTGCTAATGTGAAGAGATACGTCTTTATTGCACTGACTACTAATTAATCTTTCTAATTACAGCATCTCCCAACAAGAAGCAAGATCAGATGTAGGGTAATGGCAGCTACAAAGGAAGAAGCTGCTACTTCTCCTGTTGCATGGTTGATTCACCATCAAATAGGGAAGTCTTCAACCAAATAGCTCATTCTGGGACAACTGACTTGATGATATAGTTATTGTTAATGAGCTCACAAACAGCCTTGTGCTCTCTTAACTTTTAGAGGAAATATTCATGTTATGTGTTTGCCATAGTCATAATTACTCAAGTCATTCACCTCTGTAAGACTTCTAGTTGTGGCCACCACAGTGTAATTGCTTAGTAATCACAGAAAATGTGTGAGTTTTTTGGTCAAAAGATTTCCTGCCAATGTGATCAGGAGACCCCAAATGCACTGATTGCAGTACCCTAACTCTAATTATAAAACTCAGGTAACATTTTGTGCATAACTTACAATTGCTAATTGGAAGTAGAAGCAGCACTATAAGCAAGAATATAAGAAAGGTGGACAGTATCTTCAAAGTCTCCCAGAAATCCAGAAGACAAGTTGATTGAATTTTTGTATGTGTTTTGCCTCTATGCCCTCTTTCTGGCAAGGGTGACACATTGAAATATCAGGAGACTGACAGTGAGGCCCCAAACTCCATGTTAAGAATAGGAGCCCAAAAATGTCCATCTTATTTTTATTCTCATCTGGCATTGCACACAAAATATGAGAGGCCCGTTCAGAGCAGTGACCTCACAACTGGTACACTAAGGTCTCAGACTATATTGGGAGGAAGGGCTTACTAATAACTGAGAAAATAGGTCTCAAAATATTAGGTTTTTAGACAGAGCCTGTAACCTTTCAGGCAGTGTGTCTCCTGTGTTGTCATTTTTGCTCATTCCAATCATTTCTGATATTTGGATTGAGTCATGCAGAACTGACAGTGATTACAGGGTTGGGTGGGAGGAGGGGGAGAAATTGTACACTCACCATATAGCTTGTTAAACTAGGATCCAGCTGGTTTGGCGGAACAAAACAGGAAGGAATGAAGGGAAAGGGGAAAAGGCTGAAAATGAGTGACGTCTTCAGAATGTCCAGGACCAACTCCCAAGAGGATTTCATTTTTTTCCTACATGTTATGAATAAGTGTGAGCATTCCAGAGCTGAGACAGTGGGAGATGGGGCTCAGAGTTTTTTTCAAAGTCATTTTCAGAGTTAACATACTAAGTTATACAGTACTTTAACTGGTTGTGAACTCCAGTGATTAAAATAATTGATACAAGCTGAGGTGGGGACAAAAAAACAAAACAAACCAAAACATTGATAGCAAATTGGATTAGCATTCACAAATTATGGAATTGTTATTGTTGTTCAGTCATTTTTCAATAGTTTCTGACTCTTTAGGAACCTGTCTGGGGTTTTTTGGCAAAGCCACTGGAATGGTTTGCCATTTCCTTCTCCAATTCATTTTACAGATGAGGAAACTGAGGCAACCAGGGTTAAGTGATTTGCCCAGGATCACACAGCTAGTAAGTGTCTGAGACCAGATTTGAACTCAGGAAGATGAGTCTTCCTATCACTAGGTTCAGCACTCTATCCACTGTTCCACCTAGCTGCCCAAACAAATCATGGAATAAAACATAAGTTATTTGCAGAAATTAAGGGAATGGTGAAGCATGTAGTTGGTAGAGCACACAGAGCACTGGACTTGGATCTGGGAAGAGTTTGTTCTAATCCTGCCTCAGATATTTAGATATGTGACCCTGGGACTATCAGCTAACCTCTATATGCATCAGTTTCTTCATCTGTTAAATGGGGAAAATAATAGCACCTACTTCTCCTGGTTGTTCTGAAGATCAGGTGATCTTCTATTAATAAGTAAAATAGTTTGCCAATCTTAAAATATTATATAAAAGTATTATATAAAAACATTATATAAAATAATGTGTGTTGCTCATGGTGGTGGTGGCAGGAGAAGGAATAGAAGGACTGTGATGAAGAGAATGGAAATTTGTGTATGATCCTAATTTCTGAAGAAGAAAAAGGAAAAACAAAACATAAGCTTTTAGAAACACATTGAAAAATGACTCTTACCAAAAAGTCATCAGATGCTATGAAACTTAGAGAATATTGTCCATAGGGTCTCAACCCTAATATGTCCAATCTTCATGCAGTCCTCTGGTCTCCACATTGCTCATTTTACACTCTGTACAGATGACATCCCATGGAGGTCATACCCACATATCCTATTTCTAAATCATTTCACCTGGGACAGAACTCCATTCACCTATTCTTATACATTTGGGCTAAAGGAGAAGGTAGCCCCTCTCTGTTAACAGTTGTTTAATTTAACTGGACTCTTACCTTTAAGGTCTAATACATTATTAGATCTTGGAGGAAATGTTGTACTCTTTGAAAAGTTGGTGGAGAAAAGATTAAGTGAAAAAAAAATGAACCTTATGACATTCCCTACAATCACACTGTTTAGCAACCTTTCTGGTACTTTGCCTTGCTGTTAAACTTCACTACTCTTTAAGGATGTCTTCTCCAGATATGTATTTGTCACAGCCCTTCCTAAGAGGAAAATAAGTAATATCTCCTAGAGGGAGATGGCCTAGTGTCAAATATGTGTGTAAACACACACATGTATATGTATGTATATATTCATATGTGTATGAATATATGAATATATGTATACACAGAATAGTATATATGTATGCATGTGTGTACATATATGGTATATATACTATACATATGTGGCATGTATAACATGTATATATATGTGTGTATGTGTATGTGTGTATATATATATTTCAAATATACATTAAAACATTTTCCATTTCATTGTCAGTATTCCTGATAAAAGACATATGTTTATGATTTTTTCCCCTCCCATAAATAGCATTTTGGAAGTATTTGACACATATTCCAGTTAATTCTGACACATTCATTTTTCTTCCACAGATTATTCTCAGGGTAGAAAGGTGATTGTTGCATATCAGATAGTCTTGGTGACAATTCCCCACCTTAGATATTTTAGCTGGGGATGGTGGGAGACATCACAGTTCAATGTGCTTTATCAGAAATACAAAAAAAAAGAAAAGAAAAAATCAGGCTCTTTAGTATAGTTTGGAGATTAGGGATATGGTTTGTTTGTTTTCCTTGTATTTATTTATTATTTGCAGTACTGTTTTTGCATACATTAAATCTAAGTACCCAGCTTACAGCAAAATGTTTTCTTGAAATTAAGAGACTGGAGTTTCAAATGGTTTGGTAAAATGTTATTTCCATACTTGTGGGAACAAAATCACTGGAAATGTAGAAAACCTCAATGTATATGCCTTAAATCATGGTGTTAGAAAGGTGAATGTGAGATGTAAGAGCTCAACCTGCCAAGAGAAACATAATATTTTAAAATAAACTTTAGATAGAGCTGAGGAGTCAACCAGAATTAAGAGATGGAAAGGAGATGATCAAGAAGAATAAAGCATTCTTATTTGTATACATCTCATTCTCCCTCTCATTGTAAGTTCTTTAGTTCTTTTCTTTTTTGGCTTTTTTTTTTGAGGCAATCAGGGTTAAGTGACTTGCCCAGGGTCACACAGATAATAGATGTCAAGTGTCTGAGGCTGGATTTGAACTCATGTCCTCCTGACTCTAAGGCCAGACCTCCATTCGTTGTGCCTCCTAGCTGTCCCCTAATTGTAAGTTCTTTGAGGACACAAGCCATGTATCTTTATAGCTTGCCCAATCTCTAGAACCTTCTTTATAATGTACTAGACTCTCAATGGTTTTTATCAAATCTTGACTAGGAAGAAATATGGTAGGCTGCAAAGTGCATTCAATTTGCTGTCATATGGCCTTTGTTTGAAACTTGATTCTGATGCTTTGTCTTAAATGAGCAATCGGCCAAGAAGCATTTATTAAATATATTCTATGTGCCAGGCACCACCTTTGTGACCTATGAATGGTCACTTTGACTCATTTTCATCTCTAAAATGAAGTTGTTGGCAAACATGTCCCCATTGGTCCCTTCCAGACACCAACTCTAGGATTCAAATTCCTGTGACACAGAGAATTGGGTCACAGTGAAACTGGCAGGGTAAAGTGGGATATAAATCTTCTTGTGGTCAGGGAGGAGTAAATGTGGTGTGCTGAATGTCTGGGGACTTGAATACAAACAGCCTACCATTTCCCCTCCACTGTAAAAGCCTTTTCTTGTCTGTTTTATGTGAGATAATTTACCCATTCTACCTCTCCCTTTCTCCTTCTCCTAGGATAATCCTCTCTCACCCCTTAATTTTATTCTCCAGATATCATCCCTTCATCTTCAATTCACACTGTGCCATCTATCTATCTGTCTATCTATCTATCTATCTATCTAATCTCTCTATCTATCTATCTATATACGTACATATACTTTCTTCACTCCAACTTCCCTAATTCTGACAAAGGTCTCATGAGTTACAAATATATGCATAATATTTAGAACAGGAAAAGTTCAATATTATCCTAAGAGTAAGGCTACTTACTCCACCAACCTGAATTTCAAGCCCTCTAAATGTTACTTGACCTATTTGAGACTTGATATGGCTTACAATTTTATGGCTCTAAGGTCAACTGCTCTGGATTTAGTAGTCCAGCACTTTTTAAATGTGGGTCATAACTCCATTGAGACCCACAGTTTAAGAAGTGCTGAAGGGGTCAGGAGTGGAAAAAAGTTTAAGAAGCCCTATACTAGACTACCCATGGACATGTCACCAAAGTATCTCAAGGTGGGTAAAATTCATCAGAATTTGTTTTCTGCTAGCTTACTTAGCTTTTGAAAACTCAGAGTCAATCTCTCACTGTTTTGGTGCATCAGTGAAAGGCATTAGTGAAGGAATAATAATAAAAGTAATATCCAAATTGATATAGTATTTTAAGACTCACTGTATCTTTTATACAGTCCACTTTAAGCCATCCACTTGATAGAAATGCAAAAGTCCCCTCTGGTACACTAAATCTAGAAATATCAGTACTCCCTTCTGTAAACTTCAACTATTCCCTCTCAGAAGAGTAAGGAAATTAGAATTGGGCAGACAACCTCTGTATTTATAATGGGTTTCTGTATCATCACTTATGGAGTTATTTTGCAAAGCACTTGTATTTAATGTTTTTAAGTGCAGTTGAAATCCCCCAGGGTTTTTCATTTAGCCATCAATCACTGTTCACAAAGCTATCCAGTAGCACATCAATACAGTATTGATATCCCTCACTTAAAAGAAATACATTTTTGAGGATATTTTTAATGAATATTCCTGAAGGAATGGGAAAAAGAGGGGGAATGTTGTCCTAAGCAAAATTTTCCTATGTAAAAATCAAATCTCATGTATGATATGATGGCAGGGCTTTGGAATATGTCCATTAAGTAGGCTGGCTGCAAATTTGTTTCACTAGTTAATTATATCCAAGAGTTTGCAAGACAGGTTGTCATATTATTTTGGATTCCATTTTTAAAACATGCAAGTCTGAAGGAATGTTAATGAGCTCTGAAGGGGTAGATGGGAGCATTGGCAAACTCCATCTGATCTGTTGCTAATCCTAGCAGGCATTTTGTGCTAATTTTATTTTTCTTCTCCTGAAATGAAGTCAGTTTGGGTAAAAACTGACTGAAGGAAGATTCAGCTTTTCCCTTTCAACTAAAACAGCCTGATAGGAAAGGCCGCTACAAAATTCCTTATGGAATGACCTGACATAATCCTTTCTTGGGGGAAAAAGATAAAGTCAATTTAATATAAAACAGCATGTCTTCCAGATGTTAGAGTAATATTTATTTTTAAAGAAATATCACATACATGTTTATCCTCATTTTCCATGGCTTGCCAAAAGCAATCCCTTTTTTTAATTTTTAATTTTCAACATTCACTTCCACAAGATTTTCAGTTCCAAATTTTCTCCCCATCTCACCCCTCTCCCCCACCTCAAGATGACGTGCATTCTGAATATCCCTTCCCCTAATCTGCTCACCCTTCTATCTCCCCCCTTCTCTTATGCCCTTCCCCTTCAAGGGGACAGGATAAATTTCTATATCCCATTTCCTGTATTTCTTATTGCCCAGTTGCATGTGAAAACAATTTTTAACATTTGTTCTCAAAACTATGGGTTCCAAATTTTCTCCCTCCCTCCCCACCTAGTCTCATTGAGAAGGCAAGCAACTCGATACTCATTATATATGTGTAGTCATACAAAACACTTCCATAGTGGTCATGTTGTGAAAAACTAAGCATATTTCCCTTAATCCTATCCCACTCCCTATTTATTCTATTCTCTTTTTTGACCCTGTCCTTTCTTAGAAGTGTTTGCTTCTGATTACCCCGTCCCCCAATCTGCCCTTACCTCTATCATCTCCCTGCTCTCTTGTCCCCTTCCCCCGCCTCATTTTCCTGTAGGGTAAGATAGATTTCCATGCCCAATTGAGTATGTATGTTATTCCCTCCTTAAGCCAAATATGATGAGAATAAGATTCACTCATTCCTTCTCACCTTCCCCTATTTCCCCAACACTGTAAAAGATTTTTCTTGTCTATTTTGTGTCAGATAATTTACCCCATTCTACTGCTCCCTTTCTCCTTCTCCCAGGATAATCCTCTCTCACGCCTTCATTTTATTATTCAGATATCATCTTTTCATCTTCAACTCACACTGTGCCCTCTCTCTCTCTCTCTCTCTCTCTCTCTCTCTCTATCTATCTATCTATCTATCTATCTATCTACATACATACATATAATTTCTTCGCTCCAACTACCCTAATACTGACAAAGGTCTCATGAGTTACACATAGCATCTTTCCATGCAGGAATGTAAACAGTTCAACCTTAATAAGTCCCTTATGATTTCTCTTTCCTGTTTACCTATTGGTGGTTCTCTTGAGTCTTGTATTTGAAAGTTAAAATTTCTAATCAGCTCTGGTGTTTTCATCAAGAATGCTTGAAAGTCCCCTCTTTCACTGAATGATCATTTTTCCCCCTGAAGAATTATACTCAGTTTTGCTGGGTAGGTGATTCTTGGTTGTAATCCTATCTCCTTTGCCCTCCAGAATATTATATTCCATGCCCTCTGGTCCCTTAATGTAGAGGCTGCTAAATCTTGTGTTATCCTGATTGTGTTTCCACAATACTTAAATTGTTTCTTTCAGGCTGCTTCCAATATTTTCTCCTTGACTGGGAGCTCTGGAATTTCTTTACAATATTCCTAGGAGTTTTCCTTTGGGGATCTCTCTCAGGAGTTGATCAGTGGATTCTTTCTATTTCTATTTTACCCTCTAGTTCTAGAAAATCAGGGCAGTTTTCCTTGATAATTTCTTGAAATATGATGTCTAGGCTCTCTTTTCTTCCATCATGGCTTTCAGGTAGTCCAATAGTTTTTAAATTCTCTGTCGTAGATCTATTTTCCAGGTCAGTTGTTTTTCCAGTCAAATATTTCACACTGTATTCTATTTTTTTCATTCTTTTGGTTTTGTTTTACAATATCTTGATTTCTCATAAAGTCATTAGCTTTCATTTGCTCCATTCTAATTTTTAAGGGAGTATTTTCTTTATTGAGCTTTTGGACTTCCTTTTCCATTAGGCCAATTCTGATTTTAAAGGCATTCTTCTACTCATTGGCTTTTTGGATCTCTTTTTCCATTTAGGTTAGGCTATTTTTAAGTTATTTTCTTCAGTATTTTTTAGGTCTCTTTTAGCAAGCTGTTGACTAGTTTTTCGTGATTGTCTTGCATCACTCTCATTTCTGTTCTCAGTTTTTCCTCTACTTCTCTTGCTTGCTTCTAAAAATTCTTTTTGATCTCTTCCATTGCCTGGGACTAATTCATAATTTTCTTGGAGGCTTTGGATTTAGAAGTTTTGACTTTGTTGTCTTCTGGTTGTATGGTTTGATCTTCTTTGTCACCAAAGAAACATTCTATGGTGTGACTTTTTTGAACTATTTGCTCATGTTTCCAGACAATAACTTGAGTTTTAAACTCTTTGTTAAGGTAGGTGTCTGCTTTCAGTGTGGAGAATGTACTGTCCCAAGCTTTGGGGGTTTTGTACAGTTGTTTTCAGAGATAATTCTAGGGATCTGTAAATTTTCCATTCCTCCAAGGTGGTATGATCAAAGAATGAGGTGTTTACTCCTTTCCTGGCTTGTACTATGGTGTATGAGTGACCACAAGCACTTTTTCTGCCTTGGAACTGTGAGGAGGATTGCCTCTCCACCACCACTACAAGCTCCACCACACCAGCACTCCTCCTTGAACCAGGACCACCACCTAGAACTGTGACTCAGATCCAAGTATGGGCAAAGCAAGAGAATCATGCCTCAGCACCAGCAAAGAGATCCCTGAAATCCCCCTCTGACAAGCCACTTGATTCCCCCTCAGTCTGTAGGCCTGAAGCTCAGGAAGCAGTTACTGCCCCAAGGTTGTGCCAGGATGGGGGCTGGGACCAAGTTTCTCTCTCACTGTGGTCACAGACTTTTCCTACTGATCTTCTAAGTTGTCTCTGGTTTTAGTGGGTTGAGAAGTCTGCAAACCACCACAGCTGCCTGTGATTCAGTCCCCTGAGGCTTTCCTGATTCCTGTTTCTCATGTGTGCCCTCACTGAACTGTGTTCCTTTCCCCACCTGGCGTGATAGACATTTTCAATCAACCATCCAGGTTGTCTTGGGCTAGAAATTTGTTTCACTCTGTCTTTTTGTGGGTTCTTGAGAGCTTGTTTGGAGCCATTTTTACAGGTATTTGGAGGGGTTTTGGGGATAGCTCAAGCAAGCCACTGCTTTTACTCCACCAAATTGGGTCCACCTCCCAAAAAGCAGTCTCATAATAAATCCTAAGAACTAAAAATATTAATGGACATTGGTTCTATGGAAATAGCAATGGCCTGAGAGACAAAGACTTGAGCTTTATTCTTATGTCTGCCAATTATTCTCTGTGATACTTTGAACAAATTGTTTCATTGCAAGTACATTCTATCTCACTCTCCTCATGCTACACTGACTATATCCTCTGAGTGCCAGGGGGATCCTTGTGGGGCCTGTGGGCATCTTTCTCTAATGCTATTGGCTCAATCCCTGATCAGCTCTTTTCTCATTTAATCTTAGGTACCAGTAATTAGTGTCCCAGGTTCCTTTAACCACTTAACAACAATTAGGTTTTAAAAAATAGATATTTACTTTGAAAATGTAGCAAGAACAAAAGCATAGACATTTTCTCTAAACACCTTGGGAAGACACTCTCTAATACTTATTTAGTCTCTATAGACATTTGTCTCAAACTTAGGTCAGTACCTACATAGTTCCTACATAGTAATTCCTTTGTGAATCCCATCAAGTTCACATCTAGATAAGGCAAGACTACCAGATGAGTTCTAATAGTGGCTTACTCTTGGGCTGAATCCTGAAGATCACTTCTTACCCTTCTGTGCTTTAATGCTAAGCTTGCCACAAAATTTGGAAGCTAGATGCCTCAAGGTCCCCAAGTTTGCCTTCTTAACCATTGATGCTCACAACATTTGAGGCCCTCCTTTAAAATTAAATTAAAAAGGCCAAGGACAGAAGGTCATTTTCCCCCTCAGGAGACACATTTTACTTATGTTAATTTCAGTGGAGAATACCCAGGGTTTCTCACTTTAAAGCATTGTCTCTCAATGGACAACATCAGCTAAGGGATAAAGCCACAAGTAGAATAACCAATGAAGTGGCCAAAACAAAAGAAAATCTTTCTTAAGGTATCCCCAGTTCAGACTGTGCCAGTTGAAAAGGTTCCCTTCAACCACAATGTGAGTAGATTGGGACCAGTTATAGAATTTCTACATATGCTACACAGTCCAGGGGCCTCATATTCCTTACCTGTAAAATGAGACTTGAATTAGATAGAATATATTTTCCCTTTTTTCTCTAGAAGTATGGCCTCCTAGAGCCAAAGGACTAATTAGCTATTCCTTATCTAAGGAGATATCTACGCATGCTAAAGTAGGCTTCAAAGGCTTCTGGTACCCAATAAAGTTAGAAATAGAGAAAATGGAAGGAGGAAGACAGACAGAGAAATATAGACACAGAAAAAAAAACAAAAAAAGAAACAGTGACATAAAGACAGAAAAATTAGAGCCATTTTTACAGGTATTTGGAGGGGTTTTGGGGATAGCTCAAGCAAGTCACTGCTTTTACTCCACCAAATTGTCTCCATCCCCTAAAAAGCAATCTCATAATAAATCCTAAGAACTAAAAATATTAATGGACATTGGTTTTATGGTAATAGCAATGGCCTGAGAGACAAAGACTTGAGTTTTATTCTTATGTCTGCCAATTATTCTCTGTGATACTTTGAACAAATTGTTGTGGTATTACAACCTTTGCTTCAAGTCTTCACTACATTTCAAGGCAAGATATCTAAGTGAAGAGAGACATACATATAGAGACAGAGAGAGGTAGAGAAAGAGAGAAAAACAGAGATAGATAAATGGAAGCAGGAATACATAGAAACAGAAAGACAAATAGAAATAGAGTATATGATTTCACTGGGATAGAAAAAAAATTCTCAATGAAGAAACTCTCTTTTTTATGTAGACTGATATCTCTGCTGGAATTTAGGCATCTTGGAGAATTGCCTATGGGAACTGAGAGTTTAATTGATTTGCCCAAGATGAAAATACCAGAAAGTGTCAGAAGCAAGGCTGGGACCCAGCAAACTCCAAGGACTCCTCTCTAAGTCACATTGACTATCTCCTTGAAAATAGTCTATAGAAGTTGTTCTTTGTATAATACTCTCTAGGCCGCACTTATTTGGGAAAACTAGAAAAATAGAGATGTGACAAAAGACTATGTAAATATCATTTCAGGGTGTTGGAACAGATAACTAACAAAGGATACTCCTCCATTGCTAGCTTTTGCAATGTGTGCTGTTCCTTCCTGTCTTTAAAGTGATGATTTTATTCCAGTACTTAATCTTCTCCCTGTCTGAGAAAGCTGCACTAGGTATCTGTGAGAGCTGTAGAAATGTCTTATCCTTGCTATGTCAAAATATATATGGCAGGATGCTATGCTGCTAAATATCATCTCTGAAGCACAGGCACCTGGTTCACCCTGTGGACATCCTGTCATGTTTAGGATTCCACCAAACTTGGGGCCTGTTTGGGGAAATAAATGGTATACCCAAAAAATACCTAGTATAAATGGCACCCATCCTATGCAAACAACAGTTAGCATGTGTGCCTAATTGTTTCTTAAGCAGATAATAAGCTACAACTGTATAATGAAGGCAGATGGCCAAAGAATTCCAAGATTTCCAGCAGGGAGAAATCTCTCATTTTAAATATCATCTTCATTCCAGAGGTGCTAATGGACATGCATTATTGCTTCTAATCAGAAACCAAGGAAGTGCTGAATGAACTGGGGAACAGTAAAACAAACAGAGAACAACCCACCAGCCCCAAAGCCAGATCTTTCCACTTGGATAACTTCTTCCTAGTGGGAGATGAATAATTTAGAAGGGCCATTGACTTGATAAGGCAATATGGTCAGGGTCTGGATATTTATCTCTTTTTGCTTTTTTTATTCCCATTGCTACCCAACAATATTAGGAATTAACCAATTTCAGCCTGGCCTATTGAAATCAATGTTTAACTATTAATTATCCTGCCTCCTGTCTTCATTCACTCCAATTTATCCAATCGTTTCTTGGAGATATTAAGTTCTTAACAAAGGTTGTTTTTAAATTACAGAATCACAGGGTTTCAGAGCTAGAAGGAACCTTAGAAACCACTAAGTCCAACCCTCAAAGCATCTGTACAAACTAACCAAGTGGTATTACAGCCTTTGCTTCAAGTCTCCACTACATTTCAAGGCAAGGTATGTAAGTGTTAACAAGGGGAAATTTTGCCTCATTTCAGCTTCTATGAAAGTATTTCTTAAATGTTTTGTTAAAATCTCAACTGGTTTTTAAAGAAACTATGATGGTTCTTTGTTCTTAATGCTTACTTTTTTCTAGGTGTTCAGGAATTATTTCTTGAATAATATGTTCTAAAACTTTGCCAGTGTATGCTATATTGTCCTTTTAAAGGCCTTTTTGAGTATTTAGTGATGAAAAGGGTAGAAAAAGTGTTTTATATAAAGAAATACATTTATATTTATCAAAAATTGAGATATTGTCATTCTTACTGAGGAAAATTTTGATACCTAATATGAGCAGAAAAATATTGTTAGTTTATTATACTGAAAAATGTGTAATGAAGAAAAACAACTTTCAGAACAGGATTTGAACAATCTTTGAGAGAAAATAATCTACAGTGTATAAATAAGGATTCAAACCATTTTTTTTTCAATTAGGTGGGGTGATATCTTGTTTTGATGGGAACATTTTAATGTTATAGAGAGGCAGGAAAAGATCTATTTCTTAAAATAACACAGCAATTTGAGAGTGAACAAATACAGTTTTAAGGACATAAAAATGCCCATTATCATGTTGAAAACTTCATAGAACAAAAAAAGTATGATGGCATTTAACCTAATTTGCACATGAATGGATCATATCCAAAGAAAGAAAAAAGAGTAAGATCATGAGAAATCATATAAACATTTGGAGACTAAACAATGAATAAAAATGATTTGATAGGAAAAAAGCAGTGAGTTCTTACTTTTTAAGCAAAAGGTTAGTCATATAAAATCAAGAGCCTCTCATTTAAGTCACTAAGCAGAAGGGTAAAGCAAAAGACATTATGCAAGAAAAATCTTCAGGGCAAGAAGAGCCTGAGAAGAGTTGATAATACAACTGGGTGACTGAAAAACTGCTCCAGTGGAGATGTGGTAGTCAGAAGCAGTCAGCTGAGTGAAGGCTTCAGCTGAGCAGTTCCCAATTGGTTGGGGAAAGAACTGATTTCATTGGCTGGCTAGTAGGAGAGCAGGTTGGAGGAGCAAGCCAGATCCACAGAGAAAAGTTTCACCTACCTAAGAGACAAGTGTGAGATCTCCCACTATGTAAGTCAACTCAACACATATTTAATTAAGCATCTACTAAGAGCAAGGCACTAAGCTAAGTGTTGGGACCACAAAGAATGGCAAAAATAAAAGTTGCTCTCAAGAAGTCTCAGTCTAATGGGGAATACAACCTATAAATAGCTATGTACAAATAAGATATGTACAACAAAATGGGACATGATTTCAAAGAGAAGGCACTTTTAAGGGGAGCAGGAAAGACATAATACAAAAAGAGAGTTTTTTTTTTTTAGGCAATTGAGGTTAAGTGACTTACTCAGGGTCACACAGTTAGTAAGTGTCAAGTGTTTGGTCTGAGGTCAGATTTGAACTCAGGTCCATCCTGACTTCAGAGCCAGTGCTCTACCCACTGTGCCACCTAGCTGCCCCTAAAAAGAGAGATTTTTGCTGAAACTTGAAGGAAGGCAAATAATTAAAGAGACAGACAAAATGAGGGAGAGGATTCTAGGAATTAAAGAGATATGTCTAAAATAGAGAAAAAATTGAGAACTAGTTTGTCTTGTTTAAAGAAAAGCAAGAGGCTAGTGTCACTGGATCAGAGTATGCAGAGGGGAAGAAGGTATAAGAAGTTGGTTGTAAAAAGACTAGAAAGGTAGGAAGAGATCAAGTTATAGGTGGATTTAAAAGCCTAACAGAGGGTATTATCTTTGATCTTGGACATAATAGAGAGACTCTGTTGTTTCTTGGGAGTAGGCAGATCACAATGGGACGGTAAGACCTGCATTTTAGGAAAAGCTTGATACCTGAGTGGAGGATGGATTGCAGTGGAGATAGATAAGTTAGGGAGATCAACCAGAAGCCCATTCAAATAATCCAGGTTTCAATAAAGGTTTTACACTGTGATAGCGTTTAATTTGTTATACTAAGGATCAAAATAAAGCTCACAGACTTAGAGGAAACAGATTCTAGATCTTGACTTAAAAAAAAAATAAGTTCTCTAGTCCTGGAGTTTGAATTTGCCTGAACAACTTCTAGTTGTGCAATTAACCCAGAAGGTTTTATTAATGATACTGACCTTAGTAAAGGTCGTATTGTGATCTTTTTCTGTAGCCTACCTCATCTTGGGTTTCAATGTCTGCTGAACCATTTTCTGCCTAAACCTACCAGGCCTAAGAATATTCTCTTTGGCAGGGGAAAAAGAAAACAGTAGCAAAATAAGAATCCATTCACTGTGTCTTTTATCTGAACATTGTTACTCATCCTAAGTGACTGTAGCTCTAGCAGTATGCCTATCCTTTCTTTCATTCTCCTTGTTGACTCCATATAGAAAAGAATAGCAAGTCTCCGAAAGTCCCAAAGCCATTATCACAAGAAAATCTCTTGTGGAGAAGCATTGAGCAATTCTCACTAACTGCCACATACAAGGTAGGCAAGTAAGCCTAGCTAAAGCAGTAGGACACCGGGAGGGAGAAATTGAGGAAGCATATTTCAGGCAATCTAAATTACCACCACTACCTTCATCATTATTTTCTCTCAGACCCAAACGTAGAAAGCCCATGACCCTGAACCCCAGAGCCTTGGGAATAGTAAAACTTACAACCCATTGCTCTCTTATCATCCTGGGAAATACTACCTTCAGGGATGCCACTTGGCAAATATTCCTGTAAGTATGACAGTCATAGTGTCAGAAGACTCAGAAAAGAGAGCTCGTCACCAAAGGCCTTGGTACTAGTAAATGTTTCAACATCAAAAACTGATATTATTCTAGCAGTGGAAATGACATTAAAGAGGTATTATCATTTGCTTTGCCATTGGATCCTAAGAATCATGGGATCTTTTCATGTGACTTGCATCAGAAACCTTCCTTACGTATAATCCCTCCTGTTAGAATGTAAACTTCTTGAGACAATGGACCTCATTATTTTCCTATTTGTATTCCTACCTAACACTTAGCTTACAGCTTTGTACATAGTCAGTTAATATTTTTCCATATTTTAATCATTTTAATAATATATATTATTTTTCCTATTTGAATTTTCCATTCATTTTTGTGTTTCCAGCACTTAGGACAGTTCTTCGTATATAGTAAATACTTATTTATTTTCATATAACATAAATTTTTACATTTTTGCTCATGCATATAACATGTACCAATGACTTGGATAAAAGGAAACGTAGAAAGAATAGTAATCATATGTGAAGAAGGAACGACATTAGAAGTGGCAGGATCATAAGTTCATTGATTTATCATAGAAGGGTTCTCATACATCATGTAATTCGACTGCATGTAAAAATAATAAAAAGAATTTACATACTAGAGATTTGGACTGAATCTAATGAAATGAAATTTAAAAGGGACTGGATGGTTACTTGTCATATTGGGCAATTTCTCCAACTTGTCAAATTTGACTAGGTGCTGCTAAGGACACCTCTAATTCTTAAATTCCATGAGTCTATGTTTCTTTAATTCTTTGTTGTCGTTCAGTCATTTTCAGTCATGTCTGACTCTTCATGACCCCATTTAGGGTTATTTGACAGAGACAGTGAAGTGTTTTGCCATTTCCTTCTCCAACTCATCTTTTATAGATGAGGAAACTGAGACAAACAGGATTAAGTGACTTGTCCAGGGTTACACATCTACTAACTGTCTAAGGCCAGATTTAAACTCAGGAAGATGAGTCTTCTTGATTATAGGCCAGGCATTCTATCCACTGTGCCATCTAGCTACCTTCCATTAATTATTGACCATTGCTTTTATTATCCTCTGTTATCTTCCACTGCTTCCAAGAAAATGTAACTTTCAAATGATTTCCCCAAAATAATAGTAAGACCCCCAAGTCTGGATCCTATGCTGATCCTTTCAACCCGTGTGATTCATTATTTATGTTTGATGTTTATGCCTATTTATCAATGGACTAGATGAATGCATAGACAATGTGCTTAGATGAATTCAACTAGAGTTGAGGGAATAGCTTGCATATTAATTTACAGTCAGGATACAAAAAAAATCCCAATAGGCTAGATTAATATAACAAAATAAACTGTAAGCAAAAAAGTATGAAATCCAACACTATGAAAAATAGGTAGAAGTTATAGTGAAACTGATTAATCTTACTTAAAGGGTAAACCAATACCCCAAATTGAAAGCTATCCCAAAGGAGAATGTATTCCCTCAGGGACATATGATTTTCCCTTTAATGGAAATCTTCAAGTAAAATTTAAATAATCACTTAATATCTTGTTGGAAATAAGGTGACTGTTTAGATTTGTATTGAACTAGAATATTTTTAAAGTCCCTCACCACTCTGATATTGGCCAATAATGTTATTTCTTGTGGAATAAATTGTTAATATGAGAACATTCTCAATTAATTCTTAAAATACATGTAATTCTGAAATAGCATAAAATAAGGAGTATTATGAAGTAAAACAATTTACTTGATTCGACTTACATTCATTAAATTCATACAGATTTTGAATATTTTGTTCACTCTAGGGAGAGATATATAGATTAAAAAGAAAAGAAAAGGTACAACATATTTTCTTGAAAGAGTTGACAGTCTTATTAGGTGAGATTAGATACATGTGAAGATATAAGCAAAGTTTCCAAAATACATGGAGCCATCATTCATTGGATCACATGATTGAGTTTCATAGGTTGTTATAAGATGGGGTGAGGTAGTACCCTCAACTATCCAGTTTACATCTAGGGCATGGGTAGTATTATCAAGTAATCCTGGTTCTAGGAGCACTCACGTTTCTATTAAATATCTGTGAGGTGTGAAAAGAATAGTACTTAGTACTTCCAAGAGTTTCTACCTGAATGGAAAAAAAAAAACTATTGCTAAAAGGTATCTTTCATTCTTTGCTTAGGACACATTAGCTACATAGTCCGAAGAGGTGGTTTGTTTTGGGGTTTTTGGGGGGGTGGATTTTTTTTTTCTAGAAGGCTCAGTCTTTCCAGTGAATTTTTGCCACACATAGCACTTAGGCAGATTTCTACTTAGGAGAAATTTCTCATTAGGAGGTTTGGAGTTTTTTTTTTTTTTTAACCTATCCTATTTTTTTTCCACTTACTATTTCAGCTTCATATTGAAAATACTGTCCAACAGAACAAGGTACATTATCACTTGGATTCCCTGGTCTCCAGTTCAGTTACCATAGATGGAAAAATCATTTCTGAGTTCATTTTTTTACCTTCATAATCTGATACATATGAACCTGGGGTTGTTGTTACAAAAAGCTATGCTCTGAATAAATAGTTCTGCATTAAAAGAATACACATTCAGTGTGCCATAGCGAAAAGAGAGACTTTCCTGAAACTTTCCACTCAGGAAGAGGTGTGTTCAAAGATTCAACTCTGATATATAAATATTCTGTTTGAGTCTGGGCATACCACTTAAGCTTTTAGCAATCTGGATAACTATCTCTGACAATAGTGGCATAGATACTGCTGACCTTCATTATGGATAGAGTGAACTAAAAGCCTGGGCTTTTTTTGTTTTTGTTTGTTTATTTGTTTGTTTTTTCTTTCCTTTGTATCTTAAAGGCATGGTATCCTTCAGGCATATAGTAGATGCTTAATTAATGCTTGTTGACTGTTTACTGAGTTTGCTCTTAACAGTTAAATCATAGATCCACTTCCCATAACCCAAGAATATTCAAATGATCTTTTATTTAATTAGTATGGGAAATTTCTGGACCAGCAATCCTATTCACTAAAATTGATCATATCTCATCTATAGCTTCCTGGAATACAAGTCCTAAAGGTTCACTTATGGCACAAAGAACATAAATGCAGAGCCAGATAATTAGTTTCAAAGGTGAGAGTTGAATCCAAGTCTTCCTAACTCAAACCCAGCACTGATAGGATCAGAAATTGAAATCTAGAAGGGAACTCTGAGGTTGCTTATTTCAACCTTCTAATTAACAAATAAGAAAACAGACCCAGAGAGTTCACATTGTTTGTCAAACCAAGGTCAAGCAGTAACAAAGGCAGGATATAAATTCAGGTCCTCTGATTACAAAGCTAACAGTCTTTCTGCTACATGGCATTGTCCCCTTTATCCACTGTGCTCTGCTATTACTAAATTTTTGTATTAAATGTAATTTAGAAACTCCAAATCATCATATAAAGTAAAATATCCAAATATTTTCAAAAATATCCAAATATATCCAAAATATCCAAAGAAAAGATGCATGTCATAGTAAACATTGAGCCAGTCTTAGGGGCAGAAAGTCCTGAGTTCAAATCCTACCTCAAATATATGAACAAATGAATGTATGCACAAATATATAAATTAAATTAATCAAAAAGGTTAATTACCACTTACTATGTTCCAAGGTTGGTACTAAGCATTAGGATTAAAAATACAAAAGTCAAGAGAGACCCCAACCTGAAGATATTTTTATTCTAAAAGAGAGAGTGAGATAACAAACATATACTGAATGTTTATGGTTTAAGTTAAAAAAGTTAAAGGGATACTAGTACGTAACCATGAACAAGGCACTTAACTTCTCACTATCCTTGCCAATTCTCTAAGGCTGTAAGTTATCTATAAGTGACAAGGTATATCATTAGGAGTGTTTCCATACCTAGAGTCTCATCCATATGTGAAGAAAGAAAGACAGGGAAGGAGAGAGACAGAGAGAGACAGAGAGAAAAGAAGAAGGAAAAGAAGAAGGGGAAGGAGAAAGAAAAGAAGAGAGAGAGGAAGAAAGGAAGGAAAAGGGAAAGAGAGCAAAAGAGAAAGAAAATAAAAGAGAAAAAGAAAGAAAGGGAAATTGGGAGGAAGAAACTTGAGGAATTATTCTTGAAATAGGAAGTTGTAGTTGAATGAAACTTTTTGATAAATGGGCAAAGATGTTAATGCCAATATGCCATTTTGTCAGCAGTTAAACCAGATGTTCTAGAGTTCAACAAACCCTCAGGAGTCATCCTCCTGATTGCAGGCTCTCAAGTCACATACCTTAGTATGCTCAGGGGCATATTTAAAGGAGGGAAGTAGAGCTTACAATTTCTGCTCATTCTGGGACCCTGTATCTAAAGACCCATGGTAATAGTACATGGTAGAAGATACCAACACCAGCTGCGAAAAGCTGCAAAAGAACATACTTAAATTGTTGGGTGGCTGACCCACTGCAGAATCTAGCGAATTATACAGTGTTCATTAATGATATATCTGTGAAACCTGGGCTGCTATTTAGTGATGTAAAGAAAGAATCATAGCCTTGTGAAATCATAGGTTGCAAAAGTACAGATATCATTGACATTTACATGAATTCCTTTACATTTTTCAGTGTTTTCTCATTTTTATCTCATTTGCTTTTAATAAAATTTTTGTGGTAGTGAAAAGCACTCTGTACTTGAAGCCCAAAATTAACCATAGCTTTAAATCTGACTTTGATTCTTGTCATCCATATAACTAGGAGAAATTCACTTACCCTTTCTGGGTTTCTGGTTTCTCATTTGTAATAAACAAAATAACAAATAAATAAGTAGATGAATAAATAAATGAAAGAATGAATGAAAATGAATTTGGAAAGATGATTTATAAGGTGACTTTTATCTTGTAATCATATAATTGCTATTTTGAGAATGTGTCCAGGAAACAAATATGAATTTTTAAAAAGTTTTCTCCTTTCCTGATGCAGACACTAGGGATATCCACAAAGAGTGACTACGATTATCCTTCCTTTCTTTTAGAGATCATTTACAAAACTGACCATGACTATTTGCACAATTTGGCCCAGATTCCCTACATAAACATGAGCAATGCAAAAATGAATAGAGGGAGCAGGAGTACCCCTTCCAAAGCCTAATACTCACTGGCAGTTGCTGCTGCAAATGGGAGGCTGAATATTTGTGGGCAGATGTATGCAAAGGTGAGAGAATCTTTGTAAGCTAACTCAAAGTGAAAAAAAAAATAGAGACTTGGTTCATAAGTCTAAGAAGGAGAAAATTTCATACTCAACCTTTTTGAGGAGGATACATTCCAGAGAAAGTCAGAGATAATCTGACCTGGAGGTATGAATGAGTTGTAACATTGTGAACCTCTCTACATGGATCAGGTAAAGGAGAAAAAATATAAGCATCAGTAGCTCAACTACAAGGGACCTGTATAAATCTGTTAAATGAATGGCAAGAAAATTTATGAAATTAGCCCACATTTGAGGACAATGATGGCAATGAGAATATTTATGTTATGGAGTGAAAGAAAGCTATGATAGAAAATTGAAATGTTAACATGAGTAAAGGACAGAAGAAGAGAGGAGTGATCTATAGGCTTCTGGAGATGAAGTGGGGGAGGGGGAGGTGGCCATGTGTTGAGATGCAACAGAGAATATTTCAAGAATTATCAAAACAGATGACAACTAAAATTTTCTCTGACTCAAATTGCTCCCCTCATACTAGAGGACTTCAACATCCATATTGATTTTCCCTTACTCTAACCACTTAGTTTCTCAATATACCCAGCTTCTATGAACTATTCCTCCATCCTCACAATCTCAGCCACATCCAAAGATGGTTTCTACCCAGATCTTGACAAATGTACCACTTCTATGTTCAAGAATTTTGAAATGCCCCTTTTAACAAAAATCTGTTGGCTTTTGACCTCTCTGCCTTCTTTTACATAACTCTGTTCTTCATTTGCACCATATCCTCCAATCCTTTGGCCCCTTGATTCTCTCCCAGGCCATTTCCCTTGCACTAGCTACTGTTTCCTTTTCTTCCCATATTGACTCTTTGGTGAACCAATTCAGCAGGACACTGTCCTCTCTTCAATCTCCAGCACCCTTTTCACATTGCTGGTAATGGCTCATCAAACTCCAGTCTTGGATCATTCCCATCATTTACCTCCTCATGTCCTACCTACATACTGCTGAAAGAAGACAAAAAAATAGCACAATCATTTTGTTGAGGTCTACTACAAATTTATGTTACATAACCTCACTGCAGCTAGGCAGTCCTACTTGTCAATTCACTATCCCACTCTCCCAAATGGCTTGGGCCTTCTAAATCTTTTCATTCTTCCTGAAACACTCCATTTCTTACTCTACCCACCCCCTAGAAACTCAGATTGAAAAAAAAAACTTGCCTCACATTTTATAGGAACAAAAATTGAGGGCATTTTCTGTTAACTTTCTCTTTTCCCCTCTTTCTTATTTTTTATCACTCAGGTATCTTTTCCTACTTTCTCCTCTTTCACCCCTATTTCACATGATGAGTGACCTTACTCCTTACCAAGGATAATTTCTCTACTTGTTCAAGTGATCCCATTCTATATCATGTCTTCTACAATATTATCCCTTCTGTAAAGTCCCTATTTCACATATTTTCAATCTCTTCCTCTCTGCTGAATTATTTCCTACTGCCTACAAAAATGCCTTGGTCTCTCCTATCTTGGGAAAAAAAAAACCTTTACTTGATCCTCCCATTTTCACTTGCTATCATCCTCTATCTCTTCTGCCCTTTGTTGCTAAAATCCTTGAAAAGGATATATGCAACAGATGGATCCACTTTCTCTCCTCTCACACTCTTCTTAACCTCTTATAACAAAACCACTCTCTCCAAAGTTATTATGATCTCTTAGTTGTCAATTCTGGGGCAGCTAAATGGTGCAGTGGACGGAGATCAGAAAGACTCACCTTCCTGAGTTCAAATCTGGCCTCAGATAATTATTAGCTGTGTGATCCTGATCAAGTCACTTAGCACTCTTTACTTCAGTTCCCTAATCTGTAAAATGAGCTGGAAAACAAAATGGCAAACTATTCCAGCATTTTTACCAAGAAAACCTCAAATGGGGTCATGAAGAGTCAGACACAACCGAAAATGACTGAATAATTAAAGTTGTCAAATCCAACGGCCTTTTATTAATTTTCATTGTCCTTGACTTCTCTATAGCCATTGACACTATTGATCACTTTCTTCATGATATTCCCTTCTCTCGATGTTTTTTTTGGGGGGGGCACTACAATCTCCTAGTCTTTCTCCTATCTCTCTGAGCACTCCTTCACTGTCTCCTTTGCTGATACACCTCCATCATGACTTCAAACCATAGATGTCCTTTAGGATTCTGAGTCCTCTTCTCTTTTCCCTTAATACTTATTTACTTAGTGATCTCATCAGCTCCCACAGATTTAATGACAATCTTTAGGCAACTGATACTCAAATCTACCCATCCTGCCCCAATATTCCTGCTGACCTCTAAACTGACATCTCCAACTCCCTTTCAGACAGACATCTTAAACTGGATATCAAATAGACATGTCAAACTCATTACGTCCAAAATAAAACTCATGATCTTTCCCCCTAAATATTTGCTGTCCTTTTCCCTTCCCTTTTACTGCAGAGGGCAATATCATCTTCTGAGTCCCTCAAGCTCACAATCTAGGAGTCATCTTGGACTCCTCACTGTCTCCCCCCTCCCTTATCTAAGCTATTGCCAAGGTCTGTCAGGTTCATCTTGTGACATCTCTGAAAGACAACTGCCTCTCTGACACTATCACCACCACTCCAGTACAGATGCTGATCCCCTTATGCCTAGATTGTTGCAATAGGTCTGCTGACCTCAAGTCTATTCTCCATTCAGTTGCTCAAGTGATGTTCCTAAAATGTACATCTGATCATCTCACTGCTCCCTCCAGTAAGGGGGAACCTACGACATTTCGAGATATCCAAATGTACTCTCATATAGAAGATTCCTTGTTCTTTTTTTGTCCAAAAGTCAGGGGTCATAATTTCCAATGTGGCAAACTTTAACTCCATATAGGAATGAACTTGTAAACCAAAGTTGCCAAGTGACGTCATATTTGGGTTTTGTAATTAGTCGGATGGTTGCTGATACTAGACATATCTAAGCCAAGTTGTAGTGATTTCTTGGTTGCACTATAAAAGAGAAAAAGATGAGTTTAAAGCTAGCTTCCCTATTTATTACCCAGTTGACCATGCACAATTAATTTTGTCTGGCTGTGTATCAAGTTCCTCATTCATAAAATGAGGTACTAGACTAGATGATTATAAATTTACATCAGAAAAGGATATGATAGTCTAATCCATATATTTCATTTTTATAGATAAGGAAACTCATTAAGATAGGTTATGTGATTTGACAAAAGGTCACAACATTGGTAAGTGGTTGAAGCAAAATTTGAACTCAAGTCCTTGAATTTAAACAATTGTCTTCCCATAGAACTACAATATGTCTCCCCTCTTTTTCAGTATAATTCTTTCTTGTAGTAGATAATCTCTATGGATTTTTCTACTTCTGTGAGCCTATGAATTTTTGTTATATTAATATTTATTATTGTAATGGAATTCATTTACTATTGTTTTATGAATTTTTCCTGCAGATTTAATAGTTAATCCTGAGATACCATATTAGCAAATGTTTAATAAAGTTGAAATATCTTTTTTCTTAGTGTTCTATTATGTATTTCCTCAATTGCACACTAACATAATTAGCTTAAGTAAAATGGTCTACTTTTTAAAAGTGTAAATTTTTCAACTAACTTAAAAAAGTGTTCTTAAATTGTCAATGCAAGTAAAATCAAAATAATGTAAACTCCTTCACAGTGCCTTGTGTTTGCTACATTGCCCTGTATCATTAAGCAAGAAAGAGTTTCATCTAGACCCTGGAGTCAGTGTTTCTGGGGGAACAAAAATGACATCAAAAACCTAAACTCATTCTTCCACATTTCATATAAGTGTTCAATCCCCCCACCCTCCAAGGCATGATGCAATTCTTCAAGCTAGGCAGCTAAGTGGAGATAAGAGAATAAGCATCACAGCTTCAAGATCTGGGGAGATGATTGTGTCAGTGAGTATTCAAAAACTGCTAAGACTGGCATAGTATTTGGGGATGTTTGAAATCACATCTGATAAAGAATTATTCCAGTTGAAAGACAATTAATTTTAGGGTTGGTGACATTTAATTCTACTATCAGTAAATACCTCCAAAAGGCTATTAGTCTATAATCATCTTATCTTTCAAGAAGAAAAACAATTAATCACTTACTAGTGGCTCACCTGCCCAATTTTCAACATACACACACACACACACACACACACACACATTTTTCCTCAACCCCTGCATATAAATAAATAAATGATCAAATAAAGGAATGAATAAGTGAATTATGAATAAAAAATAAATGAATAAATAGATGAATGAATAACTAAATAAATAAATAGATGAAAGGAATCAAATGGTGTAGACAAGTGGTTCTTAGCCTTTTTGTAATTGCGATCTCTTAGAAAAAAGTGCAGGTTTTAATGAGTAAAGTAGAATTTGCAGGATTACTAAGGAAGCAATTTGAAATAGTTATCAAATATTAAAACAAAAACATAGTTTACCTATCTCAAATCAATAACCCTTGGTATGGAGGCTTAACACAGAATCAGAATCCAATTTAAGTCTTTATTTTTGCAACTACTAGCAATGTGGCAACATATGATTTGTTTGAGCTCTCTAAACCTGACTTTCATTATCTATAAAAACAAAGGTCAAACACTGTGTACCTGACACAGCTATTTTTATAAACCAAAAAAATAAAATGTATAATGAATATCATAACTATAATAAATATCACAAGTATATTTCTATGAGATTTATTATTGTTGTTATTACTATTACTATTATCATCCCCTTCATCTACATGATACTATGCCCGCAGAGATGGAGAACCCATGGACTCAAAGCCATATGTGGCCCCCTGGGTCATCCAGTGCATCCTTTTGACTGAATCCAAACTTCACATAATAAATAAAAAGATATTCCACCCCTGTCAGGTATCCCAATGTATCTGTGATCATATTAATGTTGGTATTTCCTTGAGTGATGTAGATCAAAATATTTCAACTCCTGTTTCATTTCATTTTGTTTTGTTTTGTTTTGTTTTGTTTTTCCCCAGTGAGATGTCTAAGATTATAAGTTTGTCCTATGGGGCATCACACAATACAGAAAGAGCATTTATCTCATTATTAAAATATTATAACAATAGAAAGGAAGACATGGGCTGGCCATCAGGTACCTTTTGTCCCTCCTACATTACTATGCCTTCATTTTAAGCATACCTTTTTTTGTTTATTTCTTTTTGTTATTTCTCCAGCATAATTCCTTGTTTGAAATGGTACAGGCTCCTCATGCTCAACACAGGCATTTTAACTGACCATTTTAGTGATTGTTCACTTTAATATATGAGAGCTTATACTGAACCATGACTCCTAGCCTTTCAATATGCTTAGAAGATCATTTGTGTTAAAAATTGGTCATTCGTTTCAGGGAGAAGCTTGCAGTCATTCAAAATAATACACACTTTCTTAATTGTGATCCAACCAGCTTTCTTTTTCTTAATAAATTCTTGGCCTCTCTCATTATCTATTGGGAGTGTCTAGATAATAAGCTGAGGCTAAAATTTAATGGTATGCATCTGGATATGTATGTGGGTATGCTTGTTTATGTGTGTGCCAATATGTGTGTCCACATCTTCTGCATGAAGTCTTTCCTGATCTCTCAAACTTTTCGTTCCTTCCTTCCCATAGTGCTGTATATTTAATATGTAAACATATTTTATATTGAAACTGTCTATATTTTATATGTGCTTATTCCTGCTCCCCACTAGAATGTAAACTGATTGCACCTAGGAATATTTTTTTTAATTCTTTCTATGTGTATCTCCAGCACCTGTCCTAAGACTTTAATAAATATTTTTTGGTTTATTGATCAAGTGTGTTAAACACACAGAGATATATTCATATGTGTATGTGTATGTGTGTGTATACATGGAGAAGGAAATGGCAAATCACTCCAGTATTTTTGCCAAGAAAACCTCAAATGAGGTCACAGAGTTGGACATGGATGAAAAAAAATGACTGAACATGGACATATACTTATACATATGTGTGTTCAAATAGCTGTATGTATAGATAAGTGTGGAAATTGTGTGTGTGTGTGTATGTGTGTTTGTAAGTCTTCTGATTCCAAGCCTAGTGCTCAATCTACGGTGCCACCTAGCCACCAGAGAATGGTATACTATGTTTATTTTCAAGTTTCAGTTGATTGTCTGATTGCAAAGACATAATTGACTATGGAATATTATAAAAGCTTGCCTGATCCCTTATCATATTCTTACCAATGTCCTCAAATATTATTTTCATTTTATTTAAAATATATAAGAAAGTAGATGTGTGTTGGTAGCAATTGTAAATCAGTGTTTGTGTATGAATGTGTGTGTGTGTGTGTGTGTGTGTGTGTGTGTGTGTGTCCCTGTAGAGCTTGGTGGTGAGCAAAAATGGAAAAGAATTAAGCCTGATATTTTTTTTCCCCATGGCTTGGGTATCTTCATATTATTCCCTCATTTGTGCAAAATGGTCATTTTCCAAACAGACCTTTTCTAATCTTATTCCATTAATTTTCCAACTCGATATTCTTCTATTCCATTTCCTTTAGAAGAAGAGAATTTGATATTGTGATATTGACTAAATATTGTGGCTCCAAAATTCTTAATTGTCTTTAACATATTTGTTATCCTCACTTGAATTTCACCTAGAAGTACAACTGGAATAACTGATAAATTGAGTTTCTTTCTCAGCTTCTTTCCTTCCCCTCCTGGCTCTGTTTTAGGATATGATATTGCTCATGCGCTTCCATTATCCATAAGAGTTTACAGATGAGATTATATACAAAATCAATATCACCCTGATTGCTATATCTCTTCACCTGGAAAAACGGATTGTTTGTTGTTCATGGCACTTTTTATACTCTTTTATTTTCTTCTTCATGGCATGAGTTAAATCCATTAAACTTTTATACCAAATTGTATATTTGCTATTTATGACCTTTTCTTCATCTAGTTTCCATTTTTCACTGTAAATAACTAATTTGAATAGACCTAAGTAAAACTTTTAATTCAATGCCATATTTTTATCATTTTTCTTCATTACGATATTATTTATAATGTATATGCTACCCATTTAGGTTAAGTATATTCATATGAGTTGTTTAAAAGAAGTTCCTTGAGAGGCATGGATAGGTATCCTTGGAACCTTGCCTACCTCTCTCCAAAGGAGACTCATATTCTTGCCTTGAGGGAAGCAGGTGAGTCAAGAGGAGGAATTATTAGTCTTATTACTCTGTTTTCCTCTGAGAGAGGGGTATTAGAATAGAACTATATCTTTCTGTCCTCTTAAATATTGCTGGTTTGAAGGTATTGCTGATAACTTTCCTGGTCACTATCTCTTAAATGAGGAATTCTTAGCTTATATTTGCTGGTTGGAGTCCTTTCTACCAAATGACAGTTACTCAAAGCATCAACACACACAATAAATAACGAGTAAACCCATTTACCCAAGCAAACAACAAACAGACAAAAGAAAAGTTATACAGATTTTGGAAAAGCTAGAAAGTACACAGAACTTTCCTGTTGGGAGACAGATATTTCAGTATTACCAATGGAAAGTTTAGGATCTCCCAAAAAAAAATCCAGGGATTCTAGGGAGGAAATCTGGAAATCAAAGACATTTTGTGGAGCTATATTCATTTACATGTTTGCAAGAGTCTTTCTCTTTCTTCTCCCTAGATTCATGCCTGGAACCATTTTTTTTTTTTTATGAAGGATGAAGAATGCCTGTCCTCTCCAAAATTCTAATTCTGACATCATGATTCACAAAAGCACCAAGTGTTATTCAGCATTCTCTCCATCAATTAGGAGAGTCCAATGTAAAATACTTCAAATGTGGTGAAGAACCTGGGTTATTTGTAGTAATTTTAATCATTTCTCTAACAAATAACGAATCATTTGCAGGGTTATTCTGATACAGTTTAATCTGGAATGGTCCCTATATTAGCAATGAACAGTTTCCTCATATCATTTTTATTAATTTCCTGGAATTCTATTATTTTTTTCTGATTGTTTCGTTGACATGGGGAGCTTCCTGATCAATGTATTTCCTCTACTAATATAAATCTGCAGTTTTTCTGTAGTTTGTAGACTTAGAGAGTTTTCTAGGCTGCTGAAAGCTGAAATGATTTGCCCAGCATCACAAAGTCAGTATGTGTCAGAGGCAGGAAATAGATGAATGTACCTCTGACTTGGAATATAGGATCCCTCTATCCACTTTACCTTTTACCTCTTTTCCTGCCTCTTAAAATATAATAAATGTCATTTTAAGGATATTATTTGTTACTTGCCACATTCAATCCTTCCCAGTTCTTTTATTTTTTTCTTCAGTTTCTTTATATGTATTTTAATTAAATAGTATTTTTTATTTTTCCCCAATTACATATCAATACAAATTTTAGCATTCATTTTTGTGAGATTTTGAGTTCCAAATTTTTCTTCCTCCTTCCTTCCCATCTCCTCTTCTGAAAAAGGTAGGTAATTTGAAATGATTTACATATGAGCTGTCACGTAAAACATATTTCCATATTCATTACAGTTGTGGAAAAAGAAACAGATCAAAAGGAAAAAAATACAAGAAAGAATAAAGTAAGTAAAAAAAGAATGCTTCAATTTGCATTAAGAGTTCATAAGTTATTTATCTGAATGGGATGGCATTTTCCTTTGTGAGTCCTTTGTACTTGTCTTGGATCACTGTGTTGCTGAGAAGAGCCAAGTAATTCATAGCTGATCATCACACAATGTTGCTGTTACTGTGAACAATGCTCTCCTGGTTCTGTTCATTCCACTCAGCATCAGTTCATGAAAGTCTTTCCAGTTTTTTTTTTTCCTGAAATCCACCCATTCATCATTTCTTATAGCACAATACTATTTCATTACATTCATATACCCCAACTCGTTTAGCTATTCCCCAATTGATGGGCATCTTCTCAATTTTCAATCATTTGTCACCACAAAAAGAGCTGCTAAACTATTTTTGTACATGTGACTCCTTTCCCCTTTTTAATGATCTCTTTGGGATACAGACCTAGTAGTGGTATTGCTGGATCAAAGGATATGCACATTTTGGTTGCTCTTTGGGCATAGTTCCAAATTGCTCTCCAGAACTGTTGGATCAGTTCACAATTCCACCAACAGTGCATTAGTCTCCCAATTTTCTGACATCTTCTCCAACATTTATCATTTTTCTTTTTTGTCACTTTAGCCAATCTGATTGATGTGAGGTGATATTTCAAATTTGTTTTAATTTGCATTCTCTCATCAAAAGGGATTTAGAGCACTTCTCCATATGTGTATTGACAGCTTTGATTTCTTCATCTAAAAACTGCCTGTTCATACCCTTTGATTATTTATTAGTTGAAGAATGGTTTGTATTCTCATAATTTTGACTCACTTCTCTATATATTTGAGAAATGAGGCCTTTATCAGACACTTGCTGTAAAGATTGTTTCCCAGCTTCCTTCTTCCTTTCTAATTTTAGTTGCATTGATTTTGTTTGTACAAAAGCTTTTTCATTTAATGTGATCAAAATTATCTGTTCTATATTCCAGAATGCTATCTCTTTTTTGGTCATGAATTCTTCCTCCTCCCCATAGATCTGACAGGTAAACTATAGCTTGCTCTTCTAATTTGATTGTTTCATTGTCTGTGGTACCTTTTACCAGGTGTACTTTCCTTCCTTATCTCTTTTAATTAGGCCTATTTTTGCTTTTACTTTGTTTAAATCAAGATTGCTGCTCCTGCTTTGTTACTTCAACTGAAGCATAATAGATTTTGCTCAAGCCCCTCACCTTTTCCCTGTATGTATCTTTCTGCTTCAAGTGTGTTTCTTGCAACCAACATATGGGAGGATTCTGATTTTTGATCCAGTCGGACATCCACTTCTGTTTTATGGGAGAATTCATCCCATTCAAATTCACAATTATGATTACTACCTGTGTATTTTCCTCCATCTTATTTTTCCTCCTGTTTGTGCTCTCTCATTTCACCCTTTCCCTCACTATTTTTTTTGCTTCTGTCTACTACCTCCCCTGATCTGCCCTCCCTTCTGTTAATCCCCCCTATTTACTTAATCTTTTTTTCCCTCCTATTCTCTATCAGCTAAGATAGATTTCTATATTTAACTGATTGTTTATATTATTCCCTCTGAGGCAATACTGATGAGAGTAAGATTCAAGTAATACCTATCACATACCCCTCATCTTCCCCTCCACTATAAAAGGTCTTTCTCACCTTTTCATGTGAGATAATTTACCACATACTACCTGTTTCTTCCTTTTGTACCCATTGTACTCTTATTTCTTTTCTTTTCACTTATGTCATTCCCTCAAATTCACCTTATACCTGTACACTCTGACCATGTATATTCCTTCTATCTGCACTGTTTGTGATACAATTTTTAATTTACAGGTGTCATCTTCCCATGTAAGGACATAAATAGTTTAGCTTTGTTGAATCCCCTGTGTTTTCTTTTTCTCTTTTTACCTATTTATACTTCTCTTGGGTCTTGAGATTGGAGGTCAGTTTTTTGTTTTAGTTCTGTTCTTCTTATGAAAGACTGAATTCCTTCTATTTCATTGAATGACCATTATTTTCCTTTGATGTAGAATGCTTAATTTTGCCAGGTAAGTGATTCTTGGTTGTAACCCTAGCTCCTTTGCTCTCTGTAATATCATGTTCCATGACCTCCAATCCTTTAATATTGTAAGTGCCAATTCCTTTGTGATCCTGATTGTGAGTCCCTGATAGTTGAATTTTTTCTGGTCTCTTTTAATATTTTTTCCTTGACCCAGTAGTTCTGAAATTTGGCTAGAATGTTCCTTGGGGTTATTAATTTTGGGATCTCTTTCCAGAGAGTATCAGTAGATTCTTTCAATGCCTATTTTGTCCTCTGGTTCCAGGACATCAGGGCAGTTTTACTTGATGATTTCTTGAAAGATATTGTGCAGGTTCTTCCTTTCAATCATTGCTTTTAGGTAGTCCAATGATTCTAATATTGTTTCTATTGGATCTATTTTCCAGGTCAGTTGTTTTTTTTTTTTTTCCCATGAGGAAATTTAAATTTTCTTCCATTTTTTTCATTCTTTTGAATTTGTTTGATTGATTCTCTATATCCCGGAGTCATTAGCTTCCACTTGCCCAATTTTCACTTTTAAGGTGTTGTTTTCCTTAATTAGCTTTTGTACTTTCTTTTCCATTTGGCCAATTCTACTCCTAAAGGAATTGTTTTCTTCATTGGATTTTTGTATCTCCTTTTCCATTTGGTCAATTACACTTTTTAAGTAGTTTTCCAAGCTGCTCACTCTTTTTTTTTTCATAATTCTCTTGCATCATTCTTATTTGTTTTCCCAATTTTCTTCTACCTTTCTTCTATGATTTTGAAGATCTTTTTTGATCTCTTCCATGAGTTCTTTCTGGGCTTGAGGCCACTTCCCATTTTTCTCTGGAGTTTTGTCCATGGGTGTTTTGACATTGTTGTCCTCTTCTGAGTTTGTGCCTTGGTCTTCCCTGTCACCATAAACTTTCTATGGTCAGATTTTGTTGTTGTTGTTATTTTATACCTCTCTCTCTCTCTCTCTGTTTCTCTCTCTCTCTCTCTCTGTTTCTCTTTCTTCTTTTCTTTTCAATTTAAGCTCTGCTCACAGGGTACAAGGGGTACTGTCTCAGGTTTCTTTTGCTAGTGGCTGCAAGCCCTGATTGTTTAACTGGTGCTTTGCTAATTTGCCCCAATGCCCACAGGGCACCTCTGTGTCTGGGGTTGGCTGGTGATGCTAGAGGCCATAAGGATCTGGCAACTTCCCTGGTGATGAGCTGGAGTCATAGTGGTAATGTCTGGTGTGTGCTGAAACATTGTGGGGGGTATTTCCATATTTCTCCATGGCTACACTGTTGCATGTGGTGGTCTAGCTTCTGGAAACTGCCTGTTTGCCCAGGGCTACACTGAAGCATGGGTGGGGCAAGTGCTGGCTGGAGGGTTCCTGTTTGCTTAGGCACCCATAGGGCTGGAGTCTACCTGTTTGCCCAGGTCTGTGCTGAAGCATGTAGAAATCTGGCCTCTTGAGATAGCCCATTTGACTGTAGCTACACTAAAGCACATGGTGGTTCTCAGAGCTGGAGTCTGCCAGTTCCCCTGGCTATGCCAAGGCTTGTGGAGGGTCCTGGTGTTGGCATTTGCCTGCCTTACTACACTGGGACTCAGGATCTCCTTCTGTGTTACTGAGGTGGGGCTTACTGCTGGCTTGCTGGAATACTGCCAACCTGGGCTGCACTCCCCTTTCACCTGAATAAAATGACCTTTCTTGCTGATCCTCCAAGTTTGTTGGGCTAAAAGATTGTTTCACTTCATATTTTTGTTGGTTCTGCTTTCCAGGATTTGTTTGGGGACTCTATTTTATGGTTATTTAGAGGTGAGTATGAGAGGGTTACAGTGATTTACTGCTTACTGTACTATCTTAGCTCCCAGAAGTAGACTACCCAGTTCTCTTCTCAAAAATACATATTTCATATAGGCTGAATTTTAATCCATATTTAGTGATATATACCCAATAACTGTTACTAACATTAATAAGGACATATGTTACTTTGAAAAGTTCACAATACAATAGGCCCTGGACCATGGAAGATCTGGCTTTGCATATTTTACTCAACTGATGAGATTATACTCTGAGGCTTTGTCCTTTTGAAGTTTCAGTCACATTTAACTAGCCCACTGTTTTACATTCAGCAATGCTCAAACTTCAGCTGATATAGTGAAAACAAGGCTTTGTTTAGCTATGGATCTGTGATATACCAACACCTCTGCCAATCCTAGTTAATGAAGAAATGCTTTTAGTTCTGGAATATTGTTCATTGGTACCACAGGCTACCTTTCCAAAAGAGAGAAATTATGCTTCCAAATAAGACACAGAGCCTCTATTTACCATTCCCATTCTGGTCCATTTGTGCATCATTGTCAGGAAATGAAGTATTCCATATAGGCAAAATTTCCAGATAACTGAAGCATTCTCCTGTAGGTAAGATATAAAAAAAATACTCAAATATGAGGACACTTTTTTTCAAAAAAAATAAACGATATGCAATATAGATCAAAATGCTAAAGCAACATGATTAACTGAAAAAAATATAGATAATATGGGATTATACTTTTTAAACCTCATCCTTCTAAGCAAGCTGGTTTATAATGTCTACATCATCCTTTGCTCCTCACCCTTCCTCACTCCAAATAGCCAGCCATGTGTCAAATCTTGTCATTTGTATATCCACAACATTGCACGTGTCTATCCACTTCTCTCTGTCTACACAGTCACTATCCTAGTCCAAGCCCTCATCGATTCTCATCTAGACTATTGCTTAGATTCCTGATTAGGCTCACTGCCTTAAGTGTTCTACCATTTTAATCCCTCTTCTATAGGGGCCAAGGAGATTTTTTTTCAAATACAAGTCTGAGCATGTCCCCCTTTCCCCAATAACTTCAGTGGCTTTTTTTTTCCAGTATCAAATAGAAATTACCCTGTTTGGCCTTTAACACCCATAATAGCTCATCCCCAATTACCTTTCCTACTTCATAATACATTATTCTCTTCTATATATACTACACAGTCAGCCATTTATCTTCTTATTGTTTCTTATACATGATAGTACATGTCCAGAATCACATGCCCAGAATGCATTCCCTTCTGATTTCCCTCTCTTAGAAGACTTAGAGTTTCCTTCAAGTTCTACCTTCTATGTCAAGCCTTTCCCCAGTTCCTACTGCCTTCCCACCTTCAAACAAACACCTCTAAGTTTTCTATATTTACCATTGTTCTTCCCAACAAGCCTCTCTAAAGGAGGGACTGTTCACTTGTATCTTTGAATTCCTAGAGAATAACACTGGTGCTAGGCATACAGTAGACACTTAAAATGCTTATCTGTGGGTCAATTACTTGATATTATTATAAAATAACATTTGATTTATAAGAGGAAGGTAAAACCTGGTTGATATGTGAAGTAGACCCAATTAAAAAAAAAGTATTGTCACTTACCACACAGGTGATCACACAGTAAGTAAATAAACTGAGATTTGAACCCATTCCTCCAATGGCAGAACCAGGATTCTTCCCACTATACCACATGATCTCTGCAGGATAACCTAAATCACCTGGGCCTTGGAATCAGAACACCTCAGTTCTCATTAAAGCTACACACCAGTTCCCTCTGATATAATGTGAGGAGGTTGTACTGGATAACATCTGTCATCCCTTCCTACTTGCAATATGGTCAGTTTCTTCATCTACAAAAAGAGAAAGTTAGACTTTGTTCTGTCATTTTTAGTCATGTCCAACTCTCTGTGACTCCATTTGGGGTTTTATTGGCAGAGATATTGGCGTGGTTTGCCATTTCCTTCTGTAGCTCATTTTGCAGATAAGGAAACTGAGGCAAACAGGGCTGAGTGACTTACTGAGGGTCACAAGCTAGTAAGTATCCAAGGCCAGATTTGAACTCAGATCTTCCTAACCCCATATCCTTCAGGTTCCGCACTATTTGTGTGCCCGTCAGCAAAATAAGTACATTCCCTGGGCCTTACTTTCTTCATCTGAAAAATGAAGGCATTAAATGAGTGGGTTTTTTCAGGCCCTTCCAGATATGATCTTAGTGTTTCCTCCTTCCTTTGGGTTCTTGAGACGGATATCTTTGCATGTCTCTGAGATATGAAGTATTCTGCAATGTGTGGCTTTCCCAAACATTTTAGTAAAGAATGCTTTCAAATTCTATAGCAGAAGTGAAAGTCCCTCAAAAGTGTCTAAGAGTACAATAGAATACTCCCTACCCATGAATATGCAATGCTTACTAAGGTCAGTGGTGTGTATGTTTCTAAACTGAGAGAAGCAAAGCTTTGTATACTTATGTTTCAGGAGTTACTGAATCTCTCAAGAGAGTATCTTAGAAGCACAGGCTGAAATGAAATATTTATGACCTCCTAAACTTGTGAAACCCTATAGCTTCTACACACACTTAAAGATCTCAGATAACTACAGTAGCTGAATCCAACCTAAGTCTCAAAATGGACAAACTTCCCAGCTGAATACAGTAGTTGTGATAATGCATCTTGAAGTTGTAAGAAAGGAATGCAAACCTGGGGGCCTTGAGGTCTGAGTTCAAATTTCCAGTCTTTTTTAAGTGTTTATATAATCTTCAATAAATCACCTTCACCTCTTTTTGCTTCAAATTTCTCCTCTGTAAATGTCAGAGTTGGATTAAGTGCTCCCTAATATTCCTTACAGGTCTAACATTATGTATTTTAGTGTCTATTTCAATCAATTAGCAAGCACTTATTAAATCAAATCAGCAAGCATTTATTAAACTCTTACTATATGAAAAACTATACTAAGCCCTGGGGAAAATGAAGATTGCTTAACCCTCGCACTTAGCACTGTGCCTGGCATGTAGTAGGCACTTAATAAAGGTTAAATGATGGCTCGATTGATTGAAGAAAGGCACAAACTCTTGTCTGCTTTCATGGATGTCACAGTTTAATTGGCGTGGGTTCAAGTCAACATACAAACAAATATTTAGAGGCAGCTGGAGTCAGCAAGACCTGAGGAAAAATTCTACCTTGACATACCAGGTGTTTGACCATGATTATATTGTCTAAAGTCTCTCAGCCTTAGTTTCCTCATCTGTAAAATGGGGATAATAATAGCATATAGCAAACTTTATCACTACATAAATGCTAATCATTATCTATTCTGAACCAAGCACTGGGGATAATAATGCAAAAAAAAATCTTCCTTTTCTCAGTGGGTTAACTCTCGATTGTAGGAGGTTAAGATATACATAAATAATTTAATATAAAACATATAAAAAGTAATTTGGAAAAGGAGGAAACTTGGAGCTGAGAAGATTAAGAAAAAACACTGCATATACAAAGAGATATGTGATCAGAGTCTTGAAGGAAATAAGGCATTTGATGAAGCCAGATGTTTCTGAGACCATGGGCCAGTTGGTTTTTATTGGGGTGAGGTTTAGGGAAATGAAAAATCAATTGAAAAGATAAGAAAATGGATCAATCAACAAGCATTTATTAAGCACTTACTCTTTTCCAAAAACTGTGCCAGACACTGGTGACAAAAAGACAAAGAAATACTGACCATCAATCATCTTTTATTATATAAACACACACACATACACACATATGTTTGTGTATATGTGTATACATATAGATGATATACCAAATAAATTCAGAGTAATTCTGAGGGGACTACTAGTGTCTGGGGAGATCATAAGAAGAAGAAACCCTAATTGAAAACTTTCTTGTGCTTGACCTGCAAAATATTGACTAGGACATTTTTATCCAGGGAAATTAAAAAGACAGAAAAAGTTGTGTTGGGTGGTTTTGAGATAAGAGACAGGGTTATCTATTTGGTGAACCAGTTTTAATAAACAGACACTCACATTTCAAGAATTATATGACAGAATATAAAGGAAAGTATGTAGTACTGTATTTCTCTTGAAAGAATTTCTGAAAGCTCTTTAGTGATGTAGTTTTTGCTTATATTTACATAGTGTTTTCAAGTCACCAGCATGCTTTCTACCTAACAACCCTATATGACAGATAGTGCAAGTTTTACTATCTTCATTCTACATATAAGAAAAATGAGGTTCATGAAAGTGAAAGGATTGATTCAATATCACATAGCTAATAGTCTGGAATAAAGACTTGAACCTAAGAGCTTCCAATTCAGCCTACAGTACTTCTCACTATTCCTTACTGACTGATCTTTTGATGTTCTTATTCCTATGGTTGATAGGACTTTAATAAATAACACAGTGAGGAATATGAAGTAAGAAGTGGAACCTATCAGGGAATCAGAAGAATAAGAGCAGGTGTGAATGACCTGTTGCAGAATAAAATTATCAGGATCAAATGAACAATGTGAATAATGGCTACTGAGAAGAAAAGATCACTAGAAGTAGTTTGACTTTAAGTAATTTAAAGAAAAAAAACTTCCTTTGTTTACTCATGTATGTATGTATGCATGTATGTATGTATGTATGGAAAGCTTTGCAGATTCCTCCTCCCTATACACAGGGAAAAAAAGGTGGGGAAGTAGTATGGCAGAACATTTTATATCATATTAGACATGGTCATTGTATTTGATGTTATTGTTTAACCATCTTCCTTTGTTATTGGATAGGGTCTAATTTGTAGGAGGGAATAATGGAGCATTTTTCCAGAAATTACTGTGATATTAATTTAAAAAAGGACATGGAGCACTGACCCACAACATTCCAAAGGTTCTCATGTTCTTTGAGATGAGTCTGGCCTACTCAGCTCACCTGCACCAACTTTTGCACGTATAAATCTTTCTCTGAGATGCAGCTATGTCATGACTACTATTTTAAACCTTAGTCCATACTGGTAACCATTATGGTATTACTGCTACCATCAACTTCATAGTTCATGAGCCCCAATTTGTGTATTTCCCATTAATAAATCATCCACTATTACTCAATCACAAGTAAAATATTTACTCTAAATGTAAACAAAATAAATATTATTTGCATAATCAACCACTTCAATGGTACTGTCCCACCAATGCACAGAATATATAGACAGGAAGAGTGGACTCATACCTGAAGTCTCACAATATTAAAGAACATATTTAGGGATTACGCATGGCTGGATCAAGTCAAAACTCTGAAACTATAGAATTTGGTGTCCTGTTTTTGTCTCAAAAAGTGTAAGTGAAAGTTGCCTGTTGTATTTAGCTTCTGTTTTAAACAAATGCTTTCAAATCTAAGCTAAAGGTGAAGCACATTGTATTTGACTAATACCTCATTAGAAATTACCTTTCATCTGGAGTAGTTGACCTGCTGGGTTGATTCTTTGATTTTTTTTCTGGTTCCAATCTTTATTCTACTCAGTTAATCTTCCTCCTCAAGAACTACTGTTGCATTGGTTACTTCTGGCTTCAGGCCTGACTGAAGGTCTTAGCTGAATGCTCTTAGCTGAAAGAATGGTATGCTGATTTAAAAAATAAAACAAAACAAACAAAAGAAATAATGATCTTTATTCTAAAGTTGGCAAAATCTTTTCCAACTCTGCTCATTTGCCATATTCTTCTTCCTTACCTGTAGCCAACAGTTAGGAATAAAAATATCTTTTGTCTATTCCCTTCTATTCTATTTTTCTTCAGAGACTCAAAGGATAATTCATATCTCTAATAAACCTACCTTGTCCTGAATTATTGGACTGTATTATTTTGTATCATTTGGGCTTGCAAAAATGCACATTTCTTTCAACAATCAAATGTTCTCAATCCGAATTCAACTCTTTAGGTCTCATTGTACTCATCTGTAAAATGAAGGAGTTGGAATAGATGACCTCCAAGTACTCTTCTAGCTCTGAATTTATGGTGATTATGAATTAACTATTGTTTCCTCTCATACAAATCCAACTAACTCTTTCTATATTTTCCTCTCCAGACTTAAACAAATTTCTGTCATCACACTGCTCAAATAATGCAATGTCACTCAGGATTAGGAAACATGGAATTCGGTAGCATGTGAAAACAAGAGTCACATCAAGCATTTTAGGAAATGGTCATTCAATGTTTATGAGTAATGATTTTGCTTCATTCTGACATTATACCTAGAAGCCATATTTGATGATAGACTCAAATAGACGTAACTCTATATATAAGATAACACAAAAGCATTGGGATGATTGAAGATAGTTTGCCCATGAAAAATATAATTTAATTTATTCATTCAATAATCATTTATTAAACTGTTGAGCGAAGGGATGCATGCTGTCTGGTACCAAGATTAGATGAGATATAACCTCTGCCCTCAAGAAGTTTTCAATCTAATAAGGAAGCCCCATTTTTCTTCATGTGATGGGAATTATATTGGCTAAAGGGTGTGAAGTATTACTTTTCTTATAGTCCTTGCTTAATAAGTTAAGCCATGTGATAATGTTATGATCTAAATAATCACTCAGCCAGGATCTCAAAAATTAGGTCCTAGATCCAAGCAGGCCCAACAGACCTAGGGGCATACCCTAGGCCACGTTCCACATTCCATTGTTTTGCTTCAGCTAGTAACTCACAATCCTGGAATGATGACAATGTTTTTGGAGGACCAGTTTCACCACTCAGGCTATATTCTTGCATGAGAGTTGGCATGCCTAGTCTGACCTCACCAAAGGAATTCTTTCATTCTATGAAGAATTTAGGATAAGAAATGGAATTTAAGGAAGGGAAACAAAATCGCCATCAGCATCATTAGTGTTCTTAAAAGTGGGACTAAAGAATTCAGGAGAAAGCTATAAGCTGAAAGTAGCTTTAAAAAAAAACTCATTTTTTCCTACAGTTTATAATTTGATGGTTGTTATCTAAGAAGCACTGAAATCAAATTGTCTGACTGTGAACAATGAGTTCCTTCATGATTTAGAGTTCTATACTCACATTATTATCAATTACTTCCAAGGGCTAGATTGATGAATGACTCTAAGCCTATGGTTTAGGATAGGCAAGGGTATTTCTAGACAATTATATTGAGAGGATATGAAAGAATAAAAACAGATGAAACAAATTTACCATGAGAATAAAATTACAGTTGCAGTTGGATTTCTGATTTTCCACACTCCAATTAATTTCCATTATTTATTAAATATAATAAATAGAGAGCAGTTGGCATAAGAGCAGATCATTCCCAGAACTATTATTAATAGTCTATCAATCAAGGATATGGTATCAATATAAGCTTGACTATTCATGGTACACTGAGATTCAAGACAATCAAATCAGTCAAGCTTTAACAAGGTTACATTTAGAATGTTCTCATTATTCATTTAAGTTAGCTTAGTATCTGGCCCTCCAATCACAAGTATGCCTAGGACAGACTAAAACATTGGCATGAATTTAATAGGGTGAAATTCATTTAAAAAATAGCTGAAAGGATGTGTGATTTTATCAATGTGTGAAAATTAGGATTTAACATTCCTTCCCAATGGCAGATTATAAATAGGCTGTCAGTCATGAAGCATTTATTTTAAATACTTACTATGTGTCAGGCATTGTGCTAATTCCTGAGGATACAAAAAAAGGGAAACACATGGTCCCTGCCCTGATGAAGTTCACACTCTAATGAGGAGACAAGACATAAAACACAGTATATTTAGCATGCATATGCACATGAGTACATATAAGTATGCACATAGATACATCTTCATATATAGGTATGTTCACATATGGGTATATACCTATTGGAATAGAAGGTGGAGGTGAAGAAGAAGATCCTTACAGTTATGGGAAGAGTCAATGAAAAGACACAAAGCCAGAGGATGAGAAATGGAGAGTTATGTTTGAGAAACAGACTAGAAGATGTATGCGTAAAAAGACTGAAAAGGTAGAATGGGCTAGGTTTTGAAGGGTTTTAGCTGCCAAGTAGAGGATTTTTCATTTGTCTCTGCAGATGATAGGGAACCATTGAAAGCATTGGAGCTTATTGAATAGCAGAATGAAATATTCAGATATGCACTTTAGGAAAATCACTTTGGCATCTGTGTAGAGGATAGTTTGGAATATGGAGAGACTTGAGGCAGAGACATCAACCAGATACCTATTGCAGTAATCCAGGTATGATGTAATGTTACCCAGGTGGCTGGCTATGTGAGTACATAGATATTGTAAGGATCAAAATGACAAGACTTAGCAATAGACTAGATATGTGGGGTGAGCACAAGAGTGGGATTGAATATGACACTGAGGTTGTGATCCTGGGTAACTGGGAGAGTGGTAGTTATCTTGATAAGAATGGGGCATTACGAAAAGTGTAAGATTAGAGAGGGAGATAATGATTTCTGACCAAAACAAGACTTGGCTGTTAAGTTCTATGAAGTCACCTGAAGAATTGTTGTTGTTTGATGCTGTCCATCCTTCATTCTCAAAGAGGACCAATGATATCAGGAGGGTGATATCTTGACTTTCAAGTGAATTGGATTTAAGTGAGACAGGACTGTGAAAAGTTATCAGTCTCACTCTCTCCTCCAGAGTCATCTGAGTCCAGTAGCAAGATAAAAGTCAGGACAAATGGCAATCACCCCATATGCAGTGGGAGACATTGGCCTTTTTAAGCTTTTTGGTCTTTCCCAGGTCTCAGTTTGCCTGAGGCAACATCTATTCAATGATTTTAGGCTACTTAGAAAATGAGGCAGAAGATGCCTAGTTTTCCTACTCAAAAAAAAAAAAATCAATCTGGGAGGGGAATACTCTCATGGCTTCTAGCCAGAACAGAAAAAATAGTTATTTGTTCAAGGGCACACCACCAATAGGTATCAGTGATGGAATTTGAACCCAGTTCTTTTTTACTCCACCTTTAAATTGTCTACTAAATAAAGCTACAACAATAAGATTAAATGCAATCAAGAGAAGTTTAAAGTATAATACTTGGGCTCAAATTCCTACTTTACCAGAACAAGATGGGGAAAACAAAGATAGGCAACAATTCACTTAAAAACTACCGGGAGGAGGGGTTACTTCCCTGTAAATTCACTATGAGTTAATAGTGTGACATGACAACAAAGAAAGCTAAAGGAATCTCCAAGAGAAACATAGGAACTAGAACTAGGGACATCATGGTTCAGCTTATTCTGCCAGGGACAGACCACTTAAGGAGTCAGCTATTCAGTTCTAGGCACCATATTTAAAAACAAACAAACACAACACAACAAAACAAACAAAAAAATTGGAATGGCAAACATCAAAGAAGCTATGAAAAGATGGGCACCATAATAGACCAATACAGGCAGAGTTGTCCATTGGCACAACCATTCTGAATTAATAGAAAATTAGGGAAGGATAATAAGGACTTAATTAAATTGTATGAAAGACTCATAGAATTGAACTTAACTCTCTTCTCCAAAAAAATCTTTGTTGTATTTCTTCTTCCTCCTTGCCTCCTTGTCTTATAATTATTTCGCTTTAACTTGGCATACAGTTGTCTCTTTTTATTTAATGTATCATGTAACCTATCCTCTATATCAAAAGCTGTGTGAACTTGAACATAAGTTTTAACACCTTGTGACAGTTCTTTTTCATGCAAAAAGTTGGACTACATCAGGATTCTTAACCTGGATTTGTGATTTTGCTAACTGTATTTCAATGTGGTTAGTTTTGTAATCCTATACATTTTATTATGGACATTTGAAACATTATTCTTGAATGGGCTCCTTATAATTCATCACAATACAGAAAAACCCATAACACACACCAACACATACACACCATGTAAGAATTCCTGGACTGAATAATATCTCAGGTCCTTTCTGTGTCTAAAATTCTGTGACTTGATGGAGAAATATTCACAGGCTAGAATTATTGCTTTTAAAACAAATAAGATGCTAAATGAATAGATAGAACCAGTTCTTCATTATTCATAATTCTATTTTATTATATGCTATAGATTATAGCATATAATAGCAAAAATAGGAAGGTAGACATGCCATGTCCAGATATAATCTCATAACTTAGTAATAAATAGTATATGCTCATTCCTCTGAATATTATAGTGGGGTTATTTTTCCCCCATATGCTATGCAATCTAATCTTCTCAGGCTTATTGAGCATACTTATTGCTTATAAGACCGGTGGGGCTGACAAGATTCTTCTTTTAGAAAGAATAAGAACATTAGACCTCCTCTACTTCATGGGCTAATGGGACATCTGGTCTCTGGCATTTCCTACTGCTGAATACTTCAATGGGAAGCTATTTGGGTACCTAATGTTAATGGAGCACTAAGGAGAAGGAGATTATGGGATATGTGTCCAGTTATTGCTGATACTGAAATGTTCATGAAAGGAGCAAAAGTCTTCATACTATAAATATGTAGACTAAATACTTTGACGTTGTGCAGTTTGGGGAACCAAGAAAAGAGGACTGAGGACCGGCATTTGAATCCTGAGTTAGACACTGACAAGATACGTGACTGTGGATAAATCATTGAATCTTGCTGAGCCTCAGTTTCCACATCTGTAAAAGAAGGTTCAATGAGATAATCTCTAAAATCTCTTTCAATTCTGACTTTATGATTCTATGAATGCTGCCTCAATATTATACCCTTCTGTGACTCTAAAGTACAGTGAACATTTAATGATGATCCAAATCATCTGTAAGCTCCCAAAACCTCCTAAACCTCCAAAGAAAAATTAAAAATTAAATTATGGTTAGACTATGGTTGGAGAGAGACAAAGAGACAGAGAAAGAGAGAGTGGCGTGTGTGTGTGTGTGTGTGTGTGTGTGTGTGTATGTGTGTGTGTGTGTGTATAATCTACTTAATAATCTACTTAAGTTTGAAAAGATTCACCATTAGATTGTCCAAAGGGTTATACATTTTCAGCCAGAGCTACTTATGATAAACAATCTACTAAGGCAAATTGAGATTAGTATTGGTTTAAGGAATGCTCCAGTAAATGAAATAAAAGATCTATTGAGACATATCATACATTTATAACCAATAATATAACTATAGATGCTTTAGTAAGTATATTTGTATTCATGTATGTGATTGTAGTTATAAAGCTAGCCTAGCAACAAGGAAAACCTCTGTTCAGGTCCCACCTTTAGGAACCAGCTGTCAGACTTCAGGTGAGTCATTTAACATTTTAACCCTTTAGGCAACCCCCTAATACTATACATTGCAGAGATGGTGCCAACCCACAAAAGCATGATTTTCTTCATGTGTCAGATGCCTATGCAGTGAAATTATAACCACAAAATGAAGTAGAAGGGTTGGAGAAGAAAGACAGACATGTCCCTCTCTCCTTTAATTTGGGAAGTAGAGGATATAATGTCAGATGTGGTAGATACTAGATTTGACTTCCTTTCCTTCCTTCCTTCCTTCCTTCCTTCCTTCCTTCCTTCCTTCCTTC
>NW_020954600.1:9160853-9187964 GCF_900497805.2 Vombatus ursinus | reverse complement strand
TTCCTTCCTTCCTTCCTTCCTTCCTTCCTTCCTTCCTTCCTTCCTTCCTTCCTTCCTTCCTTCCTTCCCTCCTCCCTCCCTTCCTTCCTTCCTTCCCTCCTCCCTCCCTTCCTTCCTTCCTTCTCTCCTTCCTTTCTTTTTTCTTTCCTTCCTTCCTTCCAGGCTGGATGCCATCACCAGCTGTCCTAATCTATATCTTGCCACTGGGCCCAGATGGCTCTAGAGGAGAAAGTAAGGCTAGTGACTTTGCACGGCCCTGCCTCACTTAAATCCAATTCACTTGCAAGTCATGTATGTCATCACTTTCCTGATGTCATGATCCTCTTTGCGAATGAAGGACAAACACCAACAACCCTCTAGGCCAGAGAACTTGAAATTCAATTGCTCTAAGTGGGTTTTTGTCATGGGCAATGCCCCATCAATATGGGTTTATATATATATGATTTAGTTATCAACCCTCCCCCACCCCAAGTTCCAAAAATCATATTAATTTTATTAGCAGTATTATGGTTTAAACCTTCTCTGCCTGCTTAAATCCCCTCTCTCTTACTCCTTCCTATCCTTGCTGGGACCTCCAAATACTTGGACACCTTCATTCATAGACCAATACACCTTTAAAAAGGTCATTCTTGGTGATTAAATTTCAATCTTTCACCAAATTTTGAGGGAAGTTTGGAGTTTAATCAGATATGTCCTTTCATTCTTCACACTTATTTCTCAAATTTCACCTTTTTACCATTTTAAAATAAATTGTGATACTAGCCCCAAATGCCTGACTGACAGCACTGAGAAACAGAGCCCCCCTCCCAAAGAATTCATTTACAAAAAAAAATATGCACTATCTTTGCATGTATCCCAACAGAATCTTGGCAATTAAGGTTAATGTTCTATTATCTAAAACTGTGCACCTTTCCTTTTTATCTCTGGGACTTCGCATAATACCTAACATCTACTAGGGCAGCTAGATGGCACACTGGATAGTGGGCTGAGCCTGATATCTGGAAGACTCATCTTCCTGATTTCAAATCTGGCCACAGACACTTCCTAGATGTGTGACCCCGGGCAAGTCATTTAACCCTGTTTGCCTCAGTTTCCTCATCTATCAAATAAGCTGGAGCTGGAAAAGGAAATGGCAAACAACTCTAGTATTTTTGCAAAGAAAACCCCAGTGGGGTCGTGTAGAGTTAGACAAGACTGAAAAATGTATGAACAACAACAACAACAAATATATACCAAGAACTTCATAAATGTATGTTTTATTGATTAATTGATAGATGAATAAATGAATGGTGCATTTATTAAGTATTTGCTACATTAAAAAAAAACCACTATGCTAAAGACTGGGGATACAAATAAAAAATATATAACAATCCTTACTGTCAAGGAACTCCCATTCTAATTTATTTAACTGAAGCAAAAAGGGCAAAATGTTCCTGACAATGTACTTTAAAATAATTTGTAGGAAAATATGTCTCTTCAGATAGATTGCTTGAAGAAGTATTGGGTAAGTACAGCTCTGAATATCCCCCTTCAGGCCAGAAGTGACTCATAGGACACACTCAGATTGAGGATGAAAAACACCATATAGCCAAGCAATGTTAAATGCAATGTTCTTGACCTGCTCTCAAAACCACATGCTTATATAATGGTAGCAATTCATGGAAGTCAAACAAGATGAGGCTAGATCTAAAAAAAATCTCTATCATAAAGTATAAAAGAGAACAGCAGGAGTGTGATCAGTTACTCATTAAGGGTCCCTATTTGCCTATAGCAAGGACCACTCAGAATGTCATCCATAGAATATGTACTCTATTAAAGAAACACAATTTATTTCCAGAGCACCTGACATTTAAACAACACTATTCACTTTGCTGTTAACAGAAGTTGATTTATATCCATTCTTTAGTCTCATTCATTTCAAATTGAAATAGACCCCTCATCCTAAGGACAACTAGGTTTTTAAGAGTTATTTAAGAATCATTTTCATCAAAAGCCATTTAGTTCAGGACGATTTTCTTACTACCTTGTTAAATTTAATATACTCTTAAATTAGTAAGTTATAGAAGCTCCTGGGTTCATATACATTCCTCTTTTTATGCTGAAATGCTTAGGGTTGTTAATAACTGTTACAGTCATAGTCAAAAAGAATATATAATAAAAAGAAAAAAAAGCTTTTAGTTAATAGTGAAAAGTTTTCTATAAGCTTGTTTTGCAGTCTAGAATAGTATCAAAATAATTGACATTTTGGGGGATTCTTTTTCTAATGGAGTATTAGAGAAATGAAATCTAATGATTTGGTTCCTCTGAGATTCAAGCAAGAAATTCAAGTAAGAATTAAAGACTCTATATTTATACTAAATCAGTTATTTTTAATCACCTGATATGTTTCTAATCTGGAGTTTTTCATTTTTCATGACCCAGTGTTTCAGTGGGAAACCTTAGCCCTTCACTGCCAAAGAATTTTCTTGTTCCTGTCTACATAGGTAAGGAAAGAACATGGGGAATGGAGGTTGGGAATCAGTTCCTGAAATCCCAGAATCATAGATTTGAAGCTGGAAGAACCCAAAAACACCTATCAATCAGCTGTCTCATGTTACTGAGAGAGAGAGAGAGTGAGAGAGAGAGAGAGAGAGAGAGAGAAGTAAGTTCTGTGACATGCCCAAGGCCACACACTTAGGAAGTAATAAAGCCAGAATTAGAAACAAGCCACTCTGCTTTCAAACTCCTTGATCTTCCTACTATAGTAAACTTTGCTGTCTTAATTGCACCATTAAATCTGTTTTTTTCTTATTTTGTTTTTTCCCAAACAGGCACCAAGTGAAAATATAAGGACAATGTAATCTGAAAAGATATTTGTAATAGAGAGAAATTATATGAAGGAATAAAAATTAAAATCAATAGAAAATATGTAAACATTACGTGCACTTTTAATTCTAATTAGCATTTAGATTCAATGACTCATCTTCTTTAGGGCCCTAGAAGCAATACTCTACTAAGAGTACTCATGTTATTACATTAGCTCAATTTCTGTCTGGAGACTAATTTGTTCACTCACAGCCAGCTCCATAAGCATCATTGCAGTAGCCACTCAGCTTGTGTGTAGATCAAAGAATTGGGAATTATAGCATTAGAAGGGACTTAGAAGTTCTTTCATGTTAATCCCTCCCTGAAGCACGAATCCCCTAGACAATATGCTTATCATGCGATAATCAGTTTCTCTTTCAAAGTCACCCAAGAGAACAGAGTGCTTGATGATAGGGGAGATGCAACATTTATGGAAGACGCAATCCATGAATGCAGCCTATAATGTTGTCAAAAATATAAGAAATACACAAAAACACACTTGACAAGAGCCCAAGAGAAGTCCAAATGGGAGATGCTTGAATAGCACATATACAGGGGGAAAAAAGAAACATTTTTATAAGACTATTTTTTTTTGCTTTGGTAATTGGGGTTAAATGACTTGCCCAGGGTCACACAGCTAGTAAGTGTCAAGTGTCTGAGGCCAGATTTGAACTCAGGTCCTTCTGACTCCAAGGCCAAAGCTTTATTCACTGCGCCACGTTGCTACCCCAAGACTATGTTTTTTTAATCTTAACCTTAATAAACTATAACACTGGAGCAGATCAAGTATGATAAACTGCACTAGAGGAAAACATCAGGTCTTATACTTAGGCGTAACTATTGATTTCATTAGTACAACAAAGGGGAAGCATGTCTATCTAGTAGTTTATTTGAAAACTTACAGGAGGTTTTCAAAAACTTAAGGACAATGAGTCAAGCAAGCAAAATGGCCATCAAGGAACCTAATGAGATCTTGGGCTACATAAAGAGAGGGCTATAATATCAGAATAAAGAGATGAAAGTACTTCTATACACTACTCTAGGTAGGACATATATAGGAGCTAATATTGTCTTCAGACCTGAGTGTCCCATTCTGTGTGGTCATAAGCATGTAGAAGAAGGCAAAGAATTTGGTGAATAAGCTTCTAATTTGGCAAACGTGGATCATTTGAAACAACTAGGGAGGTTGGTAAAGAGGACAGAAGACTTATAGCTGCCTTCAAGCATGTGAAGTATCATTCCATTGAAAATTCATCATATGTGGTCTATAAGGACAGAAAGGCAAGACTAGTGACAAACTGTTTAGGATCTAGAGATGCAAATTTAGAAGTAACAACATTCCCCAAGTAAGAGATATTCTAAAATGGAATTTGACACCTCAGGAAATATCGGTTTACTCTTCATTGGAAATCTTTTAGGTAGAGGATTGATGACTATTTGTTGAGATTGAGGTAGAGGTGATTATTTTTTTTTCATCATAGCTTAAACTAGATGGCCATTGAGGAACTTTCCAAATTTGAATATGCTATAAAAGTCAATAAAATCATTTGCAAATGAAAACATGGTTTTATATTTTCTTTTTTGAATGATTTTAATAGGAGTCCAAAGAAGAGGTTACAAAGATGAGATGAGAAGAGGATAGTCATTTAAATGTACTGAGAAGATGGTATGAATGCATGTCTTTTCTCTATTATTTTATCCACACACCACCATATGTACCTCAACAGAATGTCAGAATGTCGAGGAATTATCCTTGAATTGTCTGATGTTTCCTTGTGTTTTATTTTGTTCATCAAAGAAAAAAAATATTGCTGATTAAGAATGAAAATATTACTGGCTTTGTTCATGCAAGCCTGGGGAAATTAGAATACATTCAGCCATACCATTTGTTATTAGCTAAGTCCAGTGTAAATCACAGATAAAGCTGACACATTCCACGGACTGATCACAGTGGGAATATTGAGTGTCGCCATTTGTGATGGATTAAATGGGGGGAAAAATTAAAGTTGTGCAAATTATTTCTGTGCAGTAGTTCTAATGTCAGGGAAAAGTGATTAGACATGGCTGGACGAAAACAAAAATGAAACTGACACTGTGAACTGCTTATTCTTGCTTACTCAGCTTAGATGGCACATGGGAGTTTATCATTAAAGGACTTTGTGTACAGTTGAATGTGCTGGAAACTCCCTTTTATTGTGCATTCTCTTAATTAGAGTTTTCTATTAATTGGTACTATACATGTCTCCAGTACATTGATGAATGATAAGCATAATGATGACCATGAAGGAGGTACTTCCAGGTCTCAAGGTGCTCTAGAAATCATTAAGAAATTACTTATCTTCAAGAGTGATTGAGTACTATGACATTTATTATATTCCTTTTCAACAAAAAAAAAACATAGACTTATAAAGTGCCTACTGTGTGCAAAGTAATGTGCTGGGAGTTGCCAAACCAAAGATACAAATGAACTAGTCCCTTACTTCAATGAATCTATAAGATTACGTGCTAAAGAACAGTATTTCAGTCCAGTTTAATCCAATAAGCATTTATTAAATGCCTACTAGGTCTAGACACTCTTCTAGGTGTTTGGAAAAACAAGAATAAAAACAAAAAGGTTTTGTCCTCGAGGACTGTATAATTTACTGAAATAATATTTACACATATAAATGTAATACATATTAGGGATTGAAGAGGGCAATTAGAAGATAAAATAAAGTACTTGAGAAAATTTTGAGGAAACAGAACAATCAAAACTGGGGTTATTCAGAAAGTTTGCACAAAGGAAAAGGAGCAGAGCTCATATTTTTTCCCCTGAAGGACAATACTCAGGTTCACTGGGAAGGTGATTCTTGGTTGTCATTCTAGATCCTTTGCCCTCTGGAATATCATATTCCAAGCCCTCTGATCTTTTAATGTAGAAGTAATCTTATGTTATCCTGAATATGACTCCACAATACTTAAACTGTTTCTTTCTGGTTGCTTGCAATATTTTCCCTTGACCTGGGATCTCTGGAATTTGGCTATATTATTCCTGGAAATTTTCATTTTGGGATCTCTTTCAGGAGATGATTAGTAGATTCTTTCAATTTCTATTTTACCTTATGGTTCTAGAATATCAAGGAAGTCTTCCTTGATAATTTCTTGAAAGATGATGTCTAGGGGCCATGAAGTTAGAAAACTGAAACTCAGACCCAGCTCTACCACTGATTAACTGTGTGATGCTGAGAAATTCATAACATCTCTGAGCCTCAATTTCCAATTTGTAAATTAGGGATAATAATACTTGTGCTAACTATCTCAAAGGGTTAGAGATGTTAGGAGGAAAAGGGAATATAAGTATGAGCTCTTGTTATTGAAAAGAGTTTAGAAAGTGATAAAATCAGAAAACCTCTGAGTTGGATGAGACTTTTAAGAAATCAATTATTGATTCCACTAACTGGGCATACATAGTCTGTGGAGGTCAAAGGTTTTTTTGTTTTTTGTTTTTTGTTTTGTTTGTTTCTGTTTTTTCCAGAAATAAACTTGCTTTATACAATGCAATCTCTGTGCCTTTGATGGAAGGGAAAAAAGCATTTATACATTTTGAATCTAGAGGCAGGGATGAAGAACAGTCCCTCGAATTACCTTTGGTTTTGGGGAATGAGGTTTAAAGCTGTGCATGGGAAATGAAAGCTAGTAGTCTGGGCAAGGAGAAAATATCCCTTAGATTGATTCAACCCTGAGAGTAAGGGTGAGAGGTTTTAAGCTGTGCATGATGGTAGGAGTGATGGTTGGATGGGAGGGAGTGCCCCACATAGTGATTCAACCCTGAGAAAAAGGGTGTGGGGGGTCAGGTGAGTAAGTGATTATCAGTCATTAAGACCTAAAGGAAGGGTGGCTAGAAAAACATTGTGGTTTATACATGTATTATTATGCCATAAGACATTATTAAGCTGAAGGATTCAGAGAAACATGGGAAGATCTGTATGAACTGATATAGAGAAAATCAGGAGAAAAATATAGACAATGACTATAATTTTGTCCTTGTAAACAACAGCAAAAGTAAACAAATTGGTTAATTGTGAGAGTCAATCTTATTCCTGGAGGACAGAGAGTAAAACTCATTTTCTTCCATTTGCTAGAGAACTGAAGACTTGGTGATGTTAAATGTTAACTATATTATCAGTTACTGTCACTTAGAAAAAAAAAAGATGATGTCTAGACTCTTTTATTTCATGACATTCAGGTAGTCCAATAATTTTTAAATTATCTCTCCTGGATCTATTTGCCAGGTCTGTTGTGTTTTCCAGTGATATATTTCACATTGTCTTCTATTTTCTTCATTCTTTTGGTTTTGTTTTAAACTGTTTTTGATTTCTCATAAAGTCACTAGCTTCCAATTGCTCTATTCTAATTTTCAGGGAATTATTTTCTTCATGAGCTTTTGTACCTCTTTTTCCATTTGATCAATTCTGCTTTTTAAGACATTCTTCTTCTCATTGACTTTTTGGGCCTCTTACCATTTGACCTAGTCTGTTTTTTAAGAAGTAATTTTCATCGATATTTTTGTATGTCTCTTTTACCAAGCTGTTGATTCATTTTTTTCATGATTTTTTTGCATCACTCTCATTTCTCTTCCAAAATTTTCCTCTACCTCTCTTATTTAATTTTCAATATCCTTTTTGAGCTCTTCCATGGCCTGAGACCAAATTATATTTTTTTGCAGACTTTGGATGTAGGAGCCCTGACTTTGTTTTCTTCTTCTGAGTACGTGTTTTGAGCTTCTTTGTCAATATAGTAACTTTCAATGGTCAGAGTTGTTTTTTCTGTTGTTTGCTCATTTCCCCAGCTTATTAGTTGACCTTTAAGTCTTTGTTAAGGTCAGGCTTTGATTCCAGGGTGGAGGGTGCACTGTCCCAATTTTCAGAGGGGTTGTTCGGCTGTTTTTAGAGATACTTCTAAGGACTGTTAGTTTTTAGTTCTCCCAGGGTGGTATGATCTAAGGAGAGGTGTTTACCACTCTCATGGCCTGTGCTCTGGTCTGTGAGAGACCACAGGCTCTTTTCTGCCCTGGAACTGTGAGGAGGATTCCCCCCTCCTTTATGGCTGCAAGCTCTGCTTTTCTAGCACTTGTGCTCATCCTGCCACCCAGGAGCTGGATCTGAGTATGGGCAAGGCAACAGAGTCCTGCCTGTCTCAGTGGTAGCAAAAAGACCCTTGTAATCTCCTTCTTACCAATTGTGTAATCCCCTTACCTTCTGTGGGCTGAGAGCTCCGGGAAGCAGCCACTGCTGCTTTGGCTGCTGATTCAGTCACTCCCAACACCTGCTTTTGGTTTGTGGGGGCAGGGGCTGTGCTGGTGCAGCCTATGCTGGACAGCACTCCACTCTCCACCCAGGTAAGAGGGACCTTTCCTGCTGACCTTCTAATTTCTTTGGTGTCTGTGGACTAAGAAGTCTGGAAACCACCACTGCTGCCAGTGATTCAGTCCCCTGAGGCCTGCTCCTAATTTGCTGGGGCCAGGTCTGTGATGCTATGGCCTGTGCTACACTGAGCTCCTCTCTCACCCTGGTGCAACAGACCTTTCCTGTCAGCTTTCCAAGTTGTCTTGGACTAAAAATTTATTTCGCTCCATCTTTTTTTTTTATTCTGTTGCTCTAGAATTTGTTTAGAGTTATTTCTAAAGTCATTTAAAGGGATTTGGGGGCAAGCTCAGGCAAGTCCCTGCTTTTATTCTGCCATCTTGGCTCTATGGAATATCCCTCCATGTCACTTTCTGGTCATCTTAATTCCATGTCTTCTCTTCTTGAATTACCTTATTCTCTTTTCTAACCTACACTTTAGACCTCTCCTTTCTTTCATTAGAATGTAAGCTTTTTGAGAACGGGAATTGCCTTGTTTATTTACATTAACATTCCCAGCACTGGGCATAGGTCCCTGGAACATAGTAAACATTAAAAAAAAAAACCATGGTATTATTTATGTTTTAAGTGCTTTTCAAACACATTAAAAAGCCTACTTATATCTCCCCAAATCCTAGACAGTAGAAAAAGTTTTAGTTCTGTCTTTATATCTCTAAAAAAAAAGTGCTTGGCAAACAATAGGTGATTGATAAATGCTTCATTGATGGACTAATCATGGCTTTAAACTACATAATTACATACTTGATCTAATCTGTTATTAGTGTAAGAGTTCTTAAACTGAGTTGTTTGGACTTTGTTTTAAATATTTTATAACTATTTTAATTTAATTGGTTACCTTTGTACTATTATGTAGTTTAATTTATGGATTTAAAAACATTGTTCTGAGAGTGGGTCCATCAGCTTTGACACACTGCCAAAAGTGTCTATGAAGAACAAAAGTTTAAGAATTCTTGTTTTAATTTAATGGCATCGCCCCTATTATTTTACTTCATAGAAATTCATTTTTGGAAATAGGTTTTAGAAGTGGATGGTGCATCAGGGATCATCTAAGTCTATGCCCTCCTTTTTACAGTTGAGGAAAGTAATACCCAGGGAAAGGCAAGGGCTTACCCAAGTCATGTGGGCAATAGCTTCATGAATGTATTAAAATAGTAAATAGCAATTAAAACACTGTGATACTCTAGGGTTCATATCCTATCTCAGGCACATGTAATCTGTGTCAGTCTGGGCCAGTCACTTAATTTCCTTGTGTTTTAGTTTTCTCATTTATTTGTTAAATGAGTGAACCAGACATTAATGAATCCAGAGTCTTTTTTTTTCCTTTAAATCTATGATCCTCTGAACCCTAACACAGCTTGGTATCTAAGTTAAGCATAGTAGGTGCCTGATAAATATTTCTTGATTTGAATTTCATGGCTGAAATGATTGTTTGCTATTTTCAAATATAGAGATAGAGTTAAACACAAAGTTGGTAAAGCCCTAACCGTTCTTCAGTGGACTCATCTGCTTCTTCTGCTTCTGCAAGCATGATGCATTGCTTTGGGATTGCCACTTCAACATATAGTGACATCAAAAGCACATAAAATTCAACAATTCACGTTCTTCCTTCCATACCTCCCCCAACTGATCATCCATTTCTCTGAAAAAGAAAACATGCCAGGTTCATCAACAGGTAGAAACATATGCTTTATTTTAGCTCAGATGAGTCCTTAGTGTTCGGGTTGTACGACCATTATTTCACCTTTACCAAACTCTTCCTCAAATCCCCTGCAAGTTGTTCAGTTGCAAGTCATTCTGAAATTACTGATGTGGGACATTCCCTCAAAACAATTGCTTTTTGCTAATTCTTGCTGCTTTGTTTATATACTTCGATTCTGTCCAACCATCTAGGAGTCCCTCTAGTGACAATGGTACATTTCTTCATGGAAGTAATTCTTATGCTATTTGTATATAGCCCCATTGGCATTTTGAATTTTGCATTTAGGCAAATTGAAATGATCAAAATGAAGAAGAACAATTATATCTCCCCCTCTTCCTCTTCAGGTAATAAGAACCATTCTCAGATCTTTATGCTCAGTATGATTGCATGGAATTTAAATAATCAACAAACATTTATTTAATGCCTATAATGCTATAATGTGCCCATCCTGGTGCCAGGTAACATGGTGTACAAAAAAAAGAAAGAAAGAAAAGAAAAATTCTACCCTCAAGGAGCTTATATTCTAATTCTCAACTTACTCTTCTCTCTAGAGAAAACTTGTCTATACTCATTTCATATTATTTTCTTTCTATAAAATTTCAGCCACTTTGGGCTATTTGTTCTTTATTCAATTCAATGCTTATTCTTTCTATGCCTACCTCTGGGCCTATATATATGCTTCCTGGAATGCACTGTCTCCTGATTGCTACCTCTCACTATCCCAAGCTTCCTTCAAAACTCAACTGATGTTCCCATTTTTTACACAAGCCTTCTATGATCACTTCATATAATAGTACTTTCTTCCTCTAAAATTTCCCTTGGAGAATATTGATCTGTGTAGATGTTGTAACCTTTGAGTAGACAGATATCTCATTTTGGGTAGAATTTTTTTCATATTCCTTTTCATATATCTAATACAGTGAATGGAGCATAGTAGGCACTTAATAATACTTATTGAATTGAATAAAATTGAAGTGAATTTTTTATATGGGTCTGACAATATGGCTAGACTCTAACGTTAGGGATTAGAACCAGAAAGACCTAGGCACATAATTTACTTTGGATGTATTTTGCCTATGTGACCTTAGGTTAGTTATTTGATTTTCTGTGAGCCTCAGACAGTTGCACTAGTGAGTCTTAGACAAATTAGGAATTCTCTGTGTTGGCGAAATGACACATTCCATTGTGTTTCACTATGTAAGTGTATAGATGCTATAATGGATAGATGGTAAGTTGACTATAGAATAATGAAGATCTCAGTTCAAATCTCATACTGACTATACAACCTGGAGCAAATTGCTTAAGTTCTGTGTGTATGAATAGGGTATCAGACTTGAAATCAATAAGAATTGACTTCAAATGTTGCTTGAAAATATTAACTAGCTGGACAATTAATTTAATCTCTCTTTGCAATCCTTAAACTGGTGTGTAAATATTAGTTAATGCTATTAGAATCAGATTCACAGAATCAGACATTTTGAGTTTTTTAAGAGACATCACAGGACATCTTGTTCAGTATCATTAGCTGAACATTCAATATTATATGTTTCAGAGCAGGTGCTAATATGTATCAGTAGAGGAAAAAATTCTCAAATCCTTATGCCAACAAAATCAAAGGCACCCCAAAATATCTCCATCTTGATGTCAATATATATGAATATATCCATTCCTTTCTGTGTCTATCTCTGCCTCCATCTCTGAATCTATATCTTTCTGTATTAATCATATCTTAGGTAGATATCTCACAAAATTGAGAACCTATCTCTAAGACAGGTTATGCCTTCAACTGAGAAAAAATACTTTGCTATCTTATAATTCATAGCTCCCTTAATAGAAATGAGGCTGAATACTTTAATTTGATTATTGCACTGGACGCTTTCTTAAATGATATAGTTCCTTTTTTCTATCTCTTAGATACTCTCTCCTGTGACTATCCTTTTCCACATTTCTTCCCCTATTTATTGTCCTTTAAAATTTTCAGTTCTTTCTTTTAAATGTGTTTTACCTTATTCCTAAGTGGGAGATTATTGCTACTGCCTTTTCACCTCTCACCTAGTTTTAAGCATTTGGTGTTTTATAATTCCTATTCCTTATACCTAGGCTACCAAAACTGTATTAGCCTGAGATTTCTGAGAGAAGAAAACCTGTTTCCTTAAACTACTCCATCTCTCACATTACCCTCTCCTTTTCCAGAAAACCTTCAACCTCAAGCCTAAAAATAATATTTGAATGACAAATTGAATTTCCCCATATACACCTGTTTGGGTTCTCTTGTGAATCAGGTAAAATATCCAATTTCAAATAACTCAGAGTAATAAAATACTATTAAACTAACATGGGATCCATACAATAAATATCTTCTTTGAAGGCAAAGCTGCAGGTGCGTCATGCTGATAGCTTTTTGATCTAAGTGGATATTGATTTTAATTTTTTCTTACATGCAGTGGCATTTAGGCTTCAGTGAACTGAAGCTGAAAGCTAACTAAGAATAAGTCTGTTTGGAAATTCTCCATCAAGGGCTCCTCATGGCTGAGAGCTGAGGCCGTCACCTCTTGCAAAAAGTATGTTGTTTGAACAACATACTATTTTCCTTAGAAATGGGTTTGCAATTATTCTTACAATGAAAACCTTCTGCTAAACTTCTACAGTGAGGCTTGTCCTGGAATGGAGGTGATACTGAATTCCCCATCCCTCTATCAGGGGAATACAAGTCGTGGCTGGTTCTACCAACGTGGAAGAGCCTTGATTAAGTCTCCAATGGCATATTTCGTATGCCTGCTCTCTGAGGGCCAACCTAAGCAAGGATGGAGAAGCTCTTTACTTGGTTGGCCTCTGAATATTAAATTGTCCAACCTCAGCCATTCTCAAAATCCTGCACGGATGGAAGGACCCACCACTAGAAGAACATCATGGATTCTGTATGAGAGGAAGACAACTCACTATTGGCACATCACAAACTTGACCTTAATTCAGCTATTTCAAGTAAAATGTGGGAGAGTTTACTTATGAAATTGTCAGTTAGTATGGAGAGGAGATGTCTTGATTCAAATTTGCCTCCCACACTTCCTCCCTGAATGACCAAAAACAGTCTCTGAGTCTCAGTTTAACTTTTCTGAGTCTTGGTTACCCCATTTTAAAAAGTAACTAGCAACATGTGTACTAGCTACTTCCAAAGTCAATGTGAAAAAAATACTTATTCATGTATCCAATTATGTCATCTTGGACCCTGACCAAGTTCAAACTGTTCTTTTTTTGTTTTGTTTTGTTTTTGTATTTTTTTTCTGGACCTATTCAACAAGGTAGAGTATTGTAGAGGTGTTAAACTCATGACCCACAGCCATGTGTGGTCTGCAACATTCCCCAGTGTGGCTAAACTAGGTTAAAATGTAATTCCTATCAGATTTTAATGTGTTGTTGTATTAATGAAAAAAAAAGAAATGTATAAACGTGTGGTTTTCTAAATCAATGTACAGTTTAAATAGATCCTTACATATGGCTTAATGATCACATTACTATTTGAGTTTGACCTCACTGACCTAGTGAATAGAGTGCTAAACCTAGAGTCAGAAATCCCTGTGTTCAAATTCAGCCTCAGATGCTCACTAGATATAGGACACCATGTGAAAAGCATTTTGAAAACCTTAAAGAGCTAAGTGATAATAACAATATTATTATTTTTATCATTATTCTTATTTTCACCATTTTCATTATCATCATCATTAACAGACTTTCAACAAAACAAGGGGGTTTGGATCAACATGAATTGAGGGAAGGTGTTTTATTTAGAAAAAATGAGACCAGGACAGTTTCATCTCTACATGGATTCATCTTTCTATTCTTGATTTGATAATCCCCCTTGGAACATTCTGATAGTAATGATGCATTGGTACATAGCATTCTGTAAGTCTTAAAGCACTTTATAAATATGAGCCATTATTCTTACCATTATAGCAGAGTTTTATTCAAAAGACACACACACACACACACACACACACACACACACACACCTTGACAATCCAACCAATTTTACTTTTAGGCTTTGTTTTCTTTGTTTTTCCACTTTGGTTCAATAGAAATTAATGATTGGAACTTTAAAGTACTTTTTAAAAGTTCATTTTTTTTAATGTAGTTTGTCTCAAAACTTGGTTGCAGTTTTTACTCTCCTCCAAATACACAGACTATGATATTGTTTTTTGTTGTTGTTTTTTTCTCCCTACATCAATCAGTAAATGGATAGTCACTGAACAGTAGTACGATTATAATCGTAGTGCAAGAGTCAGAAACTTAGAAGTCATCTAGTCCACCCATCTAATTTTAGAGATGAGGCCCAGAGGAGTGAGATAACCTTCCCAATGTCATGCAGATAGTGACTGGCAAAGACAATATTTGAACATAGGTACTCGGTATCCAATCCAATATTTGATAACAGCTTCCTCCATTAACATCTGTTCTTTTTCTTAAACCATCTCTGATGTTTCCTCTCTGGCTTTGAGCATCTGAAACCCTTCAAATCAGACCAGAGATTTAGAGAAATTTAGGTCTCCATTTCCAATAGAGTTGTTGAAATCATGGGAGAAAAATAACGGCTCATTATTATACAAATGCATTTTGATATTATAAGAATTTATAAATCATCTTCAGAGTAAAAGACACTTATAGATATATGTTGAAATGAGGTGTTATGTAGTAGATAGAGCATTACACTTAGAAGACTTGGGACACTTGAATTCAAGTACTGACTTCTGCATTTAATAACTATAATGCTTGACACGGCCCTTAACTTCTGAATATTGGTTTCTTTATCTATGAAATTTTAATATAATTCCTGTAGCTTCTACCTTGTAAGGTTGTTGTAAATATATAAAATGCTTTGCAAACTTTAAAGCATCAAAAACATGGCAACTTTTATTATTGGGTGAGAAAAAGGGAGGATCAAAGAAGAAGTAAGTCCTCCTTGTCCCCAGGATCAGAAGTATGCTTGGGAAGATAAACCAGGAAACTGTGTTAAAAAGGAATAATTAAATAATTGCTTATACAAACAGAAGCATTACTTCAATCCCATTTGAAAGTTTGGGCCAGTGCAAAATTCTTTAAATGAATGAACCAGGTGATAAGTCCTCTATGACTTCAAAGGGGAGAGAGCGCTTAGTGAGTGACAGATGCAGTCAGGTACAGTTTCCTCGGAAAACAAACAAACAAACAGGAACACATGAGGCTTTGAAGGATGGATGAAAAGGATTGCAAGAATACCAGGTCAGGCAAATGAAAGGAGCAAAATTAAAGTGTCAAGAAATTGTATATGCAATTATTAGGATGACTGATTATTTCTCTTGTATCTTTGAATTATGAACTTTTAATTTTCGTTATAGAAAGGCATTAGTATCTGCTTTACTGATGCATCCTAAGAACTACAGGAGCTGTCCATCCCACTTGCAATTCAAACTTTCCATATGTACCGTCTCTTCTGTCAGAATATGAGTATTTCAGAGCAAAAAAAATCTTACTTTTCTATGTGGATCCTTAACACTTAACACAGGGTTTTGCACATAGCAAGTGCATAATAAATACCTTATCCATCCATTGTCAATGACCGAGGAATCTCTGGGAAGTAGGTGATAGCTTTGTACACGGTAACTTTGGCACTAATTTTTTTCCACTGTTCTAGGATATATGGCTACATTTTGTTACTGAAACACAGCACCCATAAGAACATAGTGATCCCAGGAAAATACTCCATGTCAGGGGAAACATGTCTTTAACTTTGTTAACCATAGCATAAAACGGTAACACGTTTTGTTTTGTTTTTGGTTAGGATGGTAACAATATAACCTATGTTGTTGTGCTAGTCTCCTACAAACCACAGCAAGGAGGTGGCTTAATTTACAAAAAGAAGGTAAACTTTGTATACAAAGAACAATAGCGTGGGGAGAATAATGACCATATGCCATAAATTACTGAGGAAGTATTTGCTAATTAATGATAATACCCACTATTATCATGATTATTATTACCAAAATTTAAATAGAACTTTAAGATTTGCAAAATAGTTTACAAATAGTATCTCTACCTGGAATGTATGTGCTATTATTATCCCCATTTTACAAATGAAGAAACTGAGGCAAACAGTTTATGTGACTTGTCCATGGTCATTTAATTCATGGATATCTTTTAAAAACAATTATCTTTATTCAAAATGAAATATGGTTTGCTTCCATTTATTAAAAAAAAAGTGTCAATCAAATGTGAAATTACTCTTTCTTGGGATTTTTCTTGTATGCACTAGGACACATTGTTAATATTAGTATTGTCATCTGAAAAATGAAGAGTTTAATTGAATGCTATAGAAATACCAAGGGAGAACTTCCAGATAGGGATATAGACTCTTTGAAGAAAACTCATACTCTTTAACATTTTACCTGAAAAGATTGTGCGACAGATAGCCAATCTGACTGTCAGGTTATGTCTATAGACGTGGAAGGATTATCTCATACATACCTTCTGTAGCACTTATTTCACAGAACTGCTGTAAGGACCAAAAAACAGGAAAAAAAAGTGAAAATAATATGCTTCCATCTGCATTCAGACTCCATAGTTCTTTTTTTGGATGTGGGTAGCATTTTCTGTCATTAGTCTTATGGAATTGTCTTGGATCATTGTATTGCTGAAAAGAGTTGAGTTATTTATAGTTGGTCATCGCACAGTTATGCATACAATGTTTTCCTGGTTCTGCTCACTTCACTTAGCATGAATTCATGTAAGTCCAGAGTTTTTTTTTAATCTACCTGCTCATCATTTCTCATAGCACAATAATATTCTTTTGCATTCATATACCACAGTTTGTTCAGCCATTCCCCAATTGATGGACATCTCCTCAATTTCTGATTCTTTGCCACCACAGAAAGAGCTACCATAAATATTTTTGTACAAGTAAGTGCTTTTCCATTTTTTATGATTTTTTTTGGGTTGGGGGATATAGACCTAGTAGTGGTATTATTGGATCAAATGATATGTGCATAGTTTATCACCCTTTGGACATAGTTCCAAATTGCTCTCCAGATGGTTAGATAAGTTCACAACTCCACCAACAATGTATTAGTGTCCCAATTTTCCTACATCTTCTACAACACTTATCATTTTCTTTTTCTGTCACATCGGCCAATCTGATAGGTGTGCGAGTTTTGGTGTTTTTTTTATTTGCATTTCTCTAATCAATAGTGATTTGGAATATTTTGAGTAAAATATCTTTAAAAAAAAGAACAAATTATAGATACTCCCATAGCGTTTTTGTAGTTCACAGTAGATCATAGACATCAGCATTTTTGCAAAATATATGCCAGTATTCCTGGCAATGAGAGATATCATTTCACCTGATATTTCCATTTGATATATTTATGAAACAACATAAGTGGAAAATACAAGCAGAGTGAAAAGAGTGTTCTATTTCCCTCAGCAGCTGATGTTAGTATTTAATTCACTACTGGAAAAAATTGATGACAAATATGAAGCTCAACTTTAAGAGACACACAGCTGCTTTTAATATTGCACAATTAAGGCCTTGTCAACCAAGTTGAAGACTCTAGTACTTGTTTTTTTCCCCCCCCTGGGGTGAATAAAATATGTGCATATCCCTAAAAATGTCTGAATTCTCAAAAAAGTTCTAGTTTGGGTGTTAGGACACTTAGGATCTAATCCTTTCATAGCCCCTCAATTATCTGTGTGACCTTGGAACTTAGTGGAGTGAATGGGGCTTTGACCCAGGGCACTAAAATGTAGGGCACAATGACAGAATTAAATTAGGTTATGTTTCTTACCCCCAATACTACCCCAAATCAGACCTCACTTGGTCTTCCTGGGGCCAGTTATATAGTAGCATAATATATCAGCTATAAATCTTTTTCTTAATCCTCATGAACTTCCCTCATACCTCTCATCCCCACCCTGTCTCAGATATAGCAATTGCTGGCTATCCATCAGCCTTAGACAGTTTACTCCATCTCTTTGGGACTCAGATTCCTTGCATGCAGAGGGAGACTGTGATTAAATAATCTTTGAGTTTTTTATAAGTACCAAAATTCTGTGAACACATGAAATCTATGCAATACTGAATGTACTAGTTTTGAGACCTTTTAACATTAGCCCTTGACATTTGAAAGGCAGCACTTACTAATTGAAAACTGAAAGATGACTGTGTTAGCCATGGAATGAATAATAACAAATCTCAAGTGAAGGTTTTCAGTTCTCAAAATGGGAACATGATCTGATTTGCATACTGGCAATCAATAGCATTAAAATCAACCAAATCCATGGATGGGGGTGTTAGGATATGACTCAGAAATCCACATGTTATAACCACTTGCCTAATGATTTATTTCAACTGAGAGAAAAATTGGGAAACAAGTGAGTGGTCATTATACTTTAACTTCGGTAAGGAATTGTTTATTCAGTCATATGTATCTACAAATGAATATTCTCCCCTGAGCCCTTTTCATAGGTCAGGGCCAAGAGTGAAATTCATAAATTAAAATTATTAACGTTTGCAGTACCATTCAGCCACCTTCAATTCCTCTGCTCACAAAGTTCTTGGGGTAAGGGGAACCATCCCCTAAAATGATTAAAAGCAGTAGTTCTTAACAGTAAGGGGATCATGGAACTGTTTTGCAGTCTGGTGAATCCAGTGGACTCTTTAGAATAATATTTTAAATGCATTGAGCAGAATAGGTAGGCAAACAAACAAAATCAATTGTATTTTAATAGAGAAATATTGTGTTTTTTTTTTTTTTAATTTATGGACCAGTATAAGAACTGATACTCTCAAATCATTACTGCCAGGGATGGTAGCTCATTCATTTCAGGAAGAACATGGACAAGCCAAAGAACATCCAAAGGTAGGCAACCATATTGATAAAGGAACCAGGATGAGCACTGATGGAAAGAACTCAGGATGTCAATCACAAAAAAGTGAATACTAGGGGTGAGGAGGATGGCACTACCTATATTCAAGTGTCTGAAAGGCTGTCTTGTGGAAATGGGATTACACTTGTTCTGCTTGATGAATAAGGAAAAACAAAGGTAAATTGGTAGTAAATTGGAGGTAAATTGGTAATATATTGATGGTAAATTTGTGGTAAATTTTGAAAGGGGACAAATTTATTCTTGGGAGAGGGTGATTAGTGACAACAACAAAAACTTGCTAACAGTAAATAAGCTGCCTCAGGAAGTGATGGATTCCTCCTCAATGAAGGTCGTCAAGCAAAAAATGGAATGATTATGAGTTGAGTATATCGTAGTTGTGAATCTTTTATGTAAGTGCTGAGCAACTACATTAATTTAATTGTCTCAGTTTCTTCTTCTGTAAAATGGGCATAATAATAGCACCTCCCTCAAAGGGTCTTTGTGAGGCTCAAATGAGTTAATATACATAAAACACTTTACAAACTTAACATTTAGTTATTATTGTTGTTATTATGACTATATTTTACATATAAGGTCCCCTCTAATTTTCAAAGTATGTGATTCAATGTATTTTTTTCAAATTCCTGAGTCATTTTCCAGTGGATCTACATCTTATACTCAACAAGGTTTGTTTTAAATCACTGCAAGAGATTTAGAAAGATTTTATTTTTGTGAAAGAAATGAAGTGGGTCTTTGTCAAAAATGTCGGTGAAGATGGATATAGTTTCCTCTCTTCCTCTGCATATGGAGAAAGATGAATGTCTTCAACAAAAGACATTTTCACTCAAGCTCTAAAACTTTTGGATGTGGATCTCTGTATCTTGGGACATCTCCTCTAATCTCTGAAAAAATAGAATAGTTCTCCAGATAACTACTATCACTTGAATCTCACTTTGTATTCAACTATTCATATAAAGTCATAGAAATCAGTAAGAAAACAAATACATTCTCTGTGCTCTTTTGTTTCCTTTTCAGACAAAATCAGAGAGATAGTGTTGCAGAGCATTTAAAAAAGAGAATTCTGAGCTTGGTGTCAGGAAAGCCTAGGTTCAAGGTTTGACCCTGACACATTTTTCATGCATGACCCTAGGCAAATCTAACCTTCAGTGTTAGAAATATAATTATCTAAGACCAAGTGTCATGTCATATGAATGACTGATTGATTAATTGAATAAATTAAAGAATGATTTTTTTTTCAAAACAAACAAAAACCCAGGATTTAAAAATGTTGATATATGCCTAACAATGCTAAGTACTGGAGATACAAAATCAAAATGGTGATAGCTCATGCCCAAAAGGAAATTATACTCTAATACTGGAGGGTTAACATAGATAAAGGAATAGTGTGGAAAAAAGAGGGATATTGAGTGAAGTCATAAGGGAGAATGATATAGTAGCAATTTAAATATTGATATAAGATCCTTCAGGGCTACCCAGCACTTACCACAGTGCCTGGCATAGAGTAAGTAACCCTAACTAGAGTAACTAACCCTAAATGTGCTTAATAAATGTTTATTGAATGAATGAATGAGGATCCATGGAGCAGATTGGTGAGGGCATTTCTCAGTGACTATGTGGATAGTGAAATTGATAGGGAGAAAAGTGAAGTATGCATATAAGCCTAGCTTCAAGTCTCAACTGTCTACCTGCATGATAGTGGAGAAGTCACAGCTTCTGGGGTTCAGCTTCCAGATCTATAAAATTAGGTGGATAAACAAAAGCCTTCTAAAGTTCCTCTTAGCTCTGAATCTATTATTTGTTGATCCTAGCTACTCAGGAGGTGTGAACTACATGGCAGAGAAAGATTTCATGAGAGTCATCTTCCACTCAAAGGGAATCAGAAGTCTGGACCACATTTAAAAAAAATATGGACAAAAAGCCTGACCCAAATGCCCTGGAGCAGTTTTCAAGAGTAACCTGTCCTGCTATTTAGATTCAGTGATCTAATCTCTTTCCTTCTCAGTGACTTCCATAATTCTTTGAAATGTCAGACATTTTACCATTGTCCTAATGGGGTCAGACTTCCTGCCCTTCTGAAAAAAAAAATCTAGGACCTGATAGCTCTATGAAAATGTTGCTTTTGTTCACTCATTTCAGGTATCTGTTACTCCTCTTCACCATTTGTTTTAAGCTGAACTTTGGGGGGGAAAAAAGACCTATGATGAAATGTCCCAGAATCTTCACTGAAATATTATACTTTCTCTTAATCTCTTTCTACTTCAGAAGAGGAGATTTAATATAAATCAAATTTATTTTGACCCAGTTAACCACCAAGTATTTCATTGTTGCTTGTGTAATAGAAGGATTGGCCAAATGGGGGAGGAGGTAGCAAGAACATGAGCATCAGGCACTTTCTCATGCCATTCCATGTGGGAGGAGGGTGATCCTGCTTCTAGAAGTGGGTAATAAAGTGGGATGGAGGAGCCCTGTAGATTCCTATGTAGTTACTATGTGATAGGCAAGAAATTAGAGTCCTTGCAAAAGTCTCCAACAGAGAAAGTGGATCTCTCTCCCTCTCCCTGTCTCTCTCTCAGTTATGGGCAAGGTAAAAATTGTTGTAAGTACCTAGATGAGAAGAGAGGTAACTCCAGCAGACAATCTCCCACATCACTGATACATGTTTATGAGTATGTGACTCCTCTCTTTTAATGTCTCATTGTGTTTATTCTTTCTTGAACTTCAGTAGATGAATATTGAGGTAGAATGTACCAACCTCTAACCTTGTCAAAGGTCAGAGGAGTGATTCATAGTTATTTAACAGAAGTCTATGTGGATGTGGAGACACCTTTTTTGCCCACCTTCGCCCAATTCTCACCTGTGGCTCCTAAGAAGCTGTAGCATGTGAAGTGGCCAAACCCTGGTAAAACCATCATGGCAGATGGACTAAACCAGGGTGAGGGTAACTGACAGTCATCAAAACTGTCAGTGAGTTAGGGGGATATCTGCCCCAAATATATGGAGGCTTCTCTTGGCAGAATGAGAAGATGAGAACAATTTGTTTCAAGGGACATAAAGGTGGTTGAAGCAGGTGCTGTGGAGGGCTCAAAGTTAGTCAAACATTGAAGATGCCAAGGTCACCCACAGTATCCCGGGCCATTGCCAGTCATGTTGACTTTTATCTTGCCACTGGACTTTGAATGACTCTGGAAGAGAGAGTGATGCTAAAGACTTTGCACAACTCTGCCTCACTTAAATTCAATTCATGCCCAGGTTAAGACATCCCTCAATGATGTCATTGGTCCTCATCAAAAATGAAGGAGTGAGAACAACAGCAACATGTGGAGATATTTATGAGTGATGTAGTGAGTATGGTCCTATAGACTGACTTCCACAAACCAATCCAAAAAGTAATTTGTTAGGCAACTGTGACACTATGTCCTGGAGGCTAGGCAGTGACAGCAGCTAGCTATAACCCATCTAGAAGTTAACAGAATAAGGAAGTGTTTAGTGATAATTTAACTTTCTCTGCTCTCCTTAGGAACCAAGTAGATGTGTAGAGGGCTGAAAGCACCCATGATATTGGAGGTGATTATAATTTTCAATATAAATTTTTCAGTAAATATTACCTTCTAAAAGTTAATGCTGATTGAATATCAATCATTTCAAGGAAATAATGGGAATTAATTGATATTAAGGCATTAGTAACTAGTTGGATGATATTGAGAAAATCTTAACTAATTCATTAATATTGGGGATGAATTGGGTAGGTACACAGATCAATAGTAGTAGGAAAATCCCATAGACCCTCAGGAGTTACAAATCCCTGAGTGGGAGATAGAAGTCGTAGTAACTTTGCCCTGGGGCCCCAGACTTACAAGCAGGGGTTGGGATGGTGAGCCCAAGAACATAATTATAAGTGATACTCTCATTAAAATTAATCATGTGTGACAAGAGGAAAGAGTAGATGGGAAAGAGGATGAAAGAAACTTCAAATATTTGTTAATCTTGGCCCTTGACCTGATTTCAAATCATGTTCCTGCTATTTACTACCCCATGACTCTAGCTAGTCTCTTAAACTCTCTAAGAGATATTTTCTTCATCTATGAAATGAGTGGTTTGAAACAAAGTTCATTCTAGTTCTAAATCATTGACACTCTTCATCAGAATCACTTAAATTCTCTAGAATTCAATGTCTTCCCTCATCTGTAAAATTCCTAGAGTTGGGAAATATGGTGTCTTACCTGAATAACAGCAAGGATGCCCATGTTCCTGGACCAAACAATATGGGGTGGAGTGAAAGGGTTAAGAAGACTAGAGAGTTAAGAAAGGGCCAGGTTATGGAAGACTTTAAACCACAGATGATTTTATATATGATTCTGGAAAGAATAGGAAGCACCTTGACTTTAATGAGTGTGCTGAGGTGCTGGTAAAGAGAGTGACATGATCAGACCTATGTGTTAAGATCACTTTAGGGGGCAGTTAGGTGGTGCAGTGGATAGAGCACCAGCCCTGGATTCAGGAGGACCTGAACCTAAATCTGGCCTCAGACACATAACACTTACTAGCTGTGTGACTCTGGGCAAGTCACTTAACCCCGTTGTCTAGCCAAAAAAAAAAAAAAAGATCTCTTTGACTTTGGTTTAGTGGTGGGTGATCAAATGTAGTTGGGAGTGACTTGTGGCTCAAGACCAATTAGCAGGCTATTCCAAATGTTGAAGCATGATGAGAGCCTGCACTAGGGTTGTGGCAATATCAGAGGAGAGAAAGAAACATATTCTCGACATATTAGTATGGTAAAATGAACAAGCATTTGGCAACATATTTATATGTGATGTAAGAGAGAGAGTAAAGGATGACACTTGTTGTCAACCGGGGTGTTGGGATAGATGATGATAGTCTGGACAGTAAAGGAGAAGTGAGGAATCATGGTTTGTTGGGATGGAAAGTAATGAGGTTGGTTCTGGAAATGTTGAGCTTAAAATTTCTACAGGACTTCTAGTTTGAGATGTCTAATAGCTGGAGATAGAAAACTAGAGTTCAGCTGAGAAGTTACGGCTGGAAAGGTGAATTTGAGAACTATCAGCATAGATATGGTTATTGAATTCAGGGGAGTTGGTGAGATCAGCAAGTGAAATAGTATAGGGAAGGAAGGAAAAAGAGTGCAGAACAGAACAATGTGAGACAGCCATGATTTTAATAGTTATGACCTGGAGAAAGATTCAGAAAAAAAAAATGAGGAGAGGTCAAAAACCTAGAGAGAAGGGATCCTTAAGGAGAAGAGGGTGATCAACAGTGTCAAGGACTACAGAGGGGTCAGGAAGTATGAAGACTGAAGGGGGAACATTAGATTTTGCAATCAGGAGAGTAGAGAGAGGAGTTTCAGTTGAATGATAAGGTCAGAAACCATACTACTTAAAGTTAAGAAGAGAGTGAGAGTAAAAGAAGTGGAGGCACCTATTGTAGATGTTCTTCTCAAGTTTTTCTCAAGATTTTAGTCACAAAGGAGAGGAGAAATATGGAGTGATAGCTAGCAAGGATGTATGGTTTAAGTGAATTGTTTTTTTTTTTTGAGAATGGAAGAAATACAGGCATGTTGGTAGGTAGTGTAGAGGTAGTAGACTGGAAAGACTGAATGTGATAATGATAGGGGAAGCAATCTAATGGAGAACATGAGATAGGATGAGGATATATATATATACACATATATATGTATATATATATGTATATATAGATATACATACACATATACATGCATATATGCGTGTATGTATATATGTATATATTTGTGTATGTATACTCACATACACACATATATATGCATACATATGTTTGTAATAGAAGGAAACAGACTATTTCTTCATGTGAGAGATGGGCAAAGTTGAATATATTGGCACAAGGCTTCTCAGATTTCTGAGTTCAGGGGGAGAGAAAAGTATGCTCTTGGCTGGTGGCCTCATTTTGTTCAGTGAAATATGAGGCAAGATTCTCAGCTGAGAGGGCAGTGGAAAGTTGAGCCATAGAAGGTTTGAAGAGGCATAAGAAAGATTTGGAAAAGTTGCTCTGGGGAGTGAGATAGTGATTTAGGAAGGTGTAGAAAGATTGGCTTACTGCAGTGGGGGCCCAATTAAGATTATGTACAATTCTTTTGTAGTGGATCCAATCCACACAGTTTCCTGATTTTCTCTAGCTTCATTTGGCAAGATATGAGTAGAAGCAAAGTCAGAGGAAAGTAAACAAAATCCAAGTCTGAGACTTGACAGGGCAAGAATGATTATAGGATAAGGGGGTAAGAAATTCAAGATAATAGTACAGTATAGCATTTAACTGGTTCCTCAAGGGGTTAAGATGGAGAAGGGAAGAGAGAGTAGCCAGTGAAAGTGTTACTGCCCAGGAAAAGAGCTAAGGATTAATGGATTAGAGGTCATGGTGAGAATAAAGAAAAGGGTTTGATGTTGTAGAGAAGTTGAAGAAGTGGAATGAAAATAGATTTTGATAAGATGAGGGAATTTTAAATTTAATAAACATGAAAGTGGAAGATTTGTGGGTGATGACAAGGTCAAGGGTAAGAATATCTCTGTATAGCTGAGGTTGAGTTGAAGAATAGGTCATAGGGATTCATGAAGTTGAGGAATTGTGAGGCAAGGGTGTTTAAGGGAGTATCGAAATTTGTTAGAAATTTCCTAATTTGAGGATAGGAGTTTAGGAGAAAAGAAAGACATTGAGCCAGGAATTGAGATCATTGAGGAAAGAAGTGTCCTAGATGTCTGTAGACAATAGCTAACAGAATTTTGATTTGGTAGTATATATATGGATTCAGTGAACATCAAAGGAAGAGATACTACTAAGTCATGGTTTTATTTAGTGAACTTGAGAGTGGTAATAGGGAACAAGAAGTGTCCAAGTTCTTCCATCTCAACATATTGTATTCCCTAATACAATGTAAATTCCTAGAGGCTAATATTCCTTCCATTTCACAGCATAGTGCCTTGCATGTGGTAGACATTTATGAGTATAGGATCATGAGTTATAGATTTAGAGTTGGAAGGGACCTCAGACATCATCCAGTCTAAACTCTCACCTTGCAAATGAAGAAATAGTGTTTCAGAGAAGTAAAGTGACTTAGCCAGGTTCACACACATAGTGAGTGTAAATGGTGGTATTTGAACCCAGTTACCTCTAATTCCAAGTTCAGCAATCTCTCCACTATAACAAACTGTCTATATGTGTTAAAATAAATTGTAATAAATGTTTATTTAATTCAATTTAGGGGATTGGACTGATGATGTCTAAATTTCTTTCCATTCTAGAATCCTTTGAATTATGATACAATAGGTATTATATGTTACAAGTTAGGGAATGAGAACAACTTTGCCTCTCTTCCATGACATACACGTAGTACATATGTAATAAATGTCTCATCATTGGGGAGGAACTAACTAGTAGACTAAGAAGAAATAAAATAACTTCAAAAATGCATTTTATGATGAAATGTTTATATGATTTAATGTTTGCATATAGTCTATTGGAATAAAATAATTACAAATATCTAGATCACATAACTATTTCTAATGATTTAAAAACTTTATCAGGATAAATTGAAATAGTGACTATGATAATGTTTTGAAAAGCATTGTACAAATATTATTATTAATTGGGAATTCTGTTTTTCTCTTCTTCAGTTCCAAACTGCTTATTAAATATAACTTGAAAGGATCATAAAAGGATAGAAATGATAGCAAATTTTCCAAAAGTTTCATTCCAGTTTCTGCTAAAGGAATTGATTTTCCCTGACATTTAATAATAACTACCTGCTTTTGAGCTTCAGATATATATCTCTTTTCCTGCCATCCACCTGCCAGTGAATATTTCTGTTCACATAGTTCATATTCAAAGTAAGGCAGACAAATCTTCAATCCTCCAAAAACAAACAAAGAAAAACCAAACAGAAACAAACAAACAAAAATATCTCTTACTTTCCCTTATGCAGGATGATGGGGTAGTTTCCTCCACAAATAAGTCAGACCTACTTTCAGTCATGACTAAATGTCACAAATATGCTGAATAATAGTAGTGATTTTCTTCTTTCTTATCCTGTTCCCTCCCCCACTTTCTCTCTCTCTCTCTCTCTCTCCCCCTCTCCCCCTCCCTCCCTCCTTCCCTTCCTTCCTTTTTTCCTTCCTTTCTTCCTCCCTCCCGTCCTTCCTTCCTTCCTTCCTTCCTTCCTTCCTTCCTTCCTTCCTTCCTTCCTTCCTTCCTTCCTTCCTTCCTTCCTTC
>NW_020954600.1:9123483-9160843 GCF_900497805.2 Vombatus ursinus | reverse complement strand
TTCCTTCCTTCCTTCCTTCCTTCCTTCCTTCCTTCCTTCCTTCCTTCTTCCTCCTGCTCTTCCTTCTTCCTCTTTTTCTCTTTCTATAAATTTGGTAAAAAGAAAAATAAGACTTTCATTCTGCTCTCAACATTTTCTCCTATTTAGTTCTTTGAAGCTCAATTGGCATGAACTTGCCATTCATGCCCATGCCATTCTGAGCAATTCTCAGGCTTGATGAAGTAGTCACATTGCCAACACTATCTACATTTAGAGAACTATGATACTCTTGTTGGTGAATAGCACAAGTAGAAGACACATTTTTGAGATGGAGAGACATCCTTCCTATGAACTGCAATTTGACTAAGTGAGTTTATGGGGAAAGGAAAAAGTTGGTTACTTATGAAAAAATAGGTGATTTGGGGGATTGATAAGTGTAGTATTTTAGATCTCTTTGAGGGAGATTTTGAGATAAAATAATCCACCTCGAGTTTGAAAGTAAAATGAGACTTTATTCTTCAATCAATTACATATACAGATGTGAATATGTGAATATATGTATATATATATACATGTGTGCATATATACATTCATACACTTAGACTTATTTAGGTTCACATGCATAAATATGAATATATGTATACACGTGGACATATATGTGTATGGATATGCATGTATACATACTAGATATATATATACACACATGTGTGCCTATCTACATATACATGCATGCATACACACACAGTTTACTGATCATGTTAGTGGTTGATCTTGCTAGACAATGGAGTTATAAAGATCTAAGCAAAAGAGTCCCTACTGTCAAGGAGGTAGAGGTATTTGATGTCCTGCCATCATACAGTAACACAGTTAAAACACTTTAAAAAGATGGGCCTTTGTTGTTATGGAATCTTGGATCTGTAGAAATGCTCTGCAATTTTCCAAAAGCCATTCAGCTCACTCTTCCCCTGCACTTCAACAATGATTCCAGTTCATTGTCCATCTGTATTGTTGTTCTCAGATAAACATTGAGAGGGAAAGACATTTGAGAAGGGGCAGGGAGTGAGGTGAAAAGCTTGATGCAGAAGATGGCATGTGACATGGGTTCTGAAGGAAGCTAGAGAGTCTAAGAAACAGAGGTGAAGAAGTAGTGTGTTGCAGTAACTGGGAACCCTCAGTGAAAAGGCATGGGGATAGATGATAGAGTAAAATTTGTGAAGACCAGAAAGATGTATGTGTTGATGGAATTGTGACATATGCAAAAGGAAGTCATTGTGATGACAATGAAAAAATTTTCTTGAGAAAGTGTTTATAACATTTATCATCAAGTAATGATTTCAGAAAGTTGGTCCCAGATATAGGAAAAGTTCTGTGGCCCTTTCCCATCCATCCTTGATGCAGACAACACCATGGCATGATTATCTTAGATTTAAGGGGCAAAGCTGGAGAAGTTGAATCTAAATTCTGTGTTGTTATGTGGGACTAGCATCCTTAGGGATAACATCTCAAATGTCACTTTCACATATATAAAATGAAAAAACTGATAACTCTTCAAGTAGCTCATCTCCTTTCACTTATCTATGTCTCTGTGGATTGGCATATTTATCTTTTTTTCATAAATGAAAAATTAGTAAGTTATTTTAGCAAAAGGAGAGTTTGGTCCCTCTGGAAAAAAATGCCGTGTTCTCTGTTGTTTTTAAAGGGATGGGAATCACACATATTTAGGACAAAAGGACTTTATATTTGTTTACATCTGGTTTTTGTCTTTGCAAGATGGTTTTTCTTCCCATAGTATCTATTTTTTTCTGTTGATACTATGTGCCTATAAATCATCCAAACCATGATCCCTAAAGAACCATGGTTGTGAGTCACCGATAGAGCACTGGGAAAGGTACATGGCAAGAGAAGTCAGCTGGAACAGAGCAGGGTGTAGAAGAAAGAATGCTGAATTTGAAAGCACAAGACTTGAGTTCCAACCCCATCTCTGCTACTTGCTCTCTATGTGACCTTGGGAAAATTTCTTAACCTCTCTGGACCTCAATTTGCTCAAATGTTAAATGAGGACTTTGGAAAAGATGACCTCATAAGTCACTCTCCACATTAGATCTATGGCTGATTGAGAGATATATGGGACAACTTTACAGAAAGGAATAGAAGAAATGTATAGCTGAAAAAGGCAATAGACCAACCATGTGAAAATAGGAAAGGATAACTAATGAGCAGTCCAGACTGTATGCTCTCTCTTTATTGACCCAATGTCAATATATCTATAGCTACCCCATAGCTATTAGGTGGCACAGGCACAAATCAAACCTACCCCTTATGGTTCTGTAACTAGGGCTCTTTCCTCTAAATCACAGCAGCTTTGTTGTTATGTATATAATGAGACATTGTAGTAAGCATCCAATGTACTATTAAAAATTCTTAAATGTCATTCTTGTCTGGATATTACATTTTTAAATCTCACAGATACTGGAGTGAAACCATCATATGCCTTTGAGAAAATTTTATTAATTTTTGTTTGTTTCTTATGACAGCCTAGCTCCCATTCCCGTCCCTGATGCCCAGCCCATCTCCAATGTCACTTCAGCTGGTGAATTTGGAGGCTTACTTCTAGGACAATTATCTGTCAAACTCCTTGACTTTGTAACATATCTACTTTTGTATATCTTCCACAATGGGTAGCTGGGTACATTATCAGAAGAGCCTTGATTTCATTGTTCCCAAGACCATTTGCCACATCAATGAATCATAGTAAAGAATTTAGAAACATTCTTTAGGGAGAATGCCATATAATTAGGCAATTTCTATCCTTTCTTCTCTCTTTAATGGGTAGCCTACAAAGGAAAAAAAAACCATTATGATAGGAGTTTTCAGTGTGTGTATGTATACATGCATCATGAATGCTTTTGGCAGTCGGAAAAAAATGAACGCCTCCTGAGATTAATGTGTTTTAAATGCAAAAAAAAAAAAATAAAGTACTTAGGATTGCAAAGGAAACAAATAATATTAAAATATACTTATAAAATTATTTTAAAGTGCCTGAACCCCAACTGAATAACTTCTAATGTGCTAATAGATTATAAATAAGAAAAAAAGGCAACTGATATCCTCCATCTACTGATTCTTGAATCTTATTTTTGCTTTGAAAAATTTATGTTTTTAAAATACCAAATTAAGATTCAAGGCCATTTGCTATTTTCACTCTAAGCAACCTACCACCTTCAATCATAGACTCTTCTGGAACCACAGGCAACATTTCTTAAACTTGAGGCCAAGTCTATGAGAACCAGCCTAGGTTCCAAGTGACTTTTGAGCAGAAACGGTTAATATGGCAAATGTATGATCCCTGCTTCTTCCAGTGTTAGATAGATGTCCCTGTTTCATGCAGCACTTTTATCCTTTTGAATTCCGTGCTTAAAGGAAGAGGGTGAGGATCTCAGGCCAAACATCATCTAAACATCATCAACTCATTTGCTGCTGATTTGTCTTTATTTTGACTGTGCCACATGCCTGCAACGCTATCCCTCCTCAACTCAACTTTTTAGAATTCTTAGTTTCCTTGAAAGTTCAGCAAAGAAATCCATCCTGATCCCTCACAACTAGTTATTTGGAATATATTTGCATATACTTAATACGGATACATATTGTCTCTCCTGTAGTATATCTACTACTCCAGCACAGAAACTTTGTGATTTTTGAATTTTTCCAGCACCCATCACATTGCAAACTCTAAAACATAGCAAGTATGTGGGAAATGCTTATGAATTGATGGTTGTTTAATTTGAGGCTCTTCAGGGTTTCATTGCACAGTAGTTGTAAGAAAAAAAAGGAATTGTAGGAGCTGTGATTTGCATTCACAAAATCAGCATATTTGGCTCAGGGATGGTAGATATTTTATCCTATTTGGAGTGCTATATCAGTGAATGAAAAGCTAGGATATGAAGGAGGGTGTACAAAAGAAGACAGTCACATTTATCAAAAATGATATGTCTATGATATTGTACTTTCTCTGGATTGTAGAATGTGTCCAGAGGAGGATGACCTGGGTTTTAATTTTCTTTTTTTAAGCAACATTTTATTCTTTCTCATTTACATGTAAAAACAATTTTAACCTTTTTTTAATTGTGAGTTCCAAACTTTCTCCCTTTCTCCCTCCACTTTTCCTTCCCTGTGATGATAAGAAAGTTGATATAGGTTATATTTAGATATATGTCATATCATGCAAAGCATATTTCCATAGTAGTTATTTTTGTGAAAAAAGACACAGGTAAAACAACAACAACAACAACAAACATGAAAATAATAAAGAAAGTGAAAAATAGTATGCTTTGATCTTCATTCAGACACCATGAGTTCTTTCTGTGGAGATGAATAGCATTTTTCGTCATGAGTCCCTTAGAATTGTCTTGGATCATCATATTTCTGAGAATAGCTAAATCGTTCACACTTGATCATCCTACAATATTGATGTTACTGTGAATAATCTTCTCCTGGTTCTTTTCACTTCACTTTGCATCAGTTCAAGTACGTCTTACCAGGTTTTTCTGAAATCAGATTGCTCATCATTTCGTAGCACAAAAATATTCCACTACAATCATACCCTGTTCATCTATTACCCAGTTGTTAGGCACCCCCTCAATTTCCAATTTTTGCCATAACAAAAAGAGCTGCTACAAACATTTTTGTATAAATAGGTATTTTTTTCCAATTTTTTTTTTATCTTTTTGGGATATAGACCTAATAGTGGTATTGCTAGATCAAAGGATATGCATATTTTTATTGCCTTTTGGGCATAGTTCCAAATTGCTCTCCAGAATGGTTTGAACATTTCACAGCTCTACTGACAGTACATTAGTGTCCCAATTTTTTTCCACATATCCTCCAACACTTCTCATTTTCTTTTTCTGGATGACCTGGATTTTCCAAGGGCCTCATACCAGATTTCAAGAGCTGATTGTTAAATTTTCTGTGTGAACATCCACTCCTTTGAAACTGACAAATGCTGCAAATCAAGGACATATTTATTGTTTTCTTTATGGTCTAAATTTAAGAAAGTGATGAAGAAAATGTGAATAATCCAGATTAAATTTAAAAGAATAACAGGCACATATTTTCTCCCAGAACCTATTTTTAAATATTTCCTAGCACACCATTAGTCATTCTATATGAAAAGAAAAAAAAAGATGGCATGAAGGGTATGGGAAAAGGTTAGTCATGTGATTTCTTCAGTGTTGCAGACTCCTCTAAGAAAGCAAAGTCTACCAGACAAAGTCAATAGCAATTCTCTATCTTATATTCTGAGAAACTTGCCAAGAAATTGGAAGCTTGTATGACTTGCTGATATTCTCATAGCTGGCGTGTGTCACAAACAGTACTTGAAGCCACATTATCCTCTCTCTGAGGCCAGATCTCTATGCATCATTTTACATTATATTTCCAGGTTGTTTGCTTGTTTGTTTTTCATTAATAGATTCAGAGTATGAGGATTTGGATTGCAGTATCTAAAATAATTCATTTAAAAAACCAAACTTATTTTCTGAGTTTTCTTTTTGGCCCCAGATACAGAATTCTAGCCAAGAAGCCTTCTGTTAAATTTGAAGGAAATTTGACTTCCAGCTAAAATAGCTCATGATTGAGGTAGGAATACATAAGAAACTCCTCAGGTCTGGCTGAGTTTCTCTTTGAATTTGAGGATTCACATGGAATGTATACTCTGTGTTTTGAACCAAGCATTGCCAGTGAATTTTTATGCCATGACTGTTTTCTGGATACTATGTGATTCAGCTGTCAGGCTCCAGAATCCTGTCTTCTAATATAAACAACCAAACAAGCAAACAAAAGACATAACTTAGATTTCATTTCTGATTTCTCTTTTCCATTTCTTTTCCTCAATTTCCCTCTGCCTCCTTCCCCTTTCCTTCCTGTCCCTTAACTTTCCTTCCTCTTCCCTTCCCTCCCTTTGCTTTCCTCCTCTGCCTTCCTCATTCCTTTCCCCTTTTACCTTCCCTTCCCCCTTCCCCTTTTCCTCCCTTCTCATCTTATTTCTCATCCTTTTCCCTATACTTTTCCTTTCCCCTTCCCTTTTCCTTTCCTGGGTTCAAATCTTGGACCTAGTATTTTTTACTAATGTGATCATGGATAAGTCTTTTATCCTCTCTGAACATTCAATTGGTAACATGTAAGATAAGTGGACTGGGCTTGATTACAGTTAAAATTTCATCCAACTCTTAAAACGTTTGGGTGATTCTCTCTGTGTCTACATGTCTCTTCTTTCTTCTCCTCTCCTCCTCCCCCTCCTCACTTTTAGGTACTTTGATTTTTCAAAGTACACTTCCATGCAGAGGCCTCACATGACCCAAGATACTGCCATCACAATTACAGAAAAATGAGGTCCCTTAAGTAAGCTAATTATATTTGATTTGATACTTAGTCGTTTGGCTGTGAAATAACACAGACACATATGTTGCCCTTCTGCCATCTCTGCAGCCTATCTGAGCCATAAACACAATCTTAGCAAATAAATCCTACAATAATATAAACAATGGAATGAGGGGGAAGGGTGATAGTGGTAGAATTCATTATCGTTGATCTGACACAATATCTTCTCATAGACTTTTGTGGCATCTTTTACTCAAGGCAAGTACTTTTCAGGATAAGCTATTCCAAATTCTCAGCAACTTCTTGGCATATAATATACACCTGAGATGAAAGGCATGCAAATCCAAACAATGAACAAATGTGACACTCTTATGTTGTTAGAGATTGAATTAAGCTCAGTGTTTGTCACAATCCTACACAAAATTAGAATTCCTATTAGAGTAAAAGACTGAACAACTCACAAATTATATTTGTTTCATTGGTATAAACAGTATAGGGGAAATTAATCACATTGTCTGTGGATTACCAAGGAAAACTCATCATCATTCATAATACTTTTGATGTGTATGGTACTTACTAGTTTTCACAGTATTTTCCCATATATTGCCTCATTTCATTAGGAACAACTCTTGTACATTTGAGGAGATCCAGTACCCAAATATGAGTATGACTTGAAGGGCACAAGGGACTTTGCACTTCAGCTAACAACAGCAACAATAATAATAAATGGAATTTTGTTTCTTTGGGCCAAATCCACAATAGTCACAAGATTATGAAAAAGCACAAGAAAACTGAGGCATGCAAGAACCCTCAACTATTATACAAATAGGACCCTGGTGAAATTGAGCATGAAGGAATCTGGACTGCACATGACTTGACTAAGTTGAATTCAATAGCAGTTTGCAGTTCATTGTGTCTAGCTATAACCTTGGTTTTAATCCTTTACGACCCCACCCCCACAGAATCAGTTATTCTGTACTGATGATTAACGTTGGGTCAAACTCATTAGAACTTACTCTAACATTCTAATACAACAATATATTCATGATCTTTTCAGTGCAAATATTTTATCCAATAGTACCAAGATTCCAACTCACAATATTCATCATATTCATCAAAATCCACTACTATGTGTTCATTAATGTGCTGGAGACTTTCTTTGCATTATCCTGTATCCATATTTGATTAACTTCCCTGGGCAACCAAATTCCTTGGATGTTCACAGAGATGATGTGAGTGGTGCACACAGACAGAGACAGAGAGAGGAGGTATTAGGTTGCATACCAAACAGAAGGTCTACAGAACCATTATACTCACTGCATTGTTGTATGACTGTGAAATCTGGGCAATCTCTCAGCATCCTGCCAGAAGACTGAACAGCTTCTACTTGAATTATCTTTGGAAGATTCTGAAGATTCTCTGATGAGATAAGGGACTGGACACTGAAGTCCTCTCTTGAGTTGAACTGCCAAAGCATTCAAACTCTACTACAAAGAGCACACCTCAGATAGGCTGATCACGTAGCCCAAATGTCAAATGCATGATTATCTAAAAGACTGTTTTACGGAGAACTCTCACAAGGCAAGATCTCACACAGTGATCAGAAGAAGTGGTATAAGGACACTCTCATTGTCTCTCTGAAGAACTTTAATATCAATTGTGAGGCCAGGGAGATTCTGGCACAGGACTGCCCTCAGGGCAGCAATCTCCATGTGTTATACACTACAAGCAAAGCAGAATCCCAGTAGCACAAAGGAAACTTGAGCTGTGCAAATCCAGAGGCATCTCCATCCCAAATGTTCTAATGTACTACATGTGCCCTGCCTGTGGTAGAGCCTTCAGAACTCATATTGGACTGATCAGCCACATCTGAACACATTGTGCCCTGACCCCAACATCATGATGTCATTGTTCCTCTTGGAAAATTAAGGACCAACAACAGTCATACTGAGGGAGGGTGATTAGGGCTTTCCTCCAGGGCATGGGAATATAGAAGATAACTTGAAGTTATCTTAAACATATAAACAATTCAAGTGGATAACTAAAAATAAATAATTGGAACATAATTCATTGGAAGATAAGTAATTGGAAGCTACTAAATGCATTAAATTTGATTTTTACTCTTACAATTTGGTATTGTGACTGAATACAGATAGTTGATTCAGGAGGGAAAAAACTATCATTTATGGTTCCTGTTTGTTGATATATAACTGATATCATTTTTTCTGTAATATCATTTTGTGCTTATCATACTCAGTGCCCTCAATTCTTTTCTCAAAAAAAATATTCCTGAGGAATATGTGTGGAATTTCTGTGTAGTCCAGGACTTAGCACAGTGCCTGGCACATAGTAGGTACTCATCAAGCGTTTATTGATTAATTGAATTATTGCTGGTCCATAAGCATTTGGCCTCTCTCATTTCTTAATTTGAATTTTATTTTCCAAAATATGTTTCGATATATTCCCTATAACAACCTTTCTATTTGAGCATCAACTTTTATTTCTTTTAATTTTGAAGATCTTATACAGTTCTTTGTAAAATTTCTCTGACTGCTCATTGTCTACAACTGATACTGGTTTACAAGCTCCAATTTTTTTAGTGGTCATTTTGTGAATACTAAGTATCACTCAGAAGGCAATAGAGCAACCCATGGTAATTGTGAGTATGTCCTAGCATATTATAAAGAAGATGTTTTAAATGAGAGGAAGAATAAATATTTTAGTAAATTAAATGTTTGAATGAAAAAGAAGGTAGCTTGGTCACATAGTTAGGGTAAGAGATAAACAATGGACAGTCAGTGTGCTCCATTAATATCTTTGTGTTTGCAAGAGAAAGTGTAAAGGCACCTGGAATGTTGGATGGATCCTTTGTGGTGAACTAATGGGAAAGCATAGAAGTGCACATTATAGGAAGACGTGGATAGGTTGAGATCACAAATCTATTGAAATATTTGGGAGTGTAATGAGCAGTGCACTAAACATATGTTATCTAAAATTGTGCTTGTATCCTTTGAATGAACAACAAAATGAATTCTAAATACTTTCCTTTTATCTCTATGGAGAATCCATGAACTACCCTTCTATTTAACTGCAAATCTTGTCTTTTTTGAGTTTTATTTATAGTGGAGAATTTCAAGGTCATAAATGATTCAGTCCCTTCAGAACAATGTCCACTTTTTACTCATTGAATAAAAATCTAATGTTTAGAGTACCAACAGCTGGCCAATGTTTATAGCTACTCTAAAATATATGTAATTAGTAATAATATCCTAACTGTCTAATAGCTAGTTGATTTCCTGTGAGTAATGAGTCAAAAATCAGAATAATATTCATAATAAATAGCTACCAATATCATTAAAATGGATTAAATCTCTAAAAGAGCCTCACAGAATCAGGAACCATTCCATCAAACAGTCAGACACTGGAAGTGAAAGTATTTTGGAAAAAAAATGGTCATTAATTCATCATTCTCCAACTTAACCTGGCTGATTTTTGCTATGTAAGATATTGATATCTCGATCTGTTTAAGAACTCTTAAATCTCTTAAATATTTCTTAGAAATAACTTTTCAAAACCTACACAACTTATTTAGGACAGAAAGAAAGGCAGGGAGAAAGAGAGAGAGGGATACAGAGATAGAAAGAGACAGAGACAGAGAGAAACAGAAAGTCAATGAAAGAAACCCAAAACAAAGAGACAGAGATAAAGAGATAAGACAGAAAAAGATAGAGAGACAGAGACAGAAACAAAGAGGCAGAAAGACAAAGAGAGAGATTGAGATGGAGATAAGAAGAAAAAAGAAGAAATAGAATCCTGATACTTTGTGGGGAAAAAATGTGCCAAAAAAGTCATATCTCAGTGTGGGTGTTTTTGTGCCTTTTCATGAATTTTGCTTTTCAACCAACTTGTGATATCTAGCCCCACAACAAACTGCCTTGGAATGACCCTGTAATCTTGTTCTAAGAGCTCATCTCTTGATCTGTGGGTAGATTGTAGATGTGGGTGGAATACTTAAAATACTGTGAATAACATCTTTCATATGTGTTTTCCTACATCACAACTTCTCCTAAAGATTCGGGGATGCCATTTGATATATTATTTATATGAATGGCACCATATTTTTGCATACATAAGACACCCTCATAGACCTTTCTGGAGAGACTTTGGAGATACCATAGAACTTCTGTGCAGTCATAGTGATGACAAAATCAGTAAGAATGAGAAGCACATTAATTAATTAATTTATTAATTTGATGGAGTAGAATCATATTTACACATTCATTAAGGGTCTAGATCAAAACTGCATAACCTGTTTTGTGTCATGAACACCATTGGCAGTCCAGTGGAGCCTACGGACTCCTAATCAAAATGATGTAACTATATACATATATATATATACACACATATATATACACACACATATACATATACATATATACATATATAGTAATAAAAGAAAACAATTATATTAAAATATAGTTATCAAAATATTTAAAAAGCTCACAGATGACAGATAAAAGAACTCTGATAAAATGACTTTTTAAACTCATTTTTATAGAGAACAAAGGAAATGGAAATATATTTAGGAGAATTGTGTAACCTCATTTGAGGGATGTCATTATTATCATTTTCTTATTTTTATCTTTTCAGAAGGCTTCAAATAGAAATGATCGTAAGACAAGTTTCTATCCTGTTATTATTCATTTATATTGAATGTTCTATGGACTAATGTAAAAATAGTTGAATAAAGTATTACAGTGTAAGATCATACTCTTTTGTCTCACTGAAAGTGCCTTTGGTACATTTCAGAAAGCAGAGAATAACAGGAATGCCATATGGATCATTTTATTCCTACATAATTATTATTTCTTCTGCTAGCTTTAAAAACTTTTAAACATACAACTGTTGGTGTCAGTATTAGTGATGGTGGTACTGTACTATTTCCTATTTCTAATACATCCTCTATATAAATCATCATTAGCATTATTAGCACAATTAGTATTTTAAAGGACTTCAAGGTTTGCAAAATGCTTTACATCTCCTAGCTCATTTTTTCAGACTTTTCTTTTTGCTTTTTTTTTTTTGGATGAGCAGTTGGGGTTAAGTGACTTGCCCAAGGTCACACAGCTAATAAGTGTCAAGTGTCTCAGACTGGATTTGAGCTCAGGTGCTCCTGACTCCAAGGCTGGAGCTCTATCCATTGCGCCACCTCGCTGTCCCATCTGCTAGCTCATTTGATCCTTACAAAACCATGAGGTAAGTGCAATTATGTCCATTTTGAAGATGGAGGTTGAAGATGAAAGAGGTTAAATGACTTGGCCAGTGTCACAAAACTAGTATCTCTGGCAGAATTCAAACTCAGATCTTTCTGACTCTAAGCCCAGTACTCTATTATGCCACCAAATAAACATCAATAAATATCTATTAAGCTCTTACTATGTGTCAGGAGCTGCACTAAGTTCTGGGATTATAAAAAGAGGCAAAAGCCTAATCTCAGCCCTCACAGAGCTTGCAATTTAGTGGGGGAGGCAATGGCAAACACATATATAAAAACAAGCTATTCACAGGAAAAATAGGAAATGATTAACAGGGGTAAAGGAACTACAATTAAGAGGAGTTGGGAAAGATTTCCTTTAAAAATGGTGTTTTGGTTGGGACTGAGAGGAAGCCAGAGAAGTCAGCAAGCAGAGTTAACAAAGAAGAACATTCTAAGCAGGGGAGACAGTGAGAGAAAATATCTGGAGCTAAGAAATGGAGTTTCTCATTCTTGTAATAGCCAGGAGGCCACTAAGACTGGATTGAAGCATGCTTGGTGAGGAGTAAGGTGTAAGAAAACTGATGGTGCTAGGATGGTGCTAGGTAATGAAGGGCTTTGAATGCCAAACAAAACACTTTGTATTTGATCATGGAGGCAATAGGGAGCCACTAGAGTTTATTGAGTAGGGGAGTGATGTGGCCAGCCCTGAACCTTAAGAAAATCACTTTGGTAGCTGAATAGAGGATAGATTGTAGGGGGGGGGGAGAATTGAGGAAGGCAGATGCACTAGCAGATTATTAAAATAGTCCAGATATGAGGTTACGGGGACCTGTACTAGAGTGGTGGAAGTAACAGGGGAGAGAAGGCAATGATTTGAGAGATGTTGTAAAGGTAAATAGAGCAGGCCTTGGTAACAGCTTGGGTATGGGGGCAGGAGTGGATGGTGAAAGATAATGAGGTGTCAAAGATAACTCCTAAATTGTGTAGCCTGAGGAACTAGGAGAATAGTATCACCCTCTACAGTAATAGGGAAAGTAGGAGAAGGGGAGGGTTTAGGTGGAAAGATAATGAGTTCTGTTTCAGGAATGTTTGTCTTGTTTCTACTGGACATCTAGCCTGAGATGTCTCAAAGGTAGGTCAGGAGAGATGTTGGAAGAGGATAGGCAGGTTTGAGAATCATCAACATAGAGATGATAATTAAATCTGTAGGGGCTGATGAGACCATCAAGTGAAATAGTGTCGAGGGAGAAGAGTGGATGTTTCTGAATAGAACTCTGAGAAACATCTATCGTTAGAGGGCATAATCTGGAGGTGGATGTAGCAAAGGATACTGAGAAAGAACAGATAAGAAGGAAGAGAATCAGGAGGGAATGGGTGTCCTGAAAACCTGCAAAGAAGCTAATATCAAGTTAGAAAGGGTGATATCAAAAGTGATATCAAAGACTGAAAAGAAGTCAAGGAGAATGAAGAATGAGTAAAGGACATTGAATTAGTTGCTACAGTGATATTAAAAAAAATCTTACCACATTACTCCTCCATGCTTAAAATTCTTCCATCAATCTCTATAGTCTCTGGGATAAAATATAAAATTCTAATTTCTGCATTTAAAGCTCTCCACAATCTTTTTGTCACTTACTTTTCCAGGATCATTTCAAATTATGCCCTTTTATTCATTCTCCATTTTGTTAAAATTAGCCTAGTTGATTTTCTCCATTCATGGTATTCTATATCCCACCAGCACACATTTGCACAAATCATCCCTCATGTTTGGAATCTACTTCCCACTCAACTTTATCCTAGCTAGGGTCCTTTTGTGCATACCTTAGGTGTTCCTTATCAACAGAAACTTTTCCTGGTGCCCTCAGGTTCTAGCACTCTCCTTTTGAAAATTATAACATTTTACTTTATGTCTGTTTTGATTACAAATTGAATTAAATTAATTCAGTTTAATTGAATAAATACCTATTATTGGCTAGCTATTATGCTCGTTACTGAGGTTACAAAAACAAAACAATCCTTCTTCAAGCTACCTAAAGAAACAAAATGGATGAAGATAATTAAATGCAATATAAATATAAAATAAACACAATTTTTGTCAGAAAATATGAACACCTGGGTGTTCATATTAGAAAAGAGCCTTATGTAGTTTTCAGGTCTTGTAACCAATGAAATGGAGGACTAAATATTTTCTCCAATCCTCACGGCTTCACACGAACATCTTTACAAAATAAGAATGATATGCAAGAGATAAAGCAATTTTAGCTGATTCAAAAGTCTAAGGCACAAAGAATTCAAACAAGATAAGCTCATTATTCTGTGCAAACCAACCCATGAGCTTGGAACAGAGCTCAATTTTATATCAACCCTAGGTCCCTTCAGTGCCTCAATGATGAACATTGAATTTAGAAGCAGTACGGCAAGGGGGAGTGGTAGCACTCTGTGTCACAACAGAGCTCAGCCAGAAAATGAAGGCACTGAGGCAATTCAGATAAAACACAACCCTTAATTCACATCAGACCCCCAATCCCTTGACCTCTTCTCTCCAAGGCCATCTCCCTTCCACTAGACATCTCTTCTCCCCATCTTGACTTCTTGGTGAACCAATTCAATTCAATATCATCCTTTTTATATCCATAAACTCCTTATGATATTGTTGATTACACTTAGCAAGACCTCATTCTTGAATCTCTCCCACCATTTGTCACCTCTGTGCCTATACATGTGCTGCTGAATGAAAATAAAGAAAATCACTCAATGGTTCTGACAGGGACCACTGCAAATTTATATTGCATAGACTCAGTTGGACCTTCATTACTGCTAGGCAATCCTACTATACCTGTCTTATGAACTCACTGTCACACTCTCCTTAATAGCTGGATTCTTACAAACCTTTTGATCTTCCCTGAAACCTTCCATGGCTCTGCATCCCCTTACTCTCTCACCTGTGTACCTTGTTTCATATTTTATAGAAAAAAAAATAAGGTCATTTATTGTGAACTTTCTCTTATCTCCTCTTCCTAATTTCCTACCACTCAGATGACTTCTCTCATTTTCTCCTTCTTCACCCATTTCATATGATGAACTGGCCTTGCTCCTAATCAAGGCTACTTTTTCAAGTTATCCCATTCTATGTCATATTCTCCAACCAATTGTCCCATCTGTCAGACCCAATCTTTCACTTATTTTCTTTTTCTTTTAAAATATATTAAATATTTTGGTTTTCTCCAATTACATGTAAAAACAATTTTAACTTCCAACCTTTTTTTAAATTTTGAGTTCCAAATTATCTCTCTCCCTTCTCCCTGAGACAGTAAACAATTTGATATAGGCTATCCAGGTGAAGTCATGCAAAATACATTTCCATTTCAGTTATGTTGTGAAAGAAAGCACAGACCAATATGTGAATGTTGGTCTGTGCTTTCATATATAATATATATATGTGTGTGTGTGTGTGTGTGTGTGTGTGAGTGTATGTATGTATGTATGTATGTATGTATACTTTGACCTGTTTTCAAACTCCTTCAGTTCTTTCTCTGGAGATTGATAGCAGTTTTATCATCAGTTCTTCAAAATTCTCTTGGATCATTGTATTGCTGAAAATAGCTATCCTTCACAGTTGGTTATCCTACAATATTGCTGTTACTATGTACAATGTTCACCTCATTCTGCTCATTTCACTTTGCATTAATTAAGGTAAGACTTTCAGGTTTTTCTGAGAGCATTCTGCTAGTCATTTTTTTTATAGTACGATAATATTCCATCACAGTCATATACCCCAATTTGTTCAGCCATTCCCCAAGTGATGAGTATTTATTCAATTTCCAATTCTTTGCCACCACTAAAAGTGCTGTTATAAATATTTGTGTTCATATAGGTACTTTTTCTGTTTTGTTTTTATTCCGTTGGGATATAGGCCTAGTAATGGTATTGCTGAGTTAAAGGATATACAGTTTTATAGCCCTTAGGGCATAGTTACAGATTGCTCTCCAGAATGGTTGGATCAGTTCACAATCCCACCAACAGTACATTAGCATCCCAATTTTTCCACAACCTAACAAAATTTTGTCACTTTTTTTCTGTCATATTAACCAATCTGACAGGTGTGGGATGGTACCCCAGAATTGTTTTAATTTGCATTTCTCTGATCAATAGTGACTTCAAACTTTTTTTCATATGACTGTAGATAACTTAGATTACTTTGTCTGAAAAGTGTTTATTCATATCCTCTTGAAGAGGTCTAGAGGTTTGGGGTGCTGGGACCCCCCCAAGATCACAATGCCTTTTGGGCATGAGAAAGTTTCAGCATTTGAATGGGGGCCAGGGTGGGTCTTATATACACTAAAGTAACTTTGGGTGGCCAGAGGAGGGGGCTGGGAAAAGGGTCTAGATGAGACTTCAGATTGGAAGGTCTGAGAGATTGAATAGACAATGGGAATAGATAATGAAGGGAACTGGAAGGTAGAAGTTTGAAAGGATCAGAAGGTGGGGCTAGGGCTTTCAAAGGGAGATAAGGGGAGTCCATAAGGAACCAGAGACCAGAGTAAAAAAAGTTTAAGGGTTTTCTGGGGCCCCCAGACAAATGGGAACCAAATTCCTTTTGGCTAAAGGGGCAAAGGCCTCGGCTTCTGAAACTGAATGATGGGCCCATATCCTATCACTCTGACTATCAACTGGGGAATGGCTTATATATATGTACACACACACACACACACACACACACACACACACACATATATGTATATATATACCTACATATATGTATATATATTTATGTTTGCGTGTGTATATGTATGTATGTATTTATATGCATATGTATTTATATAAATATAACTCAGTTTTCTATATACTCGAGAAATGAGGCCTTTATCAGAGAAACTTGATATAAAATATTTTTTCAAAGTTATGATTACTAAAATGTGAATTTCCCTACATCCTATTTCTGCCCAGTTTATCCTAATCTTTCTCCTTTCACCCTGTTCATCCTCAAAAGTGTTTTTCTTCTGGCTACAACCTCCCTCTCCCCAATCTGCCCTCCCTACTACCAACATACCCCTTCTGTTAACCCCATTCCCTCCTACTTTCCTGTAAGGCAAGATAGATTTCTATGTCCAACTAAATGTGTATGTTATTCACTCTTTAAGCCAATTCCAATGAGAGTAAGGTTCAAGGGCTGCCCTTGCCACATCCCCCCATCTCCCCCTCCACTATACAAGTTTTCTTGTGCCTCTTTTATGTGATTTAATTTATCCCATTTTATCTTTATAGCTTAATCTAGAGCATTCCTCTTTGATACCTCTTCATTTTGTTTTTTTTAGATATCATCCCACAGTATTTAACTCATACCCATGGCTGTGTCTATGTATATTCCCTCCAAATACAACAAAATGAAAAAGTACTTAGGAATTACAAGTGTCATCTTGCCATGTATGAATATAAACAGGTTAACCTTATTTATTTATTCATTCATTCATTTATTTATTCAGCCAAAAACAGGGTTTATTGAAGATTTGCCATATTAGCTAGACTCTTAAGGAATCTGAGCATCTGTGTGCTATTGCCTAGATTGTGAAAATCTGAGCATCTTAATGGAGAAAAGATGGACCTTATATACAGAAAGACTGTGGGAGGCATCTAGTAGTGGCCAAGTGGTCTGTGAGGTAATAGAATTCCAGGGAAATGGAGCATAGATAGGACTAAGGGTGGGAAGTGGCCTGGGACCATAGGGAGACAAGACAATGGAGGGCCAGGCTAGGTCAAGGATAACACAATTGGGGGATTGGGTGTAGAAGAAATGTCAGTGATCTCCTTGATCAAGTGGAAGAATTCAAGGACAGTCCAAAGGTTTTCTAGGGTCCATAGACAAATGGGGCCCAAACTGGGACACAGGTCTCACTTTGGGCGCATACCTCATCATTCCTCCCTCAAACAAATGGGACCCAAATTCTTTTGGGTTAAAGGGCAACAGTCTTGGCTTCTGAAACTGCTTCCTGCTGACTAGAGGTGTAGAACTGCTCCTGCCTCTTGGGGTCCCATTTTGTTTAAGGGGTCAGACTTCAGAGTATGGCTGGGTCCGGTGGGCTAAAGACATCAGACTCAATTGGAGGTTGATATATATATCATCTGGAAGTTGATGGCTCCAACCCTAGAAGAAAGGAACCTGGCAAGAATATTTAGTAAACATAGACCAAACAACCACAAGAGAAATATAAGCAGTAGGGGAATAAGAATAGGGGCCAATATAGAAAGAATCCAGGACTCCCATAAAAAAGATGATTTTGGAGCACTAAGGTTATTGTGAATTTCTTGCATCCAACTAGCCTTTTCCAAAATACATTCATTGTGAACCTCTACCTGCCCAGAGTTGTTGATCTACATACAACAAGATACATTTGCTAAAGCACGTACACACCTACTGAAGGCAAGGAAGTAGTCTAGGGCTATTCTATTATCTAGAACCACTTTTGCTAAGGAATCCAAAGATCACTGGATTTCTCAAAGACCATAAGCTGTCTCATTTGCCAACTGGTGAATAGTCTCTGTAAGGTTAGAGAGAATATGTTCATATTGTAGATGACCATACCAGAGCATGAGATACTCTGCTCCCTTTTTAAGAGATCAGAGGACATTTCCCCAAAATCCATTCTTTGCCCATAATTTAGAGACTGTGCGCTGTGTGGCACTGAAAATGGAGAAATGGGGTGCTGAAAATCTGAGGGTGCATACCCCAAAGTCCTTGTAGGGTGTCAAACATTGGATGACCAAGATTGTAGTTCTGGGGTCATGCCATGTGTTGGCACTTTGTTTCACCTTTTCCCCAAAATTCTTGTCACTAGTGCTATCTGCACAGGTAGTGCAGATCAAAAGATTAGCAGAAACTCTTACAAGTCCTCCCTCTACAGGGGTGTTAACTTGTCTAGTGGTCTTGGAGTTTGTCTCCCAAGTAAGGGAATATTCATTCCCCTGTGGAGAAGCAAGGAGTTGATAGCAGCCCATAGAGAAGTAGCAAGAATAAATGGGATGGCATAAACTTCTGAGAAAGTCACATTGAGGAGGAGGACTCTGTGGAGATGAGAGTTGTCATGGGGGTGTGAGTGGTCTATGAGTTTCCCAGTAAGTAGGGAATCATCTTCCCACTTTTGGAGGCCAAGTGTAAATTTAGAGGCTTCCTCAATTAGAATGACTGTAGCAACCACTACATGGAGGCATGCAGGTCATCCAGCAGCTACAGAGTATAATTGTTTTGAAAAACAAGCAACCTGGCTAGGGTCAGGTCCCAAGGACTGGGTTAGGGGCATGGTGGTTAATTTAGATTTTAAAATCACAAAAACTTTAGCCGGGTAGGGCCCCACTCTAGAGGGAGGTAGTCATGGCCCAGAGGAGCATCATAAAAGGGCTTAATAGTAGTGAGAACAGCAGTTGTTCCTGGGGGGTATTTTGTGAGGTCATTGGTAGCAAAATGATCCCCAAATTTTTGGGCCTGTTCCCAGATTCTCCTCTTCTCTTCAGTGGTACAAGAGGTGGAGACAAGGATATGCAAATCACCCCAAAAAAGCTCAAATTGCAGGGATATATCACTGAAGCCCTCTGTGAATTTGGTGGAATCCTCAGAGTATTGACCCAGTTTTTCTTTTACCTGATTGTCATCTGAAATGGAGAACAGAACATGCACCCTAATTGTCCCTTTAGGGTAGACAGGAACTTCCCTTAGAGGAAAGAACCCTGAAGGTTCTGTGGGAACAGGGGCTGGGGAGGAAGGGAGATAGGAAGTCCCACTTCTTGTAAGTGAGGGACTGGGGAATGCTTGCTGGCAAAGGGAAAAATCAGCTGACACTGGAGGAGGGGGAGGTGTCAAGGGAGGAGACACCACTAAGGCTGGGGCTGATGCCAAGGTCTGGGTTGTCCTTGCCTGGGGTGAAGGGCCTGGGGAGGTGTTGCCAAAACCTGAGCTGGGGTCACCTCCTGAGTAGGGGTCTGAGGAGAAATTGTAGGTTGGGAAGGGGGTTGGGATCGAGGAAAAGGGGAGGAAAAGCAGGGGAAAGAGGGGGGGGGGAGGGGGGGGGGGGGAGGGGAAACGGGGGGGGCAAGGGAAAATAGGGAGAATAGGGAGGGTATAGGGACTAGGGAGGTGCTATACATAGCCCTGGAAGCCATAAAAAGAGGGTTGTCCAAAAAATCTAGTTGATCCTCATCCCCCATTTGTGGGGTGGTTCTAGCTATGAGCATCCTACAATCTTTTCTGATAATGGGGTCCCAAGAAAATTCGACAAAAGTCATTATGTAGGCAATCTCCACCCATTTTCCTTCTCTGCTACAGTATCGTTTTAACTCTGAGAGTGTATCTTGCTCAAAAATGTGCCATGCCTGCTAAGTTTCCAGGTGATATTGAGGCCAAATGGTGTTGCAAAAGAACACCAGCCTTGTCTTTTTTAGTTCTTTAAAGAAACTAAATTTTTTCAAATTTCATAAAAGACAGCCCAAAGGTGAATCTTCAGGAATTGAAGAGGATTGACCCTTTGTGGGTGTGGGGACTGGAAGTCCCTCCCTTCTTAAAGGAAGATTTAGGAATAAGACTCCGGAAACAGACAAAAAAATCAAAAGCCCAAAGAAATACCTTAAGTTTTCCCAAGTCCCTGGCACTGAGAGAACTGAGAAGATTGGGCTTACGCTTCTGGATAGGGAGTCGGAAGGTGTGCCCACATCCATGGGCTTGAACAGAACCACTGGACCAAGAACCTGAGAGTGTCAGGCTGAGCTAAAGACAACTTCATAGCTGTATGACCCAATAGAACCTGAGAGGTCAGGCCCAAAAAGCACTTCCAAGCCAAACCTTTCTACTTGCTTGGAAATCCACCCTATTGCAGGGCAAAAAAAGGGAATAGGGGAAGAGGGGAGGCTTACATACCTTCCAGTCCTGGTTGCTGAAGAGCTTGGTATAGGCAGCTTTTCCCAGTGCAGGGAACCATATGATGAGGTCTAGAGGTTAGGGGTCCTGGTATCCCAAGATCACGACCCTCGGGTCCTGCCTGAAAAAATTTGACCCAAGACTTCTTTCAGTCAAAAACAGGGTTTATTTAAGATTCATCATATTGGGCAGACTCTTAAGGAGTCTGAACATTAGTAAGCTATTTGATTATTGTCTAGATTATAAGAATCTAAGCAGTGGCTAGATTTTAGGAATCTGAGTCAGGTTAACCTTATTTAATCCTTTATGATTTCTCTTTCCTGTTGACCTTTTTATGATTCTCTTGAGTCTTAAATTTGAAGGTCAAATTTCATATTCAGCTCTGATCTTTTCATAAGGAATGATTGAAAGCTCTCTATTTCATTAAATGTCCATTTCTTTTTCCTCCTGAAGCATTATACTCAGTTTTTCTGGGTAGGTGATTCTTGGTTGTAATCCTAGCTTCCTTGCCCTCTGGAATATCATATTCTAAGCCATCCAATTTTTAATTGTGGCAACTGTTGAATAATTTGTTATAATGATTGTGGTTCCATGACATTTTCATTGTTTCTTTTTGGCTATTTGCTATATTTTATCCTTGACCTGGGAACCATGAAATTTGGTTATAATATTCCTGGGAATCCACATGTACAAAAATATTTATAGCAGCTCTTTTTGAGGTGGCAAAGAATTGGAAATTGAGAGGATGCTCATCAATTGGGTGAACAAGTTGTGGTATATGAATGTAATGGAATACTATTGTGATATAAGAAATGATGAACAGGCTGACTTCAGAAAAACCTGGAAAAACTTGTATGGTCTGATGCTGAGTGAAGTGAGCAGAACCAGGAGAATATTGTACACAATAACAGCCACATTGTGCTATGACTAATATTGATAGACTTAACCCTTCTCAGCAATTGAAGAATCTAAGACATCTCCAAAGGCCTCATGATGGAAAATGTTATCCACATCCAAAGAAAGAACTATGGAGTTTGAATACAGATCAAAGCATACTATTTGCTAATTTTTTCTTCTGTTTTATTTTGTTTCTTCTTTCTGGTGGTTCCTCATCTTGGTTCTAATTCTCACTCACAATATCACTAATGTGAAAATATGTTTAGTAAGAATGTATATGTATAGCCTATATCAGATTGCACACTGTCTTGGGGAGGAAGGTGGCAAGGGAGGGGCAGAAAAATTTAAAACTCCAAAGCTTATGGAAGTGATTGTTGATAAATCAAAATAAATTAACAAAGTTAAAAAACAGTGAAAAATAATATTCTTGGGAGTTTTCTTTTTGGAATCTCTTTCAGCAGATGATTGATGCATTCTTTCAATTTCTATTTTACATTCTGGTTCTAGAATTTCAATGCAGTTTTCCTTGATAATTTCTTGAAATATGATTTCTAGGCTCCTTTTTATTATAGTTATCAGGTAATTTAACACTTCTTAAATTATCTCTCCTCAACCTATTTCCTAGGTCAGGTGTTTTATTCCAATGAGATATTTAATGTTTTCTTTTTTTTTTTCATTCTTTTGATTTTGTTATATTGTTTCATGATGTCTCATGCAGTAGTTTCCACTTGCATAATTCTAATTTTGAAGACGTTATTTCCTTTATTGTATTTTCCCCCTCCTTTTCCATTTGTCCAATTCTATTTTTTAAAGTATTTTTTGCATGAATTTTTGTACATCTTTTTCCACATGGCCAATTATTTTGTTTAAGAAATTTTTCTCTTTGGTGCTTTTTTGTGACTATTTTACTATTTGGTCTATTTTATTTTTGAGCCCTTATTTTCTTTCATATTTTTGTGCTCCTTTACCGATCTTTTAACTCTTTTTTTATCATTTTTCCTTGCATCACCATAATTGATTTTCCCAATTTTTCCTCTACCTCTCTTATTTGATTAAAAAGAATCCTTTTTGGAACAATTTCCTGAACAATTTGGGACTGATACCAATTCACACTTTTTTTTTCTATGAGGCTTTTACATGGTAATTTTTACTCTGTTGTCTTCTGAGTTTGTGTTTTGATTTTTCATGTCACCATAATAATTTTCTATGATAATTTTATTTATTTTTGCTATTTTTCCAGTCTATTTCTTGACTTATGACTTTATAGTAAAGTTGGGCTCTGCTTCCCGAATCAAGGGGGCTTTGTCCCTAGCTTCAGGTTTTTTTACATCTATTTTCTGAACTAGTTCTGGAGTTCTGTAAGTTTCTAGTTCTTCCAAGGTGGCATGATCTAAAGGGAGGTATGTTTATTATTCTCCTGCCCTGTGCTGTGGTATGTGAGCAACACAAGCATTTATTTCTACCCTCAGGATTCCCACTTACTTGTTGCATCAAGTTGTGGTATGCTAGTGCTCTTCCTCACACTAGGATGCAACTTGGATCCAAGTATGGACAATGCAACAGAGTCCTACGTCCAATGACAGCAAAAGGACTCACATAATCTCCTTCTTACCAGTTATCTGACCCCATTGCTATCTGTGGGTTGTGAGCTCTGGAATCACTGCTTCCACTGCTGATTCAGTTGTCTTCATGACGTGCCACTAGTTTGCTGATGACAGCCTGTCCTGGCACAACCTACAACATCCACTTCATGAGACAAAAATGTCTTCATGCTTTATGAGGAAATGATAAAGCAAAGAACTATACTTCAGTATAATTAATGAATAATGATTCAATTATATATTTATAAATATATATATATATATATATATTATATCTGTATTATACTACAACAATTCCTTTAAGAAATTATTCATGATGACCAAATTATCTTTGTACCAGGGATGCAAAGATTGCTCAATATTAAGAAAACAATCAACATAATTTATCATATGAAAAAATCCAAAAGATATAGCTATCTCAATAGATTCAGAAAAAAGCATCATAAAATTATACTAAAAACAATACAAAACAAAAGTAAAACCTCATTTATGTCTAAACTCCACAAAATATAGGCATAGAGGGACTTTTTTTAGATATCACAAGAAGTATCTATCTTAAACCAAAAGTAAGCATCATGTACAATAAGAATACATTAGAACCAACCCTAATAAATAAAGCAATAAATTAAGGATGTCCACTATCCCCACTGTTATTAGATAGATCTCTGGAAGTGCTAGCTATAGAACAAAGAAAAGAAAAATAAATTGAAGACATAAAAACATATAAAGAGAAGATATAATGCTTCCTATTTGATGGTGATGTGATGATATACTTGGAAAATACATAGTAATCAGCAAATATATAATAATTGTGGCAAATAATATCTTCAGCCAAGTTATAGTCTACAAAATAATACTTAAAAAATCAATTGCATTTTATATAACAATAAAAAAATCAAAATGGCAACAAAAAAGTAAATCCCATTCCAAATAATGACAAAATGCATAAATTGTATGAGGATCAATCTGACAACATGTGCACTTATACAGACACACAGGCACACATACACACATTAAAATTCTTAGAAATTCAATTGTAAATTGTATTTAAACAAATAAATAACAACTTAAGTAGCAACAGATATATTTGTTATTTATATTTGGGTTTTGCAAATATAAAATAATGCTATCAAAGTGTTAACATACTTTTAATGCTATATCAATCAAATTATCGAAAGGATAACTATATAAAACTAGATAAAATAACAGCAAAATTCATTTGAAAAAAATGTCTGAAGCATACAGCAGAATAATGAAAGGAGGAAGAGATAAAGGAAATATAATAATTCCAAACCTTAAAAATGTATTACAGAACGGCAGTCAGAATCATATGATATTAATTTTAAAGTGAAGCAGATCAATGCAACAGGCTATAAAGGGAAGGATCAGAAAAAAATGTTACTCAATAACACCAGGTTTAATAAACCAGAAAGCACAAATTACATTAGAAATAATTTCTTATTTGATAAAAAATAATTCTTTAGAAAACCAGAAAGCAGACATTAGGCTTCTATAAATAAAAAAATTGAACCATCTTCCACAATGAATTCTAAATGAATATGTAATCTTAATAATAAAGGCCATACTATAAAAAAAAGAAGAGAAGCAAATCATACACTTCTCAGAGCTTTGGAAGTAGATATATTATTAACCAAAAGATAGAGGCAATTACAAACAATTAAATTGATTCAACTTTGATTAGATGAAACTAAAAAGCTTCTACAAAGAGAAACATAATACAGATAAGGTAAGAAGGTAAACAGTTGAATGGGAAAATGAAATATTTGTATTAAATTTACTTGATAAAGGTTTGGTAACTAAGATATGTGTGTATAAAAGATAAAAGGTCATCCCCCCAATAGATAAGTGATTTAAGAATATAAACAACATTTCTCAAAAGAAGAATTAGAAACTATTAATAACCACATGTAAAAAATACTTCAAATCATTAATAATAAGAGAAATTTAAATCAAAATAAGCCCGAGTCTTCATCTCACACCCTGCCAATTAGCAAAGTGATGAAGAATGATGATAATCAATTTTTGAATGGCAGTGGAAAGATAAATACACTAGTGCAATGTGAGTGAAACTTTAATCAGTACAAACATTTTAGGAAGCAATTTGGAAATAGGCAAATAAAATCAATGAAATATTTTCACACGTTAACCCAAATATTTCATTACTAGGCCTACAGTCCAAGTTATTCAGTCATTTTTAAGTTGCTTCTGACTCTTAATGACCCCATTTGAGGTTTTCTAGGCAAATATATTGCCATGGGTTTGCCATGTTCTTCTCCAGCTCATTTTACAGATGAGGAAACTGAGGCAAATGTTTGCACTCAGGAAGATAAGTCTTCTTGACTCCAAAACCAGAACTCTATTCACTGTGTCACCTAGCTGCCCTAATGTCCAAGGAGGCCATTTATAATAAGAAAGTCTCCATAAACACCAAATATTTATAGTGCTATTTTTTTTTGTGAGAACAAAGAGTTAGAAACAAAGTAAATGCCCATTAATTGGAGAACGGCTAAACAAATTGTGATATATGAATGTAATGAAGTATAACTGTGCTATAAGATATTAAAAATGAAATGAATATAGAGAAGTATGGAAAAGATATGCAGATGTACTTATTATTAGCAGATATTAGCAGAACCTTTACCAATATAGTTATTATAACAATGTAAATAAAAAAACCATAAAAAGTGAATGTTGGAAAATTATAAAGAATAAGCTGATCTTACAACAAGAAGTATGAGAAAGATGTTTCCATTCTACCCCTTTGTAGGGGTTGGAGGCCCCCAAAATATTACATATAACATATTTTCAGACTTTTTCAATGTATTCATTCAGAATTATGCTGATTTTTTTTCTTTTATTTTCCCAATTTTTCTTCTAAAATATTGTTATATTGGATGGCTCTCTGGGAGAGGAAGAAGGAAGAATGTTGAGGGAAACTGTAGGGATACAAAAACATAATTGTCAATAAAACATTAAAATGGAAAATAATGTAGGAGATGGAGAGTTTAAGCAGAGTATTAAATTTGGTATTCTAAGAAATAGAATAGAAGATTCAGTATATTTCAAGAATAGGCAACAAACTTTGCAAAGGGACAATTTTTAGAGAGATACAACAGCATAGAGTGGAAAGTTGAAATAGGGTCTTTTATCTGTAACTATGAATGTATCAAAAAGAGTAGTGCTTAATTAGCTTTAAAAGGTTGACAGGAGTCAGGTTTTGAAGAGATTTATCTTCAAAATAAAGGAAGTTATATTTAGTTTATTTCATTTTATTTATTGAGCAGTTATGTGACCTAGTTTGATCTGTGCTATAGGAATATCAATTTTGCAGCTGATTTTGGAGGATGGAATGAACAGGGACAAGATGAAACTAATTTAGAAATTATTGTAATGATATTCATATGTTTTGTTTTATAATATGCACGTTTAATATTATTATTATTAATTAATAACTATTATTAATATTAGAAGAGACCTTTAAGAGGTCTTTTCTAACAAAATAAAACAATTAGGCAAGACTAACAACCTCATCTTAAAGTATATGCCACTCCTCTTGTACAAAATGACCGACATGGAAATGTTTTGCATATTTGCACATATATAACCTATGTCTGATTGCTTACCAACTCAGGGAGGTAGGGAAGGATAAACTTTATAACTCAAACTTTCAATAAAAATGTTTTATTTTTTATTTATTTTTTTATTTTTTTTGTGAGGCAATTGGGGTTAAGTGACTTGCCCAGGGTCACACAGCTATTAAGTGTCAAGTGTTTGGTCTGAGGCCAAATTTGAACTCAGGTCCTCCTGACTTCAGGGCCAGTGCTCTATCCACTGTGCCACCTAGCTGACCCTAAAATTGTTTTTTTAAAAATATATGCATCATTCCACCTATTTTCATCCCACTTCATTGAGGGAAAAAAAGAGATAAAGAAAAATTAATTGCAACAAATATGTATAGAGTTACATACATATATAATATGTATATATAATGTATAAAGTGTTATAGAAAATGTATACACTATAATATAGTATGTACACATGTATATTAATATTCATATGCATATGTATTTAAAGGTATAGATATATACTGTGAATATCTAAGCATGTAATGTGTGTGTTTAATTGTGTACCCGGTACCCTAAATCTATTAACTTTGTTGTAATAGTCTAGGTGAGGAATCATGAAGGCTTGAAAAAATGTGGTGGCAAGTAGGAGTAGGGGATAAATATCAGAGATGTTGTGGTGATAGAATACATAAGACTTGAAAAGTGACTGTTTATGTGCAGGGAGAGAAAAACATTGAAAAAATTAGGGCCGCTCTAAGGTTGCAAACCTGGTGACTAGTTAGTTGATAATGTCCTGACCAGCCCCCCTACACTAACCCCTCCCCCAAAAAGATAGATTTAGGAAGAAAACTCTTGAGTTTATTTTTGGACATGTTGATTCTGAGATGCTTGTAAGATCTTCAGAAGGAAATGTCTAAGAACTGATATGAGTCTGGTATTCACTTGCTTAAGTACATATTTCCCTGTGGGCTCCTTAAGAGTAAAGATTGTTTCATTTTTGCTTTTATAAACTTAGCACCTAACACAGCATCTGGCATAGTTGATAATAAATACTTATTTCCATTTAATTAAAATATATATATGCATGTATATATATATACATATATATTTGTGTATACACATACACACATGTATATATATATATATGCATATATGTTATCTATATATATTTATTACTTCTTCAAGAAATTTAAGTACTCACTCCCATACACATACAGAAAGCACAAACACACAAATCACATGAAGTTTAGAGTTTCTATGTCCATAAACTGTGGTTGGGATGGCCATGAGTATGTGAAATATATTGGAAAAGTCATTTGGGAACACTGGAATTCAGAAACAGCAACTGGTTGAGTGGAATAGTATAACTTTATATTTGCTTTTTGGGAAAGAAATTCAGCTGGGAGAGAAATAAAAACAAGAATGAAATGGTCTCACTGATTGTAGATGCACTGGGCATGCTAAAATCACAACCATGCTGAAACCAAGTAGAAGGAGAAAGGCTGTTGGCTGTATTGCCTGTCAGAAATGGCCTGCTGCCAACACAGCATAGGGGGAATGGACTTCAAAGTATGTTCAGGAATAAATACCACAATGAAAAATGTGAATTAAGAAATAGAAAGAGTAATGATGTATCACATCAAAAATGACAGATGATATTAACACTAAATTCATAGCACCTAATTATAATCTGGGAACACTTTTCAGGATTTTATTATTTCTGACTCATGAATTTTTATTATTCTGAGATTTAGAAATCTCACTTATACCATCCAGCCTCCACCCACACATTTTAAACATTGCAAAGCAAAAACTCCTTTAGATTAAAAATGACATGCTATGCTTTAAATTTCCATCTTACACCATATCGTAAATATTATTAAAAATATGCCAGGTCTTCCCTTAGGACCTTTGAAGGGAAATTATATCAGTTTGTCTTTAAAAGGGGCTTTAAAGTTAGGTGGAATGCCCTTTGAAAATGTCCACTACTAGTCTTCCTTTCCACTTTCCATGTCATCACTCTAATTCAGCCTCTTATTACCACAAGGCTGAAAGAGGGACAGTAGCCTCCTAACTGTTCTCTCTTGTTTTTATTTGTTGGGAAATTTGCTTGATTTGTTTGGTTTAATGTTTTTCTTTCTTTTTCTTTCTTTTACTTCAATATATATATATGCGTATATATATGTGTGCGTGTATATGTGTTTTATACACACACACACACACACACACACACACACACACACGTAATATATAAAAGCCAGAATTGATTGACCCAAGTCAAGACTCACTTCTGTGATCAAGGGCTACAGATGGCCCCTCTTTGCCTATAAAGATTAAATTCTTAGGTTGGCCTATTAGACCTTCAATAATGTAGAACCAAACAATGTTTATGTCTGTACCTACTATGATTAGCCTAGATAAATTTTTCACTGCATTTGAATTGTTCTATATCCTGTTGCAAGAATATGAATAAAGCAAGACAAGTCATTCCAGAATCCTCATCCTGTATCCCCTTCTATACATGTAGACATACATTAAATGAACAACATAATTATGGAGTGATGACTATACTGAAGGAACATTGCCCTTTATTGTACTGAAATGCTTATCATTTCCCTCTATAACTATTCCATTTGCAACCATTCCAGAAAGAAATGAACTTTCTTTCTTCTCAACATTTCATTAATTCATTCAGTTTATTCCCTGACCTCTGATTCTATTAGCATAGGAAACTAGTATGTGTTCCCTGTTGAGGAAAACTCCCTCAAGAGATGTTGATGGACAACAGATTTATTTTCAGGACCATGGGGAATTTAGAGGTTAAAGGACTTGCCTATGGTCACTTACTTATTATGTGCCAGATAAGAGACTTTAACCTATGTCTTTCTATGTCAAGTCCAGGACTAAATAATTATCTACATCATTTATTTGGATGTCTTACAAAAATATTTTCTTTCTATAACTGTTCTATCTCTTCAGCTCTGATTCCTGAAAGGAATATGTTACACTTCATATTGTTTTGAATAGAGATAGGTTACTACTTTGGGGCAAAGACAATAAAATGAAGGTTTTTTTAAAATAGATTTTATATTACTTATAATCCACTTTATCCCTTTCTTGCTCTCTTTCAGAGAGCTATTTTTTATAACAAAGCATAGAGAGAATTTTGTGAAAAACCATTTAAATATCATGCAATCAAAATTAATTTTGGTTTAAAATTTTGTATTTTCCTCTATTGCTTGTTTAATTAAGAATATTCCACTGCTATTCAGGTCACATATTCACTTTAAATTCATTGTAGTATATAGTATAATATGTTCTTCTCTAACTGATTTCTGCCAGGATGCTTTCCCAGTATCCCTAGCAGTTCACATATGGAGATTTATTTCTTAGGTAATTTATGTTTTCCTATTTATTGTTTACTCATTTAATTGAGTTCAGTATATTTTCTTCTGAATTTTCTTTGACTAGTCTCTTCCATTCATCTAAGTTTCTGTGTTTTAATTGGGATAAAATGGTTTTGATGTTTCCTACTTTGTAATATAGTTTGAGACATGGGAGTGCTATTTTCCCACTAGTCCTATGATTTTCATTATTTCCCTGCAAATTTGAGATCTTTTTATTTTCTCCAGATGATTTTTAAAAATGTTTTTACAGGTCTGTAAAATATCCCTTTGGTAATTTGAGTAGTATAGTAGTAAATCTGTGAATTAACTATTATGATATTAAATATTTTTTATTTTATTGGCATGAATAAGACATGACTACTAAATATTTCTCCTAGATTTCAAGTTCTTCTTTATGTTGTTTAGAAATGTTTAAATTGAATCTATACTAATATTGATAACTTTTGGTAGGCTGACACTCAAATATTCCATGCATTTTGAAATTACTTTGAATCAGACTTCGCTTTTTATTATTGCCTCCTAGATTTTATTATTACATAGAAATGCTATTAACTTGTGAGTTTATTTTTGAAACTTGCAACTTTATGTAAGCTATTGATTTTTTGGTCTAGATTTTTAGCTGATTCCCTGGGATTTCCAAAGCAAACTCTCATATAATTAGGGATAGATTTTTTTTTTGTCTGTTCTTTGCCTATATTCATGGCATTTATTTCTTTCTCATGTCTTTATACTATTGCTGGCATTTATAGCATTTTAGCAAATAGTTATAGGGAAAGGAGTCATTATTGTTTGACTTTTGTACATATTGATAAAGTTTCTAGTCTTTACTTATTGTATGTTATGCTTGAATATATGTGTACACACACACACACACACACACACATATATATAGAGAGAGAATCTTTTTGTCTATAATTTATAGGATTTTTAGAATAAATGAGTGGATTTTTATGAGGCTATTGATATAATGATGAGTTTAAATTTTTTTCTTTTCAAATGATTAATTATTTTGATTTATTTTGGTTTGAACCATCTTTACATCATTGGCATGAATCCAATTAGGTCCTATATAATGTATTTTAATTGGTGTTGTCTTTTTATAATAATTTTATTTAAAAATGTTTGTCAATATTTATTAAATCAATGACCTATAATTTTCAAGGTTTATTTTTGTTGTTTATTTTTTTCTCTATTTTAGGAATTAAGACTATTTCCTCATATGACTCATAAATGGAGTTTGTAGAGTACTTTCCTTCCCAATGATTTTTGCAATAATTTGTGTAATATTAATAATAGTTATTATTGAAAATATCATGGGGGCAGAGCCAAGATGGCAGAGTAAAAGCAGTGACTTGCTTGAGCTCTTCCTCAAAACCCTCCAAATACTTATAAAATGGCTCTAAAATAATTCTAGTGCAGCAGAACCCACAAAAAGACAGAGTGAAACAAATTTCCAGCCCAAGACAACCTGGATGGTTGACTGGAAAAATCTATAGTGCCAGGCTAGAAAAGAAACATAGCTCAGTGTGGGTGTGCAGGCAAAGACCAGGCCTCAGCAAACCTGGAGCAGGCCTCAAGGTACTGAATCATGAGCAACTGTGGTGGTTTCCAGACTTCTCAACCCACAAAAACCAAAGACAACTTAAAAGGTCAGAAGGAAAAATCTGTGACCCTGGGGAGAGAGAAGCTCAGTCCCAGGCCCACTCCCAACTGCAACCCCGGGGCGGTGACTTCTTCTGGTGGTTCTGGCCCACAGAATGAAGGGGGATTGAGCAGCTGATTGGAGGGGCATTGCAGGGATTTCTTTGCCAGTGCTGAGGCAGAAATCTCTTGCTTTGCTTGTGCTTTGATCATACCACTTTGGAAGAACAAAAAATTTACATTTCCCTAGAAGTATCTCTGAACAGAGCTGCACAAAACCCCCAAAGCTTGGGACAGTACATTCTCCACACTGAAAGCAGACATATACCTTAACAAAGTGTTTATAATGCAAGTAATTGGCCTGAATCATAAGCAAACTGTGGAAAAAAAGTCAGACCAGAGAATCTTTCTTTGGTGACAAAGAAGATCAAAACATAAAACCAGAAGACAACAAAGTCAGAGCTCTTACACCCAAAGCCTCCAAGAAAAATATGAGTCAGTTCCAGGCCATGGAAGAGCTCAAAAAAGATTTTGAGAAGCAAGTAAGAGAAGTAGAGGAAAAACTGGGAAGAGAAATGAGAGTGATACAAGAAAATAATGAAAAACAAGTCAATAATTTGCTAAATGAGACCCAAAAAAATACTGAAGAAAATAACACCTTAAAAATAGCCTAACCCAAATGGCAAAAGAGTTCCAAAAAGCCAATGAGGAGAAGAATACCTTCAAAAGCAGAATTGGCCAAATGGAAAAGGAAGTTCAAAAGCTCACTTAAGAAAATACTTCCTTAAAAATTAGAATGGAGCAAATGGAAGCTAGTGACTTTATGAGATATCGAGACACTGTGAAACAAAACCTAAAGAATGAAAAAAATAGGAGACAATATGAAATATCTCATTGGACAAAAAAAAGCAAAACAAAAAAGAAAAAAAAAAACTGACCAGGAAAATAGATCCAGGAGAAATAATTTAGAAATTATTGAACTATCTGAAAACCATGATCAAAAAAAAAAAGCCTAGATGATGTCTAGGCAAGAAATTATTAAGGAAAACTGCTTTGATATTTTAGACCTAGAGGGCAAAATAGAAATTGAATGAATCTACCTATCACCTCCTGAAAGATATCCTCAGAGGAAAAGTCCTAGGAATATTGAAGCCAAATTCCAGAGTTCCCAAGCAAGGAGAAAATATTGTAAGCAGCAAGGAAAAAACAATTCAAGTACTATGGAAACACAATCAGGATAACACAAGATTTAGCAGCTTCTACATTAAGGGACCTCAGGGTATGGAATATAATATTCCAGAGGGCAAAGGAGATAAGATTACAACCAAGAATCACCTACCCCACAAAAATGAGTATAATCCTTCAGGGGAAAAATTATATTCAGTGAAATAGAGGATTTTCAAGCATTCTTGATGAAAAGACCAGAGCTGAATAGAACATTTGACTTTCCAATACAAGACTCAAGAGAAGCATGAAAAGGTAAACAGGAAAGAGAAATCATGAGGGACTTATTAAGGTTGAACTGTTTATATTCCTTCATGGAAAGAAGATATTTGTAACTCATGAGACCTTTGTCAGTATTAGTGTAGTTGGGGGGAAAATATATACGTGTGTGTGTGTGTGTGTGTGTGTATACATACATAGATAGATGATAGATGGCACAGGATGAGTTAAAGATGAAGAGGTGATATCTGAAGAATAAAATTAAGGGGACAAGAGAGGATTATACTGGGAGAAGGAGAAAGGGAGAGGTGGAATGGGGTAAGTTATCTCACATAAAACAGACAAGAAAAGGCTTTTACACTGAAAGGAAAACAGGGGAAGGTAAGATGGAATGAGTGAATCTTATTCTTATTGGATTTTATTTAAGGAGGGAATATCATACACACTTAATTCAGTATGTAAATCTATCTTACCCTACAGAAGATAGTGGGGAAGGGGACAAGGGAACAGGGATGATGGAGGCGATGGCAGATTGCGGGAGGGGGTAATCAAAGCAAAGACTTTTAAGGAGGGACATTGTCAAAGGAGAGAATAGAATAAATTGGGAACAGGATAGAATGAAGTGAAATAAAGTTAGTTTTTCACAACATGACTCCTGTGGAAGTGTTTTGCATGACTACACATATGTAACCTGTATTGAGTCACTTGCCATATCAGTGAGGGTGGGGGGGAGGGAGGAAGGGAGAAAATTTGGAACCCAAAGTTTTAAAACCAAAGGTTACAAATTACTTTCACATGCAACTGAGAAATAAGATATGCAGTCAATGGAGTATAGAAATCTATCCTGCCCTACAGGAAAATAGAAGGGGAAGAGGTTAAGTGAAGGGGGGTGGAGATAGAAGGTAGGGCAGATTAGCGGATGGAGTATTCAGAATGCACACCATCTTAGGGTTGGGGGAGGGATGAGATGGGGAGAAAATTTGGAATTCAAAATCTTTTGGAAGTGAATGTTGAAAACTAAATATAAATATATTAATAAAATCTGAAAGAAAAATAGTTATTATTTAAAGATAAATAGAATTGCCCTGAAAAGTCCCAGTTCAACTCACTCTCTGGACTACTTTACCTCCTCAATAGATTTACCCATCTTATGGTAGTTTCACAATGGGCCTTGTCTCTTGATTGCGGAGTCTCAGACTGTGATTGCCATTTTTTGAGATGTATTAGAAATATTTTCTTCCTTCCCAGCTTTACAGACTCTAACTTGCTCCAAATCCTCAACCACCTTTCCTCTGTACAGGTATCCTGCTCCTAATACTTTTAGATCTTTTTTCTTTTTTTTTTAATAATTAGCAACTTCAACAAAGATGCAGGATATAAAATAAACCCACATAAATCACCAGCATTTCTCTATATTACCAACAAAGCCTAGGTAGAGGTAGAAAGAGAACTTCCACTTAAAATAATTGTAGAAAGTCATGACCAAACAGGAGATAGAGAACATTATGGAAAACAAAATGGATAACTTTGATTAAATTAAATTGAAAAGTTTTTACAAAAATAAAGCTAATGAAACTAAGATTAGAAGGAAGGTAGAAAATTGGGAAAGAATGTTTACAACCAGTCTCTCTGATAAGGGTCTCATTCCTAAAAGATATAGAAAATTAAGTCAAATTTATAAGAATACAAGTCATTCCACAATTGATAAATGATCAAAGGATATGAACAGGCAGTTCTCAGATGAAGAAATTACAGCCATCTAAAGTCATATGAAAAAAATGCTCTAAATCACTATTGATTAGAGAAATGCAAATGAAAAGAACTCTGAGGTACCACATCACACCTATCAGACTGGCCAATATGACAAAACAGGAAAATGATAAATGTTGGAGAATACGTGGCAAAATTGGAACACTCATGCATTGTTGGTGGAGTTGTGAAATGATCCAACCACTTTGGAGAGCAATTTGGAACTATGCCCAAAGGGCTATAAAAATGTGCATAGCCTTTGACCCAGCAATAGCAGTTCTAGGGCTATATCCCAAAGAGATCATATGAATGGGCAAAGGACCCACATGTACAAAAATATTCATAGCAGCTCTTTTTGTGGTGGCAAAGAATTGGAAATTGAGAGGATGACTATTAATTGGGGAATGACTGAGCAAGTTGTGGTATATGAATGTGATGGAATACTATTGTGCTATAAGAAATGATGAACAGGCTGGCTTCAGAAAAACCTGGAAAGACTTGTATGGTCTGATGCTGAGTGAAGTGAGCAGAACCAAGAGAACATTGTACACAATAACAGCCATGTTGTGTGATGACTAATATTGATAAACTTAAGCCTTCCACAATACAAGGATCTAAGACATCTCCAAAGGCCTCATAATGGAAAATGCTATCCACATCCAAAGAAAGAACTATGGAATTTGAATGCAGATTGAAACATACTATTTTCTATTTTTTTTCTCTTCTGTTGAGTTTTGTTTCCTCTTTCTGGTGTTTCCTCCTATTTCTTCTAATTTTTACTTACAACATCACTAATGTGAAAATATATTTAATGGGAATATATATGTATAGCATACATCAGATTGTGTGCCATCTTGGGGAGGGTGGTAGGGAGGAAGGGAGAGAAAATTTTTAAACTCAAAAGCATATGGAAGTGATTATTGATAAATCAAAATAAATTGATAAAAAATAGTCATTGTAGAAAATATAAAAAATACTTGGGAGTCTACCTGCCAAGACAAACTCTGGGGCTATATGGATACATATTACAGAACACTATTCACACAGATAAAGTCAGATCTAAACAATCAGGAAAAATATCACTTTGTCATGTGTAGGCTGAGCCAATATAATAAAAATAACAATTATACCTATATTAGTTTGTTTATTCAGTGACATATAAATCAAGCTATCAAAATCATTTTATAGAGCTAGAAAAAAATAAAATTCATCTGAAAAAACAACAGGCCAAGAATATCAAGGGAATTCATAAAAAAAAGTGAAGGAAAGTAGTTTAGAACTTTTGGGTCTTAAATTATGTTATATAGTAAAAATCATCAAAATATCTGCTACCAATAAAGAAATAAAATGGTAGATCAGTGGAATAGATTAGACACATGAGACACAGTAGTAAATGACTATATTGATCTAGTATTTGATAAACTCAAATACACCAACTTCTGGGAAAAGAACTCAGAATTTGACAAAAACTACTAGCAAACTGGAAAACAGTATCACAGAAACTAATTATAGACCAATATCTCACACCACACACAAGATAAAGTCAAAATGGAGTATAGACATACAGAGTGATACCATAACCAAATTAGAAGAACATGGTTTAGCTTACCTGTCAGATCTATGGATAAGAAAAGAATTTAGCACCCAACAATAGATAAATAGCATTACAAAAAGTAAAATGGATAATTTTGATTATATTATACTAAATAGTTTCTGCACAAATAAAACAAATATAACCAAGATTAGAAGGAAAGCAAGAATCTGGGAAACAATCTTTACAGCAAGTGATTCTGATAAAGGCCTCATTCTCAAATATATAGAGAACTGAGTCAAATTTATAAGAATACAAGTCATTCCCCAATTGATAAATATTCTGGTCAAAGGATATGAATAAGCAGTTTTCAGATGAAGAAATCAAAGATATTTATAGGCATATACAAATGTTCAAAATCAATTTTGATTAGAAAAATTCAAATTAAAACATCTCTGAAATACTACCTCATACCTATCAGATTTGGTAATATAACAGAAAAAAATTATATCGGAGGGTATGTGGGAAAATGGGGACACCAATGCACTGTTGGTGGGATTGGGGAATGGCTGAGCATAGTGTGATATATGATTTAATGGAATGCTATTGTGCTCTAAGAAATGATGAGTAGGAGGGCTTCAGAAAAACCTGAAAAGACTTACATGAATTGATGGAAAGTGAAGTGTGAAGAACCAAAAGAACATTGTACACACTAACAACAATATTGTACCATGATTCAGAATTGGCCCAAAGAAGGAATAACATACACAAGCAATTGAGCATAGATATCTATATTACCCTATCAGGAAAGTAGGAGAGGAAGAGGATAAAGGAAGGGGGTTATAAAATGGATAGTAGATTGGGGGAGCAGGTAATCAGAAGCAAAATACTTTTGAGGAGGGACAGGGTAAAAGGAGGTAGAAAATAGAATAAGACAGAAGATATTAGGATGTAGGTAAATATATTTAGCGATAGTAACGGTGAAAAA
>NW_020954600.1:9084430-9123473 GCF_900497805.2 Vombatus ursinus | reverse complement strand
ATATTAGGATGTAGGTAAATATATTTAGCGATAGTAACGGTGAAAAACATTTTGAAGCAAGTAATAAAGGCCTCATTTCTCAAACATATAGAGAACTGTTAGATTTATGAAAAAAAATAAGTCTTTCTCCAATTGAAAACATCATCAAAAGATATGATCAGTTTTCATATGAAGTAATCAAAGCTATCTATAGTCACATGAGAAAATATTCTGACTCACTATTGATTTGAGATATGCAAACTAAGACAATTCTGAGGTACTACCTCATAACTATTAGGTTAGCTAATATGATAGAAAAAGCAAATGGCAAGTATTGGAGGGGTTGTGGGGGAAAGTGAGATTAATGCATTGTTGGTGGAGTTGTGAACTGATAACATTCTTTAGAGCAATTTGGAACTATGCCCGAAAGACTATAAAACTATGCATACCCTTTGACTTAATAACACCACTAAAAGGTCTGTATCCAAAAGAAATAAAAGGCAAAAAGGAAAGGACCTATATGTATAAAATATTTATAGCAGCTCTTTTCTGGGAGTAAAGAATTAGAAACAGAGGGGATGCCCATCAATTGGGGAATGGTGGAACAAATTATGGTTTGCAATTGTGATGGAATAATATTGTGCTATAAGTAATGATGAGCAGGATGAACTCAGAAAAACCTGGAAAGATTTACATGAGCTGATGTAAAGTGAAATGTACTCTGTACAAATTAGCAGCAATATTATAAGATGATCAGTTATGAATGACTTAGCTATTTTCAGCAATACCAATGATCAAAGACAACTCTGAAGGACTTATGATGAAAGGTGCTGAGACAAAACTGATGGTGTCTGAATACAGATTAAAAACATACTTTTTAAACTTTATTTTCTTGAGCTTTTTATATACTATATAAAATGTATTAAATTTTAAAAAAGAAAATAAGAAGAAATATTTGGAAAATTGAAGCTTAAATACTTAAATATTTTTGCCACATAATGAGAAGAAAGCACTCATTGGAAAAGTTATTGATGTTGGGAAAGATTGAAGGCAAAAAGAGAAAGGGATGGAAAAAGATGAGATGGATAGATAGTGGGAGGAAATAATATGAGTTTGGAAAGGCTTTGGGAGATAGCAAAGAACAGAAAGGCCTGGTGTGACACAACTGAAAGAATGAACAAAAAAACAAAAAAAAATTTGGTAGAAAATAGGATTAAACTATCATTTTACAACACATACCACCATAAGTTCTTTAAAAATGTATGAAACCTAAGTTCAATAGGACATTTTTATTTCATTTTTTTAAAATCAGGTAATATAGAAGGAATTTACATTCCCACTTATTGCCAGTGAAAATATGAATTAAATAAGCTATAGACAAAAATGATAAATTTAATTATGTAAACCGAATAAAATAGCTTTTTGCAGTAAGAAGAAATATAGGTAAGATAAGAATTCGTACTCTCAATCGGCAGAAAATGTTTTCATCAAATGTTTCATATAAAAATCTGATATACAAATATATAGGTAATTAGCATAATATAAATAAAACCCAAAGGCTAAGTGGTAAAAGAAAATGAATAAAGTTCTTTGAAGAGATGAATACCAAACTTTCTATTACCAAAAATGTTCCCAATTATGATTAAGAGAAATGCAAATGATATATTATTTGATTACATTACATTATTTTATGTTACATAAGAGTATATCTTATGCCATTTATATTGTATTATGTTGCCTTGCATTGTATGACTTTACGTCATGTCACATCATGTTATATTACATTATGTTGTGTAGCATTGTGTTGTGTTGTGTGATATTGTGTTGTGATTTGTCATTTTGTATCATTTTATTTTTATTGTATTATATTTCATCATATCCTATCATGTAATATCAAATCATGTCATATTATCTTTAAACAAAATCACCTGAGATTCAGGAAATTGGTAAAGATGACAAAAGATGTCAGTAGTCAGTGATGGAGTTACAAGAAGACAGTAATTATATTTCTCTGCTTGTGGCACTGCTAATTCCAGTATTCTAGGGGGAACAAGAAACAATTGTTTTATAGCAACAATGTATTAACTTATTTATCATCTTTGACCCAGGATTTTCTCTTGGTGAGCATAAATTGAAAAGAGTACAGAGACAAAAAGAGATCTCCTACATATGTCAACATATTCAAAGAAACACTTTTGTATTAAAAAAAATCTGGAAATAAAAATGGCACCCATTATTAAGGGAATGTTTTACCAAATTGTGGTATATTCATGTAATGGAATGTCATTGTTCACTAAGAAAATTTGTATATGAATACTTGGAGAATAATGCGAAAATATATGAATAGAGGCAAAGTTAACATAAATAGCATTAGGAAAAAATATTTACAAATTACTACAATAATGTAATCAATAGGAACACTGAAATATACTCCAAAACTCTGTAGTTGTAATAACTAAGTTAGGCCATGAGAAGAGTTAAAGAAATGTGCCTTTCTGCTATAGTCCTGAACTTTTTTTTTTGATATTTTGAACTAGAATTCCCATAGTCATTTCAAACTCAGTGGGTCCAAAAAGAACTCAGTTTTTTCTACCTAAATACATGATTCTTCTTAAATTTCATGTGTCTTTTAAGGACACTAATGTTCTTCTGGTGACCTTGGTTCACAATCTTGGTGAATACTTGAATTTCATCCTCTCTCACCATACATATCCATTCACTTTTTTGTCATTTCTAAAAGTTGGTTTTATTGCTTTTGACCCTCTTTTCTCAACTCACACAATCATGCCACCACCCTGATATAACTAGTGAAAAACATTAAATAATAATAACAATAATAATAATAATAATAATAATAAATACCTTTCTAGACATTCTCAGTTGAACAATTAGACTACTAGGAGTCTCTGTCCATAAAAGCCACCAAGAAAGATAGAAAAATATGATCAAACATGTAGCATACAGCAGAACTGAAATTCAAAATCAGATCCTTGAGTCTAAATTCAAGACTTTTCTAAAAATTCTGTATTGATTTCATATAAAGTTATGTTTTTCACATTAGTATTTTATGTGATTGATAAGATGTTATAAATACTTTTTTGCATAAAATATTTTTGAAGATAAAAGAATAGCTATTGATTGCACCTGAAATAAAAGATGAATCATTCTACTGTTCCTACAAAATAACCTTTGCATTTGAAATTAAATATATTATTTCTTCCATAAGTTCTATAGTATTTCAGATATCAGGTAGTCAGTCCTGACATTTAATCAAGCTTCATGGTATGTGTATGGATTACAGCCCTTGAAACAACTATTTCCTTTGTTGGTAGTTCCACAATACCTAATTATAAGCCTAATTTTTCACTCGTTAATAACTTTGCAATATTTTCCTAGCTTGGGTTTGTCTCAAAGGATGAATACAAACATCATTTATTTACATTTCAGTTAAGCAAATTCAAATATACCTAATTGGCAAAAGGGGGAAAAAAGTCTCACTCTAAACACATTTTCCCATCTTTTTATTTTGTTGTAGGAAGAAAACCATGACATCTGCATCTTTCTGAATGTCTGTATCTCCATATATTTAGGGAAAGCTTGCTTTGACTATTTGAATAAACTATTTTAATTAGCTCAATTACATATGCTTTAGATGTTATGATTCTGTGCATACAATTCCTAACTTTATGGTTGCATCTCTGCACAAAACTTGATGCTGTTACTCCCTTTGCTTTTTCCCAACAGCCCTAATATGTCCTGTGCTGACTAATGCCTATGTGGAAGGTCGGAAGGGAGGGCTCAGAGAATAGAAATATGTAGGATGTCACTTCCATAATTACCATTACTGTGGCCTGGCATTGCACAGAAACAAATGTCCAAGTGAATTTTCTACTGGGCATAAAACTCTTGACTCCAAGATCCTAGTTTGAACACTATTCATTATGTTATGCAATATTGTGATTTTATAATTTCTCTGGCAGTGATGGTGATGGTACTGGAGCGGGTGGTGATGATGATGGTTGTGTTAATGCTGGTAGTAACATAATAAAGCAGCATGGGATATGACAATTAATGGTATGAATACACCAAAATGATGATAACTTAATATTAATTGAGTAGGAATCAAAGGTCAAAGGATACCAATAAAGGTATTAGAAACAAGGAACCAAAATATGTTTTATGCTGTTATATTCTTCACCAATGATGCTCCCCAACTTTCCATAACTCAGTTTTAGAATGTTGACTGAGGTTCAGAGTAGTTAAGTTACTCACCCATGGTAATCTTGCAGTGTCAGAGGAAGACATTAAAATCCAAGCCTTCCTCAATCCAAGTTCAGCACTCTACTTACTATGTCACCCTGAATGAGTAATATATTAAAATCTATGAAATGTGATTGGTCCACAGCCATTGATGTCTTACGGATTTTATAACTCCTGAACACTGCTTCTGTGATACCAAATTCCCTTTCCTGTGAAAAATAACTGTATGATAATATTCTCTTTTTTTTTTCCTCCCAGCTTTGAAATATTTTTCTTTTCTTCACATTCCTAGATGATTGAATAGTCTGTTTAAAGGTATAATTTGGTAATGAGTACCAGAGTCAAGACTGCAATTGTTAGTAAGTTCCATTACTGGGGATGTATTAAATCAAGTGAAAAGAGAAACAGATTAATGAATCTAATTGTTCTTCTCTTCAGGCAGCAAGATTCAGAGGTTAACAAAGCAATGAAGATATCCCCAGAGAGCATGTTGCTTTGAATATACCCCCAAGTATATTGCTTTGTGACAGAGAAACAATCCAAGGGATGCTTCCATATACAAGAGTACCACTTCATCTTCTATTTTAATTATCTTACAAACTGATTCTCAGATTTCCCATATGTTGGCAGTTAATGCCATACTTAACATGTTTATCATTCAAGGTCATTAATAATTGTTGCTCTCAATCATTAGCAAATGTATTAAGATGCTTATGCCCATCCTCAAATGGCCTCTAAAGTGGTTGTCAGTAACTAACAGTGTGCTTAAAAAAGAAGCTTTGGCTACTTCTGGGAGCAGTAAATCACTGTAATTCTCCCATATTCACCTCTAAACAACCGTAAAATAGTGCCCCAAAACAAATCCCAGAACAGTAGAACCAGCAAAAAGATAGGCTGAAATCATCTTTTAGAAAAAACTTGGAAGATCAGCAAGAAAGGTCTGTCTCACTTGGGTAAAAGGAGGGTGCATTCCAGGATATGAGCACATCCCAGCAAACCAGCAGCAAGCCTCACCTCATCAAGCCAGTGGGAGAAATGGAGGCGCAGTGCGGTGGAGCAGGCAGACACCAACACCAGGACTTCCCACATGCCTTAATATAATCAGAGGAACTGACAAACTCCACCCCCAAGAACTACCATGTGCTTCAGTACAGCCCCAGGCAAACAGGCATCCTCCATTGGCAAGACATCCATTTGCTTCAGAACAACCCCAGGAAATGCAGAAACACCCCACCAGGCCTCAGCACACACCAGACACCACCACTAGAATGACGGCTCAGTACCAAGTAAGTTCCCAGGCCACTATGGCCTCCAGCAATACCAACCAACCCCCTCAGTGCAGCACTACACATGAGGATCCCCCAAGGGACTCAGGGTAACATCAGTACAGCAACAGGTAAACAGCCATGGCCTGCTGTCACTGGCACAAGAAGCCTGAGACAGTCCCCCTTCCACTCTTGGTGCAGAGCTCAAATTTAATACAAAGGAAAAAAGGACAAAAAAAGGGCAAAAAAAAATTTTTTTTAAAAAGAAGAATCTGACCAGAGAAAGTTATTACGGTGACAGGGAAGACCAAGACACAAACTCAGAGAAGGAGAACAATGTCAAAACACACATGGGCAAAACCCCAAAGAAAAATGAGAAGTGGTCTCAAGCCCAGGGGAAAAAAATTCATGGAAGAGCTCAAAAAATGGCTTAAAATCATATAAGAGAGGTAGAAGAAAAAAATAGGAAAATAAATGAAAGTGATGCAAAAGAATTATAAAAGAAGAGCCAAGTGCTTGAAAAACTGTTTAAAAAGTAGAATTGGCCAAATGGAAAAGCAGATACAAAAACCCACTGAAGGGTAAACTACTTAAAGAGTACAATTGGCCAAATGGAAAAGACAGTACAAAAGTTAATTAAGGAAAACAACAACTTAAAAGTTATAATTGGGCAAGTGAAAGTTAACAAATCTATGAGGCATCAAGAATCATTCAAACAAAATCAAAAGAATGAAAAAAAATGAAAGAAAATGTAAAACAACTCATGGCAAAAATAACTGACCTGGAAAATAGATCCAGGAGAGACAGTATCAGAATCAATGGACTACTTGAAAGCCATAATCAAAAGGAAGACCTGGACAGCATCTTTCAAGAAATTATCAAGGAAAACTGTCCTGGTGTCTTGGAACCAGAGGGTAAAATAGGCATTGAAAAAAATCCACCATTCACTTCAAGAAAGAGATCCTAAAATAAAAACTCTAAGGAGCATTACAGCCAAATTTCAGAACTACCAGGTCAAGGAAAAATATTACAAATGGGTAGAAAGAAACAATTCAAATACCAGGGAGTCACAATCAGGATTATGTAGGATTTGATAGCTGCAATATTAAAGGATATGAGGTCATGGAACATGGTTGGTGTGTTTTTCCTTTGTTCTCAAAGAGGACTGTGACATCAAGGAGAAGATGATATGACTTGCAATTGACTTTGATTTGAATGAAGAAGGGCTGTGCAAGGTCACCAGTTTCACTTTCTCCTCCAGAGCCATCTAGGTCCAGTGGTCAGATATTCATCAGGATGACTGGAGATACAGTAGGATGCAGTGGGAGGCCTCAACCCTTTTAAGCTAAAGTCTTTTCAGGTTCTCACTCTGAGTGAGGTAATTCCCATTCAGTGAATAAGCCTCTTTAAAAAGTGAGTCAAGGGATGACCCCTTTAATCAAAAAATCGAACTGAGAGGGGAAAATCCACAGGGTTGCTGGCCCAAAGAGAAACAGTTACATTCACTCTGAGCCAGGAGAGCCCAAAAAATAAGCATTAAGTGGTGCATGGGCTGGAATCTATTGTTGTTAAAACATGGTAAGAGCTAGGACTATCACCTAGTTTTACCTTTACCAGGGTAAGAATCACTTACCCTGCAAAATTAAGCATAATACATAATACAAGGGAAAAAAATGACTATTCCTTGAAATAGAAGGATTTGAAGCTTTCATAAGGAGAAGACCAAAACTTAACCAAAAATTTACCTCCAATATCAAGACCCAAGAGAAGCACGATAAGGGGAAAAAAAGGGAAAAGAAAACATAAGGGATTCAATAGAGTCAAACTGTGTACATCCCTCTATGGGAAGAAGATACTTGTAACTCTTAAAAATTGTATCACTAATGGTACAGCTAGAAGAAATATACATAGACTTAAGATAGAGGTATAAGGTAAATTTGAGGGAATGACTTAAAAAAGAAAGGGATGAGAAAGAGGAATACAATGGGTGCAGAAGGAAGAGGAAGGTAGATTGAGGTAAATTATTTCAAATGAAGAGGCTCAAAAGACTTATTACAGAGGAGGGGAAGATGGGAGGGTGGGTGATAAGCATCATTTCAATCTTACTCTCATCAGCCCTGACTCAGAGAGGGTATCATACACAATCAGTTGAATAGAGAAATCCATTTCAGCTGACTAGGAAGTAGGAGGGGGGTGGATCAAGTAAAGGCAGGGTAGGGACTGACAGAAGGCAGGGCAGATCAGGTGAGGTGGTACACAGAAACAAACCAATGGTGAGGAGGGAGGGGGCGAAAAGAGAAAAAGAGCAAACATGAAGAAGAATAGGATGGAGGAAAATACATAGAGAGTAATCATAACTGTGAATGTGAATGGCATGACCCCTCCCATAAAATGGAAATGAATAGCAGAGTGAATCAAAAACCAGAATTCTATATGTTGTTTACAACAAACACCCATGAAGCAGAAAGACACACACAGAATAAAGGTAAACAGCTCGAGCAGAATTTATTATGTTTCAGCTGAACTGAAAAAAAAAAATCAGAGGTAGCACTCCTCATCTCAAACAAAGCAAAAGCAAATATATGCCTAATTAAAAGAGATAAATAAGGAAATTGCATCTTGTTAAAAAGTACTATAGACAATGAAATGATATCAATACTAAACATATATGCACCAAGGGGCATAGCATCCAAATTCTTAAATGAGAAATTATGTGAATTACAAGAAGAAATATCAAAACCATACTACTGGGGGACCACAACTCCTCTTAGAACTCAAAATCCAACCAAGAAATAAACAAGAAAGCAACTAAGGAGGTAAATATAATATTAGAAAAGTTCGACTGACAGACTTTTGGCATGATTTAGACATAAGGAGTGACATCATAGGCAAATTAGAAGAGCAAGGAATATCTACCTGTCTGATATTTGGGGAGGGGAAGAATTCATGACCAGACAAGAGATATAGAGCATTACAAAATGTGAAATAGATCATTTTGAGTGTATTAAATTAAAAAAGCTTTTGAATAATCAAAACCAATGCAACCAAGGAAGGGTTTCTGAGAAAGGCCTCATTTCTCAAATATATAGAGAACTGAATCAAATTTATGAGAATACAAGCCATTCCCCAATTCATAAATGGTCAAAGGATATGAACAGGCAGTTTTCAGATAAAAAAAAATCAGAGCTATCTTTAGGCATATGAAGAAGTGCTCTAAATCATCTTTGACTAGAGAAATGAAAGTTAAAACAACTCTGAGGTACCACCTCACAACAATCAGATTGGCTAATATAACAAAAAAAGGAAAATTATCAATGTTGGAGAGGATATGGGAAAATTGAGACACTAATGCACTGTTAGTAGAGTTGTGAACTGATCCAAAAATTCTGGAGAGCATTTAAGAACTTTGCCCAAAAATCAATCAAACTGTGCATACCCTTTGATCCAACAATACTACTACTAGGTCTATATTCCAAAGAGATCATAAAAAAAGAGAAAAAGGGACCTACATGTACAAAAATATTTATAGTATCTCTTTTACGATGGCAGAGAATTGGAAATTAAGGGGATGCCCATCAAATGAGGAATAGCTGAACAAGCTGTGGTATATGAATGTAATGGAATACCACTGTGCAATTAGAAATGATGAAGAAGCAGTTCAGAAAAAAAACAAAAACAAAAACAAAAAAACAAAACAAAACAAAACTGGAAAGACTTATATGAACTGATGCAAAACAAAATGAGCAGAACCAGGAAAATATTGTACACAGTATGAGCAACACTACGTGATGATCAATTATGAATGACAGCTCTTCTCAGCAACACAGTTATCCAAGACAAGTTCAAAAGACTCCAGATGGAAAATGCTATACATTTCCAGATAAATAACTGATTGACTCTGAATGCAGACCAAACATATTTTCTTTACTTTCTTTATTCTTTTTTGTGTTGCTTTTCTTCTTTTGATCTGTTTCTTTTTTCACAACTGTGACTAATATGGAATTATTTTTACATGATACCACATGTATAAACTATATCAAACTGCCTACCAATTTTAGAAGAGGGCAGGGAAGAGAGGGAGGGAGAAAAATTATAACTCAAAATCTTGTAAAAATGAATGCTAAATGTTTTCTTGACATATAATGGGAAAAAATAAAATACTATTTAAAAATAAATGGAATTTCTCTTACTAAAAAAAAAATGAAAGAAGATTTGGAAAGGACACAGAAAAAGCAGAATTTCCTGGCCAAAGAGCATATGCATTTGAAAGAAGATGGAAAGCATAAGATAACCTCTGTCTGTCCTTTGTAACATCATTATACTATTCCAGGAATACTGAGGCCCAAGTGCATGTCTACAATGCATATTTCAGCATGGAATAGCATTTCATTAATTTTCTTCTTGGAATATACCAGTGATTCTGTATGGTTCTTTGGTCTATGGTAACTATGGGGGGAAAATAACCATGAGAGATGAATACAGTGTGTCATTGACGCAACATGGAAACAAAACTGTGTGTAAGGAAATGAGCAATGAGCTTGGAGAAATCAAGATTTCTTTTTGATAGTACATTACCTGGTCTCCTACATAGTCCAGGTACCTAATTAAAATACAATTTTATTTCAGTCTTTTTGCTTAAATAGAAGTGTTTCAAATACTGAAATGGATCAGTGATCTCAACAATGTGGCTTTTCCCTCCAACAATAAAGATCTTTCCTCATCAATAGCTCTTCATCCGGTCTGACTCTTATCTATGTCCTCCCATCATTTCACCACAAGCAATATAATCACAGTGCTTAAGGCTTTCCTTGCTTTCTCTCAGTGCTGTGAGGATAAAAGTGGATCACTGAATTTACCCATGTTATCTCTCTCTCTTGACACATGAACATCCCATCTTCTTTTTCACTGAAATATTTATTTGATGCTATCTTTTACTCAAGCTCTCTTTCATAAATTCTCATTTGCAGTGTGTTGCCTTATATCCATGCCTAACATAACATTTCTCTTGTCCTCTGATTGATATTGATTTTCAATTTTTCAGAAACTAGAATCATACATGACTCCCAAACAATGGTATGATGGTAAATATTCAACAACTGGCCTCTGTAAAGAAATACTTTTAAGTTTAATCTGCATTATTGACATTTCCCTTCATTATTTTCTTAACTCTAGACAATCAACAAACCACAATTTGTAATATTTTTAAATTTCTGAAATTTAAGTGCTTACATTGAAATTTTAAAAATTGGCTCTTGGGAGATGGAAGGAGCTGACTCTAGGACACTAGTCCCATCATAGAACATTCAAATATGAATGTAAAGTTGATACTGAACAAACCTTTGAGTTTTTTCCACTTGAAAATAAGCAGTCTACATTGACAATATGACACTGTGGTATTATAAGTCCCTTAAATTTGGTTATTATAGTCATATCCTGGAAAATATTGGACAAGAGATATTATTATACAGTGGACAGGGAGTCCAGAAGACTTGATTTCATACCCCACTTCAGACATTTACTAGTGGTGTGATACTAGACAAGTCACAGAATCTCTCATCTGTAAAATAAATGGGTTGAACTAACTGACCTCTAAGTTTTGTTTTTTTTTGCTTTTGCAAATGCTGAAATGCTACATGTTTACTATCGTCATAATGAAAATCATAAATATTTAGGATATATATTTACATTATATGTATATACACACAGACACATGTGTTTGTAGGTGTTTTATACACAATTCACTAATATACAAACACACTATCTATATATGTGTCTGTATGTAGGTGTTTTATATACAATGCACTAATCTGCACACACACATATGTGTGCGTAATTAAAAGTATGTATCCAGAATGTAATTAAATATTTCTAGTTAAACTAAATTATTTTTGTTCAGCAGATTTAACTAGAATCTGAAAATAAAATAAAAGCATACAGATTTCATAAATAAAAGCATACTTTTAAGTCTCCTTGACTATTACAAATCTATTATCTAAATTGTTTGAGGGTTATGAAAAATCAGTTTGCTAGTAAATATGCTCTACCACTTCAAGCATTAAATTTAAATAGATTTGATACCACTCTGTAGTTCAAATATCAAAGGAGATAAAGTCAATCCAAAGCGTCTTTACATCAATGGTTTCTCATTATGCTAATTTTACTAGAATGGATTTTGGCATACAATTTGGATAGCAAATCTCCCCAAAAAATACATTTAAAAGTATTAACTGCTATTTGGATTATCTATTGAATTAAATACCTAGGCCCCACTCCTGTCTTTCCGGATTGTCTCCATAATATCAGAGACTCTTCCTCACACTATTAAGTAGTTCAGTGCACTCATTTTTTTTTTTCCCCCACACTGGAAGTATTCTCTGTCTCTGTGACCTTTTTCTCTGATTGACTGGTTCATTCTAGAATGTCTGTGTCAAAGAAAATAAATAGTCTAGCTTTGTCTCCATATCTTTAAGATGTGCTTTGGATACTCTGAGCATTCTCTAACATTCTCTAAGTGGGTTATCTTTTCCTCGCCCTTCTCCTCTTGCTTTTCATCATTTTTGTATATGTTTTCTTTCTTCACTAGAAGCTATTTGAGGGAATAGAATGTTGCCATTCTTTCTCTTCATATTTGTATTAGCAAAGTACTTGATATGCAATATGTATTCCATAAATGCTCATTAATTTGACTTGATTAAGACAGATGTTTGAACTTTGACAGTAGAGAAAATATCAAGACAAAAACAAAAACCAAAACAAAACAAAATATCTGAGGTAAAGTTATTATATATGTTTGAATTAGTCAGATAGTTGTCTATCAAAAAACCTGATAATGATCAAGCCTTTTCAACCTCACTCTAAGGAGGGAAAAATGCTGATGCAAAACATGTAATGCTTAGAATATGGTAGGCATTTGGATAGTCTCTTGAATTAATCAATTAGGGCACATATCTTACACAAGTGTTGCAGTTAAACAATGAGTCCTAGATTGAATGAGTGGACTATTTATATGGAAATGAGGTAAGACTTTAAATGTTTTTAAGTCTATCTTCTCCATTTTTTCTAAAAGAATAGATAGATAGATAGATAGATTGATAGATAGATAGATAGATAGATAGATAGATAGATAGATAGACAGACAGACAGACACTGGCTATGTGACCCTGGCCAGTCATATTAACCTGTAGGTAGTGCCTCAGATAGAACACCATGCCTGGATTCAAGAAGAGAGACCTGAATGGGGGACAGCTAGGTGGTGCAGTGGATATAGCACTGGCCCTGAAGTCAGGAGGACCTGAGTTTAAATGTGGCCTCAGACCAACCACTTGACATTATTAGCTGCGCAACCCTGGGCAAGTCATGTACAATCCCAATTGCCTAAAAATTAAAAAAAAATAAAAGAAAAGAGACCTGAATTCAAATCCAACCTCTGACATTTACTAAATAAATGACCTTGAGAAAGTCACTTAATCTCTGTATCAGTTTCTTCATCATAAAATGAGAGTAATAATAATAATAATAATAGTTACCTCTCAGGGTTGTTTGTGAGGATCAAAGGAGATAATATTTTAAAGCACTTAAAATAATATGTAAATTCTAGTTGTTATTATTGTTGTTGCTATTGTTCTTAGTGGTGATGTTGGTGGTGGTGTTTTTATTTCTCTGTTGCTCCTAGGAAACTCTGTATTGTTAAGTTTACGAATGCTAGATCTACATCTTTGGAGAGATATTCTACACCAATACTTCCTTAAAACCAAATAAAGCACAGTTTTGAAATCTACCTCCTTAAAAACAAACAAACAAATAGACAAGGACAACAGCAATAAAGAAACAAAAAGACTCTTCTGGTAATTGTATGAGTGTGAATAAACAATGTAATTTATTCCAGAGACAATGGAAAGAAATTCTTGGGCCCTAAAAGAATTTGCAAATGTAATTGTAAACACATTCATTGATTTCTGACAAATAATTAAGAAAGGGAAAAATCACTACAGAGGAGAGGAAATAGTGGCCTGATTTTAAAATTGAATAAAACAAAATAAAGGGAAGAGAAATGAATCTGAAAAGTAGAGGGCAATGAGCTTGACATCAATTACTGGAAATATTTTATAAAATATTGTAGGAGGTATGATTTATCACCATTTAGAAAGGGACTCAGTATTGTTTATCAAGAAAATGTCACAATGGCATAAATTCATTTCCTATTTGACAGGGTTAATAGACCGGAATATCAGAAAAATACTTTAAGCACATTTTATCAACATTTCAATGAAACTTTGACAAAGTCTCTGATTCTTGGTAAACAATAAGAAGAGATATAAGGTTGATGATAACATTGCTTTGTAGATTTATGATTGGTTGAAAGGATAGACCCAAACTATGGCTGTAAATCATTCAGTATCAACTTAGAATGGAAGTCACTAGTGAAATCTGTCCTTGGCTCTGCTCTATTTGACATTTTTATCAATTACCTGGAAGAATGTACTGGCTAAAAATCATTGATGATACCAAATTGGGAGGTTCATCAACATGACGAGTGACAGATTCAACAAAAAAGATATTGACAGGTGATAATGAGAGCAAATTTAATGTTTCAATTTAACCAAGAGGAAAAAAAATTAAAAAAGCAATTTTCTACTTGAGTATAAAAAATATAACTTCAATATGAGGAAATTATGTCGAGTCAACACAAATATTTATTGGCACTTGCTGTGTTTCAGCCACTGTACTAAGTACTGAAGATACAAAGAAAGGCAGAAACATCCCCTGCCCTCAAGGAGCTCACAATCTAATGGGAAAGAGAAAGAAGAGGAGGAAGAGGAGGAGGAAGAACTATGGACAAACAAGGTATATATGGGATAAATTGGAAATAATCTTACAGGAATGGCAGAAATATTAAGGAAACAATACTTAAGGCTAAATTCATATCGCAATGCTTTGACAATAGTTTGTGAAAAAATTTCTTAACTTTTTTTATATTTAAATTTGATATGAGTCAAGAGTATGGAACTAAAGTTAAAAAACATCAATGCAATCTTAAAGTGAATTAGCACATTAGAATAGGAATAATGCTCAGAATATGGAAGGCAATAGTCTTCTGATATTCTGGAGTGGCCTGGTCACCAGATCACCTCTTGAATATGGTCTCTAGTTCTATGTATTGCATTTTTTTGGAAGAATCTTGGCACCGTAGAGACAACTCACAGTAGGGAGATCAGGAATTACCATAGAAATCACCCAAAGCTGGAGGGAAGAATTTTTTGCTGTTGAGTCACTTTTCAGTCATATCTGAATCTTTTTTTTAATTAATTTATTTTGATTTACCAACAATCACTTCCATAAGCTTTTGAATTTTAAATTTTTCTCCCCTTCCCTCCCCATGTCCCTCCCCAAGACAGTGAGCAATCTGATATAGACTATACAAACACATTCCTGTTAAACAAATTTTCACATTAGTGATGTTGTAAGGAAGAATTAGAACCAATAGGAGGAACCACAAGAAAGAGAAAACAAAACAAAGCAGAAGAAAAAAATAGCAAATAGTATGTTTCAATCTACATTCAAACTCCATAGTTATTTCTTTGGATGTGGTTAGCATTTTCTATCATGAGTGAGATGGGCTAAGTCTGTCAACATTAGTCATCACACAGCATAGTTGTTACTATGTACAACATTCTCCTGGTTCTGCTCACTTCACTCAGCATCAGTCCATGCAATTCTTTACAGGTTTTTCTGAAGTCAGCCTACTCATCATTTCTTATAGCACAATAGTATTCCATTACATTCATATACTACAACTTGCTCAGGCATTCCCCAATTGATGGGCATCCCCTCAATTTTCAATTCTTTGCCCCCACAGAAAGAGCTGCTATAAATATTTTTGTACATGTGGATGCTTTCCCCATTTTTATCATCTCTTTAAGATACAGCCCTAGAAGTGCTATTGCTGGGTCAAAGGCTGTGCACATTTTGATAGCCTTTTGTGCATAGTTCCAAATTGCTCTCCAAAATGTTTGGATCATTTCACAACTCCACCAAAAATGCATGAGTGTTCCAATTTTTCCACAACTTCTCCAACATTTTTCATTTTCCTGTTTTGTCATGTTGGCCAGTCTGATGGGCATGGTATGGTACCTCAGAGTTGTTTTGATTTGCATTTCTCTAATCAATAGTGATTTAGAGCATTTTTTCATATGACTATAGATGGCTTTAATTTCTTCATCTGAGAACTGCTTGTTCATATCTTTTGACCATTTATTAATTAGGGAATGACTTGTATTCTTATAAATTTGATTTAATTCTCTATATATTTTAGAAATGAGGCCCTTATCAGAGACACTGGTTGTAAAAATTCTTTTCCCATTTTCTACTTTCCTTCTAATCTTGGTTTCATTGACTTTGTCTATGCAAAAACTTTTCAATTTAATGTAATCAAAATTTTCCATTTTGCATTTTGTAATGTTCTCTATCTCCTGTTTGGTCATGAATTCTTCTGTTCTCCCTAAATCTGATAGGTAAACTATTCCTTTCTCTTCCAGTTTGCCTATAGTATCAGCCTTTATATCTAAATCATGAACATATTTTGATGTTATTTTGGCATATGTTGTGAGATTTTGGTCTATACTTAGTTTCTGCCATACTCTTTTCCAGTTTTCCCAGCAGTTTTTGTCAAAGGGTGAATTCTTATCTCAGAAGCTGGGGTCTTTGGGTTTATTAAATAGTGGATTATTAAAGTAATTGACTACTGTGTCTTGAATACCTAACCATTCTACTGATCCACCACTCTGTATCTTAGCCAGTACCAAGTGGTTTTGATGATCACTGCTTTATGACTTTTTTCATGTTTATTTGGTGGTTAGATTTATCTATTTCAGAGAAGGGGAAGTTGAGGTCTCCCACTAGTATAGTTTTGCTGTGTATATCTTCCTACAACTCCCTGAACTTCTCCTCTAAGAATTTGGATGCTATACCATTTGGTGCATGTATGTTTAGTAATAATATTACTTCATTGTTTATGGTGCCTTTTAACAGGATAGTTTCCTTCTTTATCTTTTTTGATAACATCTATTTTTGCTTTTGCTTTGTCTGAGATTGGGATCATTACCCTTGTTTTGCCTTTTTTTTTTACTTCATCTGAAGCATAATATATTCTACTCCAGCCTTTTACCTTTACCCTGTGTGTGTCCTCCATTTCAAATGTGTTTCCTGTAAACAACATATTGTAAGATTATGGTTTTTAATCCATTCTGCTATCAGCTTCTATTTTATGGGATAGTTCATCTCATTCACATTCACAGTTATGATTACTATCTGTGTCTTTCTCTCCATCCTATTTCCCCCATTTATGCTTTTCTTTCTCCTTTCTCTCTTCCCCTCCTCACTAATGTTTTGCTTTTGACAACTGCCTCCCACTGCACAGCCTCCCTTTTATTAGCCTCTTCCCTTTTCTTCCCTTTTCTTCCCTTTTACCCTTACTACTTCTTCCCTCCTTTCTATTCACCCTCTCTTTTGTTTCTCCTTTTCCCTCCTATTTCCTATAGGGCAAGCTAGATTTCTATGCCTAATTATGTTATTCCCTCCTGGAGCCAAATCTGATGAGAATAAGGTTCAAACAAGGCTCATCTCCCTCTCTTCTTTCCCTCTACCATAATAGGTTTTTGTGCCTTTTCCTATAAAGTAATTTGCCCTTGTCTGCCTCCTCCTTTCCTTTTCTCTGTTATTTTCTTAGATCAGATTAATCGACTTCAGTAGATCCTTTTAACCCACTTGATTAGATTTTTTTTATCATTACATCAAAATCAACTTATCCCCACCCCCTCTATGTATACCCCCTATAAAATGGTGTAATAACAATACAGTTCTCAATAGTTACATGTCATCTTCCCTTGTAGGGATGCAAACAGGTTGCCCATATTACCAACATATTTTTTTTCCATCCCATTTACCTTTTTATGTCTCTCTTGAGTCTTGTATTTGAAGATCGAATTTTCTGTTGAGCTCTGGTCTTTTTATCAGGAAGGTTTGGAAGTCCCTTATTTCATTGAATGTCCATCTCCTACCCTGAAAGATTATGCTCATTTTCACTGGGTAGTTGATCCTTGGTTGTAATCCAAGCTCGTTTGCCTTATAGAATATCATATCCCATGCCCTATGATCTTTTAATGGAGAAACTGTAAGATCCTATGTAATCCTGACCATGGTTCCATGATATTAAAATTATTTCTTTCTGGCTGCTTGCAGCATTTTCTTTTTGACCTGGTAATTTTGGAATTTGGCTACAATATTCCTTGTTGCTTTCAATTTGGCATCTCTTTCAGGAGATGATCGGTGGATTCTTTTGATTGCTCTTTTACCCAGGACTTCAGGGTGGTTTTCCTTGATGATTTCCTGAAAGATGCTGTCCAGGCTCTTTTTTTCTTCATCATTTTCAGGTAGACCAATAATTTTTAAATTGTCTCTCCTGGATCAATTTTTCAAGCTAGTTGTTTTATCAATGAGGTATTTTATGTTTTCATCTATTTTTTTTCATTCTTTTGTCTCTGTTTGACCGATTCTCACTCTCTCAGTGTAATTAGCTTCCATTTGCCCAATTCTAATTTTTAGCAAATTGTTTTGTTCTATTAGATTTTGTACCTTTTCCATTTGACCCATTTTATTTTTTAAGGAGTTTATCTCCTCAATGAGTTTTTGTGTCTCGTTTTCTGTTTGGTCAATTCTGCTTTTCAAGGAGTTGTTTTCTTCAATGTACCTTTTTTTTTTCCAATTTGTCCAATTGCATTTTTAAGGACTTGTTTTCTACAGTTAATTTTTGTCTTTCCTTTTCCAAGCTATTGACTCTCTCTTGCATACCTCTCATTTATTTTCCCCAATTTTTATTCTCTCTCTCTTATTTGACTTTTAAAATCCTTCTTGAGCTCTTTTAAGAAGGCTTTTTGGGCTTTAGACCAATTCATGTCCCCTTTTGAGGTCCCAGATGCGGGTTTGTTGACAATGTTGTCCTCCTCAGAATTTCTGCCTTGATCTTCACTGTTCCCATAATAAGAATCTATAGTATGTTTATTTTTGCTCATGGCATTTGCTTATTTCCTGATCTTTAAAAAAAAATGAGCTCTCCTGCTGGGGAACAGGGGGCACTGACCCAAGCTTCTTGTGCTGGGAGCCTGGTCACTGGATTTGCATGCTGGGGCCTCAATTGCTGGCAGTTGGAGGCTATAGGGTTCTGGCAGGTTTCCTTGTGTTGGGCTGGAATCAGCAACACTGAAACTCTAGGGGTAGGATTGGGTATTCTGGACCCTGAAGGTTGCCTGCTCATCCGGGCCTTTCTTTTCCCTTCTTTCATTTTCTTCAGCTCCTTCCAAATGGATGCTTTGCTGCTGAGGGATATTTCTCTGCCTGGGGCTTTCCCTCTTGAAGCACTTCCCAGGGTTTTGCTGAGACACTGGGAGACTTGACAGCTGTGGAGCACAGAATGTGATCTTCTGAGCTGGTTTCCACTAGTTCCTCTGCCTGTACTGAGGCACTCGGGGGTCCTGGTGTTGGTGTTTGCTTGCTCCACCACCTGAGGTTCAGGATCTCCCTCTCATATGCTGAAGTGGGGCTTTCGGCTAACTTGCTGGGATGGCTCCTGTTCTGTACTGTTCCCCTTCTTCCAGGGCAAGAAGGGCCTTTCCTGTTAATCCCTCAAGCTACCTGTGTTACCAGACTGCTACTTTCTTCTGGTTCAGCTGTTGCAGGGTTTTTCCTGAGGTGATATTTTCTGGGCTTTCAGAGGTCAATAAGGGATGGTAAGAACAATTTACTTCTTATTCTACCATCTTGGCTCCCAGAAGCCAAACTCCTGAATCTGAATCTTCCTGAGCCCATATGGGGTTTTCTTGGCAAAGATAGTGAAATGGTTTGATATTTCCTAGTCCAGTTCATTTTTACAGATGAGAAAACAGAAAAACAGGTTGAAGTGACTTGTCCAGGGTTGCAAAGCTCATTAGTGTCTGAAGCCACATTTGAATTCAGATCCTACTGACTCTAGGCTGGGTAGTCTATCCACTGTACCACCTACCTGGCATCTAGAGGTAAGAAAAGGAACTTTGAAAAAAATTTGAAAAGGATATCTTCTCAAGGTTAATGTCAAAGAATCCAAGATACATTACAAGAGTACACATTAAAAGGTAGAAGATTTCTTGATGGCATTCACATCTTAAAAAACAAAACAAAACATAACAAAACTTTTTTCTTTTTAACAAAGGTAATAGAAGATCAGAGACCTTATTATAAGATAATCACTTAAAGAATCTAGTGATCATTAGCCTGGAGAAGAGAAGACTTAGGACAAACCTCATAGCTGTCCTTAACTTTTGAAGGGCTCTCATCCAGATGATAAATTTAGCTTAATTATGTCTGGCATGTATATGGCTTTATGATTTAATCCTCACCATAGCTCTGTCAGTTAACACTTGTAGTATTATTATATTTTTACTGTTATTTCCTTTTATTATGACCTTAATAAACACCAACTAAATCAAATATATCCATTAACATAGTAGAACAGAAAAAAAGATTATATATGAAAATGTGAATCTTTATTATGTACAGTCTAACTTTCTTTCAAAATATATGTAATCCCTGCCCCAAATCCCATTGTTATGAGATTCTACCCTTATTGATGGAAAGGGTTGAGGTGGCAAGAGGGCAGGACAGTTCCAGCCTTCTTCAGTCCCTTTTGGAACTCTTCAAGTTTAAGGAAGTATTCAAGCTTTGAGTTATTTCAAGTGCTTCAGGATTCCACCTTCCAGGGGAAAGATGGAAGAAACCCACTCCACTTCAAATAGCTGAATGAAAAGCCTTTGTGAAGGCATGAGAGAAGCTGGCAGTCTCCATCATGTCCCCATTTCTAGCTTGCTACACTAGAGACTGCAGGTGAGATCAAGATCAGTCTCTCTTGGCTGACCTGAATTATCTTGCTCCCAGTGGGAGAGATCTCTCATTCTACAGTGTTCAATTCATATTCTCCTCTGTAATGCCTTCTCTGATTTCTGTTTTGGTATTTAAACATTAGGTTTCTATGTTATTCATTATTTTTATTGATTGTGGAACCGATTTTAGGTGGAAAAGGGGACAAGCCTTGTATATAAAGTTTGAGGTTCCCCATCACCCCCAAATAACAAAGAGATCAGAAGTTTGATTGAATATGAGCATGTTCCCTAACAATAATATTTAAGGGAACAAATAGATAAATTCTAGCCTGGTATCTCCTCTCTCTCTTTCAGGGGAGCAAGGGGACTCCAGACCATATTCCTACTCCTCCTCCTTGTAGGAATTGAAGAAAAAATCCTTCTTTTCTTTTACTTCCTTTCTTTCTGGTTCTCCTTAGTTCTAACCATTGCCTCTTTCCAATTACCCCCAAATTTAAGGAAAGAAGAAACAAAAACAAAATAAAAACAACCTTGAAATAATAACAATAACAATAACAATAATAATAATATCAATAATAACTAACATTCATATAACACTCATTATGTGCTAGGCACTGAGCTAAATATTTTACAATTATTATCTCATTTAATCCTCACAACAACTCTTGAAGTTAGGTGCTATCATTATCCCCATTTTACAGACAAAGAAACAGGGAAATGGAGGTTAAATGACTTAGTCAAAGTCACAGACTTAATAAGTGAATGAGACCAGATTTGAACTGAGGTCTTCCTGACTCCAGACCCAATGCTCTATCCACTGTGCCACTTAGCTGCCCCAACTGCAGCAATCAATTAAAATAATTTCTCACATTGGCCATATCAGAAAATATACGACCTTTGCTGCATTTTGAAACCATCTCTATCAGCAAATGAGTAGCATTCTTTGTCATTGGTCCTCTTCGTCAAATCATTCTCTCTCATCTCTCAAGGACCCCAGTAGTTGATCCACATATTCTTTCTCCCAACCCTAACTCCTTCCCCCATACTTGAGTACTTCAATATATATGTGAATGTATCCTTAAACACTCTGTTGTCCCAGGTTATTAACCTCCTTACTTACCATAACCACTACCACCATTCCAGCTTAGCCATTCATAAGGGCAGTCATTCCTTTGATCTCTTCAATACCTACAAACCACTCACTTCCATCATATAGAATTCTTAAATTCCTTTACACCATCATATCTTCCTATGCTGTCATTTATCCCTCTTCCCCACTCCTCTGAAACCCTAATCCCCCCGGTGAAATTTAATCACTAATACCTTTCAGTGCTTTCTGAGGCCGTCAACCTGCCCTTAAAGAATTTACATTTTCTCTGAAAAAAAAGCCTGTTAGATATAGATATGTACACACATGTATATCATATACATATATACATGCATACATTTAAATATAAAATATTTAAAATAATTACATCGTAACATTTTGGGCAAGGTCACTAGCAACTGGGGGATAAAGAAAGGCCTTATATGGGAGATGGGATTCAAGCTGAAGTATGAGTGAAGCTAGGGATTCTAAGAGGCAAAGGTGAGGAGGAGAGTATTCTATAAAATAATTTTCCTGATCTCCCCAGCTATAAGTGCCCCTTCCCAAAGAAATGAGGATGGAACACAAGCAAATTAAAAAGTTTACCTTGTACACAGTTATACTGGGAGTTTGTACCTCAATTCTGTCTCTTTCCTCAGTTTTTCAGCATTGTCTGACTAGTTACAAGGATTGTCTCTTTGTTTTTGCCACCTTCTGAATTCTCTTTGAAGTGTGTGTGTGTGTGTTTATGTATATATATGTATATATATATATATGTGTGTATGTATGTGTGCATGTATATATGTATACATATATACGCACACACGTGTGTGTGTATGTATCAGTTCATTGAAACTGGGACCAATGTGGAGGCATATTGCTCGATTCCTATAAAGGCAATTAATGATCATATTGTCAGAGAACAAATGATAGATTTTAATATTCTCTGTTGAGTAAAGACAAGAGGGACTGTGGGTACAGAGTGGTTTATACACTCAGATTCAGCTATTTTGCTGACTGTTTCTTAAACATTATTTCACTTTATTAAAAGAAAAGGTTCTGTGGAGTAGAGTAGTATTATATAAAACAATTGCTGTATAAAATAATAAAATAATAATTAAAAAGACAAAGTACATCCAAACATTACTACCAATCTCAGTATAACAATTCAACTAAAATCTTTCACTTTGCATGCTGAAGACATTTTTTTTTAAATTTACATTGTCTGTGTGGACATGCTTTTAATATGAAAGGCCTGGAACAACAGATGTGTTTCTAATTGCTTCCTTAAAATGAAATGTTTTTATTCTGCTTTTACAGCAGAGGAATACAGGAAATATCCTTCAGCAAAGGGCACCAGCTGCAAAACAATAAAAAGAGCTTTAAACGTTTATCCTGTGATTGGCGGTTCTCTTGCCCCCTTAGATTTCATAAAGTTCACATTTATTAGTGCAAAATGTAAAAAGGAAGTTCCATCATTTTATGTCCACTTGAAAATAATTTGAACAAACACTTAAGAACCCTACCTTGTTTTCCTGGATACACTTTTTATTTTATTTTATTTTTTGTTGGGTAATCTTTTTAACTTTGCATTAAAAAAATGAAAATACATTCCTTGTCTGAATCCCTACCATGAGAAGAATGGCAAATGTTACTTGCAGTGAAGGCCCTTCTACTAAGTGGAAATTGAGGGGGCAGCTTGCAACTCTGGCTTCTTCCAATCTCTATACAACTATCCCTGCCACTACCAGTGTCCTCAGTTTTCAGGGTTTGTAGTTGCTTTTAGAAAGAAATATATTTTTTAATGACAGTAAGTAACTTGGAATAATGAACAACAATATTCAACTTGTTATTACAGCTCAGTCTCATCTCCTTCCTATTACATTTGGGACCCAGCTCGTTTTCCTTATGTAATGCCCACACAGATTTGACATACAGAGGCATGAATTCAAGGGGCTGCCAATCAAACTATATGTCATGATCAGGCGGTATGAACCTTTCATCCATTTTTATATTGCATTATGGATTATTAGGTTAATATTTTTGGGAGATTGTGCACTTCACTGACCTGGCTTTGCATAGCTTTGGGGCTTGATGAAAGTTGTACAGTGTTCTATGTGAAAAGAAACATTCAGTCTATACATGTTAAAACAAAGGAAATGGAAAATAGTATTTAAGTGGGCAGCTAGGTGGTTCAGTGGATAGAATGCTGGGCCTGGAGTCAGGAAAAGTCATGCTTGTGAGTTCAAATCTGGCTTCAGGCATTTACTAGATGTGTGACCATGAGCAAGTCACTTAACACTGTTTGCCTCAGTTGCCTTATCTAAAAGATGAGTTGGAGAAAGAAAAAGAAAACCACTCCAGTATCTTTGGCAAGAAAACCCCAAATGGGGTCATGAAGAGCTGTACACGACTAAACAACAAGTTTCTTAAGTGCAAACAAAAGGGATTTTTATGAAACATTTCAATAATTTTTTGGGGTGCAGCTAGGTGGCACAGTGGATAAAGTCCTGGGGCTGGAGTCAGAAGACCTTATTTCAAATCTGGCCTCATATGCTAACTAGTTATATGGCCATAGGCAAGTCACTTGACCCTGTTTGCCACAGTTTCCTCATCTGTAAAATTGGGATGATAATAGCATCTACCTCCGTGGTGGTAGTGAGGCTCAAATTGGATAACTGTAAAGCTCTTAGCATAGTGTCTGGCACATAGCTAAGTGGTATGTAAATATTAGCTGTCATCATTAACCCTTACTCACTGACCTTAGGTAAGTCACTTAAGGTCTCTCTCAGTGCCAGTTTCCTTGTCTGTAAAGTGAGGGCATTAGATTACATGAACTCAAAGGTCACATATATCTCCAAATCTGTAACCCTGTTCAATCAAGAAAATGGAACAGTATGTAATTATGATGTCCAAGCGTGCTTCTTGAAAAGGGAAGAGAAAATGTCTCTCTGTCCTTTCTTTGCAGAATTTAGAGACTAGTGGTAAAAAATATTGCATATGTTATCAGACTCAATGGATACACTGTTTAATGTTGCTGAATTATTAGGTTTTTTTTTTTTGCAGAACTGTTTTTTTTTCCTTAATTGCACTTTGCTGTTATGTCAGGGAACACTGTTTATAATTCTCTGTCATCCCCCTACATATTATTTTGTAAAGGACTTTGCATCATATAAGCAACGTTATTTTCATTGCTATGTCTCCCGCTTTGTAAAGAGATCAAATATTTATTTATTGATCCATTATCTGGTGTCATTGGCTTCTGTTTCATGTTAACTCTTCTGAAGCAGAAATTTCTCTAAATTGAATGATTGGTAGAGTCAAAGATGTCTTAAATTTTCCTTGTTCATATTTTTCAGAGAGGAAAGCTTACCAGGTTAGAGATCCTACAACTACTGCATCCTTTATTTCTATTAGCCCTTCTACTGGAATTTGTTTTGACCATCTGAAGTTATTGCATTTCCTTTTTTTTTTCAATCATCTACTTATTTCTCAGCCACTTTAAAACTTGATTTTGACCTCATTCCTCAAAGAGGTTTTCTCCAAGGTTACCAGTTATCTCTTAACTGCCAGGTTTCATGACTTTCTCTCACTCTTTGACCTCTATGCAACATTTGACACTGCTAACAACCTCTCTTTTTAGATCAGGTGTTGCTAACCTGGAGTCTGTGAACTTGTATTCTATTTCTATTTTAATGTCTATATCATTATTTCTATCTCTATCATCTGTATCTGTATTTATAGATATCTACATATCTATATGTAAATATCTCCATCTCTCCCATAGGCATGTGTGTGTATATACACATATATGGATGCATGTATAGCCAAAGCAGCTCAGTGGCACAATGTGTAGAGCGCCAGGCCTTGAGTCAGGAAATCTCATCTTCTTGAGTTTAAATCTGGCCTCAGACACTTACTAACTCTGTGACTCTGGGCAAGTCACTTAACCCTGTTTGACTCAGTTTCCTCATTCATAAAATGATCTGGAGAAGGAAATGGCAAACCACTCCAGTATCTTTGCCAAGAAAACCACAAATGGGGTCATGAAGAATCAGACATGACTGAAAGAACAGAACAATAACGTGTATGTATAGATATACATATACTTATCTATAGAGATATGTATATGTAGATATAGCTATATTGAATTTGAGGAAAGAGAAGGCAGAGGAAAGAATTGAAAACATGTTTTGTTTTGCATGCTTTGAGTTTGAAATGCCTTTGGTTCATCTAATTCCATTCAGTCTATTAAACACTCTCACCAAAGGGGAAATTACTCCAAGTCTCTAGGGAGACAAGCTATTAATGCATATTGTATAATGATATATTTAATATAGTAACAGTAAATTTAATATGCTATTATTATCATCCGTGTAATTATCAAAGGCTTAATAAATATTTAATGAATGAATACTGCCACGAATCAGGACAATTCAGTCCCTGAACTGGAGGTTCAAACAATGCTCTTTGTGACTAGCAGACACTTGGGGAAGCGAAGCACTTCATTCTGGTGCTGTAGCTTGCTCCCATTTTGAAGGAACAGGTGTTATGTTGAACACCTTGTCATCACATCTAATTGCTTTCCAGTGAGTCTCTACTGGTAAAGAGCAGGTTGTGATTAAAGGAGCTTTCACTGCTCCCATGGAAGCAGGTCACTTCCCTTTATGGCACCATAAACCCGCCTGTTGCAGGATCATGGCCACAAGGTTCATTTAAAACCCTCTCCTACTGTGCCCCCCAATAATGGAGAAGGATATTCTTATACTTCAAGTCTCACGGCACTAATTATATACCTTGACTGCTGGAATGATCTATAATCATAATCATAGCTGATGTCTTTGTAATGCTATAGGGTTTCCAACATGCTTACCTCCCAAAAGCTCTATATGGTAGGTCATCCAAATATTATTAATCCTTCCTTCCCATTTTACATATGAGGATACGAAGTCCAAAAGTGAAAAAGAGGACTCTTAGCGAGTGTCAGAACCTAAATTTCAATAAGGTTCTCCTGATTCTAATTCATCTCTGTCTCTGTCTCTCTCCATCTTTCTGTCTCTGACTCTCTGGCCCTGTGACTTTTTCTCTCTCTGTTTCTGTCTCTGTCTCTTTTTTCTGTCCCTGTCCCTGTCTCTCTCTGTATCAGGGTCTCTCAGTCACTCTCTGTGGCTCTGTTTCTCTGTCTCTGTCATTATCTCTTCATCCCTGTCTCTCTGTTTCTCTACCCCACCACCACCATACACTTGGAATTTGGAGTATTTAGAATTAACACAAAAGCATTTTTTTTTCAGGAAAAGACAAGGTTTATTAGAACATCCATCATATTGGGCAGATTCTTAAGGAGTCTGAACATTAGTGAGCTATTGGCTAGATTGTAAGAATCAGAATAGTGGCTAGATTTTAAGAATCTGAGCCTTTGGCTAGATTATAAGAATCTGAGCCAAAAGCTTTTTCAAAATCATGGTTTCTATGATAACAAAAAGACCTGGTTGCTTCATCTGTTTATTTTATTTTATTTTTACTAAATGTAGAAACTCAACTGCATTGTTCTTCCATCCAACACTTACAAGTTAGGTTCCCTGAAGGAAAATGACCCTAGATAGAAGGTGTTCTGCCTCCTTACTCTCCTAAAATTAAAGCTTATGAACCCCTATCTATGTTATCTCTTTTCATAGTCAGCTAGAGGACAGAATTACCTCAAAGCAAAGGCATTTACTAAAATGACATAGTAAGGAACAAAATATTTTCTCCATAAAAGTGGCAATCACTTTCCCATAAATATACCTAGCAGTAATGGAAAGAGAATACTCACACAGAGTGTGCAAGTAGAAAGGTTCACTTGTGACAATGTCACACACATGCTAAAGAGAGGCTACTTATAACTCCTAAAGGCATCTGATGACCTCTCATGATGTCTTTTTGCTTTCTGCCACTGGGTGAGTTATGCTGGGACCTCTGTGCCTTCTCCTAGAATAGATTCATGCTAATGCTTAACCAATGTCTCTACCATCTCCAGATTTGACCTCAACTAAAGTCTTGGATTAGAGCATTGTTCTGTAATTCTGGAAACTCATCTTGCCAACTACTATTCAACTCTGATGGTAGACTCTCTGTTCCACACATGGAAAGTGCCAAGGGCTTCTGCTTAGAATGAAGGGAGAGAGCCATCCCTTCCTCCTGTACAGTGCTCTAGAACAGTGGTATAAAATTCCAATATAAATGGCACCATTACAACGAATGTAAGGATCCTTGTAGTAACAAAAAGACTTAGAAAACCCCAAAATAACATTACCTAGGTTCTATTGTATTTTTATTTATTTAAAAATACACTCTTATCTGTTTCATAAGTCACATGCTTGATGCCTCTGCTCCAGAGACACAAGGGAAAAGGTGAAGATAGAGTCTTCAAGCTTCCTCAAGAGATGAGTTCTTCCTTTACTTGCTTTCTTCCTCTTCCCATACCTCTTTTTTTAGTGACTGATTGATTTATTGACTGGCAACTCTACATAAGTTATTCCAGTCCAGGAAATCCATTATCTCTCATAGTTCTCATAGTTTATTGGCCATTTCATATTCAAACGAACAAAAATTCCATAAGGACACATTCTTTTACATTTCTATTTTTTCTTCCTTATATCTTTTAGTTTATGTTGGGCCATCACCTCTTTAACTCCCTTCTCCTTCTTGTTTTCAAACATTGTACTGCAAGAATTCTACAATGCCTTCTAGCTTCCTGATCCATTCATCCTGTTAGTCCTAGAATCGCCTGTAAATTTTCTCTTTGATCTACCCCCCACTCAATATTTCAGTTAGTCCTTTACCCTCTAAATATTCTGCATATGACATATTGTTTCAATCAATGATACAGTCACCAATTATTTAAATAGGGCCCAGTGTGCGAATCACATTTAAACCCTAGAAGGACATATGCTAGATCATTAAATATTTCCTTTGAGAGATTCAATCTGTCAATAGGCTTTGGCACTGTTCTTTTCAATATGGGTTCATTCTTTTTATTTTGCTTACCCAGGGCCAGTCCCACTATAGTAAACTCTAATGGACTGTCAAATACTATGAATGTCTAATGAATGAATGAGCCTTGGAAACTGAACTAAAATAAAAGAGATAAACAAAGATCTGCCCTCTCATGACCACTTTTGTCAAGAAGATTGGACATGGGCTTGACTAGCCCAATCAAAACTCTCTGAATCAAGACTTTAAACTTCCTAAGGGTAGAGATTGAGTCTTAGTAGTACTCTTTGTCTTGGTGACAAGATATTTACATATTCTGACCCTAATGAGTAAACTAGGAAGCAGAGACTATACTTAGAGGTTTTAAAAAATAATAATGGTGATTTTATGCACTGATTCTGAATTTGAAATTGGCATGTTATTTGCAGAGCCAAGGAATTACGAGGCTTTGATCATTTGTTGCTAGTGAGTGTTATATACAGTGTGATCTAAATAATACCATTATAGCACTAAATAAATGATTATTTTTTCACAAATATACATATTAGGTTTTAACATCAGAAATACTGTCAGACATATTTTAATTTTAAATTGAATGATTTCACAAATTATGAAAATAAAGCACATCACATTTTGAATGAACTAAATATATATAAAAAGAGATGATAATGGTCTGGTCTAAATAGCATGGATTTGGGAGTCTCCAAGTAGTTTTTTATTAATCAAGTTTTTTTTTTTTTTAACTTTCTGACCCCTCAAAGATTTCTAAAGTATGTTGGGACCAGATGATCCTCAATTCTCTTCCTACTTTAAAATTCTGTATTCTATGTGACATGACCTTTTCCTTCCATCTTTTGCATTCAATGCTTTTATAACACAAATATTGAATATTTTCTCATACTTTCCAGCTCTGATACATTATAAAGTCACTTTCATTTATGAAATTCTATATTGTTTGCTCAAAAGTGCATTTTACTCTGATATTCTACATTCTTGGGTCCCTTCCTATTTTTTGTTCTGTGAGCTATATATGATCTCTAATGTTCCTTCTAGTTCTGATGTTATATATTACAGGATCAAATTGAGCTCTGATATTTTGTATACTCTATGTTCTGAAGTTTCCTCTAGGTCCAACATTCCATGTTCTATGGCATCATATAGCTCCAGCATTCTGTGATTTTATGTTCAGCGTTCTTTTTACACCTAAAGCTAATGTTGTTCTCTGATCCCTTTTAGGAATGGATCTGCAATGACATGTGTATTTCAGATAACTGTATTGTACACATCCATCAGTGCTTTTGTTGATTTAGAGACTAAAAATCAGTGCTTAAATACTTTCATTCCTCTGTCTTTCCAGGTAAGTGGAATGTCTCCCTTTATTAGTCTTTCTCTGTCTGTTTTCTGACTATTCTGGGATATCTTTTTGTCATCAAAAGAGGAATGTAATATAGGCAGATCCTATGGTAAAATGGGATGGAAAATAACAACAACCACAAATCACGTGGATTCTAAATTAGCCAAAAGCTAAACGAATCAACCTTGTCTCCTGTTCCTTATGATTGCTGCATGGGTGCCCTTGTACAAATCTGTGCAATCAGGGTACCCCCTAGTGGTCAGATTTAGAAATCATAACACTACAGGTGACATTAGGAGAACCCACAGTTTTTATTCTTTTCTTTTTAGTGAAAAACACACTAAACTTTTCACAATGGATGACTGATGTGTCAGTGAAGAATTAATGCTTCAGCAAGCCCACTAGTTTAGTTATAGCATTCAAATGAACATTCAAAGTTGTCTTTTCATTTCTTGACTCCTAAGTTCAGTGGAAGCATGTTTTTCTTGGTTGTACACTAGTTTTCAATATCGTGAAAAATGAAATGAAATTCAAGAAATATCAATCAAATGTCCTGTTCTTTAAGTTAACCAGGTAATCTCTCTCTCTCTCTCTCTCACACACACACACAGACACACACACACACACACACACACATACACATACACACACACTTTTTAAACTATGATGAAGAAAGGGAGAGGGAGGGAGGGAGGGAGGGAGAGAGAGAGAGAGAGAGAGAGAGAGAGAGAGAGAGAGATTTCCCTTTTTTTCCCATACCCTATTCTTAATGAAGGGAAACAGAACAAAAAAAAAATTCTGCAATGATTCACCCTACTTGAAACTAGGCAGATGACTTTAAAGGTCTTCAAAAGAGGGTAGGCATGACATTCTCTCAATCTCCATCACATTTATCCTCTTAACTCTCTATTCTCTTCCCTGCCAGTCCAACACTGACAATTCAAAAGACCTTTATTATATCCCTACAACACACAACAATTGCTATGTTGGATTCTAAGGATGCAAAACTAAAATGAATGCCCCCCCCAGTGAACTTATGTTACACTAAGATAATATTGAATATACATAGTTAACGAGATACATGGTTATTTGAAAGAAGACTTCTAACCCTCATGGGAGCCGGGGGGGGGGGAATCTACCCATAGTAATAAACATATTTTCTGAAGGCAGGGAATCTAAGAAGCAAAGGTGCCCACAGAGAACATTCCAGACATGAGATATAGACTATACAAAAGCATGGAAGCAAGAAAGTTATGTCAAAATTGAGGAATAGTATGTAGGCTAGTTTGGTCAGAATATAGAGTGTAAAAAAAAAGGAATAACGTGTAGCAAATCTGGAGAGATATTATGGGACAAGATTGTAAAAGTCTTTGAATGTCAGATAAGGAGTCTGTTATATCCTGGAGGTAACTGGAAGCCAGTGGAGGGGCTTCTTAAGCAGGGATGTGACATTGTTGGACTTGTTCTTTAAGAATGTTCTTGTGCCAGCTATCTGGAGGATGAACTGGAGTGGGCAGAGCCTGGAAGCCAATTGCCCAAGGTGGAAGTTATTGCACTAGTGTGGGAAAATGATGATCAGGGCTTGAACTAGACAGGTGGCTTAAGAGTGGAGACAACTGTCATATTTGTTGCTAAGTCTGATGATCAAAATCTGGAATAGAGCTTTAGGAACATTTCTTCTAAAATGTTAACCATTTAGGGAGGAGGGCTAGTAAGCCATATTTTATAAAATCTTAGCTTTGTCAATGACCGGAAAGATCACTTAACACTACCTTCTTTCCTGGGTTTTTCTATCATTTTTTTCAAGTATACAAATGTTATGTACGTTTGGGAGGGCTGTCTAAGGGTAAATGTCTCATAAAAGATATTGTAAAATATCAATTTTGTGTAACTCAAGGCAACTAAAAAAAAAGAAAATAAAACATTTTCAAAGGTTTCCTTATTGCTAACCTTCCATAGGGTCATCACAGTAATATTGGCCTGACCTCCTATGCATAGTTTATAGCTAGGATCAATCTTCTCTTTTGTGTGTTTATGAGGGAGAAAATAGCACATCAATGCAAGTAATACAATCAACACGGAGCTTGCTCCTGGGGCTGTTCAGTCTAGTATATAAAACATAAGGAAACAAAATTCACATCTCTGTTGTTTCCTTTAGTCCACCATATCATTTGATCACTGGTGCCTTCAACTTTTCAGCCATTTTTCGTATCACTCACTTGGTATACTTGAGATGCGGCCCAGCTGAAGAAAATCTCTATACCCCACCCCCCAAATATACTATTCACTCCTTTCATCAATGCTGGTGCTCCCATCATTCCCTTTTCCTGAAACCCTCTCATGGATTCACCTTCTGAATTCCTACACATCCTTTAAAATCCTATTCAAATGGATTTTAGTTCACTTGAGTTAGATTCTCCTTTTGGACACTTACTATCTATTCAATCATTTAACCTCACTGAGACTCAGTTTCATCATTTTTGAAACTAAGGTGATAGTATTTGTACTTTGTGAACCTGAAAGGCATATATAAATATAAGTTGTCAGTAAGTAGAGATATAGCTTAAAGGATTTGATACTGGATTTAAAATTGTTAACACAAGTTCAAATCCTACATTCAATACTTAATAGCTATGTGACTCCAGTCAAATAATTTTACCTCTTTGCAGACTCAGTTTCTTCATCAGTGAAAAGGGGATAATAATAGAACCTTGAGGTAGGTAAATGGTACAGTAGATGGAGCATTTGGTCTGGAGTCAAGAAGATTTGAGTTTAAATCCAGTCACAAACACAAGCTATGTGACCCTAGGCAAATTACTTAAGCTTTTGTAAGCTCAGTTTCCTCATTCATGAAATGTAGATAAGGAAAGAATTTAGAAACATCTATGCAGTACAATGGATAAAGCACTGGGTATGGAGTCATATGAAGATATGAGTTTAAATCTAGCTTCAAGTGCTTACTTGCCATGTGACCTTGAATAAATCACTTAACTTCTGTCTTTCTCGGTTTCCTCAAGTGTAAAATTGGGGTAATAATAGCACCTTCTTCACAGAATTGTGAGGATTAAATGAGATATGTACAAGTGCTTACCACAATGCCTTGCACATAGTAGGTACTTAACAAATGCTTGTTTGTTTCCTTCTTCCCCTACATCTCACACTCATGAGGATGACATGAGACTTTATATATGTCACTTTGTACATTTTAAAACTTGATATTGATTCTATTTTTATTTGGTAGAATTTTAAGAGGTAGTGACACAAAGGCTTCGGCAGAAGGAACAAAGAAAATAAACATAATAGATGTAGGAATATATGTGGGGTATTCATTTTGGCTGCAATATTTTATATACTTAGAACATTATTCAAAGTTAATGAAAAGCAGCACAAAGATTTATTCCATGATAACTATGAGTAAAATGTCATGCCTCATGTTGGAAAGAGCATCTGGGGATATATTATTGAAACCCTTGTTCCAAAGCTAAGAATTTTAGACCCAGTGGAGACCCAATTAAAGTATTTGAGTGTGGGGGTGCCCAAATCAGAAAATGAATCTAGCAATGGTGTGTTAGATGCATCAAAAGGAGAGGACTTTCATGCGTCTCAATATGTATAGCATAAAATCTGATATTATACAGCATGTCCCAGAAGTCTTAGTGTAGTTTTAAGCTATTAAAGATTAGCGTAAATCTGCCCTATGACTTTTGAGACATACATCATTCATTCATTATTGAACATATATTTAAATCCAAAATAAAATCTCCCAGAAAATGCCATTTAATCAAATTCTGTAATAAAATGGTGCATGTATATACACATGTTCATATATATGTATATATACATACATACATATGTGTCTGTGTTACAGACACACATTACATATGTGTGTATAGCAGCTTTGATGTTCTGGTTTAAGGAATATAAGTATGTATATGACTGTATATTTTGTTGTTATCATTGTTCCCATGAGTTGAAACCAACAAAATTCTCCTAATGGTTATATGTGGCTGTATATCATGAAATTTTACCATTGCCAAACAACCAAAATTTTAGATTAAGCAAAAAAGAAGAAAATGTATTGGCAGTGTATATAAAAACTGCCTGCCTCAGTTTTCTCATCTGTAAAATAGGGATTATAACCACACTTACCTTTGAAGGTGGTTGTAAGGATGCTACAGCCTAATAATTGTAAAGTGCTTTGCAAACCTTAAAATAATATGTTGCCATTGTTATGTTATTATTGTTGTGATTACTACTCCTACTATTACTAAAGATGACTTTCATTCAAGAGGCAGGTTGAGGGATATCATCTAGGAAATATCTAACATTAAAAAAAAATGGTCCTAACACCATTGAATCATGAATAAAGAGCCAGAAGGGACCTCAGAGGTCATCCAATCCAAATTCCTTGTTTTGCAGATGGAGATGCTCATTTCCTCTTTATGTAGTAGAAATGAGGAATTAATACAGAGTATGAGGTCTGTACCACAACATGGTGAAAAAAGAAAATGAACACGCCCAATTCATAATAATTGCATCTTCTGTGAAGAATTGATGGGAGTACATGGACAAGAATCTCACAAGATGTGAAAATGGATAGGATGTGATTGGGACAGAAGAAAGCAGTACCTACATCACTGAGTTCATAGATCTTTCCAAACTTTGAACTACGTATAATGATGTGATGTAGCACTTGATAGTGAGACAAGCTCAAGGCAAAGTCATTAATTTAACTCAGTTTCAGAATATTCTAGACTTGTTCTCTATCTCAATGCTACAAAAGTGATTTTTCTAAATAAGACTGACATCTTTAATTATTCTTTGAATGAATAAAAAAGAAAGATGGTAGATGGATAGATAAGTCTATCTGTCCATCTACCACCTCTATCTTTCTATTTACCTAACTTTCTATTAGATCAAAGAATAAAGATGTTGGTGTTATGTGAAAAAGATACCATTGTAGCATGAAAACGTGTTAGGAATGAGAGAGAGAGAGAAAGAGAGAGAGAGAGAGAGAGAGAGAGAGAGAGAGGTGGGTGGATAGAGAGATAGATAGATGATGCTTATATAATACTGACTACCTTAGCCCCCTCCTGAATGGAATGTCAGGTTTGTTACATTAGACCCCTTCCTCAGGATTCTACAATACCCTTAAAGGGAACTGTGGGTTTCTTGTCTCTCTGCACATGGCTCCAGACCAAACTGATGGTGTTTCTCCAATTATAGAGGAGATCTCCTGAACTCTAGTTTCATTTAACCACTAACAGTTGGATTAGCTTTTACAAAGGATTATTTACTTCAAAAGGTATAAATACAAATATACAATTTACTCCCCAAAGACTTAATCCTCTGTTTCTCAAGCCACCTCAATCTTTGAGGAGGGGAAAGGGATTAGTTTCACTGTTTAGCTCAGTTTCTATAGAGCACAGTACCAAATTCCAAGTCCAAAACCCTCCTTGGGCTCCAGTCCCAGATCCTCTGGCTCCTTCAGGCTTCCCTATTGGTCCAGCTGTCTTCAACATCTTTCCTGGACTCCTGGCTTCAAGTTAGTCATTATTCAAACTCCCGAGTCCAGAGTATATCACTGCTGCCAGAACCTAAAACTAAGCACAAAAGACACAAAACAGAAAGAAACTCTCCAGGCTCCTTTCTAGGAACTAGTTTAAAAGAGAGGGTGGTGGGGTGAGGTATCCTTTCCCCTCCTGGTTTAATTCATGACACACACACTATAGGTAAACTGTCATTTTTACCCTCTGAACACAAGCAAGAAAAAGACTTTTGGTCTGGTCAGTTTTGAAGATGTGGCCTGTTTGTACTATGAAGCCAATCAAAAAAGATTTCCTTTTCCCACAAGCTAGGAGAAACAGGAAAGCACATTGCCTCCATGTTAGGTTATCTGGGCATGCTCAGACAATCCCTCTCACACTTACTAGGTGCCAAACACTGTGCTAAGTGTTGAGGATACAAAACTAAAATGATTCCTACTCTCCAAAAAGTTAGAGGAAGACAAAACATAAAGGGAAGCTTGAAAGGAGAGGAGGAAGAGAGGAGGGGGAAAAGGTATTCATTAGTGAGTCAGATAATCAGTGCATATGTGGAGCAGACCAAAGCATAAGCTGGAGGTGGAGAGAGAGCACTTGGGCCTTATCGTAACATGACAATTCCAGACAGGGGCTCACCCATCAATGAGTCAGTGTCAGTCTGGAGTAATGCCCGGGGGCCAGGCCACCGGGTGGAGGTTGTACAACAGGAGAGAGCTGAAAGTGGAGCAGCATTCTTTCCTCTACTTCATGAAATTGTTTGTAGGAAAAGACACACACAGATATTATATACAAGCATACATATTCCTTCTAAATGTGGCGCTGTCGTTCTGGAATAATTGTCTGATTATATCATTCCAAGGCTCAAAAACCTTCAACAGCTCCCCATTGGTTACCAAATGGAATTGAAATTCATTAAATTTTATCAAGTAGGGACTTCCCAGTATGTTCCCAGTCTTTCTATCATCATCAATTACAGTATATTGCACATAGTAGATGCCTAATAAATGTTAATTTTGCTTTTGTCCTTTGCCTATTGAGTCCAAAATTTTGTTTTCTCAGATTGGGAATTTCATATTGTCTTATCATTAATTCCTCAGAGGACTAAGAAGACTTAGAAGATATGGTCAAGTATTTTGTTCCTCATCTCATCACTCCATTCTTTTTGTACATACCCCATTAATGTCCAATTACAGTGTGATTTAACCCCTCAACATATCAGAACACTAGGGCATAAAATAAAAGTTCTCACAACAAAGTAGACAGTTTCTAATATCTGTGCTCACAGACAACAATTTATTTCTTCCCAAAACATGTTTACTGTAGGTGCATTTCTTTCAAATGCAGGATTGGAACTCAGGTATTGTTGATTCTCAATCTCTGTTCCTATATGCTGCCTCTGTCTCGACTTTAGAAATGACTATCTATTATGCTTTACTTATCTCTGCTCCTCAATTACAAACTCTTTGAGAGTAAGAATATTGACCTCACGGTGAGTATTTTAAACTTACTTTCCAGGCTGAGCCTGGCTATGTTTCCCCTTTGTTCTTTGATATTTCTGAGAGATTATGGGTTTCTTTTTTCTTATACTATTGACTCCAGCCCCCATGTGTGCACTTTTACTCTGTTAACTGCCAGAAACTAGTTCTCCAATACCATTTAACCAATTAACACACAGAGGTATGTATACCTATACATACATACATACATACATACATACATGTATATATACATGTATGCATCTCTCTCTCTGTATATATAAATGTACACACACATATATGTGTGTATATATATAGATATCTCTCTCTCTCTCTCTATATATAGATAGATAGATATATCTATATATATCTATATCTATCTATCTATCTATATATATAATACTTTTGTGGGTATTTTGAATTATTACTAGTTTCTATATCACTTTTTTAAGTCCATAAATAAAGCTGTGATTTGTAACATTTGCTGATTTCTGAGGTGTAAATGCCCACAGTGAAAATATAACAAAAGAGTATCACAAACCAGTTCAAGCCTCTTGTCTCTCTTCCCTCACTAGAATGCCAACAGGCAAGAAGAAGTCTGATGAAAAGAATGATGAGATTATGGTAGTCTAGTGCCTTTTGAATGTATCCCAACTTTTGACTCCAAAGCCAATCAAATAAGGTAATTGGCAGACAGAGAAAGAGTTGCACAATGTCTGTGAATTCTCTAAATCTCTCTAAAGCACTTCTATTATATGTATTCACCACTCTTCCAGAAGCAGCCCAGCCTTTTCCAAGGCAACAGCTGCATCAGACAAGCTGGTATAAGCCTACTCATAAGGGTAGGGCACATTGGCCTTTCCCCATTACATTTTATTCATTTGTTTCTTTCCTTTTCAACTCAGCATGCCAATTTCCATGTAGATAGTTCTCAATGAATTTTTGCTAAATGAATTGGGTAATTGAATAAATAAGCCCTGCAGGATATAGTCAGAAGGTCTTGATTGGAGTTTTCTGTCTCAACAGTAAAGGTATGATCTTGGGTGAATCATTTCTCCTTTTTTTAATCTCATGTTCCTCATCAGTCAAATGAAAGTTTTGGACTAAATCTTGTCCAAAGAACCCTCTAGTTCTATAACTTTTAGATTAAAAGATTTGTTCTTTTCACTTTCCTTTTCAGCAGGCACATCAGAACAACTCACAATTCCTCTCTATCTTCTTACACAAGGGAGTTCCTTGCTTTCTGCTTCATGCAGTTTAGTCCAGAAGAAAAAAGGACCACAAGTACCTAAGGTGTGGACATCACCAGCATGAATCCTTTGCAGTGTTCCTTTTCCAATCAGAAGGGAATAATTTCCTACACTTGACTACTTCTCCTTAGAGCCCTCTGCCTTTAGCAGCCAAGATTCAAAATTAACATATAATTAGTTTTTTTCTTAAACTTGCTATTTTTTTATCTCACCTCTACAACAAACTTGCTGACATAAGACTGATTCTTTCTTAAAAGGACCATGTCATTAATTTGAATAAAACATATAAACAGGCTATTTTTCCTGATTTTTAATTTTATTTTATTGACACTTTTTACTTTTAATTTTAATTTCATTTCTATAAATTTCCCTTACCTCCTCTATCTACAAAGCTTTGCCATTGGAAGAAATGTCTATATACACTATATATATATGTGTGTGTGTGTGTGAGTGTGTGTGTGTGTGTGTGTACATGCTTATAAGAAGAAAAAAGTTTACAAAACTAAACAAAATATAAATCATACTTAATAATACATGCAATTTTCCATGTGGGTAATTTGCTATATCTCAATTTTTTTGCATCTCTTTTTTCAGTTCCATTTCAGCTATTACTATTAACCACTATTCAATTCCTTTTTTGTTAATCTTGTCTTGAATTTACATTGTTGTAAAGTCACATTCTTACATTCTTATAAAGTCACTTTCTTCTTTTCTTACCAAGATGCATTCCTCTGGACTTTTCTCTCCTGTCCCAGAAACATCTTCATCCTTTAGAAGATTACTTCCTCCCTGGAACTCACACTTAGGAAGTGGGATCTGCCCTCTGGGACCCCTTCTTCTTGTTGGACAGCTCCTCCCAGAACCTACATTCAAGGAGGGAGACCATGAAAAATTTTTTAAAAAATTCTCTCTCTCTCTCTCTCTCTCTCTCTCTCTCTCTCTCTCTCTCTCT
>NW_020954600.1:9082988-9084420 GCF_900497805.2 Vombatus ursinus | reverse complement strand
CTCTCTCTCTCTCTCTCTCTCTCTCTCTCTCTCTCTCTCTCTCTCTCGACTCCTCCAAAATTCCCCATCTCCCAGACCTGAGCACCTTCCCCTTCCCTCTTGTATTTCTTTTTATGTGTTATCTTCCCCATTATAATTTGTGTTCAAATGCTAAATATACCTTTGCCTAAAACACTATTTTATGAAGAACTCACACAGGGCAAGAACTCACATGGCAGTCAGAAGAAGTGATACAAGGACAATCTCAAGGTGTCTCTGAAGAACTTTGGAAATGATTGTGTGACATGGAGACACTGGCACAAGTCTGCCCAGCATGGTGTGCCCACATCAGTGAAGGCGCTGTGCTCTATGGACAAGGCAGAATTGAAGTAGCTCAAAAGAAACACAAGATGTACAAAATTAGAGAATTCACCCCCAGTGTGCACATGGACTATTTGTGTCCAACCTGTGGTAGAGCATTCCTAGCTTCTATTGGTCTGATCAGCCACATTCAGAAACACTGGAACTTAATTTTAACATAGTCATGTCCTTTGATTCTCTCTGAGAATAAAAGACAACAACTGACTTTTTCTTGAGGTCAGGGAGTATCTTCCTTTAATTTTTTCCTCTTGTATTTGTACCTTTATCTCTAACACTTTCCACAGTGCTTTGAATATAATACATGCTTAATAAATCCTTGTTGAATGATATAGATTGTTTCCTAAATAGGCATATTAGGGTACAAAGTAAAATTAGAGTACAATGATTCCTCCACATCACCAAATATTATTTGGCCAAAAACTCATTTTAATAAGCTTTCAAATGAGCATTACATTTTTCTATGTACTGCTACCTTGTGAGAGATTAACTACTCTACCTTTCCCCTCAACCAGTTCCTATGTCCATCACGAACTCCCAAAAAAGGAAGAGTTCATTTTTAACCCAACTATCTTTCTTTCCCTCCATATCTCTAATCTGTCACCAAAACTTGTCATTTTTACATTCACATCATTTCCTAAATCTTCCCCTTCTTTACCCCATAGTGAAATAAACCTCTTGCAACTGTGAAAGTGGATATAGAATGCTGTCCTTCACTCTGGAAAATGATGCCACTGACAAGCAATAGTTATTTGTGTGTATGTGAGTGAGTGAGTGAGTTTATGTGTGTGTATGTGTGTGTGTATGCATGTGTGTGAGTAATTTGGAAACAAGAAAGTATACTCCTAAAGAAAGACCTGCTAAAGAAAGTATGGATGAGTCTGTTATGTGCTTATTAAAATTAAATTTTTTATTTTATTAAAATAATAATATTAAATTAAATAAATCGAATTATTTAATTTATATATAATATATGTTTTATATGTATATGTTATATAATATATTATGTTATATATGCATATATTATATTATTATATAATATATTATATTATATATGCATATATTATATTATTAT
>NW_020954600.1:8869109-9082978 GCF_900497805.2 Vombatus ursinus | reverse complement strand
TTATTATATAATATATTATATTATATATGCATATATTATATTATTATGTAATATATTATATTATATTTTATATTATTATATACAATATATTATATATTTATATTATATTATTATATAATATATTGTATATAATATGTTATATTATATATATATGAATAAAATAAATGAAAATAAATAAAAGAAATAAATAAAAATATTATTAAAAATAATAATGACCTTGACATTCCTAGGAACTACATGCCAAATTGGTCAGTGTGGAGCAATTCCTGTAGGACTACATTTATGCTGCATTTCAAAAAAAAAGTTAATGTCTTTTGTGTTTACATGAAATATTTTTAATACAATTGCCAATCTTCTCAGAATCATCCCTCTCTCTTTTTTTGCTCCTCATCCCATTTTAAAGTATCTGATATGTTGCAGCAACTGAACTATGGAATGGAGATTCAAAGATAAAATTGAGACTATTCCTCTCATCACGGACTTCACATTCTACAGAAAATATAAATTGGGGTGAGTTTCTAATGGCCTTTCCATCCATCCACTGAGGGCAGCTGAGGAGAGAAGAGAGGGCCATTTTGTTTGAAAACCCGGGATTTCCCTGTTTGCCTATCTCACTATACTCACCTTCAAAATTGTCCCCCATCCACACCTGCGCAGGTTATCTATGGGTATATTAGAAACCTCTTTTTAAATAAAGAAAAAAAAATAGTCCAAGAAAATGTCTGATAAAGTGACTGTGCTAACCATGTTTCATGTAATTGATATTCCCCATCTGTTCTAGAGATCTGAGGTCCATAGGTTTCACCATTTTTATTCTAGGATAAGTATCACTTATTGGCTTTAATCTCAATTTGGCTGTCTTTTTAAGAATTGTTTTCATTTCCATTGCTGTAATCAAGTCAAGTCACCACTTAGTATAGTGCCTGCCACATAGAAGGCCCTTAATAAATGTTTGTTGAATCAAATTGAAATGAAGAAGCATTTTAAGTATTTACTACATGCTAAGCACTGGACATTCAAATACAAATGAAAAGAGAGATTGTCCCTGACCCCAAGGGGCTCTCATTCTAATAGGAGAAGACTACATATTGAGAAGTCTAGGGCAAGGGGTAAGGTACCCATGTGAGGGCAAGATGAGGAAAGAATTCCAGAGAGTCAGTAACAGAGTCCAGAGAAAAATAAGGAAATTGATACAGATGCCCTGGGCACTTTCCTTAAAATGGAATTGCTAGGAAAAACTGACAAATCAGAAGAAGGAACCGCAAGGGCTGGGGTGAGGGCATGGTGGAGACAGAAATCCAATGAGTCAGATATCAAGCCCAGAGAAGAATAAAGGAGTGAGCTGTCCTAACTTATAGTGTTTTTATATTGGTCCCCACTCCATGTATTGGAGACTTAAGTGAAATGAAATATTTCCAGGAATATTAACAAGATTGGTGTTGTCACTCACACAGAGATAATGTCCAGCTGGATGAACAACCTATCAAATTAGTTCATCAGCTTATGTTTCCTGGATAAGCACTGGATGAGGCAATAAGCATGACTCAGAATCAAGTAGAGGGGGAGATATTAACATGGATTGAATTTGGGGAATTATTGGGCACTTTCAATCACCCCAAACTATCCTTTTCTATACAAAGCTCATATTTTTTACACTAAAATCCCCCCCAGTGATTCTATATAGCCATGAATCATTTCAATGATTTCAATTTCAAGATCTGAAAATGGCAACAGCTGAAATGGCAGTGGAAAGAAACATGATGGATATCAATAGGCTTCAACATGTAACTGACCATGTTTGGAGGATATAAAGTTGGCTACATGAACAAGTACAAGGGAGGGCAATAAGTATTTATATAGTACCTAATATGTACCAAAATTGAGCTTAGTTTTACAAATATTACATCATTTGATTCTCAAAACAACTCTAAAATATAGAAACTTATTTTCCCCATTTTTCAGTTAAGGAAATGAGGCAAACAGAGGTTAAATGGTCATGGTAACGGGGAGAGGTATAATAAATCGAACTCCTGTTCAAATATGTATCAGGCTAAATGACCCCTTAAGTCCTCTGTGACTCTAATATTTTTGATTCTCTTAAAATAAACATAAGAATCAGCCTTCTGACTGTCTACAACATATCACAAATAAGACACAACATGCATATATTGAAAGTACAATGAATGGAGGGCACAAGTAATAAGAAAAAAAAATAGTCTATTTAAAAGTAGTATTTGAGAAAGCCAGTGTCTCTACTTTTCATTTTGGATACTTTCACTTAGGTTTGGTCAAATGTGAAGGAATGATTTCAATACTTTTATTCAATTTGGTACACATAGCAAATGAAAGAATGCATTCATTGAGTTGGGAAAAAAGGGCTGCAAATGACCAGTTACACCTCTGATTTCTCATTATTAAAAGTATTAAATTAATCTGTAGCTAAATTAACCTTTTTACATTGGTGAGGAAGTTTTAGGAGATCCTGAAACCAAATGAAGAGCAATGACTATGGAGGCAGAGGATCTGAGTTCAAATCCTACCTCTGGTGATGACTACCCGTGTGACAATGTGCAAGTCACTTAATTTTCCTGTGCCTCCATTTCCCCATCCATGAAATGAGAATGTTGAACTAGATGGCTTCTGAGAACACTTTGAACTCTAGATCACATGATCTCTAGATCACATCAATCCTCTCCCCTAAACAGATGGGGGATGAAATGGTAAGAATCGCAACCTTCCAACTTAACAAGCAGCTTTCTCCATTTTTAGGCCCATTTATTTGACTCTGAAGTGGTTGTTGCTGTTGTTGTTGTTGTTGTTTTTTAAGACTAAATCTGTCATTGCCTCCATGTAAACCTGCCTCAGACCCAGAAGGGTGAAGTGATTTGGGTTGGGGGAGAGGGGTCACACAGTGAATATTTCCATCGTTTATCTTAAATTCAATTCTTGACTCTAAAGTCAGCTCCCTATCTACTATGCCAGAGCAGTCTCTCAATTTTTAGTTTCACAATAGGCTCTACTCTTCAAGGAAATTATTTCACAATTTGAGCTACCCAGATTAGGTACTTCATATAGTTGAATTGACCTAGTATTCAGGAACCTCACTACAATGCTATCCTTAGGGTCCCAACCATAAGACAGTCTTATAAGGAGGGCCTGAATTAGTCAAGGCAGTCTTTCTCTATAATACAGACATCATAGGGTGGGGGACGGAGTAAGAATGGGCCTCCTTTTTTTGATAGAACGTTTTACAAGTGGTCTTGTGGGAGCCCTAACTAGAAAGTGCTGAATGGAGATTTGCCCAGGATTGATTTAATTACTATTCCCAGACAAAGAGCAGGAGGTGGAAAGGGGTTGATGTCAGGTAGCAGAGTGAGAGATATGCACCATGTAAGTCCTGGATTCCAATTGGATGGCTGTATAGAATGATTTCCAATTTATCCTGTATATGTTTTGTCTGTACACAGTTATGTACAAATTGTCTACACCATTAGAATGTGAGGTCACTGAGACCTACATTTTATCTTTCTTTGTATCTCCAGAGCTTAGAACAGTGCCTGGCATATAGTAGCTGCCTAATGAATGTTTACTGACTGTTGACTGACTGACATTTATACACTTTAAGGTATACAGTAAACCTGCCTTGTGGATAGCTGGGTGGCACAATGGATAAAGTGCTGGTCCTGGAGTGAGGAGGACCTGAGTTCAAATCCAACCTCAGACACTTACTGTGTGACCCTGGGCAAGTCACTTAACCTTGTTTGCCTCAGTTTCCTCATCTGTAAAATGAACTAGAAAGGAAAATGGCAAACCATTTCAATGCCTTTGCCAAGAAAACCCCAAATGTGGTCACAAAGAGTCAGACATGACTGAAAGGACTGAACAACAACACCTGCCTCGCAACAAATCTAAAAAGTAAATTAATAGGATCACAGATTTAGAGCCAAAAGAGACCTTAGGAATCAACAATTCCAAACCCCTCATTTTACCACTGAGAAAGCTAAAGCCTAGCTATCATTATTAAATTATTTGCCCAGGGGCATGCAGTCAGTAAGTAGAAGAGCTGAGATTTGAACTCTGGTCTTCTGACTCCAAGTCCTATGCCCTTTCCACTATTTTGCTGTTGTTGTTCTCTTGTTTCATTCCTGTCCAACTCTTTGCAATTCCATTTGGGGTTTTCTTGGCAAAGATGTTGGAGTGGTTTGCCATTTCCTTATCCAGCTCATTTTACAGATGAGGAAATTGAGGCAAATAAGATTAAGCGACTTGCCTAGGGTCACACAGCTAGTAAATATCTGAGGTCAGATTGGAACTTAGGAATATGAATCTTCCTGACTCTAAGCCTGGCACTCTATCTCCTGTACCACCTAGCTGCTTTACTTTCTACTATATCATGCTGCTTCTCAAATAGTGCAAGTGTTATTATCTCTATTTTACAGGTAAGGAAACTGAGGAATAGCAAGGTAAACTGGAAAGAACATTAACACTAAAATCAGAGGACTTGATTTCAAAGCCCACCTCTGATTCTTGCTACCTAAGTGACCTTGGACATGTTTAACTACTTAACAACCAGGGATCTCAGTTTCTAATACTATTAAATGAGAAGGTTAGACAAAATGTCCTGTAAGGTCCCTTGAGCTTCTAGATCTATGATCCTAAGCATTGGAGGCAGGATTACAGTCCTAACTCTATTCCTTCTGTACCATATTTCCATATACAAATACCACATTGGAGCTCGTACTGGACCTCAAGATACAACCGTGCAACCCTATTAGGTAGGAAACAGTGGTTGTACGAAATGAGCCCAGGGTATAGAGTCAGAGGACCAATGTTCGAACACTGACTCTGCCGTTAGTGCTTTATTGACCTGGGGCAAATCATTTAACCTCTCTTTGCTTCAGATTCCTCATCTTTGAATGAGGGAATTATATGATTCCAGAGCACTGATAATAGATACTGACAGAGATAATGCAGAATGAGGCAACCATTTTTAGAAATGACCAATGTGGAGCATTGTTTTTCTTAACTATGTATATTTGTTAGAAGAGTATTTGTTGTTGTTGTTCTTGTTGTTGGAGGGGAAAAAAGTATATGTGTGTTGGGGGGGGGTTGGTGGGGGTGAGTAGGAATAAGATTTCTCTCCAGAATATCCCCCTAGTTCAATGACTAGAATTAAAAGGAAGGCAAGAAGGAATCATAGGCATGCCGGTCAGCTTTGAAAGTTACATGTTAAAGATATATGCACATATATACATACATATATTTATATATTTAAAACAAGCAGTACATAATAGAGATTCACAGTTTCATATAGAATCTTCCCCTTGTATTACAGCATATAGGCCAATATGCATGATATTTAATGTTTGAAAGGTACAGAAATATAAAAAAAAAATTTTTAAATGGTGAGTCAAACTAGTTGGGCCCAATTGACCCTTCCTGCTTTCTCTATGATAGACTGGATTTTAGAGGCATACAAAAAGAAGATCCTTTCCATTATCTCTCCCCCTTCCCTTCCTTACCTCCTCAATTGCAAGGAAGGCTAAATCTTGTGGAAATGCAGGCACAGATATGGTATGGGATGAGAGACAATTACATAATGAGTGAAAGTTAGGAGGGTGAGAATGTGCATGGAGATGAGTTCTGCAAACTTTTTTTTTTCCCTTTAGGGTCCAGAACTTAATCTTATGCCACTAAAAAATTAACATCTCTAATAGCACAGTGCCTGCTAATGATACTCAAGGGATATCTAGAAAAGTACCTTCAAACTAAAAAGTCCAGCATCCCAGGGACTATAGAGGGAACACACTAATGAGTCTTTCCTCCTGTGCATCACTTTTATTGTTTACTATACACTTTTAATTAAATGTGCCAGGTAATGGAGCTTCTATCCACATCCTTGATGGGTGAACTCTGTTGATTAGAGCTTGGTGCTAATGAAACCAGGGTCACAAGTTTGAGCCCCCAAAGAGTCCAGTATCTTCAGTCTGTTCCATGGCCTGAGTGGACCACTGGAATGTAAAGATGATCAGAAATCCCTATTCACCACTGAGAAAGTGACAGACCATGCATCCCATTAAACATAATCAAGGCATGTTTTCTTCAGGCACCAAGGACAGAACTGCCTTTCTGATTCCCAGAAACTCCCATGGTTTGAAAACTCTCCATTGATATTCTATAAACATATCCCTCTGATTTGTTTTCTCCCATTAGTCCTAATTGCATCATTTTCTGAAGGTTAAATGATCCTCCCTCTCCTTGGTGTTTACTTTCCCATGTTAAGCAATTAAAACAATATTTCATTCTTTATGATATGAATACATTTTGCCTCCATGAATTTATTCAGTATTAAATCCATGGACTTCCTTATTTATCAGTAAAAATTTCAGAGACTATTTTTACTGTAATAAAAAATGATCATTTAGTAACCTTACCCTTCTCCATATTTTCTGTCCTCATACAATTTAGAACTTCTTTCTATGAAATAAACTTTACTTAGCTTCTGAAATCCTCTACTTACTGGCCAACATTTTCTAACAAGGTGCCTGACACAGAGTAGGAGCTTAAATTTTGCCTATTCCTCCTTTTTTTTAAACGACTAACATTCTATTTCAAGGCCCAGCTCCAATATAACCTACTCAAGGAAGCTGCCCACATTTCCCATACCTGGAAGTGATTTGACTTTTCACTAATATTATGGCTCTTTCAATACTTTTTATGCACCTAGCATAGTCTAAATTGTATTTTTTTCTGTATAAATATATCCTCTTCCTATTAGATTGTTCTTTAAAAAGGAGCTATGTCCAATTTTTCTTTATATCAATCCATCACATAGAGTGGAGGTGTCAGACATGTGACCCACAGACTGCATGGGGCCCACAACACCCTTGATTGTGGTCTAAACCAGATAGATCCTATCTGATTTAATATGTTGATTTAATATGTTAATATGTTAGTAAAAAACAAAACAAAACAAAAAAAAGAAGTATGTAAATATTCTAAGTCAATATGCAGGCCATAGGGATCCATAGGGATGCATAGTGTAGAGGCCTCTGTTTCTATTTGAGTTAGATACCACTGCCTTAGAGTTTCTAGTTTATTTTTTTCATTTTGGGTGCAGATACTGATGCCAGATACTGCTGTAGCACTTCTGTTTTAGGGGTTACTAGGACATCCTTGGGAAGTACTCTTTGACATTCATAATGTCATCTTCTGGTCAATGGCAAGGATTTTCTTTCGGGTTCTGGCCAAAACTTCTCTTGTCTCTAGTTTGTCTCAGCAGTCAGATCCTGACTTCTGAACAAACTTGCTATTTTATAAAAGTTTCATGGAGCATGACTAAGTCTTCTAAATTAGTCTCAATACATTTTCTGAGTAGCATCATTTAATTTCACCCAATGGCTTCCACTCTTTAGAGATTGATTGAGAACTTGTTACGCTGAACTTAGAGCCTGTGGATTAATTGATTCTAGAGAGGTGTTCTCACCTGATTAGGGTAACTACTTTTGCCTTAAATATCTTGAATTCTTTTCCATATCTTTTTGTAGTTGTTATTGTTCAAAAGTACATTAATACATACAGCGCCTTAATCTTGACTAAACTAGCCCAGTTTGAATTAAAAAAAAAAGTAAAAGTGAAACGTCCTCTGCAGAAGGCCTTACTAGGCTATTGAGTGGCCATATGTACTCAATCCATGGTTTTCCACATTGAGTTACATTAATTACAAAGTCCTAAACAAGGAGGGAAAATGGGGCAACACTCAAGGATAATGACATTTAGAGGAAGCTAGCAACACATGTACTGAGTTAGCAAATAGAAACACCTGAGCTTAGCTCCCATCAAAAATAATTAATACAGGTTAGTAACATAGAACAAATGAGGAAATATTTTAGAATCCACAAGCAGAAATTCTTAACCTTTCCTCTCCTGGGAACTGAAGTTGTCTTTTTTTAAATAATGCTAGACATCTTTCCTGCAGTTTGTCTTTGCCATGGTTTCTCTTACTTGACATGGTAACTAGAAATGCTAGTTGCAATCTTGCCTACAAGTACCCCACACAACCCTTTAACATCTTCTAAGTACTTAGCTCAGCCCTGCTAACCTCTTGAGATAGATTATAGCTAAAGAACAGCTAACTTTCCTTCTAAAGTCTTACAAATTTTAGTTGGGGGTGAGTGGAGAGTAATAATGAACTATAATGTACCCATTTTGTGATGTTCTAAATATGTACAATCTATAGTAACATTCTCTCAGTTCCCTTCTACAACCCGTGCCTCTGGCTGAGACTAAGTAAACAGAATTATCATTCACAAGCAGATGGTATAAACATGTTTAAAAATGAGACCGAAAGCTGCCTAAGAATTACATGCAGATTTCTATAAGTTGTGGGGACCATTGGGTAAAAATGCATTCTTTAAAAAAAATCAATATTAAACTCCATTTGATATATTTCTTTGCTAAAAGCCACAACTTCAAGCCTCCTATAAAGGCATGATTTATAACTATTACATACAACAAAGTGTTCCTCTTGGCCCTGGAATCTGATAATTTGGTTTTACATGGTGACTATGCTTCCAGAAATAAAACCCTTGTCCATCACCATTATTATCAAGGATAACCCAAGAAAAACTACAGGAAAGCATAGAATATCTTCCCTGCTCTACCCATGTGTGATAATTGCAGTGTTTCAGAAATATATTGCCTAGGGGAAGAGGAATGAAAACTGTTAGCAGGCTTAAGGTAGAAAGGAACAAGAAACCTTGACTTGCTATCTTGGGAGCTCTTTTCTCAGTGGTCTTGATATTGTATATCTCTTTTTGGCCTTGCAGATATATTTTGGAATCTATCAGCCTGAAAACATTTTTACTGCCTTGCAAATGTTTTATCAGCCTGCCTCCTAGAATCACAGCCACAAAGCATCTGATATCAAGTTAAGCGTTTGGAGCTTGAAGTACTGTGGACTTTTATTTCCAATTTTTAATCAAATTCTTACTTTCATGCTGGCTGCCTCATGGCAATATGGCTGAATAGGGATATCACAAGAGGACGGAACTGCCTTGTGGAGGTCAATGCCTGGTGGCATGGAGGCTTGTACTCTCCAGGTGCTGAAACCAGAATTGTTTTACTCTGGGAAGCTATAGGAGGGTAAAGACTGGCCTTAAGAATTTTATCAATTGTTAAATTCAAAATTCAAAAAGATAATGTAATTTTAAAAGAATTGACTGTTTCAGTTCATTTATAACTTACAAGCATAGAAAATTATCTATATCACAAAAGATTTATTGTGTTTTTGATGTATAATCACTGAGTTAGGAGCTGTGGATACAGAGAGAAAAATGGGTGGTCCCTGTCCTCACAGAGTTTACATTCTATGTAGAAGGTACCATGTACATGTATAAATGTGTAAAGAATAAGTGTGAGGATTTTAAGTTGGGGAGGTCACTAAGGATTGGGGATTTGAGGAAAAATTTCATGAAAAAGTAACCCTTTAACTTAATTTTAAAGGGAAATCAGGTGTGGAAGAGAAGAAGGTAAAATGGAAGTAAATTCCAGAAATGAAGATAATATATGTCTATAGTGTATAAAGATCGGTAAGAAAGTTAGTTTGTTTAGATCACTCAGTACGCAAATGAGAGTAATACAAAATGAAGCTGGAAAGAGAGATTGAAATCAGGTTATGAAGGCCTTTAGCTTCTACTTAGAGTGAATTAACTTATTATAGGTGAAGGTCCACACCCCCCTCCAATAAAAATCTGCTATTGACTTAATGCTGATAACTATATCATTAGAAATTTGGTCCCCTGTTCTAAGAATTGCCATCTTTGCAAAGGCCAGTCATTGTGGAAGGACTGACATGCAATTGCTTATCATTGTAGCGTGAGGTGTGTGTGTCTGTGCGTGTGAGTGTGTCTAGGTGTCTGTGTGTCTGTGTGTATCTGTGTCTATGTCTATATCTGTGTTTAGGAGTGTGCTGGATATAACTTGAACCAGCTGATTATAAAGGTTTATAAAAATCTTAGTGTGAGCATTTACATCTTGGCAATTTGAAATGCTTCAAACTAGTGTTTGATTGATGAGTTTGTTGATTACTTAAATTTAAGAAAGCTACGGAGAAATTTTAATAATGTCAATTGAATTTAGAAATATGTTGTACTAATATTTGTGGAAAGTCAATTGTTAAACATTTATCAACACACCCATGTTTATGTGTATGTATGTCTATTAGCGTATATCCACACATCTGTATAATCACACACTTCTACCCTACCCTTCTACACAAGTTCCCTCTACCCTAGGAGGGACCCAGAAACTTGGAAACACTGGATAGCAGACATAAAATCTGAGGATTTAGCTAATCTCCCTTGAAGGGAGATTACTTAGCCTCCCCTCAAATTCCATAATTTATTTATATGTGAATATATAATGTAGATGTGTGTATACATATGGACTCAGACTAGTGCGTATCGAAGAACTTCCTGGAAGACATTTGTAATCTGTGTTTTTATTTTTTAGAAAATACAAAGCATTTTTATTCAAGCTTTACAGAAAAGCAAAGGTCTATTTTTAATATAAATATTTTATAATTACTGTAGGGTATAAAAAACACAGATCTATCTATCTGTCTACCTCTCTACCTACCTATCTATCTATCTACCTGTCCACCTATATGGTCATCTTTCTATCTATCAAATTTATCCATCTATCTATCTTCCTTCCCTATTATCCCAATCACCAAATAATAGTTTGGTGTCTTATAAAAAGATGTCGAATTTTGCTCAGTCCTTAAAAAAACAGCTTGGTCACAGCCCTTCAGGATCAAAAGCCTGCTAGGGAGGGTAACCTGTAAGCACCAGTGCTGCAGAGTTCTGATAGGCAAGTACTGGGAAAAACAAGCCCTGAACTGCTGGTGCCATGTCAGAGAACTGAGAAACAGAGGAAGTGGAGCAGGTCACCACACCAGGACACCGTGCTCTCAGGGCCTGTGCAGCACTCCACCAATCCTTAAGGAAAGATCATATCATACGGACAAGACCAGTTCTGACCACTCAAAAGCCGCTTGGGATAGAGACTTAGACTAATGAACCATGAATTTATCAGTATAAGAGGCGGCTGAGAAGCTCTGAGATCTGGCCCCCAAGAAAAACATAATCAGGGGGAACGGAGTCCAGAAGTAAGTGATAAGGATAGTAAAGGTGTGGGGGGAGAGACTGAAAGTAATAAAGAGTTACAACCTTACCCCCCAAAAAATGACACCAAAAAACAACAACAACAACAACTCGAAGACCTTGAATATAAAGTTAAATCAAAAGTAAAAACAGTAACATCAGAAGGAAATATGGCCTCTAGATCTGGTAAATGAGTACAGAAATCTATGAATAAATACTACAAAATAAAGAAAAATGATTCAACACCTGATGAGACAGAGGATGCTGTGGAATATGAGAAGATGGAACCATAACATGTTATTCTTGAGTGGTTTAAAAAAGAAATGAGAATCATGAGAACAGAATTTATGGCCTGCAGAGCAAAAAATGATGAGCAGAATAGAAAAACTTGAATCTTCAATGGCAGACCTCACCAAAGAAACAAAAGAGAGAACGATAGATTTGGAAATGCAAATACACAGAAGTAAAGTATAGAAGAAAGGAAGAAAATAAAATATATATATATATATATATATTATACATACATATATATGTGTGTGTGTGGGTTCACTATGCAAGCAATTTGAATTTGAAGACAGCATGTGTAGAGACAACCTAAAGATCAGAAGACTCACAGAAGAATATGGTAGAACAAATCCCTTAACATTAAAATAAAGGAAGTAATAAAAGATAACTTTCCAGAACTTCTAAATATAGAAAATAAAATTCCAATTGAAAGTACTAACAGATCTTCTCTAAGAGAAAAAAAAATTAAAAACAAGACTGCAAACTCCAAAACACATAGTGGTTAAATCTAACAATTCAATTCAGAAACAATAGGTTCTACAAACCATCAAGAGAAAGACCTTCAAATACAAAGGAAAGGACATTCAAATAAGCCAGGCTATTCAGCACCCACTAGAAAAAAGGAGGATGGAATGGATTAATGTGTTTCAAAGAGCAATGGAACTCAGGATGCAGCCCAGGGTGATCTACCCTGAAAATATGAGCTTAATCATCTGGGACAAAAGATGGACCTTCAATAGCATTGAAGAGTTGAAAACATTTTTAGAAAGAAAACAAGATCTGAAGAGATGATTTGCCTCTTGAACACCCCAAACAACAGAAACACAGTAGGAATTAACAAATGCACAGGTAAGGACGGCAACAGTAGCAGAATGACAACAGAGACTATCTTTTTAAGTAAGAGACTTCTTTCTAAAAGTGTACAGGGAGACAGAGGTAAAGGAGGAAATTTGGTAGAAGTTACAATGAAAAGGAGGACAGGGGTATTAGAGACACAACCTGGTAACACTCCGCTTACAGGTAAATCAATACTTTTTCATGGGACTGCACTACTACGTGAGATGATACATAAAATGAGAGAGAATATCAGGGTAGATAGAAACAAATGAGTGATACAATGGGATCAAATCAAGGGCTAGTAATAAAGAGACAGTGATACCTGTGGTCTTAGAATAAGAAGAGCCTATATGGATAAGGAGGAGGGGTGAAAGATTAAAAAGTAGGGGAAAGGAAAGAAACTTTCTTTGGAGGGGGAAGGTGATTTCATTAGTGAATGCTCCTATGAATGAAAGAAGATGATGGGTGAAGGGAGATAAGGATCTCCTACTGGATAAGGCCTCAAGAATTTGGAACTTGAAAATTCTACTTGTCCTGGAGGATGGAGAGAAGTTGGAATCTCCAGGGACAACTGGTATCTGAAGAGTGGGATAGAATGGCCACAGGAAGGAAAATATAAGAAAAAAATAAAAGGCCAATAGTAGAGGATATAGATCAGTGGTGGACTGCACAATCAGGGACATGGTGGGAGAGGGACCCCACTATGAACCAGTGTCCTCTTTGATACCTGCAATAATTAACATTGTTCTAGGAATAAAGTACAATGGAAAAGGGGAATCCATTGAGCAAATTCTACAAGGCAGTGGCAGAAAGTACCTAGGGGAGAGAGCCTATAATGGAGACCTTTGAAACTTTGATTACATAAAGAATACAGAGAAAAGAAAGAGAGCAGGCAATTGAGCATGAATCAGAGAATAAGGATCTAGGGTAGACAGAAAGATAAGATGAATGATATAGAGAGTGAGAGTAATCCTTTTTGAAAAGGGGCACAAACAATGAAATTTCAAGACTAAGGAACAGGACTAGCTGAAGGGAAGGAAAAGAAGGGGGAATCTACTTGACTGAAAGGAGAAAATAAACAGGGGATTCTTCCAAGAGATCTTTTTGGGCTTGTGACCCATTTGACATTACTCTTTGGAGTAGGAGTGTTTTGTTATTATTGTTGTTATTGTTGTTGTTTTGTTTTTAACTTCATTGTCTTCCTCTGAATATGAAACCACATCTTCTTTTACAGTATAGTAGCTATCTGTGCTTGGGTTATTTTTCCTTTGCTTACTCATTTTTATTTATATTTTATTTAATTTTAGCAGCTTATTATTGTAATCAGAATTTAACTCTTAGTTGTAGGTAGTGATACCCCAGGCTTCAGGTCCTTCTTACTATTATTTTCTGAATTCTGATTAGGGGCCCAACCTCAGGTGCTCACCTTATTTCCAAAGCCAAAGTTAGGGCCCCCGGGCACACTGTCCAGAAAATGTTCTTGTACCCTGCAGTATTGTACTCACCTACTGTGAACTTCTTCTCACTGACCGCTTGACCCTGCAGCCCAGGGCAATGTCTGGTCAGCACTGGCTTCTGGAAATGGGGAGGGGGGAGAGTAATCTTTCAATCTTCTTCCACTCATTCCCACACTGTTCACCCTATTTGGTAGATGAAAGTTCGTGAGGTTAAAGTTCGGCAAAGTGAGGTGAAAGTTCTTTAGGCCTAGTCTGCTTTACTGAAGTGCTCCCAAGGCCTGCTGTTGTTTATTGATTCAACAGAGTTGACCCGGAGGTGTCTACACTGCACTGAAGACAAACCTCAGCCCTTGGAGGGCCTATCATTTTTGAGGAAATTTGGAGAGCCTAGACTTTTTCTGACTATTCCTCCATCTTCCTAGAATCCCTTCAAGGAAGTTCCCTTCAAACCTGCTCAATGTTAAAAGTTCTGACTTGTTTCACACTCTAGGTTATAGCTTAAAGGAAGTGGAGGAGATATTCAAAATCTTCCTGTCGAAGCTTTCTTCCCTATTAAAGCCATGTCCATTCAAAGCACAGCATGAATTTCAAAGGGAAGTCGCTTATGTTGCAATGTATCCCCTTCTCGTCACTGTGAGAAACACCCACGCAAGTGGAAAATGACGGCACAGAAGTTTCATTAGACTTTTGCTCATTCTATGTCCTCAACAGGTCTCACATTCAAACTTTCTCTCCATTTACAAGGTACTACTAGAGGGTAGTGATGTGATAGATAAGAGTGGAAAACAGAAAGGTACAGGGAAGGCTATAGACTAGAGATGACCTAGTTCAGAGCTCTGCATTGGGCTTCATCCAGTATGGCTTCCCCTCTAGTATGGGGGCCATTGGATTCTACTTATCTTTTCCAAATCACAGATCTGACCATTCACTTTCTTCATTTGTTAAATGAGGGAGTTGGGATATAAACTAGATGACTTCTGAGGTTCCTTCCATTTCTATACTAATGATCCTCATAGATCAAAAAACCTGAAATCATGAAGGCCTGAGTTCAATCCCATTGATGACCCATATTACCTATGTGACTCTAGAAAAATAATATGACTGATCTGAACCTCAGATCCCTTCTATAAAACAGAGGTGACATTATCTGCAGCGTATTACCTTCGTCAAATGGGGAAAAAACCTGTAGAATCCTTGTAAAAGGGTAGTTTTGAGGATCGCATAAGATAATGTATAAAGTGCTTTGCAAACATGTATATGTGTTATATGAATATCGTTTCAGATTATGGTATACTGACAATAGCCCTGTCCTCTTTGTTGCTTGATAAGTTTATATCAGGTTCCCTGAGGATAACAGTAGAGTTTCTAAAACAAAGGAAGCTATTTTGTAATGAAAAATTACAGAGACACAATAGGATTTGTTATCTCATCTCACTGAAGGGAGGTGTGATTCACTAATATGTGTTTATTAATTGATCTATATTGAATGTATTATCTCACCAAGTATGATCCATTTACTGATGGACACTGTACAACCTCTTTCAGGTTATAAATTCCAAGGAATAAAAATAAATAAATTAAATAAGTCATGTCTAACATAAACTAGAATTACTGAAAGTATTGGAGGCACTGAGTTTGAGCTATAATCTGTTTTGATCCAAGTTTCAATCACCTATGACCATAATTATCACTTTAGTGTATAGAGAAGTAAAAGAGTAGAGAAATGGAGTTCCCTTCCCAAGGGCCTTATACATTACCTGTCAAAAATAAGCTTTCATTTAATTCTTGATGAATGAATGAAACTATTGTAGCTTGATTGTAGCTATAGACTCCCTTTTTGTCATAATCTAGCTATGCTTGCAGAAACTTATTCAAGATACCCAAGGTGATTACTCTGTGGCCACATCAAATGTCTAAGTCTGCCTACAACATTATGAAGGTGTTTGAGATCTCTTTGGTGGAGGGGACTAACCCTACCCATATGGGCCCTTAAAATAGAGAAGTGATATTCACACCCCAAAGTGAATAATCACAATCTGATGAATGGGTTCCGCATGTGAAAGGGGAAGTAGGGCATTACTTTTGTAGATAAGATTATGGAATCATTTGTCACATTGACCCATAATTGACAGTCATTTCTATCTTTCTTATCAGTTTTCAAAGACTAAGTAAGAAAAAGACGAGACAACAATGTAACATCTAGACTTTGAAATGATTGATGAAGCATTGATTACAATGAGTAGCTTGGCTTTGTGCTTGACTCTGAGTATAGAAAAAGCAAAAATGGAAACTGTTTCCTTAAAGGAGTTTTTATTCTGTCAGGAGAAATAACATGCATATGAATGTATCCCTGTTTTGCTGCTAGGCCTGGAGCATTTTGCAAGACATTTTTTCTAATACATTTAAAAATGTGAACCTTATTTATGAGAGGACCAGAACTGGTGTAAGAGCTTTGGGGAGAGAGTCAAAAGGTTCTAGAATTTCCTGGGGACTTTTTCAAGGTGCATGGAAAGAGACAGACTTTAGAAGCTGTAGACTCATAAGGAAACCAGCTTCTCAATATGGGACTGATTTCCATCTTGCTGCCCTAGAGATATTGGGGAATTTCCTTTTGGGTGAGTTTAAGGTTATTCTTTTGGTTGAGCTAAGACCTCATGTCACTTCCATATAAAATGCACAATCACTGTTTTGTATTTTGTGATATATTCTAAACTTCTCCAATTTCTGTTTTTTTTTATCTGCTTGAATAAATACTCTTTCTTCATTATTTTTGATGGTCTTTTGTATACTGAGCATTGGTAGGGAAGGAACAAGTTGACAGGTGTTAGCTTGAAGCAACCTCCCTTCCCTTTAAGGGAGGGCAGATAGGAAAGCATCTTGGTTCTAAAGCTATGTAAATAATAATAATAATGATAATAATAATGATAATGACAATAATAAGAAGAATAATAATAATAGCTAGTATTTATATAACACCTACCATATACCAGGGACTGTACTAAATATTTTACAAATATAATTTTGTTTGATCTTCACAACAACCTTGGGAAGTATGAGTCACAATTATCTCAATTTTACAGTTGAGGAAATTGAAAAAAACAGAGATAATGTGACTTGTCCAAGGTCACACATAAAAACACTTGTCCAAGTGTCTGAGGCTAGATTTGACCTCAGGTCTTCCTGACTCTAAGTCTATCTACTGTACTACTTAGCTGCCTTCTGATATAATTAGTGGAGTAGATTGATGTGATTCTATTCCAATGCTTTTTTTTTTCCTCAGAGACTAGAATACAGAACAACAAGAGTCAAATTGAGTCTGATTTTCTTGTTCCCTTCAATGTAAGAATCACAGATTCCCTTGGAACGGGTGTGAAAGATTAAAGGGTATCTATTAATGCCTCCCGTGCAACATGAGCACAAATGAATCTTACATTGCCACACATCCACATGAATGTTGCATATATGTATGTGAGCATGTATATGTATGCATATACATATATACACACATATGTACATATGTACATTCATATATATACCAATGTCTTCCTTTACAGAAAAAAGAAACCAGACTTTTCTTTAGCTAGCACCCTGTTTTATCTACTGCTCTTCCTAGTTTCAACTCCACTGAACAAGATGGCCTTGTCCAGGTTCCCCCTGTCCCTTTGGCTAACTTTTCCTGCCTCTTTTTATGTGTTGTCTCCCTGTATTAGATTGTAAGTTCCTTGATGTCAGTGACTATCTTTCTTTTTTATTAATTTCCAATGCTTAGGATACTCCTGGGCACTTGTAGGCACTTTATATATGTTGATTGGATTTATACACATATATACATATATGTACTTATGTACATGTATGTACTTACATACATATACACACATAGATATAATAGATATAGACAAAATGTACAAATACAAGATAATTATTTGTGAGAAAATAGAGGCAACAGTATCTGGAAAGGAAGGATCAAAAAAAGGACCCATATAGAATTCAGGGAAATTGAATCTTAAAGTAAACATAAATACCACATGGTTTTACTTATTTTTATTTTAATTCATAGTTTTAATTATAATACACCTTAAGCAATTAATGAGACAATTATTGAGGCAGGGACTGAATTGAGAAAGCATGCATGCATGGATTTTGAGTTGCATCATTGAAGGGAATTATCCACATTTGGGAGATCTCCCATTCAATGGACTCTTGAAGAGTCAAGTCATGGTACTTATATAACAAAATCTATTTTCCCCTATAAAACCTAAATATCAAATATGTTTCATTATTATTTTATTATTAATTATCATTATTATTATTATTTTATTTCCAACAGAGATTGAGTTTTGAATCATATTTTACTAATGTTATCATTATGGGACTTGAAGGGAAACCTAGAATTAAGATTAGTACATGTTCTCTTAATTGTATTAAGACAGATACAATTATTCTGCTTCAAATAATGTCATATGAACACACCTTCTAAAAATAAAATTTTGAATTTTGTTTTTGAAATTAATAGGACTTAAAATGTAGTAACCATTCAGAATCCTATTTGCTCCTCCAACTGTATGTCTCCAAGATTAATTACACAAAGCAGAGTAGATTAATTACACAAAGCAAGATTAATTACAACAAAGCATATTGTTGCCCTCCTTGGCTGGATATATAGTTGGTGTCAATGTCTCTGTCCAGAAAAACAGCACTGTTGCACCAAATGTCCTATTAATCCTGTAAAAAATTACAAGACCTTCTAGTCATTTGGGATGAAGCAAACATCTAAACAGAATTAGAACTGTCTCTTTGCAACATCCTAGGTTGTCCTACCCTAGGCAGGTAACATGGAAGCAGGATCTTGACAGCCACAAGTCAACATATCGATTAAGTTAACGAAAAATGTATTTCCCACAAAAATGCCCTTTAACACTTTCATTACTGATAACTGTAATATTTCCCTAACTTAGACGGGTGTCATTAAGGTAAGATCAAGTAGAAGAAAAAGTCCACTTAAATGGAATGTGGTTCATGGATACCAAATAATTCTTAATCACTATGATGGAATGTTTTGATCTTCAAATGACTTTATTTTGGAAATGAGGTGGACCAAAAGCTGTCAGGGAGAGAATTTCAAGTCTTCCCCTTGCTTCGGGCACCTCATACTGAAACAAAGACCAAGTTACAGATTGGTATTCTCTCATTTCACTGATTTCATTTCTCCCCTTCATGTGGAATTTAAGAAAGCATCTGTCTAGCATTCCCCTAATATTTGCCATCAATATTCCCGTTAAAAAAAAAATCTAGAAAACAAACAGATCTACATAGAAGCAACTAAAGACTCAAGATCACTACCCATCAAGATTGGATGAGCTCTTTCCTCCACCCTGACCAAAGATCTTTGCACTATATAGCATGTCTTTGCTCTATAGTCCCACCCCAAATGAGTCTCCAGAAACAGGAAAGACCATTACTGCTACTATCAATCACTATGTTTTTCTTTGTCTTATGGATTTTTCAGCTTCTAGTAAAAGATTATCATGAATAATGGTTCCATGGGGCACCTAGGTAGTGCAGTGGATAGAGCACCAGCCCTGGATTCAGGAGGACCTGAGTTCAAATCTGGCCTCAGACACATAACACTTACTAGCTGTGTGACCCTGGGCAAGTCACTTAACCCCATTGCTTAGCCAAAAATAATAATAATAATAATGGTTCCACCTCCCCGTCCTTCATGATTCTGTCATCTATAGGTGAAGAAGTAGCACAAATGTCCTCTATTTCTGTCTTGAGAAGACAACTTGTCATGCTAGATAGATAGTTGGAATGAGAGTCAGGATGTCACATATGACACTAATTGTGCAACCATAGATAATTTGCTTATCTTTATTGAACCTCAATTTTCTCATATATGAAATGGGCATAATAATATCTTAGTACCTAATTGTAAGGCACAATATAAGGATAAAAGGATATCATGATTAGTATTTTTGACTTTATTTCTTTGTACTCAACTCTTTTTTACTAACTTCTATACTTCTACCACTCTCTAGCAAGTAAAATCCTTTGCCATCTTTAAAGAACCTACTCTCAAGAAGAGCACCAGGCCTGGAGTCAGGAAGACTTATCTTCCTGAGTTCAAATCTGGTCTCAAACATTTGCTAGCTGTGTGACCCTGGACAAGTCACTTAACCTTGTTTGCCTCAGTTTCCTCAACTGAAAAATGAGCTGGAGAAGGAAATGGCAAACCACTCCAGTAGTTTTGCAAAAACAAACAAACAAAAAAAAATGGAGTCACAAAGAGTCAGACGCAATTGAATATAACTGAATAACAAAGCCAAGAATTGGCCCACCTGGAATAATTATACTAGAATCTTTGGTCCCTCCTTCTAAGATGCTTTTAACTTAAAAGCATATTTACAGATCACAATCTCACAAATATTTTCATTTATGATCTTTGAAACTTGGTCCCCAGAGCTCTGCCCTCACACACAAAGGATCAAGGAAAATCTTCCTTCTTGAATATCCTGTTCCAGTCGCTGTGTTCTATTCTCTGTTGCATCTAAATCAGTCCCATTTCTCCCCCTCTCTAACTTTTGGCTCAGGTACTGTAATTGCTGATCCAGTCATTGGGCTGGTGTTTGGAGGGACATTCCTGTTGTGCCTGTTCAAAATTAACTTTATAGGGGAAGACATTAAGACCAAGGGAACAGGGATCATCCTCATGGAGAACATGGCAGTTGAGCTGAATTGTGAAGGAAATGAGCGATTATGAGACCAAGCATGTGCCAGTACCGCACAAGCTCTGGTGATTTTCATAGGTCTTGAAAAGCTTGGGGCACTGTGATAGTATTTCTGCTGTCCAAGGACCAGCCTAGTTAAGTTCAGAGTGGCTCATCATGATATGGACTACAGAGTGTTGAATGTTTGCTTGTTTGTTTTTTGGTTTGTTCCACAAAGAAGATCTCAAAGATGATCAGGTGAATTGTGGAAGGGTTATTCTCTGCATTGACATATAGAGCAGCCACAATGAGTATATTAAAAACCCTGGTTTATATACACACACACATACTTGCATGCATGCATACATGTGTGTATGCACACACATAAACATATATACATGTGTATATTATGTACGTATGCATGTAGAGATAGAGATAGAGAGATATTCCTTTTCATAAAAGAGGAATGGGAAAATAGACTAATCATTTATCAATTGCCTTCTTTGACCTGAGTGCTGAGTTAAATGCTTTATAAGTGTCTCATCTAAATCCTCACAATAGTCTTAAGGGATAGGCATTATTATTATCCTCATGTTACAGTTGAAGAAATTGAAGCTGATGGAGGTTTAACTACTTTCCCAGGGTCACATGGCTAGTAAGTATCTGAGGTCGAATTTGAACTGAGGTCTTTCTGACTCTGGGTCCAGCACTCTATCTACTGTTTCACTTAGTTGCCTGATATGTAAGATATAGTATTATACCACAGGAGTTCCTTTATGTAGACAAAGGTTTATAAAACCCAGTTAGAGTCAGAGAAAAGAAGAGGATGATAAAAGTGTTCTAGGACATTTCCATTTTTCTGGTTAAAAAAATCCTGGGCATATTTAGTCCTACCATCTGGGCATAGCTGTTTTCATCTCATCCAAACAGTAGCTCATTTTTTAAAAGTACAAACAAAGGAAGCATAAGGTTATGTTAATCTAATACATTTTTGGGGGGGGGTGTGCCGTTCAAAAGACTGAAAAATATTATAAATATTATTCACTAACTTGGATTAATATTATTTTTCTTCCAAAAATATTGATTGGGGAGGGAGAGGAGGGAAGATTCAGAGAAAAAAATCAAGGACCTTGTTCGAATGTAAATTTTCAACCATATTTAATGTGGATTCAGATAAAATTCTTTTCTTACCAGCAGAAATAGAATTTCGTTGGTGGTGGTTTGTTTTGTTTTTAGTACTGATGGTTTCAACTTGGAAAGTTAAGTGGGAGATTTAAAAATTAAATGGAAACATAAGTCCCAAGACAGCAAGATATCACCAAATTGGCTATTGTTGCTGTTGTTAATCTTAAAACAGAATTTTAAGGAATGTGTGGCTGAAAGAAGTCTATAGGCCAGAAGATACAATTTTATCCACCTCAGCCCCAAATCTTGAACTATTCTAAGACTCATCATTTACTGAATTATGCAGTGATACCACGTAATAAATGAAAGTGATGGAATGTGGGCCAAGTGTAATTTATGAGTTCCTCCTTTCAAAACCTTCACGAGATAGTTGGTGGAAACTGGCCAACAGTTTGACAATGCGAATTGCATTCAGTGCCAGAAGGCCCAGAAGCTTGGGCTTGCATCAAATCCTGCCTAAAGCAAGTAAGATATCATTTAGAAAGTTGAGACGCAGATGGCAAACAGTAAAAATTGACACATATGAGCAAGTGGCATATGCACAGTGTTCAAGTGTCTTGCAATAGCTGGCTAAGAAGTTCATGATTTCAAGACCTGGACAATTTGGAAAAACTATGGGACCCAAAACATCCTTAAGGAAATCACTGTGCATAATTAGTTAAAACTATTGAATAATATGATAGACAAAAGGATGCAAAAGGGGTTAGTGACATTAAGGGGCAATTGATGTCATTAGCAGCAGCCAGATAGACTGTAGGTACATCCTCAGAGAATCATCAGAGAGTAAATAGTTCCTATTGTGAGCAAAATGGCTTCTTGTATAAAGAACAAAATTATCAGCTGTAGGACTAGAGAATACATGGAAAATATGCTGCAGAAGTGAACAATATATTCTCCTCATGTTCAGACCCCTTCCAGCTTAGTGGACTATAAAATAAGTCTGATTTGGGAATGTGAGGAAATTATGGTAGGGGGATTTCTCAGATTAGCCATTCTTGGCAATATAATAGCTACTAATAGTATAATTATCTCCCACTAATAGACTAAATATCTTGAACATATGTAGATGTTTGCATCTTGTCTTACCCGTTAGAATGTGAAGTCTTTGATGACAGATACAATATTTTTGCCTTTACTTATATCCCTTGTGCTTAGCATAGAGCCTGGCACATCGTAAGTGTTCAATAAATTCTTGATGAATTGGCTTGACTTGACTTAACGTGGATGAAATTCAGTAAGGGGAGTAGAAAATAATCCAGCTCTTCTACATTTGGAGCTTGTGAGTGCAAGAATGAACCACAATAGGTCACTGAGTACTCCACAATAGGGGGTGGCTTTTTGTTACAAATACTGTTGGAATTCCCCCTTTAATCAAACCTAACTGCTTTCTTCGAAGAGAGAAATATCTACCTTCATATTTGAGAGAACTTAGAATGTATTTATTGCATTGTTAACCCTCAAAAAAATGATCTCAGGGTGCAGCTAGGTGGCACAGTGGATAGAGCACCAGCCCTGGATTCAGGAGGACCTGAGTTCAAATCTGGCCTCAGATACATAACACTTACTAGCTGTGTGACCCTGGGCAAGTCACTTAACCCCATTGCCTAGCAAAATAAAAAAAAAAAAATGAGCTCAGGTGAAGCTTGAAAAAAGGTGAGCGGCAGCATACAACCTGATTTAAACAGCAGAAACAGAACTCCAAAACATAGGATCTGAGGGCTCTTTCTCTTTATCTAACTCTCTCCCCATGACATTCGGCCATTAGATCAGAAAAAGGAGAAGTGGAGCTCCCTTTGCCTAGTCTTCTGTTTTGGAATGTATTGCCAAAGAAAACATGGCTGCCTTGATTTCTTTATGGTTTGATCTTCCAGCAGGCAAAGGAGTCTAGCAGTCTCTTTTATCTCAATTTGTCACTTTCTAATATGTTTCTGTTTTCTTCTTTGTTAGAAGTTAAGAAGTCCACTATTCTAGTATGAAAGCAGGTTCAATTTCTCCATGATAGATATTAAATGTTATTACATTGCTATATTTTCCTAAGAATACTTTCATTGATTTTCAGGATTATTGCTAATATTATCTTTAAGAAGAATTTTCTTCAATAGGTTCACACATTTATAGCAAACTAAGATTATTGCTTATTTTCTCAACTTGATAGTTCTCAATTTTTCAGAGCTAATATGGTCATTATATCCCCTTTAGTTCACATGACATATGTCCTGGACTAAATACATCTCTCTTCATGGAGTTTACCTTCTAAAGATTTTGATGTCCTAAAAGATTAAAAGGGTACTGGTTCTCATCATGTTTGGGGGTTTAAACAGTTATAGTCATGGTGAGGTAGAGGGAGCAAGTTTATAAATATGTCCTTATCCTTGCTAGACTTTAGTTTATTCCAGTTTGAAAGCAAGTATGGAACTGAAACTAATCAAACTCCTTTTGATTTAAATGAGGGTGAATCAGAACCTGTCTCTGGTTTCAATGTTGAGAAGAACTCTAGTTTTTCATTAATTATGGGGAATGTAGCTTTGCTTAGATAGAATTTGCTTAAATGCAACAGTTAAATAACTGAGAAGACTCAAAGTAGGACTGAAAACACGGCAGCAAATAGTTTAGAATAATCACATTGTTGGAGGCAGATAGTTTAGAATAATCACATGGTTGGAGTCAAAGATGGGCAAGAAATCCAGACGTTATGGACTCAAAATGAAAGAGCAAAAGAAACAAAGAATTCTAAGATGAAGTATATACCAAGGTGATTAATCTTAAACAAACAAACAACAAGAGAACAAAAAAAATAGGACAATAGAATAACAGAATTTTATATTTTCCCTGTTGTTGTTGTTATTGTTGTTGCTATTCTACCATATAGACACTCTTATAAGTCTCCCTGGCACTTTAATGCTGGGTTCTTATAACACAAATGCTACATCTTCATTCGGGGTCTAGAGGGAATCCTGAAGGTCTAGAATATCTTTTTTAAAATTTTATTGTTTTTGAATCTCTCATCAATGTGTTTCCCCCATGAGTCAGCAAATATAAATTAAGGGAAAAGTTGATTCTCACTTAGGAAATAAAACAAATGGGTAATTCTGTGGTTTCTGGTTGCTGAAAGTTTTCTCTCCTTTATAGAGCACTTAAGAAGTTCCTCTTAGTCATATTTTAAATTTCTGATTGCCTTCTTCTAAAGTCCTGAAGCTGCCTTTCCTCTGTGCCTGTAGTTTGCCTTTGCCTTCAAATGCAACCATTGCCTATAGCCATTATTTCAAGATGTTGCTAGAATGCACATAAAAATTCAAAGTCCTCTGACTCTTTGAATCTCTCAAGGTCCTTCTTTGTTCTACATGGAGGAGGAGTGGAGCTCATGACCTTTCCTCCGCTTACTCAAGTTATTCCTTCTCATGGACTTTGCTGGAATGGCTCTCCATGCAGGCAGATACTCAAAGTCTCTGGTTCTAAATTTAATTGCTATTTTAAACAAACAAACAAACAAATGAACAAAAACCCATGGTAAGAATAAGGTTCCTCATAATTTCCAAATACAATTGTTTTTTTCCCTATTCATTAAAAAAGTATTTTTCCTCTTTTATTTTGAGTTTTAAATGTTGTATCATGTATAATCAGTCAGTAAATCTAAAAGCATTTGCCTATATACTATGTACCAGCATATTTCATATGCATATGCTAAGCATATGAAATAATGAAAAAAAAAGTCCCTGTTCTTTTTATTTTTGTTTTGTTTTCATCCAAAGACAAGGTTTATTAGAACATCCATCATATTGCGCAGACTCTTAAGGAGTCTGAATGTTAGTGAGTCATTGGCTAGATTATAAGAATTTAAGCAGTGGCTAGATTTTAAGAATCTAAGCATCTTAATGGAGACAAGATGGATCTTATATACAGAAAGACTATAGGAGGGATCTAGGAGTGGTCAACTAGTCTATGAGCTAATAGAACTTCAGGGACCTGGATCATCTGGACAAGGGAGAATGGAGCCTAGATAGGATTAAGGGTGGGAAGTGGCCTGGGGTCATAGGGAGATAAAACAGTGGAGGGCTAAACTAGGTTAAGGGTAACAGAATTGGAAGATTGGGTATAGCCATAATGAAAGACCAATTGATGGAATTATAGCCTCAGGGGAACACTAGAGATTTGGCCTCCTGGGAAAGTCCAGGGTTTTTCCTTTATGGGGTCTAGATCCCATCTTCATTATCCCCCCTCAAACAAATGGGACCCAAATTCTTTTGGTGTAAGGAGCAAAGGTCTCAGCTTCTGATACTGCTTCCTGCTGGCAAGGGGCATAGAGCTGTCCCTTCCTCAAGGGGTCCCAAAGAGGAGGTTGACTGGAACCAAGCACAGGCTGCACCCGAGAAATGATGGAGGGACATTGGCTGGCACCTGCTGTTTGCTACCAACTGTAGGTGAATAGCCTATAGTCTGGAAGACACATATCTGACAGAAAAAACTGCAGGGCCAAATATAAAGCAGAGACTAGGTTCAGGGCCCAAATATGAGAGGATAAAACATCTTAGTTCTGTTTGGATTCAGATAATTCAGTTTTACAACCATGCAGTATCAAATCCACCTCATAACCAGACTCAAGAATAGCCAGGTAGGTAATGTCCCCTTTCAAAGGAACATAATGGTGAAACTGAGCCCAGAGGATCTTATCTTAGACTGAGGCTAAAATTGTCCTCTCAGCTTTTCCCAATGCTGACTTCCCACCAGTATCACATTCTCTCTGAGTAGCTTGTGGCATGTCTCAAATAGTGGATTATTGATTGATCGATGGATTATTAAGACCCTTTAGACAATTCAAAATAAAATCACGAGCTTTTTGTACCTCAAACAGTAAGTTTCACTAATTATAGCTTAAGAAAAACTTTTTTGGGGGTGAAGCCAAGATGGCGGAGTAAAAGCAATGACTTGCTTGAGCTCTTCCCCAAACCCCTCCAAATACCTATAAAAAATGTCTCCAAGCAAATTCTAAAGCAGCAGAACCCACAAAAAGACGGAGTGAAACAAATTTCCAGCCAAAGAGAGCCTGGATGATTGATCAGAAAGGTATATCGCGCAGGGCTGGGAGAGGAGCACAGTTCAGCATAGGTGTGCAGGCCACAGAGACCCTGGAGCAGGCCTCAGAGGACTGAATTGTGGGCAGCTGTGGCAGTTTCCAGACTTCTCAACCCACGAACACCAAAGACAACTTAGAAGGTCAGTGGGAAAAGTCTGTGACTGCAGTGGTGAGAGAAGAGCGCAGGGTCCCAGCCCCATTCCTTAGAGCAGCGGCTGCTTCCTGACCTTCTGGCCCAGAGACTGAGGGGGAATTTAGTGCCTGATAAGAGGGGGATTGCAGGGATCTCTCTACTGGTGCAGGATTCTCTTGCTTTGCCTGTGCTTGGATCTGGGTCACAGTTCTGGGTGGTAGTCCTGGGGCGAGGAGGAGCTTGTAGTGGCTGTGGAGAGGAAACCCTCCTCACAGTTCCAAGACAGAAAAGAGTGCTCATAGACCACAACACAGGTCAGAAAAGGAGGAAACACCTCACCCTTGATCATAGAACCTTGGAAGAACTGAAAATTTACAGGTCCCTAGAAGTATCTCTGAAAATAGCTGCAGAAAACCCTTGAAACTTGTGCCAGTACACTCTCCACACTGGAAACAGACTCCTACCTTAACAAAGAGTCTATAACTCAAGTAATTGGCTGAGATCATGAGCAAGCAGGGCAAAAAGAGTCAGACTATATTATCTTACTTTGATGACAAAGAAGATCAAAACATACAAACAGAAGAAGACAATGAAGCCAAAGCTCCTATATCCAAAGCCTCCAAGAAAAATATGAAGTGGTCCCAGGCAATGGAAGAGCTCAAAAGGGATTTTGAGAAGCAAGTAAGAGAAGCAGAGGAAAAGCTAAGAGTGATGCTAAAGGAGACCCCAAAAAATACTGAAGAAAATAACACCTTAAAAAATAGTCTAACCCAAATGGCAAAAGAGGTCCAAAAAGCCAATAAGGAGAAGAATGCCCTGAAAAGCAAAATTGGCCAAATGGAAATGGAAGTCCAAAAGCTTACTGAAGAAAATACTTCCTTAAAAATTAGAATGGAGAAATTGGAAACTAGGGACAATTTGAGAAATCAAAGCACTGAAACACTAATCTGAGGGAATGAAAAAATAGAAGAGAATGTGAAATAACTCATTGGAAAAACAACTAACCTGGAAAATAGATCCAGGAGAGAGAATTTAAAAATTATTGGACTATCTGAAAGCCATGATCAAAAAAAGAGCCTAGACATCATCTTTCAAGAAATTATCGAGGAAAACTGCCCTGATATTTTAGAACCAGAGGGCAAAATAGAAATTGAAAGAATCCACCAATCACCTCCAGAAAGAGATCCCCAAAGGAACACTCCTAAGAATGTTGTAGCCAAATTCCAGAATTCCCAGGTCAAGGAGAAGGTATTGCAAGCAGTCAGAAGGAGACAATTCAAGTACTGTGGAAACACAATCAGGATAACCTAAGATTTTGCAGCTTCTACATTAAGGGTCCAGAGAGCATGGAGTATGATATTCTGGAGGGCAAAGGAGTTAGGACTACAACCTAGAATCACCTACCCAGCAAAACTGAGTATAATTCTTCAGGGTAAAAAATGATCATTCAATGAAATAGGGGACTTTCAAGCATTCCTGTGGAAAAGACCAGAGCTGACTATAAAATTTTGCCTTCAAATACAAGACTCAAGTGAAACATGGAAGAGGTGAACAGGAAAAAGAAATCATAGGAGATTTATTAAAATTGAACTGTTTACATTCCTGCAAGGAAAAATGATATTTGTAACTCATGAGTCCTTTGTCAGTATTAGGGTAGTGGGAGGGAAAAAACAATATATGTATGTATAGATAGATAGAGGGCATAGGGTGAGTTGAAGATGAAGGGGTGATATCTGGAAAATAAAATTACGGGGTAAGAGAGGATTATACTGGGAGGAGGAGAAAGGGAGAAGTAGAATAAGGTAAAATATCTCACATGAAACAGACAAAAAAGGCTTTTACAGTGGAGGGGGAATAGGGGAAGATGAGAGTGATAAGTGAATCTCATTGTCATAGGATTTGGCTTAAAGAGGGAATAACATACACAATGGGGTAGGGAAATCTATCTTACCCTACAGGAAAATAAGGGGGGAAGGGGACAAAAGAGCAGGGGGTTGATAGAGGGGAGGGCAGATTAGGGGAGGGGATAATCAGAAGCAAACACTTCTAAGGAGAGAAAGGATCAAAAGAGAGAGTAGAATAAATGGGGGGGTAGGATAGGATGAATGGAAATATACTTAGTTTTTCACAACAGGACTACTATGAAAGTGTTTTGCATGACTACACATCTATAACCTGTACCAAGATGCTTGCCTTTTCAAAGAGTGTGGGTGGGGAGGGAGGAAGGGAGAAAATTTGTAACCCAAAGCTTTAAAAACACATGTTAAAAATTAAAAAAAAAATTAAAAAAAATTTTTCCAGGATTTACATCTCAAATTTAAATTTGTCTTGGTGTAAAAAGCCAATCATTACAGATCATTTCTATATACTTGCAAATTCTTAGCAAGACAAATCCCAAACAAGCTTTTTTGGTAAGTTTTCACATTAAAACAATAACCAACAATAGCCAAATTATTTTAGCAGTAACCAAATTATGAAAAGTTGTTTGACATAACTGATACAAAAAGTTGACCATTTTGAAACTTGAAACAAACTCATTACCGATCAGGTGACTTCAGTTTTGTTAAATGCATTTCCAAATTACTTTACACAGAGAGTCAACATCTCATCATTAACAGTTAAAACTACAACTTTAAGAGAGCGTACTTACCCAAGTTTGGAGGATAGCTTCTTTACCTTAAGCAGGATGTGCTGAATCTGGCTGATGCTTCCAGGCAAAGGTTGCCCTAGGGCCCAAGGCCATTGCCAGGTGGGCCCACACTGTAGCTGCTGCCTCCCTCCCCAACTTCTTTGTCCAGATAGGGGAGGGTAAAATCAAAAATAAGGGGTAAAGGGTGACAATCTCTTCTCCTATGACAGTAGTTAACAGACACCCTCTTGACTCAAGGGAAGGGAGTGGGAGAAAGGAGTGACCAGGGTTGTAAGGAGGAGTTTCAAAACTCCTTAACGATCAATCACAAAATCTCCAGAATTTGTTAAGATGTTTTTAGCTGTTCTAACTTTTCCCTGTAACCTCCATGAAGGAAGATTCAGGAGTGTAGAGGGAAAGGAGTAAGTAAGCCTCAGGGAACTAAAAAACAACTGCAGTTTTCCCCAATTCCCTAGCAACAAGATAATTGAAAGAATTGGACATACACTTCCAGATAGGGCATCAGTTCTTGTCCTCTATTCTGTGGAAGGTGTACCCAGGTCCATGACCTCAAACTGACCCAGTGGACCGAGAGCCTGAGAGCATTAGGCCAAATGTGAGACAGCCTTGTAACTGTCTGCCCAGAGAGCACCTCCAAGTCTTGGTGCTTGGAGAGTGACCCCAACTGCAGAGCAAGAAAAGCAGGTGGGGGAGGAGAGGGTGGAGGCTTACATACCTTCCAGTCTTGACTGGAGAAGAACTTGGGGTTAGGCAGTTTCCTCATATGGGCCACCAGAATGATACGGTTTAAGGGTTAAGGGGTACTGGGACTCTAAGATCATGACATGTGGGTCTTGGTTGAAAGAAATTGACCCAAGCCTTCTTTCAGCCAAAGACAAGGTTTATTAGAACATCTGTCACATTGGGCAGACTCTTAAGGAGTTTGAATGTTAGTGACCTACTGGCTAGATTATAAGAATCTAAGCAGTGGCTATATTTTAAGAATCTAAGCTAAAAGTCCCTGTTTTTGTGGAGCTCAAGGTCTAATGGTGGAAGACCACATGCAAACAACCATGAAGAAATGGGATATATACAAGGTCAGTGGGAGAGAATTTCATATGTAAGGAACTAACATTAAAGAGAATTTGGAAAGGCTTGTGGTAGAAAGTAGGACTTTAACTGAGATGGAAAGAAAACCAGAGAACCTAAGTGCTAGAGATGAGGAAGGGGAGAGTTTCAGACTTCTAGATAGGCAGTTATAATGCCCAAAATGAGGAGATAGAGTGTCATGTGCAATGAAGATCAATGAGGCCAGTGTCACTGAATCACAGGGTATATGTCAGAGACTTAGGTGCCCAAAGTCTGGAAATAGAGGAAAAGACCAGATTATGAAGGACTTTAAAATTCAGAGATATTTTATGCTTGATTCTGGTGGCAGTAAGGAGCCTCTGGAGTTGATTGAATAGGGATACAAGGTTATACTTGCACTCTAGGAAGATCAGTTTGACAGCTGAGTTGAAGATGGACTGAAGCAGGAAGAAACTTGAAAAAAGGATCCCAACTAGCAGTATATTATTACAACATTCCATGTTTAAGTGTACATTTTTGGGGGGGAGCGAGGTGGCATAGTGGATTGAGTGCTGGGCTTGGAGTCAAAAAGACTCATCTTCCTGAGTTCAAATCTGGTCTCAGACACTTACTAACTGTGTAATTCTGGGCAAGTCATTTAATCCTGTTTCTCTCTTTCTTCATCTGTAAAATGAACTGGAGAAAGAAATGGCAAACAACTCTAGTATCTTTGCCAAGAAAATCTCAAATGTGGTCACAAAGAGTTGGGCAAGAGTGAATCACTTGAACAACAACATCATGAGTTTTTTAGGGGGAGATGGAGAAATGATACAATGAAGGCTTTTGATAATATTACTTTAGAATTCACCAAAATGGGATTGGTGCATTTGGAGGTTATGGATGGAAAGACAAAAAGTGACACCATCTCTCTGTGTGGCTGAAATTGGGTGGGAGAGTAGATCATGTGAAAAAACTGGATTGGGGAACTGGGATTTTAGGGTTCCTGAGGGAACATCAACATGTATGTTGAAGTCCCCTAGTATGAGGGTAGGAATTATGGAGGGAATAAAGATTATGAGCCAGGCAATAAACTCAGTAAGAAAGTATAATGAAAGTTGGTGGCCAATAACCAATAAAATCATGATTGGGTGATAAATATGGGTTGAATGATGATGTTAATCATTGAGAAATGATGTTAGGTTGTTATCAATATCCATAGGTCTTCAACCTAGCAGTATTTTTATTCTAGGACATTAGAATGAATGTGTAAGTGGAAAAGAGGAGCCAGGAAGAGTTGCCCAGTATGGGCAAGGCAATGATTTAAAGTTGTAGGTCTCTGGATAGAGTACCTGGAACATGATGAAATGACTGCTGAAGGAAGCCTGGAAGCCCTGCTTGGCAGATGTAGGCAAGCTTACTGTTGTGAGTTTAGGTAACCAGAGAAAGTTCCTAGCATGTGAATGGCTGTATGTATAAAGCCTTTGGTTGATTAATTGGTTCAATGGTGGTATCTGGGGCTTATTCCCACTTAGTTTATGTCTTTGATTTGTTGATTCACTTGGAATATTCTTTCTTTGTATAAAAAATGAATAAGGCTAAATAGCCTGAGATGATTGGCAGATTGACTTAATTGACCATTCTAATACTATCTAATATCTAATGATGTCATTGTGAGTTAGTGACTTCACAATATTATCTTCCAAATAAAATACATCATACACAGCATATAGGTTTACTTTGTAGATATAAATGCTAAAAGCCAAACACGAAATGTTAAATCTAAATGTTATGTATATATTTTATAGGACTAATGTCAAATTCAAATAGAAGCATTCCTGTTAGTTGCATATTAACTTCAAAACCAAAAAGTAACATTATCTATGTTGTATTTTATTTTTATTCATTTTACTAAACATTTCCAGAACTATATTTTAATCTGATTTAGTCAGCATTCAGAATTTTGTGGCCAAACCCTGCCCAAAAACCTGAGTTTGACACCTCTGGTTTAGAAGCAGAATGCTTTAGTGGAAATGCTTTAGTGAAAAGAGCACCAGAATCTTCTGTCAGAGCACCTGGATTTAAATCCTAGTGCTAACCCTTACTAAATTTTTGACTGTTTCTATTAGAATCCCTTAAGTCATGTGAAAAGCAGGGGACAAAGTCAAACCTTACATTTATTTGAGTTTAGATTTATAGATTAAATAAATGTTAGAATTTGAAAAGAAATTGAAATTCATCTTATCACAACCCCTTCATTTTTCAGATGACTGAGACTCAGAACAGTTAAATGACTTTATAAAATCTACATAGCTAGCATAGATTAGGGCCCAACTTTTCAGTCTTCTCACATATGTTCTGTTCTATCATTCTGCTCAAGCACTGTCAGAAAGAAAGACCAATTTAGAATTAGAAGGATGGTAGGATGATAGATATAGAACTAGAGGCATCTAGAAACATAAATGTCATCTTGTTGATTCACTTTATTTTACAAATGAGGAAACTGAAATTTGAAGAGTCTGCCCAAGATTGAACTAGTAGTAAATGAGAGAGTTGGGGAGCCAAACTCAAAGCCTATGACTTCAAAGTCAATGTTTTTCCCCCCATGCCAACTGCCCATAAATCAAATATGACATGAGTTGTGATTTGATGCATAAAGCATCAACATTTTTAGCATAGCTGGAGCTTTATTTCTGATGAGTTTTGACTGGACTCTAGGAATGTGGCTTCTGAAATGAAGCACTAGTTCCCAGAAACATACAGTCTAGATTATTCATGTGTGGGTCAGTGGATAATGATCTGGAAGATATTCATTCATTGATTCAGTAAGCTGTTGTAAGCTCTTACTAAATATATGTTGACTGTCTGGCATGTCTACTCTAAAATATTCACTATGCCAGGCACTGGAAATATAAAGATAAATACAAAAAAGTCCCTACCCTCAAAAGAGCCTAAAGTCCGGATGAAAATTTTTAGTTTAAGTATCAGTGAGTCAATCTTCATTTCAACGTAGTCAAATACCTGCTAATAATTAGGAAGCCAGCACTCAGCCAACTGCCTTTCCACAAATGAAACAAACAAACAAACAAACACAGCAACAACAAGAAAACCTTCCGCCCATACCCTGTTCCACTCCAGCTCAGGGAAATATAGTCAAATCAACATTGCCATTGCTCTTAGAAAGGACATGGCAATCTATTGACCCTAGACTATTCCAAATCCTTGTGGTTTCATAAAACAAAGTTAATAGTTCTTGCTTTGTTGTTTAGTCATATCAAAATCAATCTCCATGATCCCATTCGCGATTTTCTTGAAAAAGAAATTTACTTCCCTAGCTCATTTTAGATGAGGAAACTGAGACAAATAGGGTGAAGTGACTTGCGCAGGGTCATACAACTAGTAAGTGTCTGAGAGCAGATTTGAATTCAGGTCTTCCTGACTCCAGGCCTGGAGCTCTATCCACTGAGCCACCTAGTTGCCCCTTACCTATCCTGATATATGTTATATCTCATAGGAGAATGTAAGATTTTTGGGGACAGGTTTTATCTCACTTTTGGGGGTAAGTAGGACTGGGTCTGCCTATTATATTCAGTCAGTAACTTTAGCAATCCTTCTGTACCTCACCCTACTACTGATCCACATGGAAGCTTTGACTTCCTCCATGTCCAGTTTGGACCAGTTCACCCTTCTTCTGACAGCCTTGAAGTCCCCCATTACAATTGGCTTACCATTTTGGTGCTGGACTTAGTGTGGCAATCCCAGCAGCTTTAGCCCAACTGCACCTTTGACTTCCCAAATTTAAGCAATGCACTAGTCTCAGCACTCCCTCCCTCCCGCCCCCTCCCCCCAATATCCTGTACTATAGGCACATGCCATCACACCTATATATTTAATTTTTGACCCTATATCCCAAAGCTCAGGAGAGTACCCATCACATTGAAAAAGTACTAAAATAATGTTTAATAATTGGTTCCATCCTTCACCATGGGGAAGGGAGTGCATTATCATTTTGTACTATTAAGAATGCTGAGAAATGTTAAAGAATAGCAAAAGACTAGCATCTTAGTAGGGAAGAGAGAAGCAGGAATAGTCACAATGCATCACTAGAAAAGCACAGTTTAGTTTTAATTAAAACAGAAAGTATTTGGCCATGTTTATGATGCACAGTCACTGTTATCTATAAAGCAGACTATAACATCAGATTGGATGCTGGCAGATAATAATGGTCTTTCACACAATTCTCTCTGAATTCATGGTTTGGTTTCCAAGTGATATCCTAGAAGTAATATTCCATGATGTGCTGTTGCAAACATCAGCTGGTATACGTGGATTGATGCCATGTATTTACTTGGGGGTTTCTGTATTAGTTGCAAATTGAAAAAGAAAACTGCATAAAGTTCCTTAATAAATATAGTGGGAGCTTGATTGAAACGTATTGCTAAAATTATTAAGTGCCCCAGAGAGTGACATTGTTGGCATTCTTGCTTCCATTTTCCTTGCACAGGGCTTGTAAAACACTTGCAAACACATTACTGTATGTAAACCACGAGGCTGTTTCTGGAACTCTGGCTTTATAGCCTAACAATTGATATTTACCTATTGAGATTGGCTCAGAAGATCCGATGGCAGTGAGGTAGAAGATAAACTATGACTATTTGCCCATAATATGAGAACAGCAAAATAGCTAAAGGCCTCTTTAAATATTCGTGGCATTAAACTGCTGTGACTGTCTCTAAGTTAAACATTTTGCTTTCATGTTAAGCAATAAAGTTTCTCTCCCAATCCAATTTGGGAAGAAGTGAACTGGGAGTTCTAAAGAAGGTCCTTTAAAAATGGAGGCAGTCAGATCTGATCCACAATGAACCCAATATGCCAAAAGACAACCTTTCTTCAGTATTTCTGTGAACATGTGTCGCATCTATAGCAGTCTATAAAATATGCCTTTGTGTTTGGATGCTGGCTTCAGAGCGGGGCTGTCATGTGTGTAAACCAATGGAATTCACTCATTGGCACACATGCCTAATCAAGAATCTTTTTGTTTTTGTTTTTGTTTTTTGTTTTTTTTTATTTTTTTTTAATTTTTTTCATATTTTATTAATTTATTTATTTTTAGTTTTCAACATTTACTTCCACAAGATTTTAAGTTCCAAATTTTCTCCCTATCTCATCCCTCCCCCCACCCCAAGATGGTGCACATTCTGAATACCCCTCCCCCTAATCTGCCCTCCCTTCTATCTCCCTCCCTCCCTTTTCTTATCCCCTTCCCCTTCAATTTTCCTGTAGGGCAGGATAGATTTCTATACCCCATTGCCAGTATATCTTAAGGAAATGAATCTTTTAAAGGATGAATGATGAATTTGTTTTTCAGCCCCAACTTGACTAGCAGGAAGTACCTGGGGCCTATATCATTAGTATTTTTGTTTTCTAAGCCTCAGGTTCATCTGCCAAATGTGACTGCAATATCTACTTTACAGGTTTTTTGTGAGGATCAAATGAGATAATATAGAACATCCAAACAGTCTTGTGTAGTTTTAAGATTTACTAGCTTAAAGCTGCACTAAGACTTTTGGGATCCCCTTTATATGTACAGCAGCTAACCCTCCACCCCATCCACCATACATCAGTCCCTATTTCCTTGGCACAGGTTTCTGATCTTTTACAGTCAAAAAAATGACCCATCAGCTTGTAGACAGGACCCCTATTACCAGTGGATTTCTGAAGACCTCGTTAGATGTGTCCTTTACCATTTACTGCCTTGATGACCAGTGTTCTGTATGGAGCTGAGGGGTATGTGTCCAAAGAAGTTAAATCCCCTATTTCCCTTGTTGTATTAAGGCAAAACATATCTTTTGTGACAGTTCAACAACCTGTGAATATTTCATGTAGTTCTGTCATTAGTGTTGCCTGCAGCACTGTCTCTGCCCCTGGTGCTGATATATTCAGTCCTATTTCCCTAGAGAGTTCCTATTTGCTGGGTACATCTACTGAGCAGTTGCTCTTCTTTCTTTCCGTTACCTTGTCTTCAGTTGCTATGTGGCCTCTTCCACGGTAAGAGAGGAGGCCTGGCAGGTCTTTTAACCCTTAGCCTCAGGGGCTTATTCAATTATTTTATAATATAAAACCTAGCTTATCTTGATTGACAAGCAGCCTAGGAAACCCTAAGGCATTTATGTCTGTCTGTTAAACTGACCTCCAATTCTGCCTTGATGACCACTCTGTGATCCTATCTAAAATCTAACTTGAGTTTAGAAAACTCTTTTCAACTCACTTCACTCCCTTCCCTCCAGTTTTGGTCCCTCTACCTAGGAACAAGAAGGAAAAAGACAGGATGGCAATAATGACCTTTGTGCTATTTCCTTCACAGGAAAAAAAAGTCCCCATCAAATACACACACACACACATACACACACACACACACACACATATATGTACAACACTTAGCTAATTGTAAAACATTCTACAAATGCCAACTAATATTTATAATGTCTATTCAATTCAAGAATTATTAAAATACATTGTGGGCATTGAAAAAGCTAACTCCTAGGGGAGAGACAGAATTTAGTCAAGTGTGTTCCTCTATCCTGACTGATCCCACATAGCACTACCATACTATATTTGTTTTGCTAGGTATATGGCATAGTGTCATAGCAAAGTACAGACTGTTGTCCTTGCAGTCTGAACAGTTTCCTACAAATGCCAACTCTTCTATCTCTCTGGACTTCTTTTCTGCCCTACAAAATTAAAGAGCTTGAATTAAATGACCTCTGAGATTCGTCCCTGCTCTGGAGTCCACGATCTTATGAGATGTTATGAAATGTAGATGATATAGTCCTTCCTTTGATGAGCTTTCATCTTAATTGTCCCAATCCTGTCCCTAGGATTTAACCTTATACTCTAATTCTTCCCAGGGAACATGCAGAAAGATCAGAGAGTCATAAAATGCTCTCTAATTTTGATACTCCCGTTATAATGTCAGGATGCGTGCTGGCTTTGTGACCTTCCTCAGTTATCTGTGCCATTCTGGGGTTGTTGTATTACCTGTAAAGTAGGATTTTGGATCATGTGCCGCCCTTGTGGAAATAAAGCTGAAAATAACATATCAGTTAGCCTAAATTGCTCATTATATAGTTGGAGAAAATGGGTCCTAAGGTGGACAGCGGGAGGGGAAGTGACTTAACCAAGGTCACAGTGGGTTAAGATGTATTCAAGCCCAAGCTGTCTGACTCTGAATTTAGCTTTCTACTTTCTACACTGTAACAATATTCTCCAGAAAAAAAAAATTCCCTACAGTGACCATAACCATGGAACAATTCCTCTCTGATGTGTCATTGTTTCAACAAAAATTTCTCCCTGATTTTTTTTGAGGCAGTCTTAAAGAGGAACATACTTTGTGGTACAAGTTCTCTGAAGAGTTTAAAGATCCTGTGAACAGATTAAGGGAAACCTGTTGGCTGACACTTATAAACTTGCAAGAACAGTTGTTATAGCATTTGAATTTTCCCTTCCAGGTCTTTGCCCAGATTGTGACTGATTTCTAGAATGCCCCTGCTTGTCATTTTTGCCTGTTGGAACCCCTATCTTCCTTCAAAACTCAGCTCAAATACCAACTAGCACACAAGCCCTATGATACTCTGCTAAATGCTGGTAATAAAATGCCAAACAAAAAGCATATAAATATCTGCCCTGTATCAGATTTCATTCTTCTGGGTAAAAACAACACTTAGGTGAATAAATTGCGCACACACACACACACACACACGTATGTATGTGTATATATATATATATATCTATATATATCTAGATATATATAGATATATTGTATATATGTGTACACATATATGCATATGTATCTATATATATGTGTATATATATATATATACCCACACACACACACACACACATACTTACACATATATAGCTGTATCTACAGATATAGATAAATATCTGGATAGATAGATTGATATGTAAATAGATCTATATTCCCAGAACTTAACAGACTATCTTGTATGCAATAGACATTTAATAAATAATTGTTGAATTAAATTAGATTGGATTCTCCCCCTATATTAATTATTTTTAAATCCAAAAGAAAATCCTTATGTATTCTGAGGATGAGTGTTGGGTAATTCTGTACCAGAGTTTGGCTAGTGTGGAAAAATATGTGATGGATATTATGAAATATAGTCTTCCCTTATACATAACAAAGTTCTTTGTACCCAGACTTCTTATTCTCATTTCATATAGTATATCCATGCTAAATACTGGAAGAATCTGACTTTGTCATCCTATGAAATCCCTAGTCTAAGATGACCCTCCAAAGAAGGGGATGATAATTTGTCTATGGCATCATCCTTGATATGCAGTCAGCCCTTAATACATACTAGTAGATTGCGTTATTGAATGACAATAAATAATGCAGACTGGTGTAGTGGAAAGACCATAGATTGGGCATCAGAAGACTACGTCTTGAATTTTGGCTCTGTTACTCTTAACTGGGTAACTTTGAGTCTATAACAATCATATTTCTGTATATAATACTATGATATGCAATACTATACTATGATGTGATATAATATAAACCATCATTATAATATTTCTAGACTTCATTTCCTCATTTGTGAAAAGAAGGTGCTAGGTCTTTAGCTCTAAATCTATGATTCTATTATCATATGACCCAATGAACTTTCTAGCTCTAAATGTATGGTCTTCCAGTCCTCTGAGCTTAGGAGGCTACTTGAGGCATATAGAGATTGCATGACATGCCTAGTGCAGACAGCTAATAAATGTCATCAGTAATATTTGGTTCCTCGTGGCTGTGATTCTATCAACTCCAATATGTTACTTTTGTGGCATACCTATATAGTCATGACAATGTAGAAGCAAACATTACAGTGTCCTTGCTTCAAAAATGAGGGGATTGGATTGGGTGATCTCTAAGGTCCCTTGCTCTTCAACTTTATTATCTGATGATCCCAGAATCTCTAGTATTTGGTGGCAAGATACAGGGGGTTAAGTGATTTCCCCTGGGTCAGATACAGGCTCCTCCCTCAAGTTGAAAGGACTGGTCATTTATTTGCACTTACTCACAATTTAATATGAATGCATGGGTAGAGAACCAAAAATTCTCTCAACCACAGCTGTGCCAATTTTTTTTTTTAATCACTGGCCTGACCTCTCATTTTCATTGAAAAGAAATGTAAATCAAACTCTTTTGATGACATAGCTTGGGGTATTATTTTTTTAAGTGAAAAGGGAAAACACTCTTACAAAGTCAAAATTTGAAATGTAATGTTGGCCAAAATCAAGAGCTCTGAATTGGGAGCAGAGAAGGCATCCAGGAAGACTGAGGAGAATTATTATTAAGTCATTGAGAAGGCAAAAGTTGGCTGGAGATTTAAACCAGAACAGGATCATTTTCTCCCTATCAGAGAATTAGGGTGGTTTGGCAGATTTACTGAAACCCTGACATATATAAAAAATCTGCAATGGTATTAGGGACCAGTTGAATAGTATTGAAATAATTTGTTTGATCATAGGATCACAGATTCAGGCCTAAAAGAGACCACTGAAGTCACCTAAGCCCACATGCCTCATTTTATAATGGTAAAAAGTGAGGCCCAGAGAGCTGTCACCTGCCCAAGGCCATCACCAGTGTAATATGTGGCAGAGGCAAGATTTGAACCAAGATCTTCCAGCTCCACATTCAACTTTCTTTTTGCTTTTACTGCACGAAATAGCTTACCTCATAGAACTGTGAATTTTTTCCAAATGAAAATGGCATGTCTCTAACATCAAGGCACATCAAGGGTAATAAGTATCACTAAGCATATTGTTTTTGTTTTTGTTTGTTTTTATGTTCTCTCTATCCCACATTGTGACTAGCACAAGTATTAGAGCATGATAAGGATAACTCTCTCTATCTCTCACTCTTCCTTCTCTGTCTCTGCTTCTCTCATTCACTGTCACTTTCTGTTTCTGTCTCTTCTATTCTCTCTCATGTATGATTTTATATATATATATATACACACATATATATACCCTCCATATAAATTGAACTGAATATACATGCATATGCATATATATGTGTTTATGTACATATGTGCATACACATTTACACATGTGTATGTGTATATATACATATATACACTACATATATGTACTTAACATAAAAATCCTAGTGGCTATAATTTTATCAACTCCATTATACTGCTTTTATAGAGTAACTATGTAATAGTACTAGAAGCAAATATTTGCAGGGTCCTTGTTTCAAAAATATAGGGATTGGATTGAAGGATGACACTCTCTCTCTCTCTCTCTCTCTCTCTCTCTCTCTCTCTCTCTCTCTTTCCACACACACACACACACACACACACACACACACATACAGACACAGAAGGAAGGCAGTGGACTTAAGAAGAGTTGGGAAGGCTTCCTGTTGAAAGTGGAATATTACTTAGAATTTAAAGGAATCCAGAGAAATCAGTAGTCAGAGCAGAGGAAGGAATGTATTCTAGGCATTGGAGACAGCCAGAAAAATGCCCAGAGCTGAGAGACGAAATTTTCTATTTGTATAAAAGCCAGGAAGTCAGGAAAATGTAAGAAGACTGGAGAGGTAGGAGGGAGCTAGGTTATGAAGGGCTTTGAATAGATAATAATGATTTTGTATTTGATCCTGTCAACAATAGGAAGCCACTGCAGTTCATTGGGGGAGGAGGGAGCAAGGAGAGGGTTGAACTGAGCTTTAGAAAATTCACTTTTTAGTGGCTGAATGGATGATGGATTATAGTGGGAAGAGACTTGAGGCAGGTAGATCCATCAGTCGCTATTGGAATAATCCAGGTGTGAGACGATGAGGGCTTACAACAGGGTGGTTGTGTCAGAGGAAAGAAGGGTTGTGTCAGAGAGATGTTGCAAAAGTGAAAATGACAGGTGTCGGCAACAGATTGGATATGAGGGGTGAGAGATAGTAAGGAGTTCAGGATGACTACTCATTTGCAATCTTGAATTGAACTGAATCAGGAGATCTTGGCTTTCCCCTCACCTGTGACCTTCAAGTATAGACTAGATAATTACTTGTCAGGGATGTTGCAGAAGGGATTGCCATTGAGGTAGGGATTGTACTAAGTGGTCCCTGATGCACTTCCCATCTCTGACATTCTGGTTGTACAGCTTATGGTCCACAGTTTGCTCCAAAAGGATCCTTAAAAAAAAAAAAAAAGATGCATTGTCAAATCTTTTGGTCAAACATGCAACTTATGCAGACTTTTGTTCCGGTGAGAGATGGGGAAGGAGAGGTCAAGTCACAGAGTGGGAACCTGTAGCCTCAAGGCCACATGAGGCCTTCTAGGTCCTTGGATGTGGCTTTTTGACTGAGTCCAAGTTTTACAGAACAAATCCTTTTATTAAGAGGATTTGTTCTATGAAGTTTGAATTCAGTTACAGGGCTGCACTTGAGAACCTAGAGGGCCACACATGGCCTGGAGGCCCTAGGTTCCCCACCCCTGAGTCAAGAGAAAGAGACCCTTGTCCTCTCTGTACTCTGCAGAATAGTAAGTAGCTTTATGTAGAAATAAAATAGTAAAAATTATATTTTAGCTTTGGTTTCAGCTTGAGTCATTTTGGATTCATTAACACATTTTATTTTCACATCCCTGTCATTTCGGTTTAACTTTGTCCCCTGTGATCAACTCTGGTCCAGCCCCCAGACTGAGCCTCTTATTAAAGGAAGTTTTTGTGTATTGGTCAAATGCCAATTCTTCAATGCAGTAGGAGTTATGGAGTTACAGAACTGCATTTTTCCTTTGTGGGCAAAATGCCAAATCATTTTGTCGTCAGAACAATGACAATGACAGATGGCAGCACCTCTTTCTAAGAGAGGGACCACCTTCAATATATCTGAGTTGATTACCAATACCATAGAATAAGCTGCTGCTATACCCATCTTCACTTTCTGATCAGAGCTAGAAAGATTCTTGGGATTGATAATTTCACAGGTTCCTATTTAGGATGTGAGCAAGAAGGAATTGGAAGACTTCACTCTATAAAATGATTCTTCTAAGGATTGTAATAGGTATAGAAATATAACCTCCACCTAATTGTAAGGGGGGAGGAAAATCTATTATTCGCTCTATAGGTAAATAGATGAGGACCTGTGATTTTACTAATAAAAGAATTCTCATCATGGGAAGTTCTTCTATTAATGCATAGAACAATACATCTGTAATTTGTAATCTCCAAGTTGCCTGGAACGATAGTTGATCATCTATGAAATTTCATTGATAGATTAAAAAAATTCTACCAAAAGGTATAAAAATAAGAACAGATGCCTATATTCCTAGCTAAGATCAAGAAAAAATGTACACATTCAATTGACTCTAGAGTGGGTCAGTCAGTTTAGCTAATTTATGTGTGAAGTTAGCAGCAAAACCTCCTGGGAGCTCAGGTTCTAAAATAATGATCTAACTGATTTCATGGAAGTAGTCATACAGTGAGGTGGAATGGAAAGCTAGACTTGGAAAAGTCATTTTTATATTAAGAAACCATGGACCACAATTTGTATAGTATTAAACTAATATGCTTCAGATGAAATCTGAAAAAAAAAAGATGAGTTGATTCATTTATCTTTCTATTTATTAAGTCATTTATTTATTTATCCATTCATTTATTTCTCTAACCATTAATTTATCTATCCAGCTATGTATGTATTTTCCCATGTATTGTTTATATCATGAATGGGTCTATCTGTTCATTCATTTATATAATATGTATGTATATGAATTAGGTGTTATATGTATATAATAACATACGTACATATACAATGCATTCACATGTATACGAACATAAGGCATATGCATATTATACAGGCATGTATTTATATGCACATGAATTTGTGTGCACTCTTATGCGTATGTATCTATATTTGTGAATATTTATCTAATGCATTTTATAATGTATTCATGAATGCATAATGTAAGCATATATACATATATAATGCATGCATGCACCTTCAAGCGTGAATTTCTTTTTTATAGTAATAATGACATGATTTGTAATTGAAAGATAAAATCTAGAGTATTTTTCCTCACCTAAATGACCCATAGCCTGAAATTTTAAGGGGAGATTACCCTAGTATACTGAGTATATGTACATATATACATATACACACATACATACATGTATATTTGGCTAGGCAATGTGGTTAAGTGACTTGCCCATGGTCACATAGCTAGTAAGTGTCAAGTGTCTGAGGCCAGTTTTGAACTCAGGTCGTTCTGACTTCAGGGCCAGTGCTCTATCCACTATGCCACCACTCCACCTAACTGCCCTTACTGAGTATCATTTTAACATGATAACAAACATGATTCCACAATGAACTGAGAAGTATCCATATTCCTGTATCCATCCTTCTATTTGACCATCACTGTCTTTCAGAGCTTGCATCGTTCTAAATGAGAGGTTAATAGAGGAACAAATGAGAAGCATACCAGATTCTATAAGCATGCCTGGGTACAAACCTCTCTATATTCTTTAATGTCTCTATGCACAATTTAATATCGGTCCTTGGTCTTAAAACTGATGAACTTTCCAAATGCATACGATCCTCCATACCATACGATCCTCAGCTGCTTGCAGGCGATGGTTCTGGATATGCTCCGGATTGAGAGTTTCATTGACTCATTATCCCAAGGCTGTCAGGCTCTTTTGCTTTCCCATTTACTTCCAAATGTATCAGTTTTCTAGTAATGTTGCTTTTACATAAGTAAATGACTCTTCCATTAAATAACTCATTTGCATACCTTTCAAATCTCAGCACTCCTAAGGTAATAATCACTCTGTCACAAAGTGCTGTTTCCAGGCTTGAACAACACCAAGCAGTTTGTCATGCTAGAGGCATATGGCATGAGCCACAAATGAGGCTGTGAGTCTCAAAGACTTCTGTGGAGGAAAACATTTTCCTTTTACTCAGTTTCTCTGCCACATGGCCTCCTTTGGAGGGAGTCATTTTAGTGTATCCTCCACCTAAATTACACTATACTCCAAATAAAATTTCACCAAATTACACAATTTTAGAATTCAAGTGACTTCTTAGCAAGCATCTAATCCAAACTATACCTAAAAGAGACACCCCACAACAACATATTTGGTTCTGTATTCACTTATCAGCATGCAGGGAACATACTATCACAGACCAGGAATTCTTAAACTTTTTTTTAATGTATCATGGACTCCATTGGTAATCTGGAAAAGCCTATAGATCTCTTCTCAGAATAATGTTTTTAAATACATAAAATAAAATAGATAGGATTTTTAAAAAATCAATTTAATAAAACTATCAGAATAGTAAGCGCACATTTTACAACTATATATGTATGTATAATATATTTGTATATATGGTTACATATGTGTGATTACATTATATATACCATATATTTAACTATCTATATATACATGCATGCATATGCATGCGTACATACACATATATAATCACAACCAAACACAATGCTAATATTGTACTCAGACACTGAAAAAAAAATTTGTTAAATGCACATTATGCATAACCTGTTAAACTTGGTGTTTGGGGATGATAGACATAAATATGCTATATCCTTGTCCTCAAAGAGTTTATAATTTATACGGAAGGATAAGACAAGAGCACAGATAAAATAATTCAAAGTACAAGATGCAAAACGCATGGGAGAGGTAAAAATTTTTGTTAGAATTGGAGAATTCGGGAAGGTTTCATGCATATGATAGCAACTGAGCTAGAACAGGGGTGGGAAACCTAGGGCTTCAAAGTCATATGTGGCCCTCTAGGTCCTCAAGTGTGGCCTTTTGACTGAACCCAAAGGGCCACACTTGAGGACCTAGAGGGCCACATGTAGCCTCAAAGCCACAGGTTCCCCATACTAGTTCTAGAACCCAAAAGATCACTATTGATGAACAGAGATGAGAGGAAAGGGGGGGGGGGGGGGGGGGGGAGAGGCAGGATGGTTTCACCAACAGTTCTAGAAAATACTCTTATTTTCTGTATTAGGGGATATTTTCAGAGGCATGAAGCAGCATGCAATAATGTAATGACTGCCAAACTTGGAATCAAAAGAAAACTAGGCTTGATTCTTATTCAGATACTTAGTTGTTAAACACAAAGCCTGAGGTTCCTCTATCTCAGTGTCCTTTAAAATGAAGAAAATAATATTTGTAGCATCCACTTTCCAAATTTCTTCTGAGTATCACAGGAAACATTGTACGTAAAGGTGAGATGGAACAAGTGTAGAAGGAATTCCATATTTGTTGTGATGTTAATTTTAGAGGATGTGTTTTCCCTTCTCTCAGAAATGACTCATAGGAGACTATTTTATTAAATTCTCCAGTTTCAATAAACAGTGTCCTTCAGCAAGGGAACAGGAGTAGAAGTAGGCAGGCAGCAGTGGGAAAATTAGGCCTTCAACCAAAACAAATCCAAAGCTACCTTCAATTCAGAAGCAACATTTTTAAAAGAATGTGTCTAAAGTTTACTGATTAGACTTCAGCTGAACCTAAATCCTTCATGTTCCAGAAATAGTCAATTTCTGTATGTTTCTGATTTATTAAATGAAAATACATATATCTCTTTTAGAGATGCAGGTCCAGGAGATTTAGTGCTCAAATACCTCGCCAGGCATAGCCTTTCTTTTCAACATCATCTATATAGCATTGAAACAAAGAGAACATAAACAGAATTGGCATTTAGCCCTTTAAAAGACTGCAAAGTCCTTGTCTCTATATCAAGTCAGTTGTTCATATAACAATTATGAAGTAGGTGTTATCAGTACTCAGTTTTTATGGAGGAGGAAAATGAGACTGAAGTGAAGTATCCATCTTCAGGGTCAAGGAGCCAATGTTATCAGAGGCAGGATTTGAACAGAAAATCTTCCCTGGCTCTAAGCCCAACAGTCTATCCACTGTACCAGATTGTTTCTTGGTTCTCAAAACAACTCTTTTAGGTAAGTGGTAAAAGCATTATCCTTATTTTACAGATGAGGAAACTGGGAATCTGGTAAATGCCTTTCCAAGGTCACATCAAGAAAAAATAAGTCTATCCAAGTCAATAATAATTTATGAAGCCAAATCAGTAAGTCCTCTCTTCTTTCCCACCCAAGATTTGCCTAGAGTCCAAGCTCATAGACATAAAGTTGAAAGGGAACTTGAAGGTCAGGGAGTTCAGGTTCCTCATTTTACAGGTGAGCTATATGTATCTCAGAGAAGTATAGAGAAGTTTCTAAAGTCACATATGTAGCAGCAACAGAGATGGGATTCAACCTCAGGTTCTTTGAATCCAGATTTTACACTCTTAGAAGTAGCCACAAAGTCAATTCGATTTGAAAATGAAGGTTCAGCACGTTTAGGAAAACCTTAGAATTTACTTCCCATTGACCTGCACAATTTACCAGTCTATGCTTTTCCTTCCACTCAAAATCTGATAGGTAACCAGAAATAAATTTATTGTTAGATAAATGTGTGTATAAAATATACACACATATACCCAACTGAAATAGATTTATTCATTGAAATATATATATATATACATATAAATAAAATCTGTCTTTATCTATATACACATATGTAGGTATGTATATGAAATATGCAAAATATCTATATAAATGAACATATAGTCTGAAATAGATTTATAATTGGATATGTCCAACTATATGTGTATGTGTGTTTGTGTGTGTGTGTGTATGATATATCCAACTATAAATCTATTTCAACTTATACATTTCTCTCTCTCATAATGGAAACCCTGCAAGTCTGGAGAGGGAGAGTCTCCATCTCCAAGATTAACCTTCACTTTTTGAAATTATTGTACATGTGATTGTTTTTTCCTGTTCACACATTTGTGCTGCCCGCTCCTGTGCTTCCAGCACAAAATTATTTGGGAAAAAAAATATGTTGTGGTTATATGAAAACGTCTCTGTCTTTCTCGGTTGCTGTCTCTGTCTCTCTTTATATATATATATGTATATATATATATATACACACACACACATATGTATATATATACATATATATGTATATGTATAGTATATGTATGTATATATTATATATAGTGTATATATGTATAGATAGATGTACACAAATACAAATATATATATATATAAAGATGCAGATAGACAGATAGATGGATAGATTGATAATAGATGGTTGATAGATACATGACAGAAAGATAGATAGACAGACAGACAGATAGATAGATAGTAGATAGATTATGCCAGTCTCTGAGATATGCACTGGGGATACAAATAAAATAAGCATTGCAATCGTTGTTCTCAAGGAGCTTATATGTTAATGAAGGAAGACAAGAAACACATAAGAGAATGTTCCTTTCATTACACCATGATGCAGTAACAGTTCCTTGTATGTCATATGTAGACTTTACATAGGATAATTCTGTTTTACTAGTGGCATACAACTTCTCTTCCAGAAGTATATCATCTTAGCAACTTAGAGCTTTCTGTAGTTCACAGTCACAGACCTGTGTGATGTTTTAATATCCGCTCCAGTAAACATTAATTAGATGCCTACTGAGTGCCAGACACTGTGTTGAGCACTGAGGTTACAATAAAGAAAGAAGGAGTCCTTACCGTCAACCAGTTTGCTATCTCAAGGGGAAAAAAAGCCCACAAGAGAAGGCAGGGAAGTGGGAGAGGTGGGACAGCAGGGAGCATCTTGTTCCTCAGAGTTGAAACCAGGCAGGACAGCCAATACAGAGAAGAGATAATATCATACTTCTTTTTCACCAAAAGTTATCTCCTCTTCTCTAATGAGGCAGAACATTAGTGCAATAACATTCCCTTGAATGAGAGTGTGTTAGGGCTTCCAAGAGGGCTTTCACTAAGTGACAAAATCAATTAATCTTTTTGACAGAAGTGCCCAAATTCATTTATCTATTATTAACATATTGAAAGCTAGGAGGAAGAGGAACTCACATTTTTATTGTGCTTTAAGGTTGAAAAAGACTAAGACTGTTCTCATGATAACCCTAGGAGACAGGGACAGCATTATTGATTCTAGTACTAACTAGATGTGGTTATGGTGTCTTCCAGAGAAAGCTCTAACTCAAATACCTATACTACTTGAGTGAATACCAAGTCACCCCAATTACTTTGCACATAATAGGTGCCCAATAGAAATTCAGTCAATCAATCAATAAACAAATAAATCAAAGGCATTTGTAAGAAGTTAAGAAAACAAAATGATATCTTAGCTGGTATCTAGTGGGTGATTTATGGGTGGACATGAAGATATGAATAATGTGGGATCTATACCATTAAAGGGAATATATTCACTGATGAGCTCACAGATCTGAAGAATAAAAACAATATTGTTTAAAACTATTTTTCTAATGAAGTCTTTATTATAGATCTTTTTAGACTAGATAGAGATCTGTATGACATTTTTTCCACTTTTAATCCCTTTGCAACTTTCAGAACCTGCCATATAACAATTCATAACAATCATAGCTCCCACTATGAGTCACTAAGAGACATCTATCTCCCACATTTTTCAATCAACATAAAACATTCTAGTGTCATCAACCCAATGCCTTTTTATAAGGCTAACTAGTTCCTGAACCACACTATACTGAAAAATAAAGAAGAAATGTTTACTGGAGCAAATGTTCTTTGTTCATAGGACAACTGATTTATTGTTAGAAGGAGCCATTTATTCAAGTCCTAGCTAAGAAACAAAGTGGGAGAATAGAATCTAATTTCTGAGTAGTCAGCAAAAAGAACATTTTGGATCCAAAAATTGGCAACAGAGATAGGCGGTGGGTGTGAGAATAAATTTTCTCATAGTATAAAGTTGAGACTTCTTCATTCTCTTTGCTCCCCTTTCTTTAATTTTATTACTCAATTAAAGAAACATGGAAGAAGTGAAGAAATGGCATTGAAACTCGCTTGGAATGTCTCTTGAGGTATTGAAGGAGAAGTGACTTTATGGCTGCCTTATTTGAGATTGTAAAAGGGGAAGTGAAGGTGGGAGTCGGGAAATGAGTTTGCTAGTATTATTGTAAAAGAGTTTGACATATTTGCTTTTAGGAACTCAGTCCTGCCCCATCACTCCTTTTGACATATGCATCATACATTTGTCACATAATATGCCATCATGATGCAAGTGGATATAGCAATAGGAAAAGAGAAAACAAAACCAGGCAAAGACAGACAATTGAGCAGATGTGAATTTCTCATTTTTTCACAGTAGAGGCAAGAAGAACAATTGTCAGCTAGTCGATAGATATTTATTAAGCACCTACTATATACGTGTCACTGTGCTAGGTTCTAAGAAAGCAAATAAAGGTAAAACAGTCCCTGCCCCATGGAGGTCATAGTCTAATGAGAAAGACAAGCTACATAAATAGGAGTTAATCAACAAAGGCGACAAACAATGATGGGGCTTATTATTAAAGCATCAGTAAATGGTAGATGCATACATAGACCTAAACCTGTGTTCATGAGCACATGCATAGCATGCGCACACACACACACACACACATATGTATATATATATATGTATATATATACAATGCATGCACAGATACATAGATGTTAGATATTATAGCATATATATGTATGTATATATTTATACATGTATACACACATACATATTGTGTTTAGGATTAAGGAGCTTATACTTCTGTGCTCTGCCCTGGCCAGATCACACCTGTAATTTGTGTTCATTTCTAGGTATCACATTTTAGCATAGGTATCTGTAGTGGGAAAAATCTCTTAACCTCTCTCCCCATTCAAACTCGCCTAATTTTTCCTTATAAGTTACTGAGACCATCCTCAAGTCTTCACTGGATGCAAAGACTAAAGTTTCAGGCCATTGACATCACTTTGGGGTCACCTCATACAAAGCAACAAACAGCAGCACTCCATCCTATGGTTCTCTGCTTTTTGGTCGATTGTTATGGGTAACTCAAGTAAGGGGGACTCCTTTAGCTGAATAGGCTTGAAGCCTTGCCAATGCTTTTCCTTTGCAGAATATTCATTTCTTGCTGTGGCTAAGCAAATTACTTTTTGTACACTGTTGAATGACCCACTTCTGTCTTATTTTGTTCCAGCATCAAACTGGCAGGAGTCTAGCCCAGATCAGAACAATTGACAAGATCTTGCAGAATTGGAAGAGAATGGGCTCATTGAAGTGGGGGATGCATAGTTCAGAGAAATAGGGCCCAGACTGACCTTCATGCTTTTTTCTGGAGGTGCTTTTGGTAATTCTTTTGGAGATAGTGTTTTCAAACTGTGTAGCCATTCACCCCTGGGGGATTAGAAAGGAAACTGCTCAAAGGTATTCTGAAAAGATTTAAAGTTATGTATTCTGTTCTTCGTAACTGTACCTTGAAGATAATTGTACTAAATAGAGCTTTAGTCCCTATAACTGTATCAGGCCACTCAGTCTGGAAATTTAAGACCTTCCAGCCTTCAGTAGGGGATTTCTTGAGAATTCAGTTTCTTTTCAATCAAGATAAGAGATTTTTTTGGGGGGGCAGATAGTTTGACAATGAGATTTTGCTCTTATTAGAAAAGGACAAACTCACATGAACAATTTGTGCCCTTCTCTGGCTGGGACTAGATGTTTTTGAATTGCTAATGGTCATAATCACCATTGATCAACAATGGCCATGATCACCATAATCATCAATGGTCACAATCACCAATCACAATTGCTTAAGGGAGGCCTAATAAAAGAATGGCCCTCCTGCCTTTAAGAGTCATATTTTTGTAATCTATTTGGTTTTGAATGACTTTAAAAAAAATTGAAACCCCAATGCTGATGATCCAGCAATTCTCAATCCTATAATTGTATATTGACTTTTCTGGCAATTGAGGGGGGTGACATGAGGGTCTCCAAGAGTGAGAGAATGAAAACCAATGAAAATCCTGGGAGTTTGGGTATTGTCTAACAACTATGCTGAAGGAAATATTTATATTTTTTAATTTGGAATTTGTATGGCCAACATGAATTTTTCCCTATGGATAGTTTTGGAATTCTTTGGTATAAGCCATTGGGAAGCATTTGAAAGAATAATGCTAAATTCTCATCAGGATCCTAGAGACATTTTCTGATTTGGAGAAATGAACAAATGTGTCAGGTATGCACAATTTAATTGGCTGAGGACTATCGAAGTTTTTGCCAATATATTAAATGTTTCAGTTCTCACCACCACAAATTTTGAACTGTAGTGTTTTCTCTGAAACTCGCAGTGAAGGAACTCTGAAAAACTGGAAGCTCAGATCTGATGGAATATTTTCCCAATTGGGATAGAAAAACGGCTACCGATTTCATGTGGGAGATAAGAGCAGATATATTGGTCCAGAGGAGTCTCTGGTTTTTTGTCTGTTTGTTTGTTTGTTTGTGTGTGTGTGTGTGTGTGTGTGTGTGTGTGTGTGTTCATTTTTTATTTGTTTGTTTTATTCAGTTATTCAATTATTTGTTTGTTTTCACCAACCAGGATGGCAGAGGCAGGCCCCAGAACTATCAACACCCATAGTACTTCCACAAAGCAGAAGAGGGCAGTGGCAAGGCCAGGCCAGCATCAACCTTCTGCCCAGACAGGCAAAATCAGGCTGGCCTAGTGGGTGGAGGAAGGCTCCAGAAGTGGCAACTGAAAAGTATTTGGGCCAGGCATCAATTTCCTGTTCTTAATCAAGCTTATCTTTAAGGTATACAATTTTCCTGCAGATACCCCATTCTGAGCATGTACTGTCACTGACATTTTGCCCCTACAAAAGGTCTTCCTCACTTAAGTGACTCTGCCTCTGGGTAGTTACATTTCTTTATGCTTCCAAATTGTGTGTTTGTCTGTTTGCATATGTGGGCGTGTGCATACCCACACTTTTGTTTTGCCTGATTGTTGTACCACATAGCAATAAAGCTCATGTTTTCACTAGCTTACCTAGAACCAATTTTCTGGAAAGCCTCAAACTTGGGTCATTGATCTAAACCAAGCCCTGACACCAAATAAACCATGTACTGATGGAGATAACTTTGATAATCTGCTGAATGTTGATATATAGGAGGTATAAAATTGGATGACATATGTTCACATAAAATATTTGTTAGTGCCTTTGTAGATCTCCTATTCAGAGTCCAAAGGATTGCCTGTTAATGCCACCATTCACTAAAGTCCAAAGACAAATGTACATATTACTTTATTCTAATTTCACAGATCTCCAATATACTACACAACTTCATCTGTTTAATTGTGATTAATACATTTCCCTCCATTTTTAACATCTAGACTGAAAAATGAAAAAGTAGTCCCTAGTGTATACCATTGAGTTCATAGCCTGCGGCTGTATGGAGATCCCACTGATAGTCACCCTCCAGCATATATATTCTGGGCAAGTGATTGGAATGGAGAGTGATCTGTGTCTGGAACTGATTAGAAAGATGACTGGGCTGGCTTGAATCTGGTGAATTGTACCTTAGTTTTAGTCATCCAAATCTCATCTCTTTAATGCCAATATTACTGTAGTTAAGATATTTGGCTTTACATCACAGGATACTATCATATTAGAGGAATAAAAATCATGATTAACTCAAGAGCAATGGAATGATACACATTGAGCATAATTAGGCTACTGCATAACACCAGTTATGGCATGGGTACAAGTTGTGAAAAACTCTTCTCAGGGACTCACATTAGCATAAAAAAAAGTTGAGGAAGATTAAACGCATGCCTATAATGTTACCACCAAGATATTAAAAGAACCAGGGGAAAACTTCCACTACATTAAAAGGAGCCTCAGTAGAGATTTTCTATAAGGACATGGTTAAGAATCATACAGGATGCAGAATCAGGAAGTTGTGCTCTGACTCCATGGAAGGTATATCTGTGCCAATGAAATCAAGGATCCATCAGTGACTGAAATGAAAGTATTTTTTTTTCCTTCATTTCATATAAACACTTTTACTCTGCAATAATGACCACATAGTTGATGAAGTAATTTGCATTTTCAACTTCATTTTTCATGACAGTGCTTTGATGAATTGAAGGATTGAATTTCAAGAAAAAAATCCACTAATGTGTGCCTATCCAAAATTCATATGTACTGTACCTTTTATGTAATGCAAAAAAAAAAAAGGAAACTGTCACTATACGTATTAAACTATGGTGCATGTTTAATTACAGACATGAACTTTTAAGTTACACATTAAAAAGAAATATTTCATTCCTACCTTGATAGAAATAAAAGCACTTTGAACATGAGACAGGCATAAAAATAAATATTACATTTGTATAACATTTGCATATTCCTTAGTATTGTTGGATCATAGGTCTAGTGCTGAAAGAGACATTAGAAATCAACTGGTAGAACCTAATTTTACAGAGAAGGAGACAGAGGCTCAGGTTAATTAAATTACCCAAGGTCACACAGATTGTAAATTCATACTTAGGATTTAAACTCAGGATCAATGAAAGTTCAGTGTTCTAGTTTTCATTATCTCAAAGGTTCATAAAGAGATCTTTTTATTTTATAGTTACGTGTTATAAAACTGATTTGCCATATTTGCCATAAGATGCCATGAGTAACAGGAACCCCAAAAAATCATCAAGTCAAACCTCCTCATTTTGTAAATCAGAGACTCAAGGCTTCCCAACTTTTTGTGAGAGGCTGTGACAGTGCAGGGATAAGAGAAGTTGATTTAGAAAAAGAGGCCTTGGGACCTTGTCTCAGCCCTGATTCTTGTGGCCTTGTGCAGGTCACTGTGTAACCCCCTGGACCTTATTATCTAAAGCGAATACTTAAATAAAACTAATTTAAATATAAAAATAATACTTCTTTATGTTATACTCTTTGTATTTTCCTCCAAAATATTGGTAAAAAAAGACAATTTAAGAAAGCAAATCCCAGTTGTATGCCAAATCTGATATTAATAATTAGACTTTCATATAATAAGATTTTAAAAAATCAGTTATGTAACATAAATTAACTTGTAAAACAGCAACACTAGTATTTATATTATGCCATCTTATTATTTCCTTTAATTTTATTTTGTGTTTTTTTTAAATTAAAGCTAACTTTGTTTTTTGTTTTTTGTTTTTAATAAGGCTATGAATCTGGCATAGAAAATTTACTTGGCACTACACTCTTAAGGACCATTTAAGCAATAGCAGTGGAACAGATAATAGCTAATGAAAACAATGAATTAAAAATAAACAAAGGTATGGTGTAAAATTTCACAAATAATGCAAAAATGATTATTGAAATTTTGGGTAATTAACTTAAGCAATATGACATGAGTTATAATGGAAAGCAGTGATCAACTGATGTTAGAGGCTCTGGGTACATGGGTTGAATCCTAGCTCTGAATTTGTACAAGTCACATAACTAATTTGTACCCCAGTCTCCTTGCCAGTGAAATGAAATTGGACTAGAAGGCCTTTCAGGTCCCTTTCAGCCCTCAGTCTCTGATCCTATGACATCATATAGATGAAAGTGCTATTTAGCTTAAATTATCTCCCATTAAAGGTATACTTTAATTCCTCCTAATGTCTTCTATGAACATCCATCTGAATTCCTGAAGGTAATGCCACCAAATTGCAAATGCTACCTACCAAAGAGGAAAGGCTTTGAATAAGGGCTGAGGTGTGTGGAGACCTATGTTTGTTGATGTAGGTGATGTATATTCAGTGTCTTCCATTTAACAACTTGGAATCAGGCTTACATTTGAGAGGAAATCAGTAAGGTGTTTTGCTACCAATTAATGTACCATTGAGAAGCTTTCAGTAGAGTCCTAGTTGAATATGGAGAGGCTCATCCTCAAGATTGACCAGCGGGTGATTAATTTTCAGCCAAGAAATTCATACAGACAGCGTACTAGGGCATGAAGGTGCAATCTGTGTTGGTGAATTGAGTCCCCACAAAATCACAAAGCCTGACTGTATTCTAGTACTGAATTACCCAGTGATTTCCTTCCCCCACCTCCATTTCACAGTTAAAGTGTTTTTTTTTTTAATTTACAACCAAATTACCTTCTTTTAATTGCAAATGCAGGTGTCAGTTTGTAAAGTAGTTATAGGTTCCCCTCTCCCTTCCCAGCTTTTGATGAAGACAAGGTTCAGTCTTACTAAACTACATCTGAAGGAAATTTCCACATGAAAAGATATGTTTGTGATTTCTGGGAAGTTTGGGTTCTTTTAGTATCTGTATACTTGATGGAATTCTAATAAATACTTCATGATTTTATACTCTGTTAGTGTAAGTTACATGGCCATTTTTTTATAGAATTACTGAGTTGAAAGTTTTCATGTTATTAAAAAAAAAGTAAATTCTCTTCTGAAGTACAAAACATAGAAACATCCAACCTCAGATATGGAAGAAGCTTGATAGCCATCTGGTTAAACCCATATCCAATAAGAATCTTTTGTATGACATTCAGACCTTGCTTATAATGTCAAAAGAAAGAGAAACCAGAGTCTCTCAGTAAATTTGTATGGCAGTCTAAATTGCTTGTTTTATTTTGTCTTCTTTCTCCCTTATATAGGTTGTGTATATTGCCCATGTAGGTATGTATATTTCCACATGGAATATCTAAATGCAGCTCATGGCAAGGTGTGGATATGTTTATAAGTTTATGTATATGCATATATGTGTATACACACAATATACATACATATACACATATGTGTGTATGTATGTATACATATATGTACATGTATGAAATCTTGCCCTCCCTTTTCCAAGGTAGACTTTGTTCTTGTATGGAGGGGAAATGAGAGTGGAGCATGAAGCTAGTTACACTATTTTCTTTTTCTGGGGTGGGGAAGGTAAAAGGAGGACAGGACTAGAATTACATCCATTTTTCTCCTAAATACTGTTGGTCTAGTATAATTTCTTTTATGTTCAAGCCACTTTCTTGGTTGCTGTCTCATAAAGGGTAAAGGGTAAAGGGTAAAGGGTAGTTCATGCTTACAGTCATAGGCCTTGATTCCTACCTATCAAGTGCTAGTTACACGAAGAGCCATCAAAAATAGTAAATAGTGAAAAAAAAACAATTTATTCAAGCAGATAAAAAAATATAAATAAGAGAAGTTATATAGACTAGAATAGATCAGAAAATACATGGATGGAGCAGATGAATGTTTTAACCATTTTAAGCAAGTCAAGATCTAGTTCCATTAAAAGAGAGGTCCTCATTAGACCCCAAGTCTCTTTGGAAGCAAGCTGGAAGGAGACTGTTTTTTTCTTACATGTCTTCTTTATAAAATGAGCTTTCTGTTCATCTGGCTTTCCCTGGAGATAGTCTCTCAGAATACCTATTGTGCCTCCAACAGCAATGAAGATTTTATTTCTTTTCCAAAACTCTTGAACCATCTCTGCCCTGTATGCATGCAGGCATGCAGCATGGAGTAATCATTCTCTCTACAATGAGGAGAGTCTTAAGCAAATGCTCCAGGCATTAAACATGGGTTATACTTACATCAAACCTAAATTCTCCTCTTCCAAACTTTCACCCTAAACTTTTAGTTTTGCCCTCTGGGTCCAAACAGAAGAAGTACTAACCCCTTGTTCAGGTGACAACCTTTCAAAATTTGATGATAGCATTTATATCTCAAGTCTTATATTTTCTAACCCTCTTATCAACTACCTGCTCCTTCAGCTGTTTCTCATGTGATGTGAAATTAGGGCCTTTCACCATATCAGGTACCCGTATTTGAACATTTTCTAGTATCAAAGTCCTTCTTAAAATCTTCAGCCCTACTGATTTCCTTTCTTTGCAGACATTACGGGACTGTGGTTGTGGAACAATGCAGACGAGGTCTTAACTTTTTCAGTGTGGTGTTTAGTTTTTCTGAGTTTTTTTTTCTTTCCCTTTTGAAAAATATGACTGTTATGGATTGGGGAAATGATTGTATAAAGACATGTAACATAAAAATAGAGATACTACTAAATTATTTTTAAAGTAAAGGCAAAAATAGTAACCAGAACTAAATAAAATATTATAAATTTTGTACGAATAGGGTATATATAGCCAGATTGGTACTAATTTACAAAATTGTTCTGTCTCTTTGGAAGTCATTATGTTACAGAGATAAAAGAAACCCAAAGTTACAGGTTTAACATTCTCAGCCCAAAGGTGAGAAAACTAAGACCAAATGATTCAGAGATAATTGTCCAAGATTGTATATTAAGTGGTGAAGAACCAGGGTTTCAACTCAAGCCCACTGACTCTACAGGAAATTCCTACCTATGTGACCTTGGGGCCAGCCACTTAATCCTGTTTGCCTCAGTTTCCTCATCTGTAAAATAACGTGGAGAAGGAGAAGACAAACTCTTCCAATATCTTTGTGAAGAAAACCCCAAATGGGGTCACAAAGACTCAGACACAAGTGAAACATGAAACAAAAACATCACTGACTGCAAATGCAGCTTTTGTTTAATTACATTTTGTTGTTTGTCTCTTATTATGTCCTAGGTAGATATTAACTTTCTTTGATGCCATATCACTTTGCTAATTCATATTGAATATAAAATCCACTAAAACCTTCATCTCCATTTGGTAATATGATTTTTCAATAACTTGGGTATTTTCAGATATTTGATGTATGCTGGGTAGACCCTTCCTAGAATGTCATCTCTACATCTGATGTCAATTCTTTTTAGTATTTGTTATTTTCAGTGAGAATTTGTAGATATCACCTCCAATCCATTGTCTGGGAAGAAAATGTTTAGAGCAATTAATATCTACTGACTTCTACTTTCTTGGGAAACACTGAAATACCAAAACTGTTTTTAGGAGAAGATAGAGGTGTTTTAGGAGCTAGAGGAATCTAGATGTCCAGAAACAAGTCAGCCATGCAATAACAATTACCAGAAAGAGTACTGATGAAGAAAACCAAAGGGAATAATTTATAAAGTACCCCATCCAGGTTAAGATTTCACAAAAAGACTGCCAGAATCCTGCAGAAGGCCTACAAGGAGACAAGCCAGGATACACGGAAGGCATGGTGCCGAGCTTCCTGGATATGCACCCAGGGAGCCTTTCAGCTCCAGAGTTATTATAGGAGAAAGGTCCAGAGCAGTGCCTAGTGCAAAGCAGTCCTATAGCTTCAACAGTAGAATGGCCCTGGGCAATGCAAAGCAAAGGCGGATCCTAAAGCCTTCATAGGTGAAAGTATCCAAGCAATGACTAGTACAGGCTGGCCTTGGAGCCCAGGGACGTTCACGTAGATGATGAAATTGACACTGGCATTGCCAGAGTTAGCTCATTGTTCGGGAGGCTCTGAAGGAAAGCATGGGAAAGAAGAGGTATTAGACTGCCTACCAAACTGAAGATCTACAGAACTGTTGCACTGACCTCTTTGTTGCATAACTGTGAAACGTGGATAGTCTACCAGCACCATGCCAGGAAACTGAATTGCTTCCATTTCAATTGTCTTAGGAAGATTCTAAAGATCACCTAGCAAGATAAGGTACTGAACACTGAAGTCCTTTCTCATGCTAAATTGCCATGCATTCAAACTCTGCTGCAGAGAGCACAACTCCAATGGGCTGCCCATGCTGTTTGAATGTCAAACACACGTATGCCTAAAAAACTATTTTATGGAGAACTCACAGAAGTCAAGTTCTCATATGGAGGTCAGAAAGGGCAATACAAGGACACTCTCCAGGTCTCTCTGAAGAACTTTGAAATTGATTGCATGACATGGAAGACACTGGCGAAGGAACTCCCAGCATCAAAGAAGGTACTTCAGAATTGCAGTAGCTCAAAAGAAACATGAGATGTGCAAATTTCGAGACATCTCTGCTCCAAATGTTCACATGGACTATTTGTGCCCAACCTGTGGTAGAGCCTTCTGAGCTTCTATTTTTCTGATCAGTTATAGTCAGACACATTATACCTTGACTTCAACATAGTGATGTCATTTTGGTCCTCTTCAAGAATGTAGGACAATAACCAACCAACCAGCAGTGGGAAATACTCCGGGAACAATATCTAAGCAATTCACCACCAATACAACATTCTTGCACCCTGTGCTTAAGCCTGCAACCCAACCTTCTGAGCATAAACCAAAGCAGGAGACAAAGCCAGACAATTCCTGCAGAAGTTTGTCCCCAAATTGATCCACAAAACTCAAGACAATAGGACCTTCCCTTACAATACAGGAGTATAATAGCAGAGTTTGAAACAAGCAGAAGCCCCCAACCCAGAAACTGATTCTGGAAATCTAAATAAACAGAAGATAGCACCAGACACAAAGAAGGAATATCTGGTGGGATAAAATCCTTGGTAGGAACACCAAGGTATAAGACACCAAATAAACAAACCCAGAAGAAGAAAATAAGTCCACATCCAATAAAAGTAGAATCAATAAAAATAAAATGTTGCCCCTACAGCTAACATATCCTGACCACGAGGATTAAGAACACCTAGAAAACCTAGAAGAAAAGGAAAAAAAAAAGATATATAAATCAAAATTTCTAGGGAGGATAAAACAAAGTGCAGCAAGAGGAAAATAAATGGGGCTATATGTCAAAAACAGACTATTTCATTTAAGGAGCATAAGTGTTAGGAAAACTTCACTTTCAGCAATTTATTTTTATTTCTGAAGAGGTGGGTACAGGAGCAAAGAAAGGAAAATTTGCAAGAGGAGAGAATGGGTGGAGATACACAATTAACAGTAATACTGTGAATATGAATGGAATAAACTCACCCATAAAACAAAAGAGAATAGCAGAATGGATTCCAAAATAGAAAGCATGTATGTTTATACCCACACACAAAGAAGAAAGAAAGGAAGGGGGAGGAGGGGTGGAGGGAAAGAGAAAACAAGAACCCAGAAGAGAGAGGGGGAGAGAGAGAGAGAGATTTATGTGTGTGTATACACACATTGATTTTTCATGGATGTCGGTTTTGGAAACATGGATTTATGACAACAATTCAAAACAATTTCATTGCCACTAGAAACTACAAAAAAAAAATTCTCCTCAAGGAACCTAGATTTATTTAGCAATGTAATTTATATAAAAAAAGACTAAAAATTTTGAAACATATTACCTATAGCAAAAAATTGGTACTTACTGAATACCTATTAACGTATGACTTGGTGGCTAAAATTCTGCATCTAGAAGCTTTCTTTCATAACCTGACAGATGATACATCCACATACTACAAATATATACCTCAAAATATCCTGTAGAACTGAATCAATAAACTGTCTTGCAATAGAACCATTATCATAGGCCAAACTATTTCTCAGAACTTCACCAAAATAATATTGATCAGAATGTTTTAATAGATGTCACCATAAAAAATATCCATAATCTTTGAGCTTCATGGTTTAAAAAGGCTTTCAAAAAATAGAGACCTAGTAAAGGAGATCAAAATTGTGTGGCAATAAGATAAAGTGCATATCATTCCTGTTTTCTTTTATGAACCATTACATGCATATTGTCTACGATGATTACAAGGTCTACATACAATTGTCTATAATGTTCCAAAGGATGAGCTCATGTCTTTATGCTTCTTCAACTACAAAAAGCATTTTAACCACTTACACAAGAGTCTGTAAAAATAAATATAAAATAACAATGGCAGGATAATGAATTGCCCAGGAAGATCTTCATCAACCCTATTGGGGTGAGCTGTGGGGGGAATAAGGAGAATAAGAAATAATAACCAGAGCAACAACATTGACATAGGCCTTTAAAAGTTGCCACCAGTTTATAGTTCTCATTTGAAAATCACAATGACCCTTTGAAATTGGTACTGTAATGTTTATTATACCCATTTTATAGGTAAGGGAACTGAGTCCAAGAGCTCCTTAATGATTTGCTCATGCTCAAGTAATTAGTGTTATATGTGAAATGTGAAAAAGATACTCCTTTCTGTCACTACAGAAAGTTTATTTATATATAACTTTTTAAAGTTACTTATCATTTGAACTTCAGAAAATCTTTAATTACTTAACTTCCTTTCTTTTGAAATGAAGACATAAGTTTTCCAGCCTATACAATATGAAAGCATATTAATAATCAATGTCTACATTTCAATGTCCTCATTTAAAACCTAGGGCTGGCTATGGGCAAGGGTAAGTGTAGAAGAGAAATGCCTAGGAGTCTTTCAGAGAAGTAGATTCAGGAACCCAAAGAAGCTGGTGAATATTTTATATGGCTTAAGGCTCATTGATGCATGCACACACACTCACAGTTAGACGCTCTCGCGTTTCTTGTACAAAGCATGCATTACTCTTTTAATTTGTCAAAATTGGGTTGGGACAGAGAGTAAGGGACAAGTATAAACTGCTGGCACATGAAAGACAGAGGAAAAAGATTTGGCTCAGGTCCAATTGCCATATGCTTTCAGTTTCAGCTTCATCCATAAATTATATTTCAACAGCTAGTCATTGTGAAGGTTAAGCTTAAATTGTCAGTTTGCAAACAGCCTTCAGGGAAGACTGAAATGTGACATACCAATTTAGAGAGGCACCTCTGTGCAGTGGAAAGTTCACTGGAATTCTTTGACCTCACTCATTCTTGGGGAACCTTGTTGGCTGTCCCTCACTGCATCAGGTGTGAGACCGTGTTGTTGTTCAGTTGTTTTTCACTTGTGTCTCCCTTTTTGTGACCCCATCTTGGGTTTTCTTGGCAAGGAAATTAGAGTGGTTTGTCATTTCCTTCTCAAGACAAATTTACAGATGAAGTAACTGAGGCAAACAGAGTTAAGTGACTTTCCCAAGGTCACACAGTTGTTCAGTGTCTGAGGCCAGATTTTCACCAGGAAGATGAGTCCTTCTGACACCAGGCCCAGCACTCTATCCACTGCATCACCTAGCTGCCCTTGTGAAACCATGATGTAAGAGGAAAATCCGTGTCCTATAAGGCCATGCGACTTTGAGAAAAAGGTCATAGTCTTTGGCCATTTTCCATTGTTCTTTTGTTTTAGGTGAAGGGAGTGAAGTGTAAATGCTCTCTATGAGGGTGCCCCAGCATCCTAGAGTTCTAGAGCCTGACTTCCAGGTAAAGTTTTGCAGCCAGCCACCATTGTTTGCCCTGAAGAGGAAAGGATAATCTAATAGACCTAGGCCAGTGGAAGCTGAGATGAAGATTCATCTAATAGTCTGGCTACATCTGGCCATGAACTTGGTGGGATCAATGCTACAAAGAAACTGGGCTAAGTTTTGAACCTATCCCCTTGAGAATAAGGTTGTATAGGAGACTATGACCCAGAGGTATTAGGAAAAATCTTTAAATGTTTATTCTCATAACATATTTGATCCTTGAAGTAAATACACCTTTATTAAATAAAGAAACAAACAAGGAGAGAGAGACAGAGAGATAAAGAGAGAGAGAGAGAGACAAGGACAGAGACAGAGACAAAGAGAGACAGAGAGATGTATTTTGGGGCATCTAGGTGGCACAGTGAACACAGTGCTATTACACCTAGAATCAGGAAGACCTGAGTTCTCATTGAGCCTTGGACACCTACTAGCTGTGTGAACCTTGTCAAGTTATTTAACCTTTGTCTGTTTCAGTTTCCTTATTTATAAAATAAGAATAATGATAGCAACTACCATCTAAGGTTGTTGTGAGGATCAAATGAGATAATATTTGTAAAGTGCTTAGCACAGTGCCTGGCACACAGTAAATTTCTATAAATGTTAATTATAATTTTAGTAATAATAATTGTAATTACAATTATATAATATATAGTATCTATAATTTTATAATATCTAGAACGCATATGATCATATAACATAAATAGCATATTATATCATTTCAGGCATGTCTGACTTTTCAGGACCTGATTCAGGGTTTATTTGGCAAAGATACTGGATGGGTTTGCCATTTCCTTTTCCAGCTCATTTTACAGATGAGGAAACTGAGGCAAGCAGGGTTAAGGGTCTTGCCCAGGGTCATACAACTAGTAAGTCTCTGAGGTTGGGTTTGAACTCAGGAAGATGAATCTTCCTGACTCCAGGCCCAACACTCTATCATCTATGCCACTTTGCTGCCATATACTATAATATATAACTATTGTTATTATAAACATAGGCATAGACATAAATAGAGGTAGTGATAAGGAAAGGTAGAGACAGAGTTAGAGGTAGAGATATATAGAAATGGATATGGATAGATATAGATTATATATACATATACATACACATTATATTATATATGTATTATATATTATGTACTATATTATATATCATATATATATAAAATTATATATATATATATATATATATACAGAGAGACAGACAGACAGACAGACAGACAGAGAGAGCACACTATGCCTGGAATTAGAGGATCTGAATTCCAATCCTCCCTTTACTACTTACTTTGTTCATGACCTTGGGAAGCCATTCACCTTCTTCTAGATTCATGAAAAAGAATTCCATTGAGATTCTGCTAGGTATTATATACTAACATCCAGGACAGTTCTTCCTACCTTAACCAATTCAATTCCTGGCTCACAGTTTTTCTCTCCTTCCCAACTGACCTCATGTTCGGGAACTTCAATAGATATATTGATCATCCCTCAAACACTGTAACCTTTCAGTTAATACTTTTAATCTTGTCATCAACTGCGAGAGATCCACATCCATGTTTAAGAAGTCTGAGATTTCTTTATCTGATCATTATCAGTTATCCTTTGAACTCTACCTTCAACCTCCTAACCATTTTCTTCATCTTCACCATAGCCTCTACCACTCAGATCTTTGTCATACCATCTGAGCCTGGACAGACTACTCTCTGCACTCGCTTTACCTACTTGTCCTGTCACTGATCTTACCCTTCTAAGCCTCAGCCCTAGGTTACTCCCACCATCTTTAGCCTTCATTCCTACTCAGATGCTGTGAAATAAAAGTGGAGAAAAAATCACAAAACTGATTTGAATCCATATAAATTAATCTATGCTATATAATTTCAACTGGCGATCCTTTTATACCTCTCTAATCAGTTCACTCTACCATTCTCAGCAACTTTTTCAACTCTCCTCAAATATTTTAATTCGTCTTCCCATCTCTTACTCATCTTAGAAAATTGTCTTCTATTTCAATGAAAAAGGGCCATTCAATTAGTCTATTTCTTCCTTCTCTCCATCTCACATCAGTCAGATGCTTTCTGGCACTATATCCTCCTTCACCCCTGTCTCTCATGAAGAGGTGGCTGTTCTCCTTGCCAAGGTAAACCCCTTTTCATGCACAAAAGACTTCATTCCACTCCATTTTGTCCAGCAGATTGGTCTCTCCATCATCCTTACTTTCTTACTAATCTTCAATCACCCCTCTTCTACTGGATGCTTCCCTGCTACTTACAAATATACTCCTTCCTCCTCTACTTTTTAAAGACCTTTGCCATTGTTGTGTCATTTTTCAGGCATACCCAACTCTTTGTGACCCCATTTGGAGTTTTTTTTGCAAAGATGATACTGGAATAGATTTTGCCATTTCCTTCTGTTTATTTTACAAATTAGGAATCTGAGGCAAACAGGTTAAGTGACTTGCTCAGGGTCACACAATTATTAAATGTCTGAGGCCAAATTTGAACCCAGGAACATAAGTCTTCCTGACTGACGACCTGAAAGCCTATCCACTGCACCACCTACCTTCCCTAAAAACCCTTATTGGGTTCCTTAATCCTTGCTAGCTATCATCCTATATTTCTCCTCCATTCTTTTACTATATTGTTCAGAATGCTTGTCTACCTTCACTTTCTATACTTGTTTTCCTCTCATTCTCTTTTCTTTCTGTATTGTGACTTCATCATTCGACTGAAAACTGCTTTCTCCAAAGTTGCCAATGATCTCTTGATCAACAAATCAAATGGCCTCCATCATCATTACTCAATGCAGCCCTTGATCCTATCATCATTCTTTTCTTCTTGTTACCCTCTTCTCTCTAGGTTTTTTGATTCTACTCTTTCCTCCTCCTAATCTGACCAATCCTTGATCTCCTTTGCTGAATCTACATCCAGATCTCAGCTCCTAAGTATGGGAATATGCCAACCCTTAGAACTGAACTTCTTCTCTTCTTCAGTGCCAATTCACTTGGTGATCTTATCAACTCCCCTGGTTTCAATTATCATTTCTAGGCAGATAGTACTCACATCTATTTATCCAGTTTTACCCTCTCTCCTGCCCTCCTATCTTGCTTGTATTTCCACCTACCTATTAGGCATTTCACACTGAATATCTTAATTGCTACATATTCATGTCTTAACTCTTGTCTTTCCCTTCAAACCTCTGCCTACTTATAACTTGCCTATTACCGTTTAATACACCACCGTCTTCTGAGTCAGCCAAGCTCTAAATTTAGGTGTCACCCTCAATGTTCTAATCTCTCCTCTGTCCCACATCCAATCAGTTGTCCAGTTCTTTTAATTCTAACTTTATAACATCTCATATGAATTCCCTTATCTACTCTGACACATCTCACACCACAGTGCAGGCCCTCATCACCTCATACCTGGACTATTGCAATAGCTTTCAAAGATTATACATCTAGTATACATATTAGAGATGGGACTTAAACCCAAATGGTCCTACCTTCAAGGTAAGTTCTCCAGCCATTCCACCATACTGTCCCTGCTGCATCATTAAGACAATGCATGAAATATTCATTTCCCTTATTCATCAAATTCAAGTTTCTCTCACTTTCAAAATCATTCAAGTCAGAATGGATAATCCTGACTTGCATTCCCTAACTCTCCTGCTTTTCATTCCCTAGGCTTCCCACCTCCAGTAATTATACACCCCCATTTGTATTTCACCCCAATTCTTCAACTTTGCTCTCATTTTCTGGTATAGATTGCCATTCCTCTGCTATGCTATACCCTCCCATTCCGATTGTGGCCAGTATGATGACTTCTTCAACCCAAATCATTTAATAATAGAAGTCTGGGGTGGCAGGTTTAATACCATTCAACCCTCTCAAAGAAGCCTTTTACTAAATGGACTTGCAGGTCAGGAGAGGAGTGAGTGGTTTGACCTACAGTTACTGAAATCAGTGCAATAAATAGAACCTTGGCTTAATGTATTCCTTCTGAATTTCCTTTCCTCACATCTGACTTTCAGGCAAGTGCATACTTTCTCACAGTGAGTTGAGTCCTTAATATTCTTTACTCCTTAGAGTACAACTTAAACAACCTAAAGAGCATTACAGGAATGTTTCTTTTCAAGCACTATACAATTGAAAAAGCAAAATTGCAACCCCTTTGGGGACATGCACAGTTTCCAATTCCTTTACTTCACTATTTAGAAAAATATAGGAATGAGGACCTCTTGAGCAACAAATGCTGTTGCTATGATGCTTGTGCAAACACACACACACACACACACACTCATTCATGCACATACACTTACAGTCACATGGCCAAACGATCATATTTTTAGCTAGTCTAAGATCCCATTTGTGTTTTTCTGGAGTACCAAGGGTTTCATTTTTCATTTTTAAAAAAGTGTTTATTTGTTATTATTTTCAAATCTATATTTATACCCACAAAATTAAGTGGAGGCTTGAAGGAGTTACTTAGAAAATTCAAGTAATGTTCAATTACATGAATATTTTAAGAAGCAGATTGACTTAGGTTATCATTTAAAATCTCAATCCCCTTTCAGGATGTCATCAATTGAAGCAGCTTGATGGTGCACTATATAGAATGCATTGGCCTTAGAGTGATGATGGCCTGAGCTCAAATCCTGCAACAGACACTTGCATTGTGAAGCTGGACAAGTTATAACTACTCAAGCTCAGTTCCTCATCTATAATATGAAGATAGTATTAGTACCTGTCTCATTGGTTATTTAAGAGATAATCACATGTAGAACACTTTGGAAAACTGAATGTGCTATATAAATATTAGATATAATTTTAATATATTTATTTACTTCATTTAATATTTCACAATAATACATAAAATTATTTTTTAAATTTTGAGTTTTAAATTTTTTTCTTCTCTTCTGCACTAGTCCCCTCCTTGAGAAGACAAATGACTTTATATCAATTATATATGTGAAGTCATGCAAAATATATTTCCATATTAACCATGTTGCAAAAGAAAACAGACATAGAGAAAAATAAAGTAAAAAGGTGTGCTTCAATCTGTATTCAGAGTTTATTATTTCTGTCACAGTTGATAATATTTATAATACTACTTTTACTGTGTACAAATACTCTTGGTTCTGTTTGCTTCATTTTGTATCAATTTATATAAGTCTCAGTTTTTTTTTAAACATCTTGCTCATCATTTTTATAACACAATAGTATTCCATCATAATCATATAGCATAACTTACTCAGCCATGGATTCCTATGCTTGTTAGTGTTTTTAGTATGAATGGGCATTTTATTTTGTCAAAGACTTTTTATAAATATATTGATACAATCTTATGATCTTTATCATTTTTATTGATATGCTCATACTAACATGGTTATGCTAATAGTTTTTTTTTTTTAATATTGAAAAAGCCCTGCATTCTCAGTATAAATTTCACCTGGTCAAATAGTATGATTTATGCTAATAATTTTTTTTTAATATTGAAAAAGCCCTGCATTCTCAGTATAAATTTCACCTGGTCAAATAGTAGTCTTCTTGATAGTATTTTATTTAAATTTTTTAGTTATAAAAAACTATATTTGAGTCATAAAAGGAGTTTGTTAGAACCTCTTATTTACCTATTTTTTTTCAAATAGTTTATATAGGATTTGGATTAATTCTTCCTTAAATGTTTGGTAGAATTCATTTGTAAATCCATCCATTCCTGGGGATTATTTTTTTTCCCTTAGGGAGCTCATTTATGACTTATTCATTTTTTTTTCTTAGGGTTATTTAAGTATTCTATTTGCTCTTTTAATAATCTGCTATTTCATATAGTTGTAAATATTCACCCATTTCACTAAGATTGTCAGTTTTGTTGGCATATAATAGGGTAAAATAACTCTTAATAATTGCTTTAATTTCAACTTTATTAGTGATGAATTCACTTTTCCATTTTGTGATACTAGTAATTTTATTTTATTTTTTAAATCAAATTAACTAATGGTTTATCTATTTGTTTTTCCCCATTAAACCAGCTGCTATTTTATTTATTAGCTTGATTTTTTTAACTTTCAAATTTATTAATCTATTTTTTTGATCTTCAGAATTTTTATTTTGCTATTTAATTGAGGATATTTCATGTTTACTTTGTCTATTTTTTTAATTACATACTCTAATTTATTGATGTACTGTTTCTCTATTTCATTGATGTGCACATTTAGAAATATAAATTTACCTCTAAAAATTACTTTGGTTGCATCCCATAAATTTTGGAATGCTGTCTCATAATTGTCATTCTTTTTAATGAAATTTTTTATTATTTCTATTATTTGTTCTTTGACCCACTCATTCTTTAGGATTATATTATTCAGTTCATTATTTTTTAATCTGTGTATCTCTGGCCTTTTATTGAAGTATTTTTTATTGCATTACATTCTAAAAGGGGTACATTTACTATTTTTTTTCTGCATTTAGTTTCAAGGGTTTTTTGACCTACTATATGACTACTTTATGTAAAGGTGCAATATACAGCTGAGAAAAAAGTAAACTCCTGTCTATTCACATCCAGTTTTCTTCAGAGGTCTATGATCCATTATTTTTTAAAAGATATAATTCATCTATTTAATTTTTTTTCTTATTTATTTTATGGTTAAATTGATCTAGTTCTGAGAAAAGAAAGTTTAGCCCCCTCACTGGTATAATTTTCCTGTCTATTTCCTTCTGTAATTCATTTAACTTTTCCTTTAAGAATGTAGATGCTATGACTTTTGGTGCATATATGTTTATTATTGATATCACTTCATTGTCTATGGTATCTTTTAGTAAGATGTACTTTCCTTGCCTATTCCTTTTCTTTAGGTCTATTTTTCCTTTTGCTTTGTCTGAGATCATGGTTACTACCTCTGCCTTTTTTACTTCAGCTAAATAAACCCTAATAGATTCTGCTCTAGCCCCTTATTTTGACTGTATGTGTATGTTTAAAATGTGTTTCTTGTAAACAATAGAGTCATATTCTTGTTTCTTACCCATTCTGCTATCAAATTCTGCTTTATGAGTGAGTTCATCCCATTCAGACTCAAAATTAGAATTGCTAACTGTTCGTTTCCCTCCATCCTATTTTCTTCTATTTATCTTTTTTTCTTTTTATCCTGTCCCTCCTCTGAAGTCTGTTTTACTTCTGACTGTTGTTTTCTTTTACAGTCCCTTATATCTCCCCATAATCTCTTAGCCCCTTCTCCTCCTACTTCTTGTTGAGTAAGAAAGATTTATATTACCAATTGAATGTGTGTATGTACATGTGTGTGTTTATTCTCTTTCTCTGAATCAATTTCAATATGAATGTGATTTAAGCATTTTTGAACACCCCCATCACTTCTCTTGTACGGTAAAAACTCTTCTTTTCATGCCTCTTTTGTGTGACCTAATTTCCTCCAATCTTCCTCTTCCTTCCCCCCTTTTCCAGGGCATCTCTCTTGCTCACCTATCCATTTTTTAAATACCATCCCAATTTAATCAGCTTATTCCTATTTACATTCTTTGTGTATAATTCTTCTAATTGACTTCATAATGATAAGTTTTTAGAAATTACATGCACCATCTTCATTGAGTCCCTTATGATTATTTTCATGTTTCCCTTTTTATGATTCTCGAGTCATGTATTTGAAAGTCAAATTTTGTATTCAACTCTGGTCTTTACATCATGAATACTTGAAATTCCTCTATTTCATTAAATAACCATTTTTTTCCCTCAAGAATTATACTCAGTTTTGCTGGATAGGTTACTTTTGTTTTTAAACTCAGCTTTTTTGCCTTCCAGATTATCATTTTCCAAACTCTCTGCTCCTTTAATGTGGTAGTTGTTAAATTATGTCTGATACTTACTGTGTTTCCATAGTATTTGAATGCTTTTTTTTAAAACTGTTTGATGACTCTTTTCGTGGTGGCAAAGAATTGGAAATTGAGAGGATGCCCATCAATTGGGGAATGGCTGAACAAGTTGTGGTATATGAATGTAATGGAATACTATTGTGCTATAAGAAATGATGAACAGGCTGACTTCAGAAAAACCTGGAAAGACTTGTATGGTCTAATGCTGAGTGAAGTGAGCAGAACCAAGAGAACGTTGTACCTAATAACAGCCACATTGTGTGATGACTAATATTGATAAACTTAACCCTTCCCAGCAATACAAGGATCTAAGATATCTCCAAAGGCCTCGTGATGGAAAATGCTATCCACATCCAAAGAAAGAACTATGGAATTTGAATGCAGATCAAAGCATGTTATTTGCTACTTTTTTTTCTCTTCTGTTGAATTTTGTTTCCTCTTTTTGGTGGTTGCTCCTGTTGTTTCTAATTCCTACTTACAACATCACTAATGTGAAAATATGTTTAATAGGAATGTATATGTATAACCTGTATAAGATTGTGTGCTGTCTTAGGGAGGGTGGTGGGGAGGAAGGGCGAGAAAAATTTTAAACTCAAAAGCATATGGAAGTGATTGTTAATAAGTCAAAATAAATTAATTAAAATTAAAAAAATTTAAAAAATAAAGCTGCTTGAAGTATTTTCTCTTTAACCTGGGGGCTAGGGGATTTTGGCTATAATATTCCTGGGAATTTTTATTTTGGGTACTGTTTCAGGAGGTGATAGGTGGATTCTTTCAATTTCTATTTTACCCTCTGGATCTAAGCTATCAAGGCAGTTTTCCTTTATAATTTCTTGAAATATGATGTCTAAGGTCTTTTTTGGATCATGGCTTATAGGTAGTCCCAAAATTCTTAAATGATAGCTCATCAATATAATTTCAAGTAGAGTTGTATTTCCGATGAGATATCTCAAATTTTCTTCTATTTTTTTCATTCTTCTGACTTTGTTTTATTGTGTGTGTGTGTGTGTGTGTGTGTGTGTACGTGCGTGTATGTGTGTGTCCTCTAGGGTCAATAGCTTCCAGTTGTCCAATCCTATTTTTAAGGAATTATTTTCCTCAGTGAGCTTTTGTATACCATTCTTCTTTGCTTTTTTAAGGCGTTATTTTCTTCACTATTTTTGTCTCTCTTTTACTAAGGCGTCATATTTTCTCATAATTTTACTCCTTTGCTCTCATTTTCCCCTAATTTTTCTTCTGCCACTAATTTGATTTTGAAAAATCTTATTTTAACTCTTCCAGAAATTTTGTTGTTTGTTTTCAATTCACATTTTTCTTTGAGGCTTTGCTCATAGCTATTTGAGTTTGTAGTCTTTTTCTGAGTCTGTTTCTTGATCTTCCCTGTTACCATAATTGCTTTTTTATTGATTGCTCACTTTGTTATTTCTCATTTTTTCACCCTATTTCTTGATTTTGAATTTTATGTTAAAGTTGGGTTCTGTTCCTGGTATGAGACACTGTCTCAAGCTTCAAGCATTTTCTGCACTTCTATTTTCAGAGCAATTTCTAGGGCTTTGGAAAATTGGTGGTGTTTTCAAGGTGATGTGATCTGGGCAAGAGTGTGGTCAGTGTTTTCCTGATCTTCACTCTCTTCTTTACCCAGAAAGGACCTCTGATCCCTTGGGACCTCCTCAGTAACTCTGTTCTCTTGTATCTGGATGTAATACTCTTCTTCAGGGTCCCTGATTCTTTGTTACCAAAAGCAATACTCCTCTCCAGGGCTTCTGCTCACTCGTGACTGAAAGTGCTCATCTATACCCTTGAACTGTGACCCAGAACTGGATATAAGAAATGGATTTGGCAAACAGTATCTGGTCTTCCATTCAGTGCTAGCACAAGGGTCTCATGTAATTTCTTTCTGACCAGTTGATACGTCTCTTTATCTCTGGCTCAAAAGCTCCAAAAATTCCTGCTGCTTCTGTCACCAACACTTACCCCCATGACTGATGTTTCATCAATGTGAGCTCCAGGCCACCCTTTCTGACCTTCTAACTTGTCTCAGACTGGAAGGATATCTCATCCTGATATTTTGTTGGCTCTGCCACTGCAGATATTGATTTGAGGCATTATATGTTTATCCTATGTATTTTATTTATTTCTTTAGCTTTATTTTTTATTTTTCCCCAGTTACATGTAAAAACCATTTTTAACATTTCTTTTTAAAATCCAAATTCCCTTCTTTCCTCCCTCACCACAGCCCATCATTGCAAAGGCAAGCAATTCAATATAGGTTGTACATGTGGAGTCATGCAAAATACGTCTGATAGTCATGTTGTGAAAGAAAATATATACAAAAAAATCAAGAAAAATAAAATAAAAAAGTTATGTTTCAATTTGTATTCAGACACCATCAGTCCTTTGTCTGGGGAAGGATAGCATTTTTCATCACTAGTCCTTCAGAGTTGTCTTGGATCATTGTATTGCTGAGAACAGCTAAGTTATTCACAGCTAATTATCTTAAAATATTGCTGTTTCTTTGTACACAATACATTTCACTTTGCTTCAGTTCATGTAAGTCTTTCCAGGTTTTTATGAGAGCATCTTACTCATCATTTCTTATAGCACAATAGCATTCCATCATAATCACATACTACAATTTGCTCAGCCATTCCCAGGTGATGGGCATTCCCTCAAATTCCAAGTCTTTGTTAAGGCAATATTTTATTTTATTTTAAAGCTGTTTGGATGAGAATGTTGGGAGAGCTTGGCTGTCTTCTTTCTCTTCTCTGCCATCTTGACTCTACCTGCAGAAGTCCAATGTTAGCTATTATTAATAGTCATAATATAAGCTTTTAAAAAATTTGACTTCTGGGAATGTACTGGTATGTGAAAATAAGCAAAAAAAAAACCAGAAGATTGAGGCATCCAATTTCTAAAAAAAAAAAAAATCAAAACAAAACAAAACAAAAAAACAAATTTAACTCAATCACAATTTATTGAATATGCTGATAGAGTATTTTCAGTCATCTTTTTAAAATTCCCTTTAAATCCTTAATAGGCATTATCCAGAATCAACCATTTTTCTCCTTTAGTTTCTTTAATCCTTGATCATTGATAAGTTGTAACATGAACAGAGAAGAGTTATAAGTAGAGTAAGGAGACTAGAAACCAGATAATAAAGTAATCAATTGAATGAATTGGGGATAACTTTTCTGGAGAAGAGAGAATGTTGTGTGTGAGGGGGATAATGCATGGTGTAGCATACTGAACTATATACTGTTTCTCACACATGACATCCCACCTCTCTCTCATTCCATCTCTCTGTCTTTTCATTTGTTATTTCCCATTCCCAGAGTGTTAACCCTTCTCACCTATGCCTCTTGAATTCTCAGCTTCTTTCAAAACTTCAATCAAGTACCAACTTCTACCTGAAACTTTTCTTGATTCCCCCTGCCATAATGCTCTCCCTCACAGAGGTATTTTATATTCAGCTTTTTTTTTCTATGCTCTGTATCTCCTTCCTTTTTGAATGTAAGCTTCTTGAAGTTGAAGGCTATATATTCCTATGCCTAACTACCAGCAAATGATAGGAACATAAAGATTTTAGCTAATTATTGATAATTGGTTGACTTTCCTCAAGTGTATGGAAAATAATCATAATGAAGAGGGACTTGATCTCTTTAGTTTAGCTCCAAAGTGAAGATCTAGAAACAAGTAGAAGTAACAGAAAGACAAGTTCCAACTTAATATAACAAGGAAAAAACAATCACTTCTAACATTTATAATCACCTTAAAATGAAATGTCTCCTTAGTAGATAATCAATGGCTCGATAGTTTTGGAGGTCTTTGAGAACAGAACGCCTGAACTTTTATCTTGGTTATTGTAGAGAGACTTTCTATTCAGTAGTAGAATGTAAGATACACAAAGACAGGGACAGAGATAGTCCTATTTTTGTATCTGTACATCCAGGCACAAAGCTGGTTACATAAACAATGAAATTAGTTTCAATTAGCACAAAATTAGTGATGAATAACTATTTGTTTGCCTGTCTGCCATGGTGTATAACTATAACAGTGTTGGTGACTCTTTTCTTTTTCTTTTCTCTTGGCTCTCTCTCTCTCTGTCTCTCTCTGTCTCTGTCTCTCATTCTCTCCCTCCCTCTCTCCCCTCTTTTGGTTCTCCTACCTGTATCTTATCACTCCTCAGTCTCATAAGTTGCTCATTGATCATACATTTCATGCAGTTATTAGAGTTGTATCCCAAGACATTGTTGTGGATCCTTTTCTCTTTTTGCTCAACATTTTCTAACTTGACGACCCCCATGAAATCTCCATGCAGATGACTCACACTTCTATATATCCATCCCTAGTGTCTCTTCTGAGCTCTGGTCCCACATTGTTTGCCTACTGGACATTTTGATCTGAGTGTCTTTTGGGCACATCAATCTCAATATATCTAAAATGGAACTCATGATCTTTCCCCCTAAAACCAAACTTCTTTCAAACATTACTATTTCTTTACAGGGTTATCACCATCCTTTCAGGTACTCAATTTCACTATTTCATTGTTACCCTAGATTCCTTGAATACACATGACTTAAATACCTAATTATTTGCCAGAACATATTTCCAAATCTCTTACATTGTTTCCTTTCTTCCCACATTTTTTACACTAGTAGAGGATCTCAAGATCTCTCAACTACCCTATGAAAAGAGCCTCCAAATTGTTTTTCCTAACTCAAGCCAGTTCCTTCCTAACCATTACAATTCATTTACTGAAAAGTCAGCAAGCATAGGTCTGTTGAGATAACTATTCAAAGAACCCAATGGCTCTCTGTTACTTCTAGCATCAAATAGAGTATCATTAAACTATAGACAATGTAATTACATGCCACAATTCTAGCTTTCTTAAACATGACTTCCAGGGGCAGCTAAGTGGTGCAGTGGATAGTGTACCAGCCCTGGAATCAGGAGGACCTGAGTTCAAATCCAGCCTCAGACACATAACACTTCCTAGCTGTGTGACTCTGGGCAAGTCACTTAACCCCAATTGCCTCATTAAAAAGCAAAAACAACAAAACAAACAAAAAAAAAACATTACTTCCCACTCCCACCCTATCTCCTCTATAATTTATTTACACTGGTTTTAATTTTCCTTTCAACATGACATTCTACCTGCCTTTTGCATTAGCTTCTTTCTATGGAAAGTTCTCCCTCCTCATCTCTGCCTCTTAATCCATGATTTCCTTCACTATTCAGCTCAACTGCCATGTTCTGCATGAGGATGATCCTGGTACCTTTGACTCTGAATGCCTTCCCCTACAAAATTAATTTTGAGCAGTTTTGTATAAGTTTTGTATGTAACCCACCCCGGGCATGTTTTGAGCATTCTCAGTTTGTCTAGCATGGAGCCCACTGCATCTCCTACCATGGAGATAAGGAAAACCTCCTTTTATTGTCTGCCTACATCTTTAAAACTGGTTAGAGTGAGCCATTTTTTCCTGCCAGCTTTGTTGATGTGTTCTTTTTGGTGACTCTTATCTGTTGTGCCCAACATGTGTGCCATGAACTGAACTGGTGAGAAAGGAGGGACTTGTTTTCCCTTGTTGACTTCTCATTTGGCCCAGCTCCAAGAAATAAAGTTTGTTAGTGATGTGTGTTGTTTGTCCTTCTTAGTTTTGGGAACCCACAATGATCCTCACAGGCCCAGGAATTGGAGTCTTGGTGGCCTGGGAGCCCGAATTTCAAGTAGGGTGGTAAAGTCATCCAAGCAGACCAACATGGAAGAGCTAAGAAATCAAGGCTCTTGGGACTCAAGCCTGAGGACAGTTTTGGGCTTAGAAATGGGACTGTGTATAGGAAACAAGTTAAGCTATGCACCTAGTCCCCTTCCATTATCCCCAGAGACTGAGGTGGTAGAAGGGTAAAGAAGGGTTGTGTCTCCCATGGTTTAGAGAAGAATATATTTGTATTATGTTATTATACCTTCTGAAGTAAACATTCTTTTTAAAACTTCCATGTTATATGTTGGGTCTCATCCAGGATACATTTAGGCCCTTTGCTTTTGCAGGGACCTCTGAAGAAATTATTTACTTGAGACTTGAATTTTTTGATACTCTAGACCTATATTCTAGAGAGATTTGAGGGAAAATTTTAGGTTGTGATCATATTTTTTACATCGTGTTTTCTGTATGAGCATAATTTTGCAAACTTTTCATTGTTTTATTGTTTGTTTCAGGACCAATAATTGTATATTACTGACTTTGTATAAGGAGTGGTGTATTGATATATTCTATATTATTGAGTCCTGCATAAATACTGGTATTAAGTTTATCATTAGAAATTTGGAATCACTAGATTACTACAGATAGTAGAAATATTCACTTTCCCCGTTTAACTAGACCTAGATGACTTACTTTATGTGAAAGCCAAGTGTCCTACAACTTGTTGTGGTGATAATGCTTGTGCCTTAAATCCACAAGCAGCTCACATTTTTTGCCACTTTTCTGAGCCTACTTTTTTTCTTGTCCAGAAGGATGACTTTGCAATTCTATTTAGGTTGTCTTGGCAATTACAAGAATCTATCAGGAGAATTTGGGGTACCCTTTTGGGTTAAGGGACCTGAAGAAAATTGCCTGGAACTCTCTGGAGATCATCTATGCTAGAGGGAACCCTAACGACTTTTAATCTGCCCTATGTAGACAGAGACACTTTTGCTGCAGACATTAATTGGATGGTCTTATGCACTGAGGGAATCATTGGAAGGGTTCCCTTAGGACCATTTTCTCACTTGAGAAAGAGGCAATGTAAAGTTGACCCCAGTTCCCAAATCCCTGTGGGTTGAGCTCCATGTAGCTTGAAAATCTCAGTGTGGACCAAGTTTGTGTTCCAGATGGAAGGAAATTTTCAGTGTCTGTGTTCTTTCTTCTGCTTTTGGGTTGAGAAAGATCTTATAAGGCTGATAAAGCAAGCAGGAAGATAAATTTGGTAAACTATAAAAAAAACTTATTTTGTTGGAATTTGAGAGGAACTTGGTGAAATGTTCCTTGTTCTATAAATTGACAAAACTTTCTGGTTTTTGGAGATAATTGTGATTTTCATCAGTAAATGTGGGATAATGTAACATTGGGTATTTAGAGATCTTACTTTATGGTACCGGGGAAGCAAGTGAAAGGACATTGTTTATGGCTCCTCAGAGACCATAGAGAACTGTTCTGAATTTAAGACAAAGACAGTGTCACAAACAAACAAACAAACAAAAAACAACAACACACCCTTTCTACTTTCTGGGATGTCACATTTCATATTGGGGAAAATGTATAATTTAGAGTGGACATTCTTTGAGAATGTCCAGTTTGCCTACTAAGGAACCTTCTGTGTTTCCTGCTGTGTAGATTGGGGTCAGCATCCTTTGATTGACTGTCCATGTCTTTAAAACTGGTAAAAGGAAGCCATTCATTCTCTTCTGCCATGTTTTTTGCAGTTAAACTCTATTTGGCAATTCCTATTTGCTGCCCTAGAGTAGATATCATGAACTGAACCAGTGAGAGAAGAGTGACTTGCTTTCCCCTTCTTACCTCTCATTTACTCCAACTGCAAGAAATGTGTCTTCTGGTATTTGCTTCTGTTGTGTTCTTTGTCCTCAGTTTCATGTGCTTGAGGCAGCTCCCAAGTGTTGGGGGGGCGGCATATTTATATAGTTATATCTATCTATATGCTATTATACCTTCTGAAGTAAATAGTCTAGGTAAAAGATCCAGTGTTACACATACATACCTATATGCTCACAGTATCCTCCTTATTAGAATGTCAGTTATTGGAGGACAGACATTGTTACATTTTTTATTTTTTATACCCAGTGCTTATGGCAGTGCCTGACACTTAGTAGGTATATTGTAAATAATTATTGATTTTTTTTATTTAATTAATTTATAAGACTAAATGAGTTCTGATGTCCCTTCTAACATTAAGATTCCTTAATTAGTTCCATTCAACATCTTATCTTATGTTATGAGGTAGAAAAATAATTTGACTTAGAATCAGGCAATGTGGACCTCATAGACAGATCATTATTAACTAGTTCAATATATTCAGAACATAATGTTAGGTTACATTAATGAAGTCTATAGAGAGTCTTCCATTCCCAGATTCTTAGAGCCTGTAACATAGTAAAGACTTTGACAAGTACTACCAATCTCTAAGGACTTTTGGTATGATTCTATAAATGTCAGTTGGGACTATCATCTCAAGCTTATCTTAGATAAAATCACAAATGCTAATCACCTAACAGCTGCAAGCTGGTGATGCTTTTATTTCAACACAACAATTTGTAAGTTGTGGCAGGATTTTGTTTTGCTGATTAAATGAGTACTAGCAATTAAAAAATTAATAATCAGCAGAAATAATGTTGCATGTCTAGAATTAGAGAGAAAATCCTGCTCAAACATGAATATCTTCCAGCTCTAATGTTTCATAACAGTAGAACTCATTGATCTATTCCATAGCTCTTAGATGCTATTTTTTCTTTAGTTCTGTGGACCATAGTGAAGCACTAATTAACTAGACCATATGTGGAAAAAGATGAAGAAGATGCTTCCAATATATATGTGTGTGAATATAAATATGTGTTATTGTTCAGTCATTGAGTCACGTTTGATGCTTCGTGACTGCATGGACCATAATGTTCCAGACCCTTCTGTCTTCCACTATCTCTTGAAGTCTATGCATGGATATATATATATATGCATATATAAATATATACATATATAATTTACTTTTAAATAAATATATGAACAAACATGACTGCATATAAGTATACATATGTACATAAGTACACACATACATACATTTATATACAATCTATGATTAAGCATGTTATTTTGGGTTTCTGAGGATATATATATATATATATAAAGAAGATTAGATTCAGGGATGCAATGGCTATTTTAATGTATCTATAGATTTGTAATATTGAAAATTAATTAATCTTTGAAGTAGCTCTAGTACATTGACAGTGTGTAGGTATTATAGAGTGGCTGATTTTATTTTAATAAAAGAAAGAATTTTCTAACAATCAGGACTGTCCAACATAGAGTAGTCTCTTATAAAATTCTATACTCCATTATTGGAATACATTCAATCAGATGACCACTTGTTAGGGATATTTTATGAGATACTAATATGAAGGAAGATACTGGTGTACTTGACCTCTAAGGTTCATCCAATTCTGAGCCTCCATGACTCAATATCAAGGGTTGTCATTCTTAACTCTATTTACCTGGGTAATTATAGCCTTAGTATAAGAAACGTGTGGCAGGATGAGAAGTAACATTAATGACCCACTAGATAAAGCCACTTATTTCACAGATGAGGAAACAAAACTCAAAGAGCTTAAGGAATTTCCCAGTGGTCAAATAATTGGTTAGTGATGGATATGGGGCTATATTTCTGACCAGACATCCAAGGCTAAAGAGAATCAATAATGGTTCATCTGTAAACATGTAAATATTAATGTGCACAATGGGTTATTTGGAGACAAGCATGCTGTGTGTGGCATAGTATTTTTGTTAGTAAGAAAGAAGATAGGGAAAGAATAAAAATGTTTGGACAATATAAAGAAAACTCATAGACAAAAGAAAGTCTATTGTTTTTTATGTCAAGAGTAAAGGAACACATGATACATTCTCCACTTTGGTCTAACGTATAAATAGTTAAGCTGAAAATCATGAGGTTTTTGTGATTGTTGTCTTTTTTTTTTGGTTCCAGAGAGGAAATCACTTGAGACAAGTTTAAACTGTGCTTATTTATGTAAAATCATCATCATAGTCATCATCATCATCATCATCACCATCATCATCTCAATATATGTCTTTTTAAAAGTCACTTAATTTAGTAGCTGGATATATATTTGAAAAATCAGTCAATATTTTGTTTGTTTTTCTAACTCTGACCCCCAAAGTAGGCCTCTCCACAGCATCTCTAGCACTAACTACTATTTTTAGAATCATCTGTTGTTTTGCTGGATATGAGGTAAAACTTAAGGGCTGTTCTAATTTGTACTTATCTTATTAATAGTGATTTTGGTTATTTTGCCTTTAATTTTGATATCTCTTCTTTCAATATTTCTCTCATATCATTTGACCACTTCTGTAGTGGAAGATACCTGACAGTCCACATTTATCTCATTTTTCTCTATATTGATCATTATCAGCAATATTAGATGTAATTATTTTCCTCAGTTGAGTTTCTCTTCATATTCTAGTTCCATTTTTCATTCATCAAGTACGTAGCAAATATGTGTATATTTCTAAGCAAGAGTTTTTCTTTTTAAAAGAGTAAACACCAGTGTTTCATACCAGACTTAGATTCTCTTCTAAATTTGTCAGGTTCTTAAGAAAAATAAGAAAAAGTCAGGAAAAGGGTTAAATATCCTATTAGTAGATGCCTGCCTTGAATACTTTTCCAAAGGAAAAGCATTATTTTCCTTATTATGTTATCATTGTACTGATGCACAAAAACATGGCCATATTTGTCAGTGTAGCAATTGTATGATGATATGGATGATTGTATAATGTGCCATTGTTGTAATAAATTGAGATTCAATAAGTATTAGAATAGATGTGTATTATTTGTTCCAGTGTAAAGAAATCTTTCTTTTCTCTGCTGCTATCTACACCATCATGCAGATTTCTGCTTTAAATTGATTGGGCAACAAATGATTACTTCCCTTGGCTTTCAGAATTACAGATTTAGATCTGAGGCTCAGAAATAATTGCTTTCAGAGAGAGAATTTAGTTTGTAATCTATTCAACTCCACATTTTTATGACAGCCTGTTTACTTTGGTTTAGAATCAAGATATCCTTATTACCTTCGCCATCACTGTCTGTCACTTACGTGTTCAGCTGGGGATAAAACCAACCAGCAATTCAATAATAAAAAGAGAAGCTAAACCTCTGGGTTTATTGAACTAGTGAGCTTTCATAGATGAGGGCGGGGTAAGAGACAGGCCGGGGAGGGCTGTGAAGTTTTTGATAAAAATAAATGTGGGAATGGGAAATACATAAAAAAGAGTCTTTGGATTTTCAAAACAATACTTCAGGTGGGAACAACTTAAAATAATAAAAAAAGATGAAATTCACCTAAGCAAAGGCTATTGTTGGCCTCTTAAAAATGTCTTAAGATGATGGGGTAGTGTCTCAGAATTAGTAGTCACAACTGACTCTGAAAAACCTTTACATCTCACACCCAGACATTATGGAAAGATTCACCCCAACTTTTCAAATATGTACCAAGTGTTACAGTAAACAGCAAATTAGATACCCAAGGAAGAGGCATATTGACATATATTTTCCCCTCTCTGTAGTTTCACGGGTTTACTCAAGAAGATGCATAGAATAACATCTATATTAATGAAATTTCTTCTTGGAAACCACAGCCATGGTAGCATCCCCAATGACAAGCCCTGGAAGCTCTTCTGTGTTTTGGTTAGTTTGGTTTATTAGAAACAAATAACAGACAGGCACTAGAGTTCTTGAGTGGAAGTGTGATATGATCAGTTTTGTACTTTAGGAATATTTATCTAGCCGATTGTGAAGGATAATTAAGAAAGGAAAGAGATTTGAGTTGTGGAGGCAGATTAGTATTCTATCACAACATTCCAGATGATATATTATAAGATCCTAAACCAGAGTGAAGGATGAGTCTAAGATAGCCAATTTATGTAACTAGAAGAATGTTGATGCATTTGAGGAACCAAAGAATGTCTGGAAGAGGTATAGGTTTTAGGGAAAGATAATTGGTTTGATTTTGGATGTCAGTTTTCAGATGTATTTAAGATATTCAGTTAGAAATTTCCAGACTTAGGACTCAATGCACAGATCATTAGTCTTTTTTAATTAAGAATCATTGACAATGTGTGGAGAATACCCTAATCTCATCAACAACAAATTAGATTTTGATCTTCTTCTCAAATTCTGAGGATACCTCCTATTTGAAGTTTGAAAACTGTTTCAAGCAAGTAGCAAGTATTCTATAAATGCTGGTTGGTGGATTACTTAAATAGTATACCATACACAGGTATAATCATTGATGGTTTTAATTCTGTCCTATGGCATTGGGAAGCTCTGCATTTTTGCCCCAGAGACAACTGAGTCTCCTATTTTGAACTGATTTTATCCAGTGAGTTTCATACTAGTTTAAATCAAACCACCTTTTGTTATAAATGAGCCAAGGTTTATACCAGGATATCCAATGTCAAAACATTGTTGTCCTGTTCAATTCCAATATTATAGAAGCTTTCTGACCTGAATTTAAAACAAGCTACCAAAAAGAAACTATCAGCATATTTCAGATATCTTCAATCCTTTTGCAAATAGCTTTTGTATTTTCCAATCCAAGAGGTGAAGCAAAGTGTAAATCTTTCAGAAGAGTGTGTACACTCTTTCAACAAAGTGGGAAAACATTTGAACTGTGCTCACACTAGAGAATGGAATGCCAGTATTCAAAAGCCTATGGTTTGATTTAAATCCATGAAATCAAGATCAATGCAAAATTTTAACAAAATGGATAATTTTTCAAAGCAAAAATATATGTATTTTATCTCTTAAAAAAACACATCAGAGGCACATTACATTCTTTTCATTGGTCTCTATCCCCTCCCTCAACACCTTTTCCTCCATGTTACAAAATCCCTCCCATTCATGGAAACTTTCAAGACAAAACACTGCTGAATAATGTATTCTGATTCATTTCCATTAATTCTCACTGGTAGCCAAAGGAAAACAGTTCTACAGATGAAATAGCCTAAATTTCTACCCCGAAAAAGGGGAAAGTCACCAGCAGTAGAGATTTACAAAGGCAAAAATATTTAGTAAATCAAAAATGATGACAATAGCTCAAATTTTGTTGGGGAGCAATGTGCTACAAAGCATTTTCTGAATAATAACCACACAAAGTAAATAGTGCAAATATTAATTTTCCATTCTATGGATGAGAAAGTTGATTAAATTACATAGCTAGAAAGGGTTTTTTTCAAAATTTATCTGGAGATTTTAGTGCATGGGCAGGCAACATGAGTGAACAGTAGAGGAAGTCAATGCAATAACTGAATGCATTAAGAGAGGAGTGAAAGTATGGGGTGGGGGTGGGGCAGCCAGGTGCAGTGAATAGAGTGCTGGGTCTGAGTCAGGAAGACTCTTCTTCCTGAGTTCAAATTTGGCCTCAGATACTAGCTGTGTTACCTCAGGCAAGTCACCTAACCCTGTTTGCCCTGGTTTCCCCATCTGTAAAATGAGCTGGAGAAGAAAATGGCAAACCGCTCTAGTATCTCTGTGAAGAAAACTCCAAATGGGATCATGAAGAGTCAGACACAACTGAAAAATAACAGTGAAATAGTATACAGGACTACAAAATGGTAGTCCTTTTCTTCTCTGTTCCACTCAGACTATTGTGCTCAGTTTTGGCAAGGACATTTTAGGAAAGATATTGCTTAATTGAAGATTACCCAGAGAAAGGCAACCAATATGGTTGAAAGTCACAAGGTAATACTATGTGACAATTACTTAAAACACCTTTGTTCATTAGGAAAGCTTTGGATGTGATGGTCACTAAAGTCCTTTCCAACTCTGAGCCATGAGGTTCAACAAGGTCAATTAACTTACCCAGAATCATTAAACTTATAGTTGATAAAGTTGGACCTAAAAGGAAAGATCTCTGACTCCAAGACTAATAAATTTTCCACTTCATTACACATTAAACATTATCAACTCATATTTATATTTTTGCTTGAAGAATAGGGGCAGCTAGGTGGTACAGTGGATAGAGCTCCAGCCTTGGAGTCAGGAGGACCTGAGTTCAAATTCAGTCTCAGACACACAGCACATGACACTTACTAGCTGTGTGACCCTGGGCAAGTCACTTAACCCTGATTGCCTAGCAAAAAGCAAAAAACAAAAAGCAAAAAAAAAAAAAAAAAGATACTCAGAATACTTTCGTCTTACCCAGACTTGTTGTTCGGTTGTTTTTAACTGTGTACAAGTCTAATGCAAGTATTGTTCTAATTTTTCAGTTGTTTTTCAGTCATATCCAAATTTTAGTGACCCAATTTTGGGTTTTCTTGAGAAAGATATTGGGATGGTTTGTCATTTTCTTCTCCAGCTCATTTTACAGATAAGGAAACTGAGGCAAATATGGTTACATGACTTGCCAGGATCACATAGCTGGTTAACATCTTAAGCCAGATTTGAACTCCAGAAAATGGGTCTTCCTGACTCCAGGTCCAGGGCTCTATCCACTGTGCCACCTAGTTCTCCCTAGTGTGAGTATTATTAAACCCATTTTTTCACTTAGATCAGACAACTAAGTGATTTGGCCAAGGACACACAGCTAATAAATGGCAAATGTGAGAATTTGTCCAAAGTCTTCTGATTTCAAGTCTAGGGCTCTTTTAACTGAATAAATTCATCATCATGATCATCATCATCATCATCATCATCATCACTATCATCATCTATATAGCACTTTAATGTTCTAAAGTGGTTTAGAGATATTATTTAAAGATATTATCTTATTTTATCTTTATGACAACCATGGAATATAGGTGCTATTATTATCCCTGTTTTTCTTTTCAGATGAGGATACTCAATCTGAGGGGTTAAATGACCTGCCAAGGGTCATTGAGATAAAAGGTTTCCCAGTCAGTGTAATTCTTTAGCAGATATGTCAGAGTTTACATCTCCTTTAGTCTCTTTCTAACTATGTGACTTCAGCAAGTCATTTCAACTCATTGGGTCTCAGTTTCCTCATCTGTATAAGAGGCATAAACTAGATGATCTCTGAAGTTCCACTCAGCTCTATAGCTGATTCAATAATTCTATGAAAATTGTCCTGACATTAAATCTCACACTGTATATACACACTATCTAGATGCTTTGGCTATTCTGCAGCTAACCTGTAAAAAGTAAAGAAGCAGAGGAAAAACATTTTCTGTGGATGAGTACCTAATTTTCCCCATCAAAAATGTTTATCCCAAGATAACTCTGACCATTATGCACTTAAACAAGTTTGAAGCATGTGATGCTTTGTGGAAAACTGAAAACTGACCAATTTGTAAATGGCCTGCTGGTCCTAACTCAGAGGAAATTTTTTTAGCATTTGAGATTGTCTCTAGGCAAGCAGCCTCAATTTTGCATGTGGACTAGTAAAATGAATACTCAAGTCTCAACTCTCTTAGATGCAGTTACCTCACCCAAGGTTCTAGGGAACCGCTGAAGGGTTAGGCTTTCTGTCCTATACTACTATTAACCACTATTCTGATATGTTCCTCCCAAAGTAAGAAGCCAGGGATTAGTGCTTCATTTTTGTTCTACTTTTTAACATCAATTAGTTTTTTATAAAAAAGATATTTCCTTAGAAGATCTAGCAACAATAGTACAAATATTTCCCTCAGTGCCTCAGGAGAACACTCTCCCCTGTGCAATCTTTATTTCTGGAAAGAGTGGGCTTAAGGTAGTTTCTACATAACATTGAAGCCATCAAGTCCATATCCAATATGACATTGCTGGGAAATGATCCTTTTTCTCCATTATTGCTAAGCTAGGTACTGAAGGTCTTTTCTTTTTCTTCATGGTCTCAGAGCTGTCTGGGTTACCACAAAACCTCTCACTGCTCCTGGTAATTTGCTTTTCTGACATTTTGAAATTTATAGGGTGGTAGCTTCCTATCTCCTTTACTCAACATGAAAGAACAAACATTGGGACAAAGAATTGGGGCCGAGTACTCACAGGCCACAGATGAGGTGTCAGATGAGAAAGGCCTGAGGCTTCTCCCCTTAAAGTATTGTTTCCCTTCTCAGTGGAATGCCACTTGGCAGCAAGAAGTCAACTGAAGAGAAAAATAGAGTTCTGCTTAGCTAGTGTCTTTTGAATACTTTCACTGTTTTAAGTCAGCAGCCAAACAAAAAGACTTCTCATCACCACATGGTTAGCAGACCATAATCAGTAACAAAATGTCTGCATATACTCTTATTTGCCATAAGCCATTTTCAGTACATGTCATCATGATTCCCATATCCTTCTGTGTGAGAAATTACATTAACTAAGATGGCTGATGCCTTGTCATAATGACTGGGCTCATTGGCTGGAATCCCATTATATTAGACATGCAGAATTTCTCTTCCTTTCAAAATCAACTCAGAAAAACTCTCAGAATATCCATGCTGGTAACAGCCTTAAATGGGTTCTTTTTGTTGTTGTTGCTTTGTTTTTCATTTCAACTCTCTGTGTCCCCTTTTGAGATTTTCTTGGAAAGACACTGGATTGATTTGCCATTTCATTTTCCAGCTCATTTTACAAAAGTGGAAACTGAGGCAAATAGGGTTAAGTGACTTGTCCTAGGTCACACAGCTAGAAAATAAATATCTGAGGCTGGATTTGAATTCAGGCCTTCCTGACTCCAGGCCCAGTGCTTTATCCACTGAGTCATTGACTTCCTTTTCCTAACCGGGTTCATCTTTTGTTTATTCTACTTAATTGAATATTAAAGCAATTGTTTTTTAATTAATTTATTTTGATTTATCAACAATCATTTCCATATGCTTTTGAGTTTAAAATTTTTCTCCCCCTCCCTCCTCACCAGCCTCCCCAAGATGGTGCACAATCTGATATAGACTATACATATACATTCCTATTAAACTTATTTTCACATTAGTGATGTTGTAAGTAAGAATTAGAGGAACCATCAGAAAGAAGAAACAAAACAACAGAAGAAAAAAAAATAGCAAATAGTATGCTTCAATCTGCATTCAAACTTCATAGTTCTTTCTCTGCATGTGGATAGCATTTTCCATCACAACGCCTTTGCGAATGTCTTAGATCCTTGTATTGGTGGGAAGGGTTAAGTTTATCAATATTAGTCATTGCATAACATGGCTGTTATTGTGTACAATGTTCTCTTGGTTCTGCTCACTTCACTCAGCATCAGACCATACAAGTCTTTCTAGTTTTTTTCTGAAGTCAGCCTGTTCATCATTTCTTATAGAACAATAGTATTTTATTACATTCATATCCTATAACTTGTTTAGCCATTCCCCAATTGATGGGCATCCTCTCAATTTCCAATTCTTTGCCACCACAAAAGGAGCTGCTATAAATATTTTTCTACATGTGGGTCCTTTTCCCATTTGTATGATCTCTTTGGGATATAGTTCTAGAAGTGTAACGCAATTGTTTTATCCTTTGTTATCAACCCTGTACCCAGATATGCTATTTCCCTTCATTTGAACAGAACTTAACATTGAATGGTCTGGTATCATATTAAAGGTCATATAAAATATGCCAAAGACAGTGAAATATCATCGTCACAAATGGCTCATCATACACTACCATTATGCCATCACTGCTTATTATACCACTAAGTCATCATCACAATAATTGTACCTGACATAGGATTTCATGACACAGCACACATTTACTTTTGATCCTTACAAAAATTCTGCATAGTATTATATACATCATTTTCTCCATTTTGTAGATGAAATAACTGAGGCTCATTGAGGTTGTGACTCGGTGAGTTGTAGAACTATTCATTGTCTGAAGGAGAGGTTGAACTCAGGACTTCTTGACTCCAAGCTTTGTGTTCTAGCAACTAGGCCATTTTGCTTCTCAATAGGAAAAACAAAATAAAACAAAACAAAAAGTGTGTAAAAGGAAGGACAATGAATACACATCACAAAAAGAAATTCTTTAAAAATTATGTATGTATTCACATCCCTGAGAATGCTACTTCTGTAAATATTCTCAGATATTCCACCAGGGAGAAATTAATCTTCTGTTCAACTTTGTTCAGTTGCTTAGCACCTCTTGCCTGGGTTATAGGAATGGCTTCTGGATTGAGCTCCTTGCCTTATCTCTACCCACCAATCCATTTGCCACACAGATGCCAGTCAAGTCTGACCATGACCATGACCATGACACTATCCTATCAAAAACAAAGCATCTCCCCAAGCTTCCAGTTATTCTATTAAATATACCTTCCAAATTTCATTACTGGCCCCATGTTATCTTTCTAGGCTTCTTATATGTTACTTCCCTCTACACATTCTATACTCTCTTGAGTGGCTTTCTTAAACTGTTCCTTTTTTATGACATTCCATCTCTCACCTTTGCAGTGGTCAATCCCCATTCTTGAAATTCACTGCTTTCTCAGCTTGGCTATATACCAACAATCCCTTCAATACTTAGCCTAAGCACCACCTTTTCTACATGAGACCTTTCTAGATCTCTGCCCTGCCGTCTACTAATGCCCCTTTTCATTAAACTACCTTGCAATGATTTTACATTTATTCTATATTACTTTGATAAATATGTATTGTCTTCCCCAACCAAATGCAAGCTCTTTGAAGGGTAAGAAAGTTTTCCTTTTTTCTTTGTATTCCCAGAGTGTATTATAGCATTTTGCCCTGCACATTGTAGGAGACTAATAAATGTCTGTAGATTGATACAATGAAGTGAATATTTTGTTGCGGTGGAAGATGCAAAAATGTGATGAAATTCACACATACACACATCCCTTCTAAATAAGATGATAAAGACAATTTTCTAAGATTTCTGGTTCTTCTTCCTTCACTTTTTTTCCCTGCATGATTTAACACTGACAGGTCCTTGCCTGAGCAAACGTGTTATTATTCTTGACAGACTCTCTATTTCTTATTTTCCAAAATCTTATGGATTTGAAAATCCAAAAAGTCCACATGCAAAATTCTTGTAACAAATGAATTTTATCCAGTCCTAAAAGCTAATCCAATTTAAAGTATTGCAACCCAAAGTATCAGCCATCAAATGGTCATTCATGGAGTACATCTTAACTAGATCATATCTTCTTGACTTCCATTTTGGTTACCACTTATTCATCTTGACTCACTTGGTATGTGTCCATAAATACATGTATGTGTGTGTTCATGCATGTGTGTTGTGTGCATAAAGATATTAAATTTGTTAGTGTTACAGCTAAAGGCCTGGGGAAATGTTCCATAATTATAGAATCAGAGAGTTTTTTGGAAATTAGGCAGAAAAAGCAAAATGGAAGTTCAACATAAGGTATATACACAGAATGAATACAAGGTGTTCTCAATATAGGACACTAGGAGTTGAGGGGATTAGGACAAATATGATGTAGGTGATGATACATAAGCTGAATTTTGAAATAATCCTGAGATTCTAAGAGGCATAGATAAGGAAGGATTGTATCCCAGACATGGAGTATCAATCCAAAGTCACAGAGATAGAAGATGTAATGTGCATAAGAGCAATAGGAAATAGTCTAATTTGGCTGAACTACAGAGTGCATGGAAGGGGAAAATGTATTGTTAGTCTGGAAAGGTAACCCAAAGATAGACTGTGAAAGGATAGAAATTCCTAACAAAAAATGTATATTTGGCTTTATAAGCAAGAGGGATCCACAGAAAAGAGGATTTTTTTAAACTCAGGGAGTGGCAGTCTTAAAATTGTGTTTTAAGAAAATCTGTTTAGCAATTATGTAGAAGATGTGCTGAAGAAGAAATCTGAAGCAGAGAAACCAGTTACGATGCTCTAACAATACTTCAAAAAAGAGGTGATGAGGACCTGTACTAGGGTGATGGCAGTGTGAGTGTATGGAAAGGAATTGTGGAACATACAGCAGCATTATAATCTATAAGCAGCAAAAAGTCAATCCTTCTTCCACACAGCAGCCCTTTTAATACTTGGAAGAGAGTGATAGTGATCCCTACCTCCTAAATAGTAATTGCTATACTTAAGCTCTTCTAGTTACTTAAATTCATGAGCAGATGGCATAGTTTCATGGATCCTAACCTTGATTTTTCTCATCTGGACCCACTGGAATTTATCCATCCTCTTCATAAAATTCAAAACTGAACATGTCTCTAAAAAGTTATTTATTATAGTTCTCTGTCTCTATGTAGGGCAATACCAAGGCAATCCCTTAAAGCTAATAAAATATAAGAAAATGAATGAAACTTCATTTTTTTTCTCTTTAGAGGGCAATGAACGAAGTCAAGGGAACTGAATTTTATTCTTGGTTCAACCAGTGACCACATAGATAAGTTATTTTACCTCTCCAGACCACAGTTTCTTCATCTGCAAATTTTAGAGAATTGAGCCTAATGGAATATTCCACTTACATCTACATTATAATTCAGTATTAAAATCAGTACCTTGAATACAGTCTCACTGAAGGAAGGAATTATGAACATAAAGTCTAAACCTATTAATAAATCTCCCTGTGGTTACAAAAATTCATTGACTTTCATCCCATCAAAAATAGAGCTTGAACCTAATGACCTCAATAGTCCCTTCCAACTCACATATTCTTGTTTGATGTTATGAGACTAGCTGGTATTTTCTTGATAGTCCAAAGCTCCTTGGATGAAAACAAGCCAAAACATTGTTCAGTAATTTTTCAGTCGTGTCAAACTCTTCGTGACCCCATTTGGGGTTTTCTTGGCAAATACACTGGCGTGGTTTGCTATTTCCTTCTCCAAAGCTAAAACATATTTTCATCTCTAATAAATCAACCCATCAATCAATAAGCATTTGCTAATTGCCCACTATGTGTTGGGTACTTTTTAGATAAAGGCAAAAATAAACTCTAACCTTTACCTCAAAGAGCTTAACTTCTATGAGGAAGAGGGAGGGGAATGCAAAATATACACGTATATGAAATATAGTGCATACAACTGTGATTTATTTAGTGAAGGAAATTCCCAGATGAGAAAATCCATGATATCAGCTCAGGTGGGCACATTCTAGTCTTAGAGAGTTGCATAGACCAAAGAAGTGTAAACAATCCAGTGTCACATAGTCAATATGTATTATAGACTGGGCTTGAAGTCAAGTCTTTTTTGGAAATGAGGCTGACTTTCTATCCACCATACCATGTTGCCTTTCATAAAAATAAAGTTATTTTTTATGGGGAGGTATTATAAATTGAGCTTATCAGGACAGATTTAACATAGAAACTAGGAAAAGGAAATAGGTTGTTATGTGACAATTACGGGGTTGGGGGGAGGATGTCTTTTTCTTAGTCATTGCTGGCAAGATTCTTGTCTGAGTCCTCCTTGATAGTATTATCCTTCACTTGGAAGACAATAATCTACCTGAGAACCAGTGTGGCTTCAGAAAGGGCCAAGAAATGATCAATACAGTGTTTGCTGCTCAACTTCAGGAAAAATGACAAGAGCAGACCAGGAATCTATGCATAACGTTCATTGATCTGACTAAGGATACTGTCAGACATGTGGGCTTGTGGAAGATTCTGACAAAATTTGGATGTGCAGAGACATTCATAAGTATTATATGCTGGTTTCATAACAGCATGCTTACATAGATTCTGAATAATGAACAATTCTCTGATGTTTTTCCAGTCATCAGTGGAGTGAAGCAGTGCTGTGTGATTGTTTGTATGCTTTTTAGCATGATGTTTTCAGCAATGTGGTCAGGCACTTCAACTAGGATGAAAGTGGAATCAAGATAACTACCACACTGATGGCAAATTATTTAATTTGAAGAAGCTACAAGCCAAGACTAAAGTGCAGGAGAATTGGTATGTGACTTTTTCTTTGCAGATGATTGTGCACTCAATGCTGCCTCTGAAGCTGACATGCCAATGTGTATGGATCAATTCTCTGCTATTTGTGCTAATTTTGCCTTGATAATTATCAAGAAAAAACAGGTTCTCCACCAGCCAGCACTGCTCCACCCATATGTGGACCAATAAGTTACACAAAATGGGAAAATTTTGAATTCTGTAAATAAGTTCACTTACCTTGGCAGTACATTTGGATGTACACATAGATGATGAGGTTGATGCACGTATTTCTAGAGCTAGCTCAGTATTTGGGAGGCTCCAAAAGAAAGTGTGGGAGAGAAGAGGTATTAGACTATCTACAAAGCTGAAGGGCTACAAAGCTGTTGTGCTGACTTCATTGTTGTATGATTCTGAAACCTGGACAGTGTACCAGTGCCATGCCAGGAAATGGAATTGTTTCCATTTGAATTGTCTTAGGAAGATTCTGAAGATCACCTGGCAAGATAAGATATTGGGCAATGAGCTCCTTTCTTGAGGTGAACTGCCAAGCTCTATCACAGAGAGTACAACTCAGATTGATCACCCATGTTGTTTGAAAACCAAGCATAGGTTTCAAAACAAACAAACAAACAAAAAAAGAACTGTGTTACAGAGAATTCACACAAGGCAAGTACTCACATGGAGGTGAGAGAAAGTGATACAAGGGGTAGAGCCAAGACAGCAGAGTAAAAGCAGTGACTTGCTTGAGCTCTCCCCCAAACCCCTCCAAATACCTGTAAAAATGACTCCAAACAAATTCTAAAGCAGCAAAATCCACAAAAAGACAGAGTGAAACAAATTTCCAGCCTAAGACAACCTGGATGATTGATCAAAAAGGTATATTGCATCAGGCTGGGAGAGGAATGCAGTTCAGTGTGGGCACTCAGGCCTTGGTGAACTTGGAGCAGCCCTCAGAGGACTGAATCACTGGCAGCTGTGGCAGTTTCCAGACTTCTCAACCCATGAATGCCAAAGATAATTAGGAGGTCAGTACAAAAAGTCTGTGTCTGCCTTTAGAGAGAAGCTTGGTGCATGGCCCTGGGGCAGCAGCTGCTGCCTGAGCTTCCTGCCCACATACTGAGGAGATATCGAGTGATTGATCAGAGAGGGATTGCAGAAATCTCTTTGCTGGTGCAGGATTCTCTTACTTTGTACATGCTTGGATCTGGGTCACAATTCTAGGTGACGATCCTGGGGCAAGGAGGAGTATTGGCATGGTGGAGATTGTAGTGGTGGTAGATAGGAAATCCTCCTCACAGTTCCAAGACAGAAAAGAGTGCTTGTGGTTACTCATAGACCAGAGCACAGGCCAGGAAAGGAGTAAACACCTCACCCTTGATCATAGCACCTTGGAAGAACTAAAAATTTACAGGTCCCTAGAAGTATCTCTGAAAACAACTGTACAAAACCTCCAAAGCTTGGGACAGTACATTCTCCACACTGGAAGCAGGCCCCTACTTTAACAAGGAATTTATAACTCAAGTAATTGGCTAGAATTGTGAGCAAGCAGCACACAAAGAATCAGACCATAGAATCTTACTTTGGTGACAAAGAAGATCAAAACATACAACCAGAAGAAGACAACAAAGTTAAAGCTCCTACATCCAAAGCCTCTAAGAAAAAAAAATATGAATTGGTCCCAGGCCATGGAATAGCTCTAAAAGGATTTTGAGAGGCAAGTAAGAGAAGTAGAAGAAAAACTGAGAGTGATGCAAGAAAATCATGAAAAACAAGTCAACAGCTTGCTAAAGGAGACCCAAAAAAATACTGAAGAAAATAACACCTTAAAAAATAGCCTAGCCAAAAAGGCAAAAGAGGTCCAAACAGACAATGAGGAGAACAGTGCCTTAAAAAGTAAAATTGGTCAAATGGAAAAAGAAGTCCAAAAGCTTACTAAAGAAAATACTTCCTTAAAAATTAGAATGGAGCAATTGGAAGCTAGTGACTTTATGAGAAATCAAGACACTGTAAAGCAAACACAAAAGAATGAAAAAATAGAAAACAATGTGAAATATATCATTGGAAAACAACTGACCTGGAAAATAGATCCAGGAGAGATAATTTTAAAAAAATGATACAAGGACACTCTCATGTTCCTTCTGAAGAAATCTGGAATCTATTGTGAGACATGGGAGATTCTCGTGTAAGAACACCTAGCATGTAGTGCTCACATCAAAGAAGGCACTGTGCTCTACAAGCAAAGCAAAATTATAGCTCAAAAGTATTGTGAGATGTGCAAATTTAGAGACATCTTCACTCTAAATGTTCATGTGTACTATTTGTTCCTGACCTGTGGTAGAGCCTTCCGAGTCCATATTGATTTGATCAGCCACAGTTGGACAGAACACCTTGACCCCAACATAGTGATATCATTTTGGTCCTCTTCAAGAATGAAAGCTAACCAACCAAACAACCAACCAATGTAGAAGCTGATATCTGAGCTTAACTTTGAAGAAAATCAGAGACTCTAAACATCACAGTCAAAGGAGAACTTTATGGGCATGGGGAACAGCCTGTAAAAAGACAATTAGATGGGAGATGAACTATATCACATAAGGAATGGCAAATGTGTGTTTGCCTGTACCCTAGAATGAATGAGGGGAAGGATTGTACAATAAAGTCGGAGAAGGTAGGTTGGAGCCAAATGGTGAGAGGTTTTAAATACTACACAGATGAGTTTATATTTGTTCAAAGAGATAATGGGAACTCATCAAATTTTAACCCCAATTAGATTGTAAGCAGCTTGAGGGTGAGGACTGTTTTGTTTGTGCATTTGTTTCCTTTTCCATTTTTATCTCTTTTTGTCCTCAATACCTATCACTGGGCCAAGAATATTATAGGTATTTAATGTGCTGGTTGAGTTGAATCATAGTACATTAAACTGAAGCTTCTTGAGAACATGACATGCTTCATTTTTGTCTTTGTATCCCTTCATGAATTCTTGTTTATTGATTGCTTATTCTACATTCTCGTAAGGATTCTTTCTTCCTCTAAAATTGGAACTGTTGGACACAACTTTTTCAACCTGTGTGTTAGTTCCATGTTTACCTGTACAGGATTAATCCATTCTTAACACTAAAGTCAGATTAATCTTAAATCAGAAACATTCAATTCAATGGCTCTCTATTGCCTAAAGCAGTGATTCTCAAATATTTTGGTCCCAGTACCCCTTAACATTCTTACAAATTTCTGAGGCAGCTCTCAATTATTTTAATTATAACCTGCATAAACATTGTAAAATATTTATGTAGGTTGTATCTACTGACATTTACCATACTAGAAATTTAATTGTATTGGCATCATTATGAAAATAATTTTGACTTCATGGTTCCACTAGAATAGTTTAAGGGACCTCCGGGGCTCCCTGGGCCACAATTTAAGAACTGTAGGATTACTGCATGATGCCCAGATTCCTTATTCTGATATTTAAGACTCATCACCCCAATCTATTTGTCCTACTACATTTCCCTATTCCACTTTGAAGATCTGTCTTAATTACAAATCAATCTGTTCTGTTTCCCTGAATATGCCTTGCATATCCAAATTGGATGAAATTGTGTTTTCTTCCATTTTAATTATAGGAGAATTTCTTTGGCATTCTAAAGTCCCTGCTCACAGGTCACCTCTTCTTTACCAAGGCAGAAATACTTTCATACCACCAAACTCTGAACAAATCTAATGATGCAAAACATAAAAGAAAGTGAGTCAATTTCATGGGAGCTTCTGTTGACCCTATCACTTTTAAATAGATTCTATCATTTTAAATGCTTTATAAACACAAAAAAGAAAATAGGGTTGTGAATTCAAATTTAACATGAAACTCTATCATTATATATGTCATATCTCCTGAAAAATGTAAAACCCTAAGAGAATAAAATTGAAGGTTGGTAGAAACAAAAATATCCAGAGCATTGTTTGCAAACTAATAATAATTGTAGGGCTTTCACAATTACAGGTTTAGATAATTCCTTAATTTCACAATATAAAATAAAAAAAAATGGTTTCTTTTGTGAATTGATAAATTTCATATGGGTAAAGTGTCAGATTACTTCTTTCATTCACTCAAAGCCTATATCCATATATCTATATCTATCTATCTATCTATATGGCATATATATATGACATATATATGACATGAATCATGTTTGAATAATATGTCCCAAAACTATAGAAATGGTTAATATGATTAGTTTATGTGTATATAGTTAAATATTTATAACAGAAACACACCTTTTATGGAAAGACTTGAATAGAAATGAGTCTAATACTTTCACCTTAAAGATGAGGAAAAAGGAACAGAGATCAGAAAGTCATATAGCAAGCTGTAAGATTTTTGTATCTTCATTTTAAAAATTTCTTCCAATATTCATACTGGATCTAAAAAGCCACTCTTCTAGTGCCTATAGTACTCTTTCTATCATCTTTTTTGTTATCTCCAAAGCCCATAGTATATTCACCTGTCAGACATTCAAATCACTGAAATAAATTCATCTGTTCCTTATAGCCCCACCTATCCCTGGGAGTCAGTCTTCAACCTCCACCCCTCCTAAGCTAACTACAATTTTATATTTTTATTTCTTTTATTTACACACACATGTGTGTGTTTTATATGTGTTTAACTACATTTTATATATTTGTATTTGTTAATTTTAGATACATGTGGTAAATATATTTGTATCACCATTAGATAATAAGCATTTTGTAAGTAAAGGGTACTTGATGCTTTCTACTTGTATCCCCACTGCCTACATCCATTCCTGCCACATAATAGGTACTTTTTGATTGATGAATACAGAAATGTGAACACTTATTGAAGTTTCATTTTTTGTTAATTTTATTATAATTTTAAGAAAACTTATTTGATGTATAAAATTTTCAAAGAAGCAAGGAATAGAAAAATGTTATAATAATGGATGCTATGGTGTAATGGGAGAGATTAGAAGGTCACTTACTTCATTTAATGAGTACCTCAATCAACTTGATGAGATTACAGGATGCAGTCCATCAGGTGGGTGCTATTCATGGAAAAGTTGACATGTGCCCAGGCACCTTACTGAGAGAACAGAGGAAATTCTTCTGATGCTACCCTATGATTTGGGCAGTCTTCAAAGTGACTGACTACTGAGAGTCAGGAGGGAATGGGTTCTTGATGGAATATCATCATTTCCCCCTGTAGATAATAAAAGTCAACTATGAAATAGCTTGCCCCTTTCTTTTCCTGGACTTTTTTCCCTCTTAGACTACTAGGTCTGAGTATAGCAATTGGAAAGAATGGAATTCATCCTTCCTCATACCAGAAGTAGAAATTCAACTTGTCAGGGAACATGGCAAGTGGGCTGTGCTTGCCTAGGCAAATGTTTAGGAAAGGGGATTTCCTGGGTTTCCTGGATGCCTTCTTCTGTAGTTTGCTTCCTATTTTCAACAAAGGCAGAGATTCAAGTTCCTGAGAATAGTATCTCAATGAATATTTAAGTGTCCCTAAGAGCTTTCCTTAGTTTAAAGGTTTCTGCATTAAACCTCCATGAAGGGAAAGATTTCTTGAATAGCATGCTTGGAAAATGACTAAGAACCTCAACAGGGGATCAGCTGAAAGCATAAAGACATACTATATCTGGTGTATGGTAGGGTTATCAAGAGATCTGGGCCTTTTCAACTCTCTTATTGCTATAACTTCTTCAGATAATACAAGTCCAAGGTAAATGGGAAATGTATCTTTCAGTGAAAGTATCTTCATTTTCTGGTAGGAGGGCATTGGAATATTTGAATATTTTGTTTATTTTAGTTTCCCCTTATTGTTATGAATTGTTCCTCTACAAAACTTTTTGTTTTATACATTTTCTTTGGTGGGTGAAATAAGTATGTTTCATAACTGATGCCTGTATTGTATGTTTATTAATTTGTTTGTTTATTTGTCTCTTTGTTTACTGTCCATTGGTGACCCTGTCATTCACATTTGGGGAAATCTCATGATGAGCCCTACCTAATCTTTATCTGAGAAATTTTCCCAGAATAAAACTTTAGGCAAGTGACAAATAAAAATAATAATCTTTTAGGGTCAGCCTCCCACAATAGAATTTGATTTGAATGAGTGCAGGGGCCATGGGAAGTGGGATGAGGACAACTTAAAATTGATCAAAGAACTGAAAATGTACAATATAATTTAAGCTTCTAAATAAAAGCTGTGGGGAAAAAATTCAGTTCAAACCAATTCAATTAAAAAAGTATTTATTAAACTATATATGGGGGGGATTGAAACTGAAAATAGTATCTGTACTTAAGCAGCTTCTATTCACAACTTGAATTATGCAAAAATATATCTGCAATGATAAAAGTATCTCATAAAACATAGATGCTTCATTATACTTGGTCTGTACAAATACATTCTAAATTTGAACTACATTAAAGAAAAAAAAAAAAACAGATTGAGGGAAATACCATAAATGAGTAACAGTTGGTTCTTTCTTTGTAATGTATAGTTGTCAATCTCTAAGGGACAGAAAGTGGAGTAACTAATAAAAGTGAGGCAACAATTTCCTTTATCTTTGGATTTCTATGTTAGTTACTGGAATCCTTTTGATACGTTAAGGTGTCCAGCACAAACAATTCCATCCATCCAAGGAGAAATCAGATATTGTAGTGGAAAAAGTTCCTGGGTGGTGATTCTGGGGCCCTTGTATGCATATTTGCATTGCAACTTACTACAGCTTTGCCCTAATCATTTATCTTTTCTGGGCTTTAATGCCATCATCTTTAAGATGAGCATTTAGATTAGAACAGAGGTTTTTAAACTCTTTTTACACTCATTTGGTAATCTGGCAAAGCCTCTGGATTCATTCCCAGAATAATGTTTTTCAATGCACAAAATAAAATATGTAGGATTACAAAGGAAGCCAGTTATATTGAAAGTCTGTTATTAACACATTAAAAATGTTTCCCAGAGGACCCAAGGTATGGACTTCTAGACTAGATGATATCCAAAATTCCCTTCATCTCTTAATTCTATGATCTTGTGATATGTCCATTTTGGATGGAATTTGGAATCACAGGAACATTGGAACATGGATCCAGAGCTGGAAGGAGTTTTGAGGGTCATCTATTCCAACCTCTCTTTTTTTACTGATTAGATACTGATGTCTAGAAAGTTCACACAAGTACCAAATGGCCAAGTTGGATTTTGATCTGAAATCCTTTGACCCAAAGGTTTTGATTTCAAACCTAGTAAGACTTCCATGTTTCCCATAATGTGGAATAAATATCAAGATCCAGAACAATTTACTGTCAGAAGGAAATTAAAGATAGTATAAAATGTCCAGTGGTAGCTGGTATAGAGGAATTATATTTAACTAGAAAATTATGATGAAATACAGACCATTTTTCTTTTCCAAACAGAAAACAGCAGAAAACTTATTTAGGTTGTGATACCATGTGAAAAGAAGGTATAAAATAGGGACCAGAACTGTCATTTCATTGGTGAAGCAAACTCCCAGGTAAGAAAATCACTTCTATCAATGTAGGCTGCTGGTACCTTTTCTCCAGCTTATAGTTGTAGAAAGTTGCTGAACCCACTGAGATGTTAGTGAGTTGTCCAGGGTTAAAAAGCAATGATATATCATAGCCAGGACTTGAACCCATGTTTTTGTACTTTCAAAGCTAGCTCTTTATCCATTGACTTTCTCATTATAAATGAAAAGAGAAATGACTATTTAGTCTACTAACTAAATAAATTAGGCCCTCAAGCTACTTCTTAGAATATTCAGATAATTGAGCCAAAATAGAGATTTCTTATTTCAATGATCCAGGTATCTGCCTCAAGCTTCCACTTAGCTTTGTGGGTTTATGTATGAATTCATACATATTTAACCTTTAAGAAAGACATCTACTTGTCTAGGTTAATTTCAATGCAGCTCTGCTTAGAAACAGGAGAATTAACTATGTGACCTTTGGAGCTGAATGACTTGATGATTAATTTTGGCTTCCTCACATTCATGTCAAGTCCTTAACAGTGTTAACTCAACCCATGAAAAGAAAAATGTGAAGCTGAGTTACTCATTTCAATCTCTTTATTATTTTAAAATATGAGTTTTAATCAGAGGGGGTACTCTTACCTCCAATGAATAAAAATAAGCAACAACAACAATAATTAAGAAAAACTAGCACTTACATAGCAACTACTATGTGCCAAGCACTATGCTAAGCACTTTACAAATACTGTCTTATTTGGTCCTCACAGCAGCCCTGGGGAATAGGTGCTATTATTAGCCCAATTTTATAGTTGAAAATACTGAGGCAAAAAGTGATTTGCTCAAGGCCACAGAACTAGTCAATGTCTGAGGCTGGATTTGAACTCAGATCTTCCTGACTCCAGGCCCAGCACTCTATCCATTACACAACAATCATGGACTTTCCATGCCTTAGTAAAGGGCCTTTGTGAGTGATGGTGGTGAGATGCTTATCACTCTATAGCTTTGCCAAACATACTAGTCTGGTCCTTACATGATAGACAGATAACTTATCATCTGCTCATATTAGAACATAGTAAGGCATAGCTGATCTTATGCTGTCACAGTTAACTCCAAGCTACCATGACCAACAAGAAGAAGATATTAGTGGAGAATCAATATTGATCAATCAACAACCGTTTATTAAGTATTTACTATGTGCCAGGAGCTATGCTAGTCAATGGAGATAGAAAGTAAAAGCAAAACAAAAAAGTCACAATTTCAATGAACACACAATGAAGTCATTGTAAAGGGAGGAGAGTAAATACATAAATTGCTATATACAAAAAAAAAATAAAACAAACAAAAAACAGAAGATAGCTTTGGATATATATTTAAAAAAAAATCTTGTGGAGTTTTAAGTCCCTTTGCTTAGAAACCTAAAGAAAATGTCAAAAATGGTTTATAGTGTTCAAAAATTGGGGAAAACCATTAAAGATGCAAATTAAAATTGCTTTCCCCCATTATTGCATTGGTTTGAATGAAATTTTCAGCTTTTAAATTCTGTCTCTGATTTGCTAATGTGTATATTGTTAACATTTGTCCATGTCAGATAAAAAGCTCATTGAGTTCAATACAAATAAACAGCTCAATAGTTGACCCATGGAAATAGGCATCAACTGTCTTCATGGCTTCTTTAGACACTGCTCAGAGGGACAAGCAGGGAAGAAAAGGGGGGAGATTTTATTAAAGAGGCTGTTAAAAAAAATTTTGAACTCTGTGAACTCTACATCCCATGCCTAGCCCTTTGGATTTTTCTTTATCAACCTGCCCAACTGGTTACACACTTCATCCTAACCAACTATTTTGCTAACGTCATCAGGTACAAAAGATAGAGGGTGTGGGATCAGTCTAAATCCATTTCTCCTATTGCAAAACCTACTGTATTAATATCCTGGTGGTAGAATATTATATGTTTTTGTTACTGTTGAAATAGTTCACCTCAAATTAGGTTCATTTCTATAAATATTTCAGAGACAATTAGTTTAAAGACATATCTAATGCACTATAGGAATAACCCTATTGGTGGGAGCTTTATACATATTCTTGTAACTAAATGATAACATAATGATTTTTTTTAATATTTGGTTAGAACTCTGATATTTTCACAATACTTTATATACTTCATCTCATTTAATCCTCATAGTAACACTTTGCTCTCTACTCTCTGGTCTTTTCTCTCTTTCCAAACATAATACTTCACCGGAGAAACTTATACCCTTTCACATTAAAGCATCAATGATGTTCCACCTCACATCCATAAGACTGTCAAAACTGACTAAAAATGACAAATATTGTAGAGGCTGAAGAAAAAACTGGCACTCAAATGTATTGTTGGTAGATCTGTAAACGTATATAGCCATTCTGGAAAGCAATTTGGGACTATTCTCCAAAATTTGCTAAACTGTGCAAACCTTTTGACCCAGGCCTATATCCCAAAGAGATGAAAGAATGATGAAAAGTACCCATATGTAGAAACATATTTATAGAAGCCCTATTTATACTTGCTGACACCTGAAAACTAAGGGGCTGTCCAAGTATTGAGGAGTTTGGTAAGCAAATTGTGGGATAGGAACATAATTTAATATTACTGTAATTTCAGAAATGATGAAATGAATAGTTTCATAGGAAACGGGGAAAGATTCTGTGATCTGAGTAAGGGGAAAAGAACTAGGAGGAGCAATTTACACAATGATAACAAAATTATGTAGAAAAACAACTTTGAAAGACAGTAGAACTATGTGATTAATGCCATGATAAATCATGAGTCCAGAGGATTGAAGATGACTCATGCCACCCACGTCCTGCCAGAAAGGTGATAGACTGAAAATCCAGAATGAGACAGGAATGTTTGGACATGGTCAATGTTGCAAATTATTATGCTGGCTTATGCATATTTGTTATGAGATGATTTTTTATTAATTTTTTATAGTGGGGGCAATAGGAAGAAGAGATAACAAAATGTAAAATGAAGGAAGGGAAGAAGAAGGAAGGAAGGGAGGAACTTATTCTTTAAGGTTCTCCTGTCCTAATTGATGATTGCCTCTTTTAGATCACTATTTCAAAGAAGTCTCAATCACCAAGCCTCATTTTACTTTCTACTCCCTGTCCATCTCCTTAAACCATCTTGCAATACTGGATAAGCTTCCTCCCTGGGGTTCTACTGATGTTATTGGTATTATTGCCTTTCCTAGAGCCCTATTTTATGTTCAGAAAGGCAGCAGATAACATATTTCATGTTCAACTCTCTATTCATCTTTTGCTCCAATATGCATGTTCTTTCTTCATCCTCCTGCTCTGCCTTTCTCCTTCTTCTTTGCCCCCCTCCAGCAATTCTGCAACCATGAAACATGATCAAATCAACTTTGCCATTGTCCCTGAATGGATTATGTTGAACCTAGTATGCTTTGGTCCCATTCATCATACTAAGACCTTTGTAGACACGAATCAACCTCAAGAACTTATTGATATGTTCCTCTCCACTTCTCTTTCTCAGGTGAAAGAACAGCACTCAAATAGGTAGTAGAGTGGATAGAGTGATTGACCTGGAGTAAGGAAAGATTCATCTTCCTGAGTTCAAATCTGGCCTCAGTCACTTACCAGATGTGTAACTGTGGGCAAGTCACTTATTCCTGTTTGCCTGTCTTTCCTCTGTAAAATGAACTGGAGAAGAAAAAGGTAAACCACTTCAGTATCTTTGCCACGAAAACCCCAAATGGTGTCACAAAGAGATGGAGAGAACTGAAATAACTCAACAACAAGCTCTTTAAGCTTCTTTACATTTTTGTCTTTCCTCCATTCCAAAGATCATGACTTCACTATTTCTACCTCTAAATTGATATTAACCAGGACATACCTGTTAAATTCGTATGGTTATAAATGCTAGCACAAATGAAAGGGATGATTCCATGCAACACCTTGGTAAGAATGATCAAGTTTTATAATCAGTCTGGGTCATTTAGGTCTAACTAACAGGTTTGGGAGGGAAAGATTTAAGAGAAAGATGGCTATTCTACTTTCTATTGGCTATGGTCTTCAGGCAACTGAGGCTCCATATTAAGTATCCCCCAAATGTTTACTGCTTTTCCTTCATTATCACTGTATCCCAGTTCATATTAAAGGGAATTTGGCAGCCACCAATCCTGATATGTGTGGTTAAGGATGGCAGTGGGGGAGTCTTGAGAGGGGAAAAGTATTTTTTGTGCTCAAGGAAACTATGCCATTATGCAGCCTTTGAGAACTGAGGTGGGGAGGGAGGAAATTCAAGAGTTTCCCTTTGTTTAGACAGATGAGAAAGACTATTCCTTTTAAGTGTGAGATAAGAATGTTCCTGGATCTCCATAGATGATATGCAACATACATTTTTGTTGTTAAATCCACTACTAGAACAACAAGAGAAATCACTGGAGCTGTAGTATTATTGTGTTACCTTGGGACCATCATTACTCAATATCTCAATTCACTCTCTTTTTCAAAGCTTTGATTCTTGCCCCATACAAGTCAGGAAATTGATAGGTTGTGACTCTGTGACACAAGAAAAACTGGAAATCAAGAGACCTGGGTCTTATGCATTTAATTTTTTTATGTTAAGGAAAATTAATTAATGCAATGTGGCTTATCTCAAAGACCAGGAAAGTAATGCTTTTATAAAACCACAAAGTGCTAGAATTCAGTCAATAAACTTACAAGCACTAATCTGACATGATATGCTGAATGGTCTAGTAAATACTGGAGATACAAAGAAGAGGCAAACAAGGCCCTTGCACTCCGAAAGTTCCCATGCTAATTGGGGAAAGAACATGCTAACAAAAATGCAGGAAATAATAAATACAAGGTAACCTCAGTGTACTGGGACTGGAAATGGCTTCTTATGAATAATGCCGAGGGAACTGAGGTTTGAAGAAAGCCAAGGATTTTACTGGTTTTAGGGAAAACATTCCAGGTATAGGAGCCAGTTGACTCTTAGACAGATAGAGACCATGGACATGGGGGAGAGAACACTGTGTGAGAATAATATTAAGAAGGGCAGTGTGTGAGAGGCATCTAAAGAACAGTCCTGATCATCTGTGGCAGTGTATTTAGATCTGCCGGTGGGTTGTGGTTGCAAAAGGAAATGATGACTTGAAAAACTATCTCATGAATCTTATCCAGATTAATCTCCTACCTATTTATAACATGCAAGCTCCAAACCTGTTAGTTAGACCCAAATGGCCCAGACTGATTATAAAGCTTGATCATTTTCACCAAGGTGTTGCATGGAATCATCCCTTTCATTTGTGCTAGCATTTATAACCATACAAACTTAACATGTATGTCCTTGTTAATATCAATTTAGAGGTAGAAATAGTGAAGTCATAGGCTTACTGGTCTCAGTAATTCCTAAAGCCATGTTGAGGACACCAGAACCATGAGAAATTGAGGCCTAAGTTGATTCATCTGACTTCTCATGATTAAAAGAAAGTTGTGTTGGCTTTGTGCAAGAAGGTGGTTTGGGCTTCCTTTTCTCCTATTTTAGGAAAAAAATCCTCTCTTTCTAATCAAGACTTGCAGAGAAATAAATTTCTCAAATACTTCAAAGAAAAATGTATTATTGTTGGGTTATGGCATTTTACTTGCATGTGTCTATTTCTTCAGGTGACTCTCACATGTATGAATAGGTATCCTCAAACAAAATTTCTCCTTTGACTGCTATAGCCTTAAGAGCATTTGGTGAGAATGAAGTACCGTATATCCAAAGGGAAAGGAGATTAGGATAGGGGAGAGCTGTTTCTCTGGTCTGTTGATTGGGACAAATGAGAAAATATATGTAAAGAGATATCGTAAAGTATTATATATGGGAAATGTCAGCTTCTATTATTATTTAGTAGAAAACCCATTTTAAAGTCTATTCTACACCCTGGTGTGTTGCTGATGAAGAACTCAAATGCTGCTCACTAGATTCATTGAAAAGACATGATTTAGTTTAAAGGTTTAAAAAATCTGAAACACCTAGATGCAAATTTTGCGTCTGATGCTTACCAGCAGTTTGATGATAGGTGAGTGTATCCATAGTTCTGAATCTTAATTTTCTCATTTGTAAAATGGTGATGAGGATATCTACAGTACTTATCTTGATAGAGTTGTTACGAGACTCAATTAAGATGTTTTAAAAGTGTTTTGTGAATTTTAAAGGATAATATAAGTTCTATCATTCATTCAATAACCATTATGTTTTGTTGTTTTTAGGTTGTTTGCTTTGCTTTGTTTTGTTTTGTTTTTTGTTTCACCAAAGACAGGAGGTAATATATGCCAGGCAGGTCAAACTACCACCACCTTGACAGCCATCTCCCTTCAGATCTCAGTGGAGACAGCTCAGAACCCTGAACCAAAGAGCCTTAGAAATAGCAATGTGTCCAGCTCAGTGCCAGGAGCCATCATCCGGGGAAGCATCCCCAGTTGAGATACAACCTAACAACTGCTCCTGGCTATGCTTCAGTCATAGCTACTAAAGACCTAGAAAAGAAAGTTCTCACCTCCAAAGTTCTTGGTACTGTCAAATCAACAGAAATAGAACTAAGGAAGAAATTTACTATGCTACTACTGCATCCTTAGAACCATGGGGACTTTTCATCTGACTTGCAACTTGAACTTCCATGTAAATGTTCTCCCCCATTAGAATGTGAGTTTCTTGAGATCAGGGATTATCTAACTTTCCTATATGTATCCTCAGAGGTTAGTGCAGTGCCTTGTACAGTGTAAGTAATTAATAAACATGTTTTTAGTTACTTTAGTTGTTCTTTGTTTCATTCATTAAGAAGTAGTACATAAAGTGATGGTCCCAAAATCTGAAAGACCTGGATTCCAGGTATATCTCAGTCCATATGATCTTAGATAAACCACTTAAGTTCTCATTGCCCGAGGCAATTCTCAATACTATAAATTGTGAAAAGTGGAAATCTGTATTGGTTAAGGAAGTTTCCTTACATTGGTATTCTCTATGTGAAAGCAACAAAATAGAACAAAATTAAAACAAAATCATCCCAGATCCAGTCTTATTCCTTGTATTTTCAGTACTGAGGCAATTATTCTGGAGTAGAAAGACAATATGTCTTTGAGGTAGACCTTGTCAGAAGTCTGATCTATGTCATTTACTGACTCTGTTACCCTACATGACCATGTACAAATCTCCTACCTATCCAGTACTCCAAGCAGCTAACTTAAAAGCAAATGCTGACCCTTCACTGGTAGAAGGAATGTTTAGCTGAGACTTCCCTCTATCAATGAAATCACAGATACATTAAAAAAGAATAATAAAAAAAGCATTTATTGAATATTTGCAATGGGCAAGTTGCTTCCATAGATCAGGGCTTCTTAAACTTTTTCCTCTCATAACATCTTCAGCACATCTTAAAATGTGGGTTGTGCCCATAGAGCACCAACAAAGAACTATAAAAGATAGTGCCTAAATGAAGCTCTATCACTCACTTGAATGAAATGTACTTTACAGACACCTCACCCTCCCCTAATTCCTATTATTTTCTGACCATTCTGCTCTTCAGGAAGAGCTATGCAGCCATTATGTAACTGTATTGGTCAGCCCTCTTAGTTTATTGATTGCAGCTTTTCTTAAGAGAACCAAATTTATAAGGAAGTATGCCATATCATCTAAGATTATACTGATTTAAAAGGACCGTCCTTTAGATGGCATTCAATATCAATGAAAGTTATTTTGCTAGAAATTGAAGTTCAAATATTACAAAAACTAACACACTGATTATAAATGTGGTCCCAATTAGATTTTTAGGGATTTTTATCTTACAGTTCAGTGCCTCACAGTCCTCTACAATTTTTACCCATGTCCTTCCATGAGTTTACCAGAAGGGATTCATCCAGCTTACTGTGGACTTTGTTGCTCTTTTAGAGGGATTGCTCTCACATCAATGGCTCCTTTTGAGCTACCTAGTTATTATATTTCACACTCTGAAACTCGAGTTTAAGTTGGCCATAAAGCTAAATATCTGTTGTTATCTTAATTGATGTTATCTACTGTGTTATTGTTTGTGTAAAAGGTTACATATATATGCATATGTATATATGTATATATATACATATATACATGTAAGTGTGTACACATACACATATATACATATGTACCCATACACACATATGCACATACAAGTGGCACAGTGAAAAGAGTGCTGGGCCTAGAGTCATAGCTAATGTTCTAAAGTTTACAAGGCAACTTTCAATCAATAAATTTATTAAGCCCAGAAACTGTGCTGAGTGCTGGAGGACAGTCTTTGCCCTCAAAGATTTTATAATTCAAATGAGTTAACTCACTTGATAATTTTTGTCTGATATTTATGAGTGATTCACAATGGAATAATCTTTATCTATATGATCAAGAAATTTAGAGTAAAATGTGCCAATTTCTCAGTGACTCTGTGATCCTGTTTGAATTGTATGTGTTATTCCTTCTAATGGTTCAGGACATAACCTATCCATGCCAGCATATTGTGTGTAACTCTTGTCCACATCATCTGTGCAGGTTCCCCTCCCAAAATGCTGATGGCCATCTTGTTCTCTTCATATAGTATGAGTACCAGTTCAGCATGTGGACTCTTCCTTAATGGTGCCTTGCACTCACTAGATGAACAGACCACATATTTTTAAACTGTCTATAAATAATAAATTTGATTGGAATAGAGGAGAGAAAACTGGTGAACAGGTAGCTATGATATAAAGAACTATCTAATAAATGTCATGAGTAGTGCAAATCATGTCTGATAAGAATTTGGAGGAGAGAAGGAGCCCATCTGTTTTTGGAGAAAGGGGCAGCAATTATAGAATGACAGGATGTCACAGTAGGAAGGGGTCATAGAGGCCACCCAATCCAACATACATGAATGAATTAGTGCATAGATGGATGGATGGTTGAATGAGTCACCATTTATTAAATATTTACTATCTGCCAAGGATTTTGGTAAGTGTTGGGGATTAAATAGAACACAAACAGTTCTTATGCAGAAGGAGCTCCCATTTTCATTGCAACAATCTCAGACAGGTAAAATTTGTGTTTAGGGAAGATCAAGTATTCCAATTTGGTTGATATGTGGGTGTGGGTGTGTTGGTAAATGTTTAGAAATCAGCACTTGTTCGGTGGAGGGGGAGGTATATGCAGTATACTTTTAATTTAATCTACGTTACTAAAATTTTCTCCATCACTTTCTTAAGTCCAAACAATCAACAAAATAATAAATAATAACCAGATTTGTAGCATTTGCTGACTTGAGACATAAATGTTTTCACAGATTTTCTTTTTATAAATTTTACAAATTGGCTCTTGTGGATCAGTTTAAGATGGTTCTAGCATGACCCTATGTGCATAGCAATATAGTCTGCTATATGGATATGGTAGATAATTCTAAAAACTTAAGTTGGGTCTACATTCTAGCACAGAATGAATATGAATTTTATGTATCTGCAGGGTAGACTAAATAGGATTTTTTCAGCTCTAAGAATCACAGCATTGGAACTATGCTTTAGGAATGTTGATATAATAATTATAATAATAACTGAAAATTACATAAAGATTTAAGGGTTGTAAAACATTTGACATATGCGACCTTATTTATAACTTATAATGGCTCCATGCAATAGGTTATATAAGTATTATTTCCATTTTACAGATCAGGAAAATGAGATTCAGAGAGGTCAAATCAGTTGTTCATCATCAAACAACTAGTAAGGGAGAAGGAAAATTCTTGACTTCCAATTCAATGATTCTAGAAAGTGTGCATGATGCATAGGTGAGGTAAAAGTAGAAGATCAGATGGGAGGCTAGAGAACTAGAGAATAGCCTACATGATTAATAATACAGGTATCAACTTGAATGCTTGAAGTTGGAATGGAAAATAGACAGTTTGATAGTTCAGAGCTGCACAGAACATCAGAAGCAAAGAAAGAAAAAATACTCAGAGGTTTAACGTAACAGAAAAGAATCTCCACTACCACATACCCAATAAGTGATTATGCAGTCCTTGCTTGAAGAGTTCCAGTGAATGGAAACACAATTCCCTTTCCTCTTTTGAACAGTTCTTATTGTAAAAGACTATTTTTTTAATCACAAATCAAATTTTGTCTCTCTGCATTTTACCATATTGCTCTGAGTTTCGCCCTCTCTGCCTCAACACATCAGTCAAATCCTTTTTGCATGCAATTGTCCTTCATCCAGTTGCCCAGAGGCAACTAGATGGTTCAGTGCACTGGATAGATCACATGACTTAGAATCCAGAAGATCTGAATTCAAATCTATACTTAGATACTTATGAGCTATATAACCCTGGGACAAGTCATATCACCTCGGTCTACTTCAGTTTCTTCATTTGTAAAATGGGGATGAGCTTATTGTGAAAATAAAATAAGAATTATGTGTAAAGTGCTTTATAAACCTACAAGTACTGTATAAATGCCAGCTATTATAATTATTATTTTTATTATTACTACATTTAATGGTAGTTTAAGGGTAATATATTTTTGTTGGCAAACCATCATGGTATAATTGAATGACCACTGGACCCAGAATTTGAAAAAAAAATCTGTCTCTGTATATCTGTCTCTACATAAACTTGTCACTTCATTTCTCTAGGACTCAGTTTTCTCAGCTATGAAATAGGAATAAGAAAGCCACATGATACCTATTATGCAGAAATGTCTTGAAGAGGATGTTTTCTAAACTTCAAAACATTATAGAATCACAAATAATTATTGTGTGTTGCCAGGTATTTAATAGCCCCTTTCTGATCTGAAAGAGTTAAATGATGTAAACCACTTCAAGGAAGTGAATCAGGCCTGAAGATTCTCAGCTTTTCTTCTAGGAATCTCAACTTCTCCATTTATCCTCATTGTCTAGCTCTGATTTCATTGTGATAGAGGAGTGCCTTTGCAGAAAGCCCCTCTACCAAGGAAGATCAACAGTTAACCTGTAATTTATAGTGATAGAGGGATACCTGGGATCTATGGACAAAGAGCCAGTGCAGGGGTAGGGAACCTGCTACCTCAAGGCCAAATGTGACCCTCTAGGTCCTCAGGTGAGGCCCTTTAACTAAATCCAAACTTCACAGAACAAATCCCCTTAATAAAAGGATTTGTTCTGTAAAATTTGGACTCAGTCCAAAAGCCTCACCCAAGGACCTAGAAAGCCATGTATGGCCTTGAGGTTGCAGGTTTCCCACACCTGGGATGATGGATGCCAAGGATAGGCTTGAATATAGGTCTTCTTGACTCTAAGGCAATGGTATTGTCTATGGCATTGCTGCCTCTTGTTATCATTATTATACTTACATCTAGTTGAACATCTAAGTATATACAGATGAAAAACATATAGAAATATAGTCAGCAAAACTTATTTTTCCTTGAATAGAGGGGATTAATGATCAGAGGAAGAGGATAAAAGTGTAAATCTGTAGAATTTATTCATGATTCTAGGTATAATGTGAGAATTTAACTTCAAGAAGAAGCCATAAAATTTGCATTTTCAAATTTATACTTAGTTTGACACCCTCTGGGCCAGGACAAGTAGCAGATGCTGTCAATACAAATTACAGCACTTATGTAATATTGTGACACACTTGAGTGAGTGTAAGACTTCATCACATCATTTTCCCTCTACAAGGACAATTTCGTTTTTACATGCCCTTCATGTGTAATACTTGGGCCCCAATACCTAGGTTTGGGACATACCATCACCTTGTAGAATTAAATCTCTGAGGATTCCTCTTGTTCTGAAATATTATCCTTCCCTCCAAGAATTTTGATCAAAATCAAACATATGGAAACAAAACATGTACTAGAGAATATAATGGACTTCTAAAAAGAAAAAAAAAACATAAGTATAATTCATGACTAGATAAACACAGCAATATCACTATTTTAGAAGCTTTGTTGTTGTTCAGTCATTTTATTCTTATCTGAATCTTTGTGACCCCATTTGGGGTTTTCTTGGCAAAGTGTTTTGCAATGCTTTGCAATTTTCCTCTCCAGTTCATTTTATAGATGAGGAAACTGACACCCAGAGTCACACAGCTAGTAAGTGTTTGAGACCACATTTGAAGTTGAATCTTCCTGAATCTTGACCTGGCACTCTATCCACTGTTCCACCTAACTAGTAGCAATTTCATTTTATTATGATCAAATGCCATTTGCCAAATGCCCACGTGTACTGGTCAGCTAGCTTGTGTGGAACACAAAATAAAAGGTCTAAAGACTTGTGCACTGATGCAGTTTGGAATAGAAATCACACATGATTTGGCATGGTGGTATACTCCTGTCATCCTTGCCACTGTGGATGCTGAGGTTGAATGAATGAATCTCACTGATATGAGTATTCACTCTAATCATGCAAATTGTAATGCATTTTAGATAAGTCTTCACAATATTCTCCCATAGATTTTGTCACCTGTGGTCCAACAGACCTTTATGGGGCTATTTTTTTCTTTTCTCTTGAAATTGTGCAGAGACCAATAAAGAATCTATCAGTTATCCATCATCCTACCCACAAAATTGAATGAGATATTCATAATTTGGAATCTCATTTGAAGGGATATCCTTAAAAAGGTTTTGAGTTTGTTGCATTGATATTGAAGAAGTCTGATTTTTTTTTCCATTGCTGCAATCATTTCTTAAAGCTGACAGCATGAGATGACAGCATTTTTCTCCTTCCGTGGAAGAGATCAGGGTTGTCTTGATGGAAATTTATGAAGTGCACATTATGAAGGAACACCCAGTGAACCAAATAACACAACATGTTCTGCTCTCTCTGGGTGTCCTGGGTGCTAAATGATATCAGATCCTCTTTTACTGTCTTATTCATTCATTCAGGAGAGATTCTTAGAAAACTAGAAATGAGGATCAGCTCGGATTCTTAGAACATGCTTCAGTGATGAATAGGTGTATATTTTTCAATTGAATCACATCTTCTACTCAAAACTTTCAGTAAGTCATAAAATCTCGAAGAGAAATAGTTTTGTTTCCTAGCCCATCATTATTCTTTTTTACTTTTTCTAAGCTTTGCCCCTTCTATTTTTATCTGGGGCCATGCAATGAAGTGTTGAAAATATCATGTCTCAGGATGTGCTCGCAAAACCCCTGGCCCATTTCTATGAGGCAGAACCCATTTATGAAGATTTGTGAAAGTGGTGGGAGACAGTTAAGCATCTGACCTTCATTGGCTGGCTAAACCAAAATCAAAACCAGACCTTTGGCTTTCAATGGGACTGAAAAGCTTCTGAAATCCACAATTGCCTAGGGCTGTTCCATTATGTGTCAGAGACAGGAATAGATTCCAGACTTCCTGTTTCTTTTCACTAAACCATGCTGCTGCTCCATGTGAATATGGAAGCTAGACCTTGTCTCCATCAAAGCCACATAAGACATCATTCTAAAATTAGTGACAGAGGACAATGATATCACCTAGATTAATGACTTGTCATAATAAGATGACTTATATGTCAGTATGTGGAAGGATTGTTTGACCTGAAGCATGACCACAAAATCTTAGAGTTAGAACAGATCTCAGCAGACCTTCCATAACATCCCTGACAAGTGCCCATTCCATCCTTTAGCCTAAGCTTTTTCATTGCTGTCTTTCTTGGCAGGTTTTCCCTTGATGTTCACTCCCCTCCCCTCCCATATGAAGCCTAGTTCAGACCTCTACTAAAGTACTTTGCAATAGAGTTTTATCAAATAATTGTGAAGATGATGATCAAAGAACCAAAAAAAAAAAAGCTAATGAGATATTCATCAAAAACTGGTTAATGACATCTTAGGTTTCATGGGGTAAGGAAACAATAGTTGTGTTGTACTCCGTGATGATGCTAACACAAATAAAGTACAGTAGTGTGTTTAGGTGTAGGCTCTACATTTTCAGAAGGATATTAGGTAATCAGAAGAGCTCCCAGAGTGGGGCAAACATTATGGTAAGAGGCCTTAAATTCTTCCCAAGTGAGGATTTGTTGAAGCTAATGTGAATGTAAGTTTGAAAAAGAGGAGATTCACGGGACACATATCTATTTTCAAATTTTTCAATGACTGTCCCATGGAAGAATGATTAGACTTTTGGGTCTGACCCCTTCAAGTAACAAGGAGTATGTATCTATTTTTGTTGTTGCTGTTCAGTTGTTTGGGTTGTGTCTGACTCTTCATGATCCCATTTGGGGTTTTCTTGGCAAAGATACTGGAGTGGTTCACCATATCCTTCTCCATCTCATTTTGCAGATGAGAAAACTAAGGCAAAAGGGTTAAGTGACTTGCCCAGGGTCACATAGCTAGTGAGTGTCTGAGACCAGATTTTAGCTCAGAGACACAAAGCTTTCTGACTCCAGGTTCTATTCACTGTACCACTTAGCTACCTTTCATAGGTATACCATACTATATTCTATACTATGTTATGCTATACTATACTATTACATATGATGCTATAAAATTAATATCATCCTTATCTTGCCCCTAACAAAGCTCTTTCCCTGCTCAAAATACTCCATATTACTTTGTATATACTTTGTCTATGTACATGATATTAGTATATAAGAAAAATGTCCTAATGATTGGACTTACCTGAAAGTAGAATAGACTGCCTTCAGTGGTGAACAGTTTTTCACACTGATCATGCAGGAAGTGCAAGGGTGGGGGAGGGAGGATAGAAGGAAATAAGCATTGATGTAATTTCCTAGTATGTTCCAGCCACTGTGCTAACCACTTTTAAAAAATATTCAATTTAGGGGCAGCTAGGTGGTGCAGTGGATAGAGCACCAGCCCTGAAGTCAGGAGGACTTGAGTTCAAATCTGACCTCAGACCAAATACTTGACACTTACTAGCTGTGTGAGCCTAGGCAAGTCACTTAACCCCAATTGCCTTAAAAAAATATTCAATTTAATCCTGACAATGACCCTGTGAAGTAGGTGCTATTATAACCTTGATTTTACTGTTAAGAAAACTGAGGGAAAAAAAGTAACTTACCCAGGGTTGCACAGGTAGTAAAGTATCTGAAGCCAGATTAGAACTCAGATCTTTCTGACACTAGGCCCAGTGCTCTATTTGCTGGGCTACCTAGCTGCCACCCAGTGAACCAAATAACACAACATGTTTTGGTTTTGGTTTTGTTTATTGTTTCAGACATAAGTTTAATGATCACTTGTTAGATGGAAGAGTTGTGGAAGAATTGAACTAGAGTACTGCTGAGGTGACTTCCAGCTCTGAAATGCCATGATGCTATAAGATCTGTACACTATTTTATTGTATTGCAATAATGTTATAGAATTATTAAGATTACCTTCCCTGGGCCCTGTGGTCATTCTCTCTCTCTTTAAAATACTTTGAATTACTTTACGTAGATACCACTTGTGTACATGATATTGATGGAAGTACCTTGAGGTCGGTAATGGTTTAATCATTTTCATTTTTTTTTTTTACCATGAACAGTGAACAAAGTGCTTTGAACACAATAAATGTTTGATGACAGTGAATAGAATGGGATTATCCTTAAAAAGTAACAACTATATAAAAAATCACAATGGAAGTATCTCAAAATGGAACTCAGAAATGAAACATAGCCTCAGTGGTAGAACATCAAAGGGAAATAAATAGGCAGATATGAAACAAATCAATAAATAATGTCATTTCATAATCATTTCAGTGAATGCATATATACATATTTATATTTATCACCTAGCATTTTACCTCTAATTGGATAATAGGATTTCAGACAACTTTGGGGCATAAAACTTTAGAGGAAATAGCTCTCTTTTCTCCCCATCTTATGAAAATGGGCCACAAGCTGAGAATAATCAATTGATTCATCTGAAAGTTTGATTTTAGGATTATTGTGATACCTCCATAAATTTTTTTTTAAAAAAATATTTCAAAAAAAAAAGGCCAGCTAATAATGGTCAGAGTCATATAATTGTTGAGCCAAAGGGGAATTTAGAGATCATAGATTATTATTATTATTATTATTATCTTGTAATTGTTATTATATTTTCACCTGAGGAATATGAGTTTCAGAGAGGGTAAGCGACTTGTCCATGGTCACACAACTGGCCATGACTGCTAGGCAAAGAAAATCTAAGCATAATTCTAAGAAACAGATAGTTGTCTCTTCTCCTATGATATTACTTATAAAAAAAGAACAAATATTTATGAGTTATTTAGTGACAGGTAAGTGGCAGAGTTAATAGAGTCTTGGAGTCAGGAAGACCCCAGTTTGAATACTAATTCAGAATCTTATGAATTGTATGACCGTAGGCAAATCATATACCCTGTCTCAGCCTTCCATGATTTGGTTCTAAAATGGGGATAATAATGGCAACTCCTCCTCCCTATTTGTTGTGAAAAAAGAAATAAAACAACATATTTAAAGTACTTTGCAAACTTTGTAACACAACATAAATGCTACTGGTTATTATGAATTCATGAGACAACAATCACATAATTGTTTTAATTAATGTATTTCCCATTTAATTTTTTTCACTTTTTACCTGCTTCTTTTTTTTTTTTAAATTGAAACCGAGAAATTGAAGCAAAGTAAAGAAGCTGTGGATTGTCCAAATGGACACATCACAAACCAAGCAGATTAACTGTGGAGATGCAACATCTCTACTTCTGAAACATTATAACACAAAGTTTGGAAGAGAGTCAATGAGATTGCCATGTGAAGGTTGCTGGAAGGAGAATTAAGACTGAAGAAGACAATTCTAGCTTGAGGACAAATTTGGTGGACTGTGCTCAGTCTGCTGCATAAAGAACAGCTGAAATTTCTCATAAATGCTGTCAGGTGTATTAAAACCAGGTGGTAAATGAAATGTACTGATTAAAAAGTCATTAATTATCAAGATTATTTTGGAAGTGTAGGCCGGATGGAGTAGCACTTGCTATGTTCTAACCCAAATATGTAGATAAAGAAAAGAAGTAATTGGGGGCAACGGGTATAAATTAGATGAAATTACTTAAGTATTTACTTGTTTGGTTTTTAATAATGTTTAATTGGTGCTCTGTTTTACATCATAGTAATTTCCAGATATAGCCCACCATTTTCATCACCATCTTGTCTTGAGAAACCTTATATTTATCCCCTGTACTTAGCAGCTAGGTGGTGCAATGGATAGAGTATTGGGCCTGGAATCAGGAAGACTCATCTTTCTTAGTTCAAATCTGGCCTCAGACAACTCCTACATGTGTGATCCTGAGCAAGTCACCAAACCCTGTTTACCTCAGTTTCTTTATGTGTAAAATGATCTGGAGAAGGAAATGGCAAACCACTCTAGTATCTTTACTAAGAAAACTCAAAATAGGGTCACAAAGAGTAGATTTTGACTGGAAAACAATTCAACAATAATAACAATACTTAGTGCAGTGCCTAGCATGTAACTCTTATTAAATGTTTGTTTCTCCCTTCTTTTCTGCCCTCTGGGAGCTTGTTCTTTATTTACAATCTACTGGTAGGGAAAAACTATCAATTAAACCCACTGCCTTAACTTGAGGAGACGAACTAGATAATTGGCTAAATTTTGGAGAGTTCAGAATGTTTGATATTAAAATAAACAGAGATTCAAAGGATGAGCTAACTTAGTCAAAAAACTAACCTCAGGATCAGATAGACTGACTTTTATGCTAAGGTTGACTGATGGTTTGACTGACTTCATGGATTTTGATTGTGTATAAAAACAGCTTTAATCCCTACATATCAATTACTGTTTCTTCCACTGACTGAACTCATATTCACTTGACTAAAGGAGCAGACATCCTTAAATATATTTGCTGTCAGAGGATTTTCTTCCCCCTTTTTTTTTCTGAACTAATTTTACTCTTTTTCTGCTTACCAGATCAACCTTACTGTTTTGGCAGATGTAATGATGGTAACTTAGTTATCTAAAAATTCCTAAATTATCTAACTGCATATAGCAAGTAACAGTGTAATTATTATTAAGAAATATTTTCCTACCTACCGAGCAATTTTGTCTTAGTTTGTTACATTTATTATATGAAATTATCTTAAAAATACATCCAGGTGATCAGGCATTTCATGGTATTACAAAAACAAATGACTCTTGCTATTAGATCCAGTTAAAAGAACTTAGGGAGTAAGGGGGTACTGGGGTAGGAGGATTCCCTTGACTATAACATCCCCTCACATGGTTATCATATATCTCATTGACATTTCATTGCTAAACTCCTAGAAAGAGTACCCTGCATTCTTTTTCTTGAGCCCATTTCTTTCCAGTGACTCCTCAAACCCTAGTACTCTTTTTGTTCTTCCTTCTAAGTATAAGATTGGTCTTCACATAAACTCTATGCAAATGACTGCTAAGTCACAGATTCTGAGCTGGAAGGGACCTAGGAAGCCATCTGGTCCAACCAAAACCTGAATAATAATTCCTTCAGTAATATATCCAACAAAAAACCATTCAGTCTTTGCTTAAAGCTCTCCAGGGAGGAGGGACTCAGTATTATCTGAAATAGTACATGACACTTTTTTCCCTGTCCAGTTGTAATGAGCATGTTCCTTACATTAAACATAAGTCTTTCTATTTTATTTTTCTATCTGATGCTTTTAACACTGCCCTCGAGACTAAATAGAACAATTCTTATCTTGGTTCCACCTGAGAACCATTTTAATACTCAACTACATTTGTCATAACACCTGTAAATCACCTCTATTTCAGTACCCTTCCCCATTTCTTTCATTGATCCTTCAATTTTGAGGCCCTTCACCATCATAGTTACTATCTTCTTTGTATTTTCCTAATTATTGTCAAATATCCGTTTACCTATCTCTCTCTCTCTCTCTCTCTCTCTCTCTCTCTTCAATCTTTTTCATCGTCATCACCATCACCATAATCATCATCCTCATCCTCCTCCTCCTCCCCCTCCTCATCATCATTATGATCATCAATCTCCTAAAACTTTCCCCTGAGATATAGCACTGCATCTTTAAGCAGAAACTGTTAGATATTTCCATGCAGATGTCCCACAGGAATATCAAAATTAAAATGTCCAAACATCAGTTCATAAGAACCTTTTCATCCAAAGATTCCAATTTCTGTTTATGATACCACATTTTATACAGTCACCCAGGATCAAAAGCCTGACTTCTAATTCATTACTTTTCTCATTTTTCTTTCATTCACTCAATCCATGAGTTCAGATAGAATGGAAATTGCTTAAGGGTAGGCAATGTGGTTTTATTTTGTCATTGTATTCACCCCCACAATCCCCACAATGCCATGAAAGGAGAGTGGGGAGGGATAGTGTCCTTCAACAGAAAGAGAAATAGATTTGAAATCAGAACAGTTGTCTTTGAATCTTAGCTCTGGTGCTAGTTTAACCTGTGGGGCTTTCAGCAAGTAATTTAAATTCTCTAGATTTCAGTTTTCTAATTTGTAAAATGAAGGGGCTGGACTAGGTGATATTTCAAGACTTTTACAGCTCTAAATATAAAAATACTGTGTCCATATCTCACATATTAGACCCTCATTTTACCTAACTAAATTCAATTGAATTGAAATTCTCTTTTTTATCTATCTTCACATTGTGTGTTTAATCTGACTCTTTTTATCCAATAACTCAACCACCATCATAGTTTAGGCATCAAGACCGTTAGCCTAGACTATAATAATAGTACCATAACTGGCTGCCCTGTCTCCAGTCTCTCTTGTCTCTAATCCATCTTTAACATGCATGGTAAAATCATCTTCCCAAGACACAGGTCTAACTTTGTCAGCAAAAAGGCATCAGTTGTTCCATATTGCTCTTAGAATGGAACACACATACACACACACACTTTAGCTTGACATTAGAGACCTCCCACAATCTGTAGGATAATTTACCCTCATTATTCCATGTGATTCCCCTTCACACACATTGAATTCCATCCATTCTGAACTAGGGGATATTCCTTAATCTCTTTCTGCTTTTTTTCATCTATATTCAGGCTGGCCGCCCTCCCCATCCCATTCTTTAAAAGTATTCCCTTATCACTATTCTTTGTAAAATTCTTTCTGAAGATTCAATTTTTGTGCCACTTCTTACATGAAGCCTTCTGGAATCCCTCCACCTGATAGTGTTTTCAACCTCTTCAAATGTACCCAGAATACTTTGCTTATTATACTCTAGCCCATATTATTATTATTAGTTTACATGTTATACCTTAATGAATGAACTTACTGGGAGTCAGACAGTAGTAACAGATTTATAGAAACCACAAACTATTCTTTTCTTTCATTATTGAATCATAGGAGTAAATTCCCCCTATCTCCTTCTGCCCTAGGAATGTGGATATGAGTAAGCTCTTTATGCATTAGCTATAGATACTTTTGTTCACAAAGATTATTAAAAGGAAGTTGTTTTTATTCCTTCATTTTCAGAGGATCAATGACATCATGGGTGATGTCTTGACTAGTTCATGAATTAGATGTAGGTGAATCAGAGTTGCACAAAATTTTAGCCTCATTCTCTTCCAGTCATAGAAGTCCAGTGAAAAGTCATAAGTCCGAATGACTGGTGATGAGCCAGGATTCAGTGGATGACCTTGGTGTCTTCTATATCTGATCAAGCTCTATGTGCTCCAGAGTGTCTGCATCAGTCATCTCTTTGGCCATTGGAATAAATTGTTCCCATCTGCTCATTCTGTCAGTCATATCTAACTTTTTTAAATTTCTATTCATTTCCTTAACTTCTTTCTTGTTTATTTTGTGGTGAGATTTATCCAGCTCTGAGAGGTTGAGGTCACCACTAGTATAGTTTTGTTATCTATTTCTTCCTGTAACTCCCTTAACTTCTCCTTTAAGAATTTGGATGCCATATCACTTGATGCATATGTTTAGTAATGATATCACTTCATTGTCTATAGTGCCTTTTAGCAGGATACAGTTTCCTTCCTTATTCTTTTAATTCAATCATTTTTGCTTTTGCTTTATTTGAGATCAAGATTACTACACCTGCTTTTTTTTAAACTTCAGCTGAAGCATAATATATTGTGCTCCAGCCTTTTACCTTTACTCTGTAAGTATCCCTTTGTTTCAAATGTGTTTCTTATAAACAACATATTGCAGGATTATGGTTCTTAATCTACTCTGCTATCTGCTTCCACTTTAGGGAAAAGTTCATCACATTCACATTCACAATTATGATTACTATCTGTGTCTTTCTCTCCATCCTATCCCTCCCTCTCCTTTTATGCTTTTCTCTATCCATTCTCCCTTTCCCTCCTCACTAGAGTTTTGCTTTTGACCACTGTCTCCCTCAGTCTATACTCCCTTCTCTCAGGCCCCTCCCTTTTCTTCCTCTTTACCTTTACTGCCTCTCCTCTCCCTTCTATCCACCTCCTGACTCTTCTTTCCATTTTCCCCTCGTACTTCCTATAGGGTAAGTTAGATTTCTATACCTGATTATGTTATTCCCTCTTTTAGCCAAATTTGATCAGATTAAAGTTCAATCAATGTCCTCCTTTCTTTCCTCCCACTGTGATAGGTTTTTGTGCCTTTTTATGTGATGTAATTTACCATTGTCTGACTCCTCCTTTCCTCTTCTCCTAGTATAATCCCTTTTCATCACTTAATTAGATTTTTTTATCATCACATCAGAGTCAACTTATACCCATGCCCTCTGTGTATGCATACCCCTTTGAAATGACATAATAACAATAAAGTTCTCAAGAGTTACAAGTGTTATGTTCCCTTGTGGGGATATAAATAGTTTGCCCTTCTTAATAACATGTTGTTCTGTATTGCTTTTTTCTTTCCTGTTTACCTTTCTATGTCTCTCTTGAGTCTTGTATTTAAAGATCACATTTTCCATTGGGCTCTGGTCTTTTCATCAGGAAGGTTTGGAAGTTCCCTATTTTGTTCAATATCCATCTCCTCCCATGAAAGATTATGCTCAATTTCACTGAGTAATTGATCCTTGGTTGTAATCCAAGCTCCTTTGCCTTACAGAATATCAAATTCCTTGCCCTCTGATCTTTTAATGTAGAAGCTGCAAGGTCCTGTATGATCCTGATTATAGTTCCATGATATTTAAGTTGTTTCTTTCTGACTGTTTGCATTATTTTCTCTTTGACATGGTAATATTGGAATTTGGCTACAATATTCCTTGGTGTTTTCAATTTGGGATCTCTTTCAGGTGGTGATCAGTGGATTATTTCAATGACTATTTTACCTTCTGGTTCTAGGACCTCATTATAGTTTTCCTGGATGATTTCCTGAAAGATGCTGTCCAGGCTTTTTGTTTTATCATGGTTTTCAGGTAGACCAATAATTTTTAAATTGTCTCTCCTGGATCTATTTTCTATGTCAGTTGTTTGGCCAATTAGTTATTTTACTTTTTTTTCTATTTTTTCATTCTTTTGTTTCTGTGTGAGTGATTATTGATATCTCATAGAATCGTTAGCTTCCACATCCCCAATTTTAATTTTTAATGAATTGTTTTCTTTTTTCTTTTTTAATTATTTTTTTTTTATTTTTAGTTTCCAACATTCACTTCCACAAGATTTTGAGTTCCAAATTTTCTCCCCATCTTGTCCCTCTCCCCACCCTGAGATGGCATGCATTCTGAATACCCCTTCCCTTAATCTGCCCTCCCTTCTGTCTCTTTCCCCTTCACTTATCCCCTTCTCCTTCAATTTTCCTGTAGGGCAGGATAGATTTCTATACCTCATTTCCTGTATATCTTATTTCCCAGTTGCATGTGAAAACATTTTTTTTAACTTTTATTTCTAAAACTTTGGGTTCCAAATTTCTTCCTTCCTCCTTCCCCAGCCACCCTTATTGAGAAGGCAAGCAACTTAATACAGGTTATACATGTGTAGTCATGCAAAACACTTCCATAGTAGTCATGTTTGTGAAAAACTATCTATATTTTCCTTCATCCTATCCCACTCCCTGTTTATTCTATTCTCTCTTTTGACCCTGTCCCTCCTCAGAAGTGTTTGCTTCTGATTACCCCCTCCCCCAATCTGCCCTCCCCTCTATCATCCTCCTGCTCTCCCCCCCCATTTCTCTGTAGAGTAAGCTAGATTTCCATACCCAATTGAGTGTGTGTTATTCTCTCCTTAAGGCAAATACAACAAGAATAAGATTCACTCATTCCCTCTCACCTTCCCCCATTTCCCCTCCACTGTAAAAGTCTTTTCTTTTCTGTTGTATGTGAGATATTTTACCCCATTCTACCTTTCCCTTTCACTTTCTCCCAGTATAATCCTCTCTCAATCCTTAATTTTGTTCTCCAGATATCACCCCTTCATCTTCAAATCATCCTCTGTCATCTATTTATCTATTTTTCTATCTATCTATCTATACATATATACATATAATTTTTTCCCTCCCACTACTCTAATACTGACAGATGTCTCATGAATTACAAATATCATCTTTCCATGCAAGACTGTAAACAGTTCAACCTTAATAAGTCTCTTATGATTTCTCTTTCCTGTTTACCTCCTCATATTTCACTTGAGTCTTGTACCTGAAAGTCAAATTTTCTATTCAGCTCTGGTCTTTTCCTCAGGAATGCTTGAAAGTCCTCTATTTCAGTGAATATCCATTTTTCTCCCTGTAGGCTTATACTCAGTTTTTCTAGGTAGGTGATTCTTGGTTGTAATCCTATCTCCTTTGTCCTTTGGAATATTATATTCCAATCCCTGTGATTCCTTAATGTAGAAGCTGCTAAATCTTGTGTTATCCTGATTGTGTTTCCACAATACTTGAATTGTTTTTTTCTGGCTGCTTGCAGTATTTTCTCCTTGACCTGGTAACGCTGGAATTTGATTACAATATTCCTAGTTTTCCTCTGGGGATCTCTTTCAGGAGGTGATTGGTGGATTCTTTCAATTTCTATTTTTCCCTCTGGTTCTAGAATATCAGGACAGTTTTCCTTGATAACTTCTTGAAAGATGATGTCTAGGCTCTTTCTTTTTTTAATCATGGCTGTCAGATAGTCCAATAATTTTAAAATTATCTCTCCTGGACCTATTTTCCAGGTCAGTTGTTATTCCAATGAGATATTCCACATTGTTTTCTATTATTTTTTTCATTCTTTTGAATTTGTTTTATGGTGTCTTGATTTCTCATAAAGTCACTAGTTTACAGTTGCTCCATTCTAATTTTTAAGGAAGTATTTTCTTCAGTAAGCTTTTGGATTTCCTTTTCCATTTGGCCAATTTTGCTTTTTAAGTCATTCTTCTCTTCATTGGCTTTTTGTATCTCTTTTGCCATTTGGGTTAGGCTATTTTTTAATTAGTGGGTTAGGATTTTTTCTTCAGTATTTTTTGGGGCTCCTTTAGCAAGCTGTTGATTTCTTTTTCATGATTTTCTTGCATCACTCTCATTTCTCTTCCCAGTTTTACCTCTACTTCTCTTACTTCTCAAAATCCTTTTTGAGCTCTTCCATGTCCTGGGACCAATTCATATTTTTCTTGGAGGCTTTGGATGTAGGAGCTTTGACTTTCTTGTTTTCTTCTGGTTGTATGTTTTGATCTTCTTTGTCACCAAAGAAAGAATCTATGGTCTCACATTTTTTGGTAAGGTTTGCTCATGGTCCTAACCAATTACTTGAGTTATAAACTCTTTGTTAAGGTAAGGGTCTTCTTCCAGTGTGGAGAATGTACTGTCCCAAGCTTTGGGGGTTTTGTGCAGCTGTTTTCAGAGATACTTCTAGGGTCCTGTAAATTTTCAGTTCTCCCAAGTTGGTATGATAATGGGCAAGGTGTTTACTCCTTTCCTATCCTGTGCTCTGGTCTATGAGTGACCACAAGCACTCTTTTTTGCCTAGGAGCTGTAAGGAGGATTTCCTCTCCACAACCACTACAAGCTCTACAATGCCAGCACTCCTCCACGCCCCAGGACTGCCACCCAAAACTGTGACCGAATCCAAACATGGGCAAAGCAAGTGAATCCTGCCTCAGCACCAGCAAAGAGATCCCTGCAATCCCTTTCTGGTCAGCCACACAATTCCCCCTCAGTTTGTGGGCCAGAAGCTCCAGAAGCAGCCATTGCCCTAGGCTGAGCTTGGGGACTGGCGCTGGGACCGTGCTTCTCTCTCATGGTAGACACAGACTTTTCCTATTGATTTTCTAAGATGTCTTTGGCATTCATGGGTTTAGAAGTCTGGAAACCACCACAGCTGCCTGTGATTCAGAGGCCTGCTCCAGGTTCACTGAGGCCTGATTTGCCTGTGCACCTATGCCAAACTGCATTCCTGTCCAGCATGATATACCTTTCTTATCAACCATCCAGGTTGTCTTGGGCTGGAAATTTGTTTCACTCTGTCTTTTTGTGGGTTCTGCTGCTTCAGAATTTGTTTAGAGCCATTTTTATAGGTATTTGGAGGGGCTTGGGAGACAGCTCAAGCCAGTCACTGTTTTTATTCTGTGAGTTCTGCTGCTTTAGAATTTGTTTAGAACCATTTTTATAGGTAATTTCAGGAGTTTGGGGAGAGCTCAAGCAAGTCACTGCTTGTACTCTGCCATCTTCGCTCCACCCTGATTTTACTTTTTAAGGAGTTCTTCTCTTCAGTGAGTTTTTGTGCCTCCTTTTCCATTTGGCCAATTCAACTTTTTAAGGACTTGCTCTCTACAGTAAATTTTCGTCTTTCCTTTTCTAAGCTATTGACTCTCTCTTACATACCTCTCACTTCTTTTCCCAGTTTTTCTGGGCTTTCAGAGGTCAATAAGGGACTTCTTACTTCACCATCTTGGCTCCCAGAAGTGGAACTCATCTGCCCATTCGTCCAGAGGAAGTCTTTACATAATACACCCTCCTAAGTCACTACAAGTTTGAGGCCTGTTAGTTACTCTCAACCTGGTTTTGCCCATCTGCCGAGACAAAAAAGGAAGATTTAAAATGAAGTAGGAACTTGTGTAATGGGGCAAGAGCAAGCACAGTAAATTTCTGGTGGTGGCCAATTAAATTCCAGATGAAAAAGTGTCCCTATGTTCCCACCACACATAGTAGGCCTTTAATAACTGACAAGACTTGAATTAAATTTTAGTTCTGTTGTTTCTCCCTACACAGTGTCTTTAATCTGACCCATTTTTCCTTTTTTTCTTTTTATAATTTGTAAGAGTTTGATTATTTAATCAAACATTATCATTACATCATTTCAAACTTGGGCTGATGGTACATTTTTACACCTTAGTCCACCAATGAGATAGGAATAGCACTATTGTTCATATATTAAATAGCATGTCTACACATTTTAAATTTAATAGATTTTTAAGTCAATTGTTAGGTATGACTGAGCTGAAACTAGATATTTAATAATTCAACAGAAGGTCATATCTATAGCTGAATTCATCTGTGTACCTTTAAGAGCCCCAGATATCTGAGCAATTGAAATTCAAAGATCATTCACTCTACAAAATATGGTGTGATGTTCTTTACTCAGGATGGTTATATAAGGAACCACAATGAAGTGCCTTTCAATAATTGAAAGTCAATATTTTATTCAAAGAATTGTAATTATTCTGTTTACCATATGGACAATTACGTGATTTAAGTTGGAAAGGCTTGCTTTTGTTGTAAATCAGTAGATCTGTTTAAGCTATTATTTTGGAAAGACTGGGATATGATGTTACATGCCAAAGACATTTTTTTTTTGCAAAACACATAAGAGAAAGGCCTTACATTTGGTGAAGTTCCATGTGTGGCCAATGGCTATCCTAAAGCCAGTAGAAGGGAGGTGTCACTACGTGGCTTGAGAGGAGGCAGAATAGGCATCTTTAGTTTCTTTTTCCGCTACTTGTCTCTAAGCGAGACTTATATTTTTATCAAGAGGAGAAGCAAGAAGTTGGTATCAAAGGCCATTCTGTTATCCTTAGAAAGAGGAGAAACCAGGTTAAAATTATATATATAATCACATGCATCTTACCTGTATGTATTACATGTATACTACATGTAATTACATGCATATATTAATAGATTATATGTGTATAATTATGTGTATAATATGTCAACACATATTAATTACATGTATACATTGATATGTAAATATATACCATACATTGTATTGATATATATATATAAATTTTGTTCTAAATTTCACCCTTTCTTGTTTAAGAGCAGTTCCAAAAGGAACATACATAGCAAATAGAAAAAAAAATCCAAAATGATAGCCAAAAATAAAAAAAAAACAAAACCATATAAAGTACACATAGGAAAATATATAACAGATAATACAGATTGAAGGAATTCTGAGAGAGAGAGAGAGAGAGAGAGGGAGAGAGAGAGAGGGAGGGAGGGACAGAGAGAGAAAGAGAAAGTCTGAGAGTTTTATATCTCACTCAAAAGGAACTTCCACAACATCTCAAGTATAACAAACTGAGGTTAGAGACATGTGAGACATTGGTAGCTCTTCTCTTATCTTCCTAGTGTTTTATTTTTTTTCTTTTCCTTTAGCAACTTGAAGTGGCATTAGTAGCGTTCATTCTTCCTCTGGAAGCTGGAAGCCAGAAGCTCCCAAAACAACTTGAAGACTGCAGAAGGCTGGAGCTCTCCTTCTCTCTCCAACTCTGGCCCTGTCTCTTAGCCAAGGTATAGCATTCATCTCCACTAAAAAGGACAGATTCTCATATCAATGGGCTTTGGGATAGGGTTTATACATATCACAGTTATGCTCTGAGAAGGGTGCAGCAGAGACCTCAAAATAGTAATTGTAATTCCCCACTTCTACCCCCTACTCAGCCATGAGTTTTTTACTAGGAATGCTGAATAAAATTGTGAAACAGACTTTAATGATCACAATTTTCTCATTGCTTAAACCAATTTACATATGTACAGTTATGATACATGTAAAAAGTCAGAATTAAGAGACATCTTTTTGTAATAAATAAAATAGCAGAGAACCATAACTCATTGGTAACTTTTTTTAGATAAGCTATCAAATCTAATTTCCCTTCTTCTTAATGCCAGTAATGATGTGTTTTGTGCCAGGTACATACTTCCTAGAGCTTTCTATCGGTGTATCATCTTTAAAATGTAACTTTTGCTTTTGTTAGCATCTATGTAAGAAAATCCTGGCAACTGATTAATGCTTTGTTCAGAGTCCACTCTAATTAGGTTCAGTATTATGTTTGTCTCCCTTTTTAGTTGTGTAGTATTGTGTATGCTTCTGAACAAAAAACTTTGCGCCCCTGTCAACATCAAACATTATGAATTTTATTCAGCCCCAGCTCTGTATTACTAATCTACCCCCTTGAATCCCTATTCCCTTTTCCAAAGACACAGCCACCACTGCATGCTATCCCAACTTAAAAAAAAAAAAGTCAAAGAGCACAATGAGAATTTTTTTTTCCTAAAACAGACATCTATCTATTAGTAAGAAAACAGATTTGTCAGGCTATATAGTCACCAGCATTAAATTATTCTCATACATTCCTGGATTTTGTTACTTATTTCTGCTATTCTTCTCTCTTTTACCACCTTTTTTTTTCTTCTTCCATCCCGAAAGTATACCATACCAAATATAATGCTACTTCAGACTTAAGAAAGTGGTAATATACTCTTGTTAAAAAATTTCCATTTCCCCCTGACATTTAAAATGAGGATTTGTTTTAAACCCATTATCTTACTAAAGTATATTTCTTGAAAAATCTTTATGGGTTCTAATGTGATCTGCATAGGACTAACACTAAGAAATATCATTTAGTTTGCCTTAAATGTGCATTCCTGTACTTTTTTTCATCCTCCTGCATTTGTTCAACATGGCACTCATGCCCAGCACCTCAGGCAATCAACTCACTGTGTCTGTCTCTCTCTCTCTCTGTCACTCTCTCTGTCTCTCTCTCTCTTTCTCTCTGTCTATTTCTCTCTGTCTCTCTCTCTGTCACACACACACATACACACACAATGCCACATCTCATGTGTCACTGTAAGTTTTATTATAGGATCAATTTATTTGAGCTAAAAGGTGATATAAAAGAAATCTTGAAAAAGCTGCTCATTTTAATGACCACGAAACTGAGGTCCAGGAATAAGAAGTGATTTGTCAATGGTCCTAAAATTAGTAATTTATAGGACGGGATTCAAATTAAGTCATCTAACCCTATATCCAATACTCTATTGTGCCCCATATAATGGAAAGACTTTTTGTTAGGAACTGATGATACAAAGACAAATGCCAATTGCTTCTTATCTTCCAAAGGTTTTTTTTTTTGTTTGTTTGTCTGTTCATTTATTCGTTTGTTTGTTTTTTAGCTTGGAGGACATTGCATTAATAGAAACAACTATATCTCTTTCTTTGTAACATGCTAAGTACTCATTTTCTACTCACATCAATGCAGTAATACTTAATGTTTATGTAGTAGACTTTTCTGACTTATATATCACAATCTCATGAATGAAATACCCACATATAGCCACCTCTTCTGAAGGATGTGAATGAATAATGCAGTCTGTTACAAGAGCTTTCATGTAGTGTATTCAAATAGAAATAGATTATTGAAGGCCACATGTTGATCTAGAAAACCAGAAGTTAACATTGTCAATGTTGTATTCTATTTTATATTTATTTTGATAAATTCTCAAATTATATTTTAATCTGGTCAGTACACTTGAGAGTTTTGCGTGCTACTTGGGGCCTGCTGTCCATATGAGTCTGATACCTCTGTCAAGGATGAATACACCAACCTTCTTGCTCTTCACTCCTGAGACTGCTACTGACTTTATCATATTAATGCTTTTCTTCTCACTGAGTTAAACTAAGACCTGAAATCACCACAGATATCACTTAAAATGCAAAATCTCATTAATTAATTAACTCCATTCCTTTAACCTAGTTTATTAGAGGGGGAAAAAAGCTTTTTCTTTCAAAAAAAGCTACATTTTTGTTTCTGTGTCTTAAACCTTAACTTTATAGGCTTAGACGATTAGCAATACCACTCATCCTGAAAATTATTAATGGTAGATTGTTATTTAGATAAGATTTCACCTTGAAGGGAAGACATGATCAGAATTACTTCTTGTGATTCTCCTCTGAGAGGTAAAAAAAAAAGAATGAGGAAGATCATGTTATACTTACTCTAAAAGTTTATACACAAACACACACATCACACACACACACATACACACATATATATTTTTTCTCATGGATCCCTTTGTCAATCTTGTGTAATCTAAGGAACCCTTCTTAGATAAATGTTGTAAATCAATAAAATAATTGCCTTGAAATTTAGCTATAAAAATAAGTTCATAGACCTTAGGTTAAGATTTCCTGTTCTAACTCATTGCTAGCTATCATCAGTTCTATAATTCTGGAATGATTGTACAGTGATTCAGATCTCTTCAAAATGAAGTTAACTCAGTTCCTCTTAGAAAGACATTTTTGCTCAATTATCCTCAAAAATGTCAGTTAACTGTTTATCTCCCCTCAGAAGAAAATAATTGGTTGAGTTCTTCTCAGGACAACTCTTAAATTGTCTCCGTTTCCCTCAGCAATCTTCCTGAGACTACCTTCTTCACAGAGTAAGTTAACTTAGTTCAATTCTTGTGAGGAAGAAAAGAGACATAAAAATTCAGTTCCTCTCAGGAATGGCAGTTAAACTCAGTTCTCACAGAGTGTCTTATCGATTTCTGTCCAAGACAGTTAACTCTCCAATTTCCTCAAAGATTCTTTCTCCATTGGATGTTAACTGTTGAAATCCCTTCAGGAATTATTATTTTTTTTTTAGTGCTCCTGTCTCAGTGCCTAGAGTCAATGCCTTCAGATAACAGTTAACTCCTAATTTCCAAAATTTCCTATAATACCTTGTGATGATAGTACTCTATATGAAATTCTGTGAAACTAGTTATTTAGTCTGAGCTTACTTTTTATGTCACTTTAAGATTTGGATAGTTCTTTACATAAATTATTTAATTTTCAACCAACATCATCCCTGTGAGCTATCTCCAACAGGTATTTTCATCTCTTTTTTACAGATGAGAAAACTGAGGCTTGGAGAACCTAAGCCTGTGATCATTAAGTATAAAAAGCAATATTTGATCCCATCTTCCTAGTATCAAGGCCATTTTTTTCCATTAAGACTAACTATCTTTCTAAGATATAACTATTCAATTGTCATAATCCTCAAAGGTCCCCTCTTAATGATGTCAGTCCAGATCTATACTCCCAGATAACAAAAGGTTTTGATGTCTCAAAATGTTTCAAGTCTATGAATGAATTCATTCTAAGAATCTTAAGCTACCTAGTTGGTGAAATAATTTTGCTTAGTTTTTGTCCCTCTTTAGTTCTTCTATTTAAATGGAATGACTAGAGTATAGTTTTACAACTGGAAAACATCTTAGATATATTATAGTCCAACTCCTTCATTTTACAAATGAAGTCGCAGAGATTCAGAGAAGTTAGTTGACTTTGAAGGACAGTGGAAAAATGTTGGATTTCTAATCAGACAGCTTGGGTTCTGATCTATCTTTTTCACTCTATCACTTTATTATGTAACCTTGAACAAAGTATCCTCTCTCAGCTCTATTTCATCATTTGGAAAATGATGAGGCCAGACTAGATGACCTTGAAAGTACCTTCTATCTTTTAATTTATGGTCAGATGATTGTACTGGTTTGTGAGAAAACTTGAATTTGAACTCAGGTCCCTTGATTATTTCCAAATGACAAAGCAGACTGCCTTTTATATTGCTATAGTTTGCTAAGTTGACAATGGAACCCAATTCTGTCTCCTAAGAAACTAATTGTAATATGTGAGCATAATAAAAAGGACATGTTGGCAATATGGGACAAGGTAAGGAATAAGCCAAAGTTTGTAAAGGTACAAGCAACACCTGAAGATAACATGATTTCTGAAATTAATACCATCTGGCCTGGATATCTACATTTTTATTTCAGCAGGTGGAAATTTGATGCTAAAACTGTTCCTTTCCTATGTAAGGCAAGTGATTTTCTGGGAAAGCATATTTAGTACTATTGACATCTTATTCTCTCAGTGTCCTTCTTCTGGGATTGGGTTTGAAATGGTCCTGGAAGTCACAGCAGCCCTGAGGCCAGAGCTTAAGGATTAGCAGTGACAAAATGAACCCTGACTTTGCCCTCTGTAGATATGTCAATAGCATGTTTCTACCAAGGTACAATTGGGAGGAAAAGAGGAGTCACATTTTGTCTTTTTGCAATTCATAGGTTTTTTTTTTTTAAACAAAAGTACTTTCAAAACGCTTCATCCTAGAATAAAAGGAAGTGAATTAGGGCATACAAAAAATATGATTTTGGAAAAAAACTGACAAAAAAACTTTCAGTTATACTCTGAGAAGGGTTCAGCAGAGACTCCAAAGCAGTAACTGTAATTCCCCATCTCTGTCTCCTATTCAGTCATGAACTTAGTGGATTATATTTCCTAGTAAATTGAGTGAAAATTTAAAGAAAGGCAATATGGAAAGGAAATTATTAGGTAAGGAAGAAGTGGGTAGCACTGTAGTAAAGAATTAAAATTAGAGCATTCAGTTTTAATCAGCAAAACATAGTTGGTAGAGACTAGAAGAGCTTTGCATCATTTGGGAAGGAGATAATCAGAAGATTGAAGAATTGAGACTAAAAAAGATTGTCTTTACAGGAAACTTAAAATGCCTTATTAGGCCTTATAGTTAAGGCCTAATCTCAGGTATATCGGTGATTTACCCAACTTCACAGGGTAGTAAGTGACAGAGAAAGAACTGCAAATTACATTGTTTTAACAAATATTAGCTAAATGAGGGCAAGGCAGTGAGCACCAGCCTGGAAGTGCAAAAGTCTTGAATTTTGAAAATCGCCTCCCACTTTGGCTGAGAAACTCTAGATCAGGGTGGGGAACCTATGGTCTCAAGGCCACATGTGGCCCTCTAGGTCCTCAAGTCTGGACTGAATCCAGACTTCCCAGAACATAGTTTGGATTCAGTCAAAGGGCCTCACTTGAAGACCTAGAGGACCACATTTGACCTTGAGTATGCAGGTTTCCCACTCCTGCTCTAGGTGATTAATTTATCTGAATTCATATCATGCCTCTGATGCTTACTACTTCAGTGACCTTGCACAAATCACTTAACCACTCTCAGCCCCTACATCCTAATCTGTAAAATGATGAAGTTAAACTAGATGGTCTCTGAGAGCCCTTCCAAAAAGAAATCTCTGATCCTGTGAACTCTCTGAACTTCAGTTTCCTCATCTGTAAAATGAGGGGATTATAATCAACTATGTCACCCCTCCTATACATTAAATATCTGTGGCTCCCTATTACCTTTTGGATCAAATATAAAACATTCTGTTAGATGTTTAAAGGCCTTCACAATATGGTTGCTCCTTACCTTTCCTGTCTTTGTATAGTTCATACCCCTCCAAGAACTCTAACACACCAGATTTTTTGTTATTTTGACAAGATATTCCATACAGAGATTTCTTGACTTTGAAATGGCTTTGTCAAATGCCTACAATGTTTTCCCTTCTCACCTCCTGGCTTTCTTAAAGACTCATATCAAATACCAATTTCATGAGGAGGCTTTTCCTGGTCTCATTCCCTTCTTCCACTAGCTAGAGCCTTATTTCTGAAATATGTCCCATCTCTATCTGTCTCTGTCTCTGTCTGTCTGTCTCTCTGTGTATAAATACATCCATACATATAATATATATATATACACATATATATTATATACAATATACTTCATATATAACATATAGATATAGTATAGATAGAGATAGAGAGATGGATAGGGCTATCTATATCTTATATATACATTGTGATTTGTACATTGTCTCCCTCATTAGAATAGGAACTCTTGAGGACAGTGATTGTTTTTCCCTTTTTATCAATATGAAGCACTTGACAAAGTTCTTGGCACACAGTGAGTGCTTAATAAATGATAGCTGAAATACCCACTTATCTCTGAGTTCCTTTCTTGCTCAATTATAAATCTGATAATATAATAGTATATTTTGAACCTAGGATTTATTACTCCAAATATATTACCCAGAGTAAGGATTTTGGCCCAGTTTGCCTCTTCTGCTAGTCTCCCTTTAGGCTTTTTCAACAGAAATAAAATAACCTCTACTAAAAAAAAAAAAAAAAAAGAAGACTTTGATTTGATAGAATTAATCAGCAAATTGATATTAGGGTAAATTGAAATGTGTGAAAGTTGGTTTTTGTTCTGTTCCAAATGCTTCTTGAGGGAACCTTCAAGGCACATTGACATTTTGATCATTATAATCTTGCTTATCATTTAATACAAAGGCTAGTGAATTATGTAGGGGCAGTTTCTTCTTCCTTCTGATAAGTCAGCCATTTGCAAAGACAGCAAGGGTGGCAAAAACCTCTCTCTGAAAATAAAGAACATGAAACAGCTGTTAAATTAAAAAAAAGAATCCTGAAATAAATCTGGGAGTTTACATTTAATAAATGACTCAATGAAATCTACAAGATTGGAAGTTTGAGCTCAATAGGTTAGGAGAGAAAGCAAAGGAATATATTTGCATAAGTTTTGCTCTAGAATTAAATTAAATGCTACATCTTCTCAAGGTTCAGGATAAAATCACAGATATATCTATGATTAGGGAATTGAAATAGATAGCTTTTATTATTCAAGGAGGCAGACTGTGATATTAATCAGGAAAAACAAAGTGAAGGCACATCCCTTATTCAAGGGGTATGTGTAGAAAGACTCTGAAACATGAACAGGGAAATGCTTCCATATGAAAATTCTAAGTCCCCTCACTTCTGATACCACTGATGTGTAAATTTCATAGAGCTGAGATGCTCATTTAACATGTTAACATCTCTCAGCATATTTTTGGTACAAGCTGGTTGGGGAATTAAATTTAATGTGAACATTTTTGATAGGTTAATTTTCCTTTGCAATTGAAGGAAAATATATATTTTAAGTATGGTATTATATTTTCCAGTAAATGAATAACACATTATTATGCTTGAAGTTTTAGGCTTTTTTTTTATAAGTAGCCTTTGATTTAGAATTCCAAGCTTTGGCTTTGCCCAAAATGGTTTCAATTTTGGTGTTGTCATTTTAAAAATGATATGGTGATATGGCTTACTTTTTTTTTTTCTCACCCAGTGTTACCTCTGATACTTTTGAGAATATCACTGGAATATAGTTCATGTCTGGACTCCACAGATGTGTTAAAAGATTACCAGATTTGGCATAAGCATTCACTTAATAGAGGACACTATTCGTTTGTCAAATAGAAAGTAGAAGGAAGGAAGGAAGGGAGGGATTAAGGGAGGAAGAAAGGAATGAATAAAGGAAGGAAGGAAAAGATGAAGGAAAGAAGGAAGGGAGGGAGGAAGGAAAAGGAGCTATATTGGTGCTAATAAAGTGGTGCTCCAATATTTGGAAAACAAACAAACTAACCAGCTAACTAACTAACTAACAGAAATAAATTATCTTTGCCCAGGAGGATATTATTTGGGAAGTAACATTTTTCAAAAGGTCAATGATTATTATGTAGATATCTGAATGAAGACACATTGAAAAAGAACCATACAGTGGTTATTGGGCAATAGAAACAAAGTTATTTTAACATGGACTACAGAGTCCTAAAATTCAGGAAAGGAGTTTGGATAGATATAAATATTTCTAGAAGAATAAAATGTGGGAAAAAATCCCAGAAATTCTTCAGAATTGATCAAATATGACATACTATTCTAAGCAAATCCTTAGAAATTTTAAAGCAGATCATTAAAGTTCAAAATAGATGCAGGGTAGCCTTGGGATTGACAGCATGGTATAATGGACAGAAAGTTTGATAATGACTCAGAAAGACTTAGTTACAAATCTCCCTTTTGATGATTACTAGGTCTATGACAGGCAAGTCAACTGTCCTCTCTCTTTTCTAATTTATTTAGTATTTTATTTCCCCCCAGTTACATGTAAGCATTCATTTTTAAATCTTTGAGTTCCAAATTATCTTCCTTCCACTGTCCCCGTACCTCAGCATTGAGAAGGCAAGCAATTTGATATAGATTATACATGTGAAGTCATGCAAAACATTTCCACATTAGTCATGTTGTGAAAGAAAACACTGACAAAAACAACTCAAGAAAAATGAAGTTAAAAAAATGTGCTTCAATCTTCATTCAGTCACCATCAGTTATTTCTCTGGGAATGGATAGGATTTTTCATCATGAGTCCTTCAGAGTTGTCTTGGATCATTATATTGCTGAGAAAATCTAAGTCATTAACAGCTGATCATCTTACAATATTGTTGTTACTTTGTACACAGTACATTTCACTTTGCATCAGCTCATGCAAGTCTTTCCAGGTTTTTCTGAGAACATCCTGCTCATCATTTCTTATAGTACAATAGCATTCCATCTGAATCGCATATCACAATTTGTTCAGCCATTCCTCAATTAATGGGCACCCCCTCAATTTCTAATTCTTTGTTACCAGAAAAGAGCTGCTATAAACATTTTTTAGTACATGTAGATCCTTGTCATTTTTTTTGGTAATCTCTTTTAGGATACAGACCTAATAGTGGTAATTGTTAGGTCAAAGGGTATGCATGCTTTTATATCCCTTTTGGCATATTTCCAAATTGCTCTACAGAATGGCTGAATCAGTTCACAACTCCACCAACCGTGAATTAATGTCTCATTTTTCCCACATCCCCTCCAACATTTGTCATTTTCCTTTTCTGTCCTATTAGTCAATATAATAGATACAAAGTACCTCAGAATTGTTTTAAGTTGTGTATCTCCAATCCATACTGAGTTAGAGAATTTGTTTTTCATCATGGCTATAAATAGCTTTGATGAGTTCATCTGAAAACTGTTTGTATCTTTTTATCATTTATTAATTGGGGAATGGCTCTTTTTTTATAAATATGACAGTTCTTTATATGTTTGAAAAATGAGGGCTTTATCAGAGAAACTTACTTCCATTTTTCTCCACAGTTACTATTGATAATCGTAGTTCCCTCCATTATATTCCCCACACCCATTTATTCTATTCTTTCTCCTTTCACCCTGTCCATCCTCAAAAGTCTTCTGCTTCTTACTACCCCTTTCCCCAACCTGCCCTTCCTTCTATTAACCTCCTTCTTGTATCCCCTTCCCATCCTACTTTCCTGTAGGATAAGATAGATTTCTATACCCAACTGAGTGTGTATGTTAGTCTCTCTTCAATCTAATTCTGAGAGTAAGGTTAACTGACTTCTACTTAATTCCACTTTCTCCCCCACCATTGTAAAAGATTTTTCTTGTCTCCTTTATGTGAGCCCATTCCCTTTCTCCTAGTGCATTCCTCTCATGCCCTTCAATTTTATTTTTTTTAAATATCATTCCTTTATATTCAAGTTTCACCAGTGCCTGCAGTCTGTATATAATCTTTCTAACTGCCCTAACAATGAGAAAGTTCTTATGAATTACAAGTATCATCTTTCCATGTAAGAATGTAAACAATTTAACCTTATAAAGTTCCTTATGATTTCCCTTTCCAGGTTACCTTTCTATGCTTCTCTTGAGTCTAGTATTTGATAGTTACATTTTTCTATTCAGCTCTAGTCTTTTCATCAAGAATGCTTGAAAGCCCTCTATTTCATTGAATTTCATTTTATCCTCTGGATGATTATATTCAGTTTTGCTGGGTAGGTAATTCTTGGTTGTAATCCTAGTTCCCTTTGCCCTCTAGAATATCGTATTCCAAGCCCTCTACTCCTTTAATATAGAAGCTGCCAAACCTTGTGTTATTCTGATTGTGGCTTCACAATCCTTGAATTGTTTCTTTCTGGATGCTTGCAATATTTTCTCCTTGACCTGGGAGTTTTGGAATCCTGGCAGTTTTCATTTTGGGATTTCTTTCAGGAGGTTGTTGGTGGATTCTTTCAATGGTTATTTTATCATCAGGTTGTAGAATATCAGGGCAATTTCCTTTGATAATTTCTTGAAAGATGATGTCTAAGCTCTTTTATTTTTTGTCAGGTCTTTCAGCTAGTCCAATAATTTTTAAATTTTCTCTCCTGAATCTATTTTCCAGGTCACTTGTTTTTCCAATGAGATATTTCATATTATCTTCTACTTTTTAATTTGCATGTTTGTTTCATTGTTTTTGAATTCTCTTAAAATTATTAGTTTCTAATAGCTCAATTCTAATTTTTAAGGAATTATTTTATGAGCTTTTTTACTTCCTTTTCCATTTGGACAATTCCATTTTTTAAGGAGTTTTTTTTTTCTTCAGTGACTTTTTAACCCTCTTTTTCCATTTGTCCAATTTTGCATTTCAAGGTATTCTTCTCCTCATTAACTTTTTGTACCTATTTTACCAATTGTCTTAATCCATTTTTAAAGGTGTTATTTCCTTCAATATTCTTTGTTTCCTTTACCAAGCTGTTGGTTTTTATTTCATAATTTTCTTGTATCACTCATTTCTCTTCCCAATTTTTCCTCTACTTCTTTACTTGATTTTCAAAATGTTTATTTAGTGCTTCCATGGCCTGAGATCATTTTATATTTTTCTTGGGGGTTTTGGATGTAGAAGCTTTGACTTTATCTTCTTCTGAGTGTGTTTTGATATTCCTTGTCACAATAGTAACTTTGTATGGTGACAATTTTTTTTCTGTGCTTTTCTCATTTTCCCAGTCTATTTCTTGACTTTTTAAACTTTGTTAAAGTAAGGCTCTGCTTCCAGGGTGGTGGGCACACTGTTCTAAACTTCAGGTGTTTTTTGCAGCTGTTTTCAGAGACACAGGAACCTGTAAGTTTTCAATTCTTCCAAGGTGGTATGATCTAAGAAGAGGTGTGTTTACTACTCTCCTGCCCTATTTTCTGGTCTATGAGTGACCAAAAGCACTGCTTTCTGCCCTGGAACTGAAAGGAAGATCCCTGCTCCACTGTACCTATAAGCTAGAGCGTGCTAGTGTTCCTTCTTTCCTTGGGATTGACACACAAGACTTCAACCTGGATCCAAATATGGGCAAACCAACAGTGTCCTGCCCTGATCCCAGCAAAGAGACCCTTGTAATATCCTTCTGACCAGTTGTTCAATCCCCCCTACTATTTGTGGGTTCAGAGCTCCAGAAACATCAGCTGCTGCTGCTGATTCAGTGGTCTGCCTCTGGTTTGCAAGTGGGGGGCCTGCATTGAACTATGCTCCACTCTTATCTAGCTGTTACAGAACTTTCTTGCCAACCTTCTAAGTTTTCTTTGACTGGAAAATTATTTCACCCCATTCTTTTGTGGGCTCTGATACTCTAAGAATTGCTTATGGCATTATTTAAAGGTTTTCAGGGGGATTTTGGGGACAGCTTAGGTGAGTCACTGACTTTTCTCTGCCATCTTGGCTTTGCTTCCCATGTATCCTCTCTTGGTTTCAGGTCTGTTATCTACAAAATGAAAATCTACTTCTCAGGATTGTTATGATTTACAAATAAGATACTGCACATAAAGTACTAGGCAAACATGAAACATTATATAAATGTCAGTTATAATCCTACCCATCATAAAGGTCCCCTTTTCCATTACTGTATTCACACTAAATTAGACAAAGCCAAGTCTTTAGAAAGAAGTGAGAAAACTAATGCTGAGAACCAAGATTACAATTCAGAAACATGTGACCCATCAGACCAATAGTATCCAGTCACCTGGTTCATTTGTGCATTTAATTCCAAACCTTCCATATTATCTCCCATTAAATGAAGAGTATACTGTTTGCTTCTTTGCACCAATTTATTAAGATGCACACCTCTTAGGAATACAGAGGGTACTCAGAAAGGATTTGTTTTTTTTTATTGTTCTGGGTTAGTGATCTCTGATTAGACATGTAATTGATTAGGGGTGCCAGGGTTTTGATTCAGCCAGACAGACCTTGAAAGATGAATGAAATAGAAGCTAGCCCCAGGCACCAAATATATGCCACAGAAAATTACTTTTTTACATCTTAACTGACTTTACCAATAATTTCTGAGGAAATCTTATCTAGAATTTTTTTAAAGGAGGCTTTTATTGGGTTCAGTTGAAAGAATAAGAATGCTTTTCATCTATTTTACAAAGGCCTGCTAAGTTGTTGTCACCTATGGAATAAATCACTGAGTGGCTCAGAGTTAGTCTCTTGGGGGGAAGGGTTGAGAAAGAAGGTGAGAGAAGTAATCATATGAGAAAGTAAATAAATAAAATGACATTCATTAAAAAAAATTATTCAAAAGAAAAGTAGAATTTAGTATTGTCCACATTTAATAATTCATGTCACAAATGTTGGTGGAGTATAGATATGAAGTTATTTTTCTAAAAAATATGTTAGAGTCTAGAAGTCCCAGAGATCTGGGTTTGAATTTTACCTCAAATACCTACTATCTATGTGACTATTGGTAAATCAAATAAGTACATAGTACCCAAGAAACCTCTTTAAGATGATAAGTAAGAGAGAAGCTGTTGTTTTGTGACTTGGTGGGAGAAACTTCTGATCAAGACATCCTTATAGAATGGATTTCAACAGTAACAACAACAAAATGTTAGATGCTGCATTTGGTGAATGGAAGTCCTATTCTTAGTGCTTGCCCAATAAGCCGGACCTGGAAACAACTCTGTTGGAGGCTTACTAAGTTTTAATCTAGGAATGTGTATTGAAAGGTATCTTTCTCCCTTTCAGAGCTTTATGAATATACAAAGATTTGAATACCTTTCTGGTCAGCTGATTGGATTGCAATGAAAGGTATTTTTATTAGCCACTGAGCCAGAACTTTGTGTGCATACATGAAGGTTGGAAGGAAGAGACAAAAACTTACTTTTTTTCCTGGTGACTTTTGATTGGGAAGAAGGAAGAAATGTCATAAAACGTGGTGTGCAAGGAGAAGCAAGAAGAAGCAAGTAGCAATGGCAAAAACTTCTGGAGCTACTTTAGCTCTTCATTGACTACCATGTGACCATAAGCATATTACACTGGCTGCTGAATTTTTTGTCTGTTTGTATCTACTATTTTTTTTTCATCTTTGATGAACAAGTATTGGAGACAGATTTAGAAGACATTAGTATCTTTTGAGATTTAAAAGGTTGGAAAAGATACTAGATGTCTAGCAATTGAAATCCATAGCAGAATCGGTTTAAGTGTAGCCACCAAGCCCGGTAATGACCCTGAGGAATAAACTGCTTGTGTTAGCCCAGCAGTGAATCTACCAGATAACCCCAAAATCTGTCTTATAAGTCAGGAATGGCTTTTCCATCAGTTATTCCCCACCCAGATGCAAACTTTGGTGGAGGGGAATGATTGGCAACCACCTCTTTAAATTTAACTCTTCTTTTCCCCAGGAACTACAGGTGGGTGAAGAGAGTAGACTGTTTAGTTTCAGAGGTGTTTGGCCTTTGCTAAGCCTCCACAAATATATTACTAAAAGTTAATTATTTGTATTTATAACTGATGTCAAATGATAATCTTTGGGAGAAGTAGGCTTATTCTGAAGACATTACCTGCTGATCAGAGTATGGTTTAGCAGAATGGCCACAGAATACCATATGTCATACATGGGGTCTCATCATCAACAAACAATGAGTCTTTCACATTTCACTTTACATTGGAGGAGAGGATGTGTCTTTACTGCATTCCCCAGTTTTCTAGGTCCACGAGAGAAAAATGGTTTTTATTTTAGGTTTTAATTATGGAATCGGTGTTATAATGTGTTTCCTTATGTATCAAACCAGCTACTTTATGACAACTTCTTCCTATTTGAAGGCTTATATAATGATGTTTGTTCTATTACTGTTCCTAGTATAAGTACTTTAGCTAAAGTGATTTTAAGTCTTTAAACGAGGCTTCCACATACATGTTGGTTTTTTAATAGACCTAGGCCTTATTGTGAAGTACTTACTCACTATTGATATATAGGATAAGGGTTATTTTTTGGCCTTTGAGTAATAAATCCCAAGTGATTAATCTTTTTTTGGACCTCCCCCTCAATATTCCTCCCACGTTTTCAATGTTTACCTGATCCTATGTTATTTTTTCTACTTAAACTGAGTCTGCTTATCTTATGGTTGTGTGAATTTGAATTCCAATTGAGCTGACCTGACAAAAGTGTAATTGTATAATTAAAGCCTAGAAGGGACCTTAGTGTTCATCCAGTACAATCTATCATTGTACAGAAAATAATACAGAGGCCCAGAGAAGAAATATGACTTTTCCAAGGCTGCACATCTAGAAAATGATATAACCTGCACACGAACCTGGAAAATTCAACACTTTTTCTACTTTGTAGGCCATTCAGAGAAGATGATTTTATTGCTCTGACATTTCTTTAGGAGTCACTGAAACCTATGCTTAAAGGCCTTTCATAAGTATAAAACACTAAAGAACTGAAAAGGAATGAGATCAATATATTATGCCACATTGCCACACATGTAATTTATGTACACAACAATAGCTAATTTGGATAATCAATGTACAAATAAGAGAATGAAAGACAAGACCCACTCATCCTTTTGGAGAGAATTATTTTGTCATCAACAAATGCTTTTTAAGAATCCCGAGGTACTTGGTCCACCACATACCTAACACAGCACAAGAATGGTTCAAATCAGTTTTAGATGCTTTGTTGCTGTTGAGTTGTTCCAGTCATGTCTGACTCTTCATGACTCCATCCAAGGTTTCTTTGGCAAAGATACTGGAGAAGTTTGCCATTTCCATCCCCAGCTTATCATAGAGATGAGGAAACTAAAGTAAACAGTGTTGCTACTTGTCTAGGGTCACACAGCTAGTAAGTGTCTGAGGGCAGATTTGAACTCAGGAAGATGAGTCTTCCTGACTACAGGCCTGGCATTCTATCTACTATGCTAACTAACCATGCCCTATCAATACATAAATAAAGATGCCAAGAATTTCCCTCTTTCTTCAAATCCTTATTCCAAAGTCTCATTCACAGTGTTAATTTTTTTAGAAGAAAAATGCTTTATTCCAACAACACAGACATTTCCCATAAACACCCACACACACATATGCCACTCTTCTACAAAGAACTTTTCCCAGAATGTTCATTGAGTGCTAATAAAACAAAGGAGGAATGCATCTTTTAACTTTGATAGCATGTCAATAACATTGACTGTTTTATTTGATTAGAGTTTTGTTAACTCCATCAGTTTTATCTGAGGTGTTCAGAAGGAATAGTTCTTCATGTATGATGGCTTGCTGAGGCCTTTTCAGGGGTGCTCATCCACCTTTAGTGTCTGCCTTCACCCAACTCTCACCTGTGACTCCAAGAAGCTCCAACCACCATGAAAGTGACTGAAACAGGTATTGTGGAGCCCTTACAGCTTGGTCAGACATTGAAGATGCCAAAGACATCCACTGTATCCTGGAGCATTGCCAGTCTTCTTGACTTTTGTCCAGCCACTGGACTTCAATGGCTCTGAAAGAGAGAGTAAGATTGAGTTGGTGCAACTCTGCCTCGTTTACATCCAATTCACATCCAAGTCAAGACATCACCTGTGGCATCATCAGTCCTTTTAAAAATGAGGAACAGAACTTTATCTTAATGTACCTTTATTTATAATTCTGAGTTTATTCAGTTACATTGTTTTAGGTTCCTTTTGCTAAATTTTCTTTACCCTTCATTGACCTAAAAACATTTTGTCGTGATATTTTTCTGAATTCTTTACCCTCATCTTTACTTAAGATACAATAACATTTTATTACATTCACCAACTATAGCTTGCTTAATCATTCCCACATTGTAGGTAATATGTTTTATTTTTAACTTTTTTGTTATTACAAATATTTTTTTTTATTTTTGCAATGAACATCTTGGCATATATGAATTTTTTTTTCTGATTGCCTTTTTTGATGACCTTCTTGGGATGTGGTACCAATAGTAGAATCTCTGGGTCAAATGATTGAACAATTTAATACATTTTATTACATAATTCCAAATTGTTTTCCAAAGCAGTGGAAGCAAAATCGTTCTGACAATAGTGAATGAGTGCTCTTTTTGTCCCATAGACATTCACCAATTAGTCTTCCCAGCTAACTAAGATTTTTAGTAGTTTAGAGGTATAAGATGAGTGACAGAATTATTTTAATTTCCTTGTCTGTAGCTATTAGTGATATTGAACATGATTCTAGATGTTTTCCTCATATCCTTTTGAAAAGTGTTCAGAAACTTCCACTTTCTATTTTAGAATACTTTAACACTATAGATTTGTAACTCTTCCTTTTCAATTTCATATAATACTATATTTCAAATATATCGTCCCCTCACCTCAAATCACAATATATATTGTCAAATTACACAATTCTTATCTATGAAAAAAACATTTTAATTTTACATAATCAAAATGGATTATTTTGTGTTTCATGATCTCTTCTGTCCCATCACATTTTCTAATTATTCCTCTTGTAAATATTTGTGGAAGATGTAATGTCTAATATCATTTAATTATATGACTGAAATGTAGATCATTTTCAATTTGGATTTATTATGTTATAAGGAGAAGAATTTTTTTGAATACAAATGTGTGTGTGTGTGTGTGTGTGTGTCTGTGTATACAATGTCAGGATTGCACATTATTTAATTGTTCATTTGTTTGACTGGTTTCAGCATATCAGAAAAAAAAGAGAACTCCTTCCTCAGTATTCTGTTTTATTTGGGGTTATCAAAAATGTATATGATGTATGTGTTTTTTTCTAGTCTCTTTTTCATCTTACAAATTAACTGATTAACCTTTCTGTTTAGAGATAGATAAATATAGATAGATAGATGTATATGTGCCTGTGTAAATATGTATATATACATATATGTAACATAGATTATTTTAAAACCATGGCATAATTCAATACCTGATAATGTCATATCCTTTTTCAATAACCTATAATATTCCTCCAAATGAATTTTATCATTTTGCCTCATTTTATAAAGTATTCCTTTGATAATTTGATTTTTATAACACTAAATCTGTAATGTGATTTGTATAACTCTATCATTTTTTCTCTTCTCCCACTAATGAACATTTTAGCATGTTCCACTAATGAACATTGAATAATTCTCTAAGTAGAAGAAAAAAAACTCCAATAGGAGAGGATTCTCCTAAGGAAAAGGATTGTTTCATGTCTGTCTTTGAATCTCTAGAGCCTAGAGGTGCCTTAGTAAAGGTTGATGTCGGGTCTTCTTTCATTTCTATAAAAGTTGCTTTATTGTTGTTGTTTTTGTTGAGTCATTTCAGTTCTGTATGACTCTCTGTGACCCCTTTTGGGGTTTTCTTGGCAAAGATACTGGAGTGTTTTGCCATTTTCTTCTCCAGCTCATTTTACAGAAGAAGAAACTGAAACAAACAGAGTTAAATGACTTGCCCAGGGTCACACAGCTAGTAAGTGTCAGATTTAATGCATTTTGTTGACATCTTAACATGAAATTTCCCTATCTCTTCCCCAGTGGATTTTTTGGTAATGTACAAGACATGAGAGGTAGCCTAGTATAGACAAGAGAAGGATGTCTAGAAACCAGGAAGACCTGTGCTCAAGAACTCCCTTTGCCACACACTGGCAAGTCAATTCTGTTAGAGACTAAGGAAAAGGAGGATACAAAAGAAAACACAAAAAATGAGGATGAAAAAGCCCTAAACAAGGGGGACGCTCCTAAGAAAAGGGCTCACATACTTGGGCCTGATTATTCAGGGTTTCTAGGTCAGCAAGTCAACATCACCTTATGAACTTCCATTTCTGGAAGCAAGCTATCTTTAAAACCAAAAGGATCTTTTCTCTATTAAGCACCAGCATTTTAAAGATGAAAAGTCCATACTTCTCCCATTACCCTCAATATCAATACTTACATAGGATCCAGTGACACAGCAGGACTTAATTCTTAAAAATTCAACCAATGCAAAAGTCAGCTCAAAAGGGAGTGATCTGTTTTATGAAGGAAACATTCAAGTCAATTGACTATGCAATTATAATCTAAGAACACAGAGGGGGGGAAAAGTCATTTTTTCCCCACTGATGCATCCTGAAAGCCAGGGTATCCTTAATAAAAGCCCTGAGGGGATAGCCACTTTGGGGCATCTCCACAAGTGTAAAGGGCCTATTTTTATCACAAACAAGGACTCGTGTAGCTTAAAAAATCTCTGATAATCTCTATCTCAATTCTTATTCTCACAAACTAGTAATATCGAGTATCAAGGATACATCACCATTCCCACTCTAAGTTCCAAGGGATATCCTTGAAGGGTAAGGCTGGTTTTTCTCTAATGTCATTGTCTCAAACCCCCATTCCAGTGTGTATCTGATATCCATCACTAGTGATAGCCATTATATCATCTGTACCCTCTAGTCATTCACATCCTAGCATCACTAGAACAATTAGCATCAATTTTCTTTAAGAAATAGATATTTACTATAAGAATATAAAAAAAGACAGAAGTTACAAATCATTTTACCCCCAAATAGGAAGGAAGTCAAACTGTCCCATCTATCACTTTAGTCCCTGGGATAAGAGGGATTATAATGAAAATAATTGCCTCACAGCATTCACCAAGCAAATTTCACTTCCAGATGCAACACAGCTGGTAGATAAGTTCATGCCTCTATTCTTTCTGGGCTTGGCTGGCTCAAGTAGGTCATACATTGGGGCTGCCACCAGTTCTTTGGTACTTGGTCTCTGTCAAATCCTTGCATGGATGCTAGGTCCTGGACTCCCAGCATTTATTGATTTGATCCTTCAAAGCTTATAAGTGCATAGCTATCTCTAACTCCTTCATCTAAATGCAGAAAGAAGAAATGCAAAGAGGCAAAGGGCAAAGGCCCAATTTTATGGGTTAAATATTGACCCTGGATGGGGAGGGCCTGAGGCATTTGAGGAGTAGAGCGTATTTCTCTCACTTAAACACACTCAGGCAGAAAAGGGAGAAAAATTCCAAACAACAATAATAATGATATTAATAAACAGTTCTGGATTATCATCATCATCATCATCAGCATCATCATCATCATCATCATCACCACCACCACTACCATCGTCATCATTATTGTTATTTATTAAGGGTTCTCTCTTTTTTCCAAGTCTGGATGCTCAGTGGCCATTCAGAGAAGCAATCCCACTACCAATTATCATAAGAACCTTGAATTGCTCAGTTTCCAGCCTGAGCTGGTTCAACCCTCTTTAAGCAGCATAGAATCCCCACCCCCAATTCCCCAGGTCCCACTACATTTGTGCCAGATTTGTGCAAACATCTAACTGCCTTGGGCTAGTGTGAGGGTCAGAAATCCTGAGTTGAAGCAATCCATCAGCTTTAGTCTCTCTAATAGCAGGGATTATAGACATATACCACCAAGTAGTCCAGTATAACAAATGCATATTGAACTGAATTGTTATTAAATGTAATTCTGCTACAAAAATCTTTGAATTGATTATTCTTTTGTCTTTAATAACACTTGTTATGTATATTTCCACTAGTGGAATAATTGGATGAAAGGATATGCTTTTTTGATAATTTTAAGGCATAATTATAGATTTAAAAAGTAACAAAAATGGCAAATTTAAAAATTTAAGATTGCCAACAATCACAGATATCTGTAACTATAAATTTGATGGATGGTTTTCTGGGAAAATAATCCTATGAGCATGGAATTCTACCAGCAAATAAATGAATGTACTTGATTCTTTATACTCCACTCTACTCATTCCTTAGTTTAGTTGGCCCCCTTAGCAAGTCATTCAAACACAAGTACACACAATTTAGAAGGTCTCTTTGTCAACAGTTTTATCACATGTGTCTGCCTTAGAAAGCACAGTAAACTTTTTATAAGGAAAGTAAATGTTTTCTAAGCCCCTAGAGAAACTGGGAATATCTGAAGTGAGCAATAACCACCACACAACTGACTGTCTCTGGAGAGAAAGAGGGCATGAAGAATGAAAACCTACTAGCCTCTGCCTCTAGTTGGAGCACATTCTGAGCAGTTGTTTTAACTCTGGGTACAATTCCTGTGTGCGTTTCCTACATCATGTTGCCTCAGGGGGCAGCTGGGCTGCACAGTGAATAGAGCAAAAGCCCAGAGTCAGGAAGACCTCAGTTCAAATTGGTTCTTAGACACTTACTAGTTGAATGACGCTCTGTAAGTCATTTAACCTCTGTTTACTTCAGTGTCCTTATATCTAAATTATGTATAAATTGTACCTCCATCCCAAGGTTGTTGTGGGGACCAAATATAATGTTTGTAAAGTGCTTAGCACAGTGTGCTTGGCACATAGTAAATGCTATGTAAAAGTTAGTTATTGTTGTTATTATTATTCTAATCATCATCATCATCATCATCATCATCATAGTCATCATCATCATCATTCTTCCACATTGATTGCTTCCAACCTCCCTCTTACAATTCATGTTGTCTGCTTTCTACCCTTTCTCATTTTGTTTCACTCTGTCTCACTCATTCAGTATCTACCTTCCCAATTCCTCTCATCCTCTTGTTCCTACAATTTCTTCACTTTGAAATTTAAAGTAGAATTCCCTTGGGAGGCCAAGATATGGGAAATCAGGGAATATCTATCTTACTCATAGGCATTGATTTCTTTCATCCTGATTCTCTTGGTCTGCCTTAGCTAAGATACTTTCTATAGCTAGAAGGGACTTGCTTCTGGCTATAGGGAGTCTTTTTCAGCTCATTTGGCCCTGAAGAAGAATTTCATTCATTCTGGATGATACAGAAAAAAGAACAGTAATGATAAAACTGGAGACAAAGAAATTTTTCCTATTTTAAATAATCTTGATCCTGGGCATCAGTTTCCTTAGTTGCAAAATAAAACAGTTGGACAAGATTGCCTTTAAGGTTGGTTCATCATTTCTATTCCATGTTCATTGTTCTCCAAAGTTCCATGATTTTTATAGCTTCATAAAAGTTTATTCACAGAACTTGGGGAATGGGAGACATTTTGGAAGAATTGATGCCAGTTACCAAATGACCTGGAGAGAAACATGGGACTCTGATTCTTTCAGACTCAGAGCATTCCAGTGAAAAATCTCTTCCTTCTCATCTGCCCCATGAGAAGGAGTAGATTTTACCAGATCAATGTTTACAAAACTTTTTAAAAGTGTTTTCAATGAAATATTCCTTTGAAGTTATTAGTACCAAGTTTATCATTGGTATTTTATACAATTTATGAGGCATAGGTCTCAACATGTCACCTACACACACACACACACACACACACACACACACACACATACCTCAATAGAATATAGTCTATCGCCAATAGGATCAAATATAAACTCATCTTGTTGACTTTGAAATTTCTCCCCCTTCCTTCCCCCATACTCACTTTCTATGATCCATCCATAATGGCTCATTGTAATTGAAGTATTCCATCTGTTTCCTTACTTTTTCACTGACTATGTCCCATTCCTGAATGTTACTCCTTTTTTTAACTGACTTATGGAATTCTTGATTTTCTTCAAGATTCAGCTCAATTTTTTTCTATAGGAAGTTTTTCTTGATTCCCAATTGCTGCCAACACACTCCCTCCCAAAACTACCCTTTATACATTGTGTATATATTATACATATATGCATAAACATACGCACACACATATATACATATCCATGTTTGTGTGTGTATATAGATACTTATTTACATACACAATTATATACAGCTGTCTACATACATGTATATGTATATGTATGTAAGCACAAACATCTACATGGGGTCTCCCCATTAGAATGTAATGAGGAGGGAAAGAGTTTCTTTTGATCCCCACTGTGAGACTTAGTATGTTGGAAGGTCTGTGCTGATAAATTATTTGAAGGAAAAAAAGTATATAGACAGAGCCTGGCAGAATTTAAATTACTGATACAATTTCATGAAATTTTTAAGTTTAAGAGCCAGAACTAAAATTCAGGCCTCATAAATCCAAATCCAGTGCATTTTTTTCATTATGTTTTGTACATTTAGGACCAGGGATTGTTACTGGTTAAAATGTTATTGGGTAATGAGGTAGAAGATAAAGAAAAATGTAAGATAAAAGCTATCCATCCCCAGTGTACTTAAAATCTTTGAAAGACAAAAATGACCCACATCCAGAAAGAATAGAAAAGGAAGGGCTAAAAAGTCTGTGTGGTGGTTAGTCTGTCTGCAGGCATTGTCATATTACGGAGGCCCGTTTTTTACTCTTCCCACTTTATACGTCCTTATTCATTGGACTCTGTATTCTTTGCCGTTTGAAAGTCACACTCTTCTGTCATCACTTTTATCAGTAATTTGTGTCACTGTTTTAGAAATTATTAAGACCTTGGGAAATAACATGGAATAGTGGTATAGTTAACTGGTAACATGGTATAGTTAACTGGCTTTAAAGGCAAGAAGTCAAGTAAAGTTGAGTCAAAAAGTGACTATTAAATGACTTCTATATCCAAGCATTTTTGTTGGGGATACAAAAAAAGGCAAACCACTCTAGTATCTTTTCCAAGAAAACCCAAAATGGGGTCATGAAGAAATCAGACCTGTTGGAAAACAACTGAACAAATACATGTCTGTGTGTATGACATACATATACATGTATATGATTTCATGGATTTAGAATCCACAGGACTTGGCAGTATTTAATATTTAATGTGGACATGGGCATGGAAGAGAGTGAAAATTCACATTGGTTATGAGCCTGGGTAGAAGGATAGTGTTGTCCTCAACAGTAGGAGGGAAGTTGGGGAAAAGGAATGATTTTGGAGGAAAGATAATGAGTTCAATTTTTAGACATGTTGAGTTTAAGATTTCTAGGGACCATCTAGTTCTAGATGTCCAATAAGTAATGGGAGATTCAAAATTGGAGGTGAAGAGAAAGGTTAGAGCTACATAAATAGATCTGAGACTGGTCCACATAGATACGATTACTAAATTGATGGAAATTAATGAGATTATCAAGAGAAATGTCATTGGTCTTTCATTTTTGAAGAGGACCAGGACATCAGGAAGGTGATGCCATGACTTGCAAGTGACTTGGATTTAAGTGAGGGAGGGCTGTGCAAAGTCACCAGTCTCACTTTTTCCTCTGGAGCCTTCTGAGTCCGATGGCAAGATATGGATCAGGATGACTAGAAATGGCCTTGATGCACTGGGAGACTATGACTTTTTAAATGAAGGTTTTTCCCAGCTCTCAGTTGGATTGAAGCAACAGTGATTAAGACTGGTTGAGAAATAAGTAAAAAATGGCCTCTTTTACCTAGTCAAAAAAAAATATCAGTCTGGGAAGGAAAGACCCTCAGATTTTCTGGTTATTTATATTCACTCTGAATAATCAGGACTAGTGAAGAAGGGGAAAATAAGAGATCAAAGACATGATAATACCAGTGAGTATCAAAGACAGGACTTGAACCAAACTTTTCTAGTTTGGAGGATTTTTTTTGTTTTTTTGTTTTTGTTTTTTAACCACTGTACCACAGTGTCTCTCATTATAAAGCCATGCTGCCAACACAAAGATTAATTTATGTAATTTTATTTCTAGCAAAAATATCTGAATTCTCTAAATCCAACTCACTAGAATAGCAGGAGGCTGCTAGTCTAGGCTACAAAGGCCAAATAAAAAGCATCATCTATTATGTAGTATTTTCCTGATTAACATCTCACACATACCCTTCCAATGCAAAAATAAGTAAATAAAGGAAAGAAATAAATATGGTTGTCTTCCTGCTATGACTCACATAAAATGACAGAGAACATCTCAAAAAGAAAGAAACCCAGGCTTTAAATTTACACTAGTTAAATTTACATATTTATTTATTTATCCCTTCATTTATTTAGTATCTCTGATTATTGTCTGAACAATTTTATTTTTGAACAGAACTAAACAAGCTTATTTAAGACTGGGGAGAAAAATAAGCACCAAATTACAGGGCCATTTGGAGGACACAGAATTGAAGAGAGAGAGAGAGAGAGAGAGAGAGAGAGAGAGAGAGAGAGAACAAAACAAAGCAAAACAGAAAATAGCATCCTGAGGAAGATGGAATATTTGTCCAATGCCACATATTACTCAACAATGACAAAACCAGGATGCCTGTCTTCTTACTGTGCAATTAATTCCCTAAGGACTAGTCAAATTCTCTACAAATCTCTTGTAGCAGATTCCAATGATTATAACAACAAACATAAATACAACAGGAAAAAAAGGAGCTCTTATGAAATGGAATGGTAGTGGCTAAAATAATGACTATAATAAAAAGGGATTCATTGAAGATGACACAGCAGGGTTCTAGCTTTAATTTCTTTATAAATGATATGATAGAAAATGTATTTGGTTCCCAGCTGCTCCTAATGCACTCTTGGATCTAAAAATCCAGATATTCTTTACTACCTCTTAAACTATCAGCTGAGAAATGTATTCTGCAATCTAAATTTAATGGATAGTTTGCCTAAGAATGTAAGTTTTCTCTAAGTATATAGGCCTATGTAAATCTTGCAAGGTTGGAAGAAATATTTTATTAGTTAAATGAATAGACATTAAAGGAGGATGGCAAATGGAGACAGAATACACCAATTTATTTTTCGTAGTGAGGTATGTACAAATATGTATCACAATTAATACCCACAAAGTCAATATCTTATCTCAAAGCCATTGTCATTATGATGTAGAGGAGCTATTTATTTCACAGTATTTAAAGGTATTGACAACCTTGGAAGACCTTATTCATGGTAACTTTGATAACAACTTCATATATTTCAATATTTTAAATAGCCATAATTTAATTGGTAGGGTGAACACAGTTTAATTCACCTCAAATTTTTAGGTTTTTTTTTTTAGTTTATATGTGAGGCCCTGTGTTGTGCAATAATAGAGAGAAAAATAAACATGAACAAAGAGTTTAAATTTCACTAGTAGGAAATAGTTGGAAACTTATTTGTAGGAAATAATTAAAGGTAATTTGAAAAGAAAGAGGACATTAACAATGGGTTGAATCAAGAAAGGTTTTATAGAAAAGGTGACACCTTAGTTATGTCAAAAAGGAAACTAAGAATTCTACTATTCTATTTCAGTAAATGCCTTTGTTTTGACTTAATTATCTCCTCTGTCTGACTATTAAAGTAAGTGCATCAATGGGGGCTTAAGAGCTATAGATATAGGAATACAAAAGCACAAAGTACCTTTAGCTTAGAATACCAAATAATCTGCAGGATTTATTGTGTAAGTCATGTAATGCCCTCAGATGTTCTGCTATGGAAGTGAGAAGGCAATGCATTCCAGCAATAGGATTCAGACTCTACAAAAGCACAGAGACAAGAGTACCAAGTTAAGGGATTGTAAGTAGGCCAATTTGGCTGGAATATGGAGTGTTTAAAGGGAAAGGGAGTTTAATAAGTCTGGAAAGGGATCTGGGAGCCAGACTGTGGAAGGCTTAAAATGCTGTGCTGAGAAATTTGTATTTTATTCTAGATGGAACAGTGTACCACTGAAGATTGTTGAATAGGGAGATGCCATGGTCAGATCTCTGTTTTAGAAATGTGAAATATATCAATGCTATGAAGACTGAACTAGAGGTCTGGGTAGGGGGAGGGAGATACTTCTTACGTTTAAAGTTTATCTGAATCTACCAGGGTTTGTGCTCCTCTGGCCAAGGTTTCAACAATAAAAGATGGCCCCTAGATCTTATGTAGCTCCATGAAATTGTCCATGACATGGAGAAGAAGAACCGAAGTCCACTCTTAACCTAAGTCCTTTCCATTGCATCATGCTACAGGTACCAATAGTACTTGTAATACTACTACTACTACTACTACTACTACTACTACTACTACTACTACTACTACTACTTCTACTACTACTAATGATAATAATAATAATAATAATAATAATAATAATGAACAGCATTTATAGAGTTTTAAAGTTTATAAAGTGCCTCATAAATGTTATTTCATTTGATGCTCACAACAAACCTGGGAGGCAGGGCCTAATTTTATCCCTGTTTTATAGATGAGGAAATGGAGGTTTTGTGACTTGCCCAGAGTCACTCAGCTAGTAACAGTCTCAGGCTGGATTTGAACTCAGGTCTTCCTGAGTACTGGTCCAGCTCTCTATCTACTGTACCAATTAGAGGTCTCAGTGAGGATAAGATGCAACAGGGTATGGCTCAATTCTCTGCTGCTTGTGCTAATTTTGACCTGACCATTAACATCAAGCAAACAAAGGTTTTCTATTAGACAGCACTGCATCAATCATATGTGGAATCAATTGGGTATAGTAAACGGAGAAATTTTGAATGCTATGTATAAGTTCACTTCCCTTGGCAGTATACTTTTTAAGGATGCTTTCCAGATGATGAGGTTGATGCACACATTTCCAAAGCTAACTCAGCATTTGAGAGGCTCAGAAGAAAAGTGTGGGAGAGAAATTTTAGACTGCCTACTAGACTGAAGGTCTACAGAGATGTTATGCTGACGTCATTGTTGTATGCCTGTGAGACATGGACAGTTTACCAATGCCATGCCAGGAAAGTAAACTACTTCCATTTAAATTGTCTTAGGAGGATTCTAAAGCTCATCTGGCAAGATAAAGTACTGGACACTGTGGTTCTTTATTGAGTTCAACCGCCAAGCTTTCAAACTCTACTGCAGAGAGTGGAACTCTGATGGACCATGTTCTTAGAATGCCAAATGTAGACGTGCCTAAAAGACTATTCTAGAGAGAACTCACGCAATGCAAGCACCCACATGGAGGTCAGAAAAAGGGATACAAGGACACTCTCAAGGTCTCTATGAAGAACTTTAGAATCAATTGTGAGACATAGGAAACATTGGCACAGGGCTATCTTTCATGGTGTCCTTGTTTAAAAGAAGCCATCATGCTCTATCAACAAAGAAGTATTGCAGTAGTTCAATAGAAATGTGAAATGTGCAAATTTAGAGACACCTCCATGCCAGATGTTCATATGGACTATTTGTGTCTGACCTGTGGTAAAACCTTCTGTGCTTACAATGTTCTTCTTATCAGACAAAATTGTACACACTAAATATTGACTCTCATATTGTAACATCATTTTGGACCTCTTCAAATATGAAGGACAACAAAAATAATACATTTGACAAATAGTATTGTACCCATTTTAGAGATGAGAAAACTGAAATGAAGAAAGGTGGTTTGTCTACATTTGCATATCTAATAAGTGGAAAATCCAGGAAAAATCTCAAGCCTCTGACTCTAAATCCAGTGCTCATTCCTCCTCCACATGATCTAAGTCAACGATTTTTTTGAAGTTCTGAAGAAGTAGAGAGAAACAATTACAAGTCTAGAAGGTCGCCATTTGAAATGATGCTTGAGGGGCAGCTAGATGGTGCAGCAGATAGAGTACCTGCCCTGAAGTCAGGAGGACCTGAGTTCAAATCCAGCCTCAGACCAAACACTTGACACTTACTAGCTGTGTGACCGTGGGTAAATCACTTAACCCCAATTGCCTAAAAACAATAATAATAATTAATGAAATGATGCTTGAACTTCTATCATAGGCTCAGTCCTAATCAAATGACCAGGATAAAGCCATAAACGCCAAAATCCAGATCCGTACAGACATAGCCATACAGACACTGGGAAAAGAAATTAGACATATGGGAGACCTTAAAAAGGAGGGAATAGTGGAATTCACATTGATTTCAGATTCATTTCAGATTTTCAGGTTCATACTTGAACCTGGGTTAGAATAGAGACATTCTTCATCTGCAGGGAAAGGAGTGCCTGAAATAAATGGTCTTATCTGGAATATACCTGCCTGTAGATCAAAGACTGGGCAAAAACAAACAAACAAACAAAAACCAGGTTTTATTTAGGAGAATTGTCCCTTTTTTTCTTGATTGCTTGCAGAATAAGGAACACCAAAGAGGAAATATCTGACCCTGGCTTCAGTTTTAACTTCCTATGAACAGAAACACTCAGCCTTTGTACATAGGTAGCATCCTCTGGTGGAAGTAGGGTGAGAGTGCAGTTTCACCTGGAACCAGTGGCCTTAGCAGAACATAGCTCAGAGCTTTCCTAGGGTTTTTGTCTTGCTTTCCTTGCCCACAACACATTTTTCCAGATGCTGAATTCCAAGTTATGTCTTTGCCTGCAAGTCCAGCCCACCTGAATCCCCTACAGGTTTTCAGCAGATAAGCAAAGGAGACATCAGTCCCAAGGGCTCTTCTTTTAAGGTGAATCACATATATCCCTCCCTCATTTGTAAGTCATTTAAGCTGTGGTTAGGTAAGGGACATATAAAATATTTCCCTTTTTGGAATGAAATTTTTATGCCCTCACTCACAAATGAGGTAACTAGGCCATGGATCTTAGACAGTTAACCAGATGGCACAGTGCATGGGAAAAGCACTGCCTTTGGAGCCAATGAATCATAGGGCCAGATAGCAAGAGGTGTAATAGACCCTGGAGACCATCCAGTCTAAACCCATTAATTTATCAATATGAAAACTGAGGCATACAAAGGTAAAGTCCAAGTATAAACAAGGGCTGTGTCAGTTAAGGATGTGCACTGAAGCCCTCTGATAACAAACCCAATAGTCATTCCCACTGGACCATGATGCCTCTTGGACAGAGGGTCCTGGTTTAATTTTTCATTCTGCTACTTACTACCTTTGTGACCTTCTTTGGACACTTCACTTCATCTTTTTGAGCCTCAGGTAGCCATAGGCAGCTAGGTGGTGCAGTGGATGAAGCATGGGACCTGGGTCAGGAAGAGCTGAATTCAAATCTGGTCTGAAATACTTAATAGCTATATGACCCTAAGCAGGTCACTTAGCATCTGTGTATGTTCATTTCCTCTTTTGTAAAATGGGGATGATAACAGCATTTACCTTCAAAGGCTGTGGTGAGAATAAAACAAGACAGTATTTGTTAAAGTGCTATATTAATGCTAGCTATTATTATGATTATGAGTTCGGAAATATGGAAGAGTTGAACTAAAGGGCCTCTGGAGCTACCTTCCAACTTCAAATCAAGGTTTTAATACTCTAAGCAATGTTTCTTTTCTAGACAAACTACTATTATCAGTACCACTGCATACAATTCCATCTCTGTGAAAGAACCATCTTTTCTGTGGGTTTGAGAGCAATAATATGCCACTTTGTTAATGGAGATACAAGCCTGAGTATCTTTTTTATGCAGACATAAAACAAGAATGATTATAACAAAATTATACTCTTCTAATGAACTAAGTATTGTTTATTCCATAATTTTCATTTACATGTAAATTCATGGAAAATTTGATAATGAAATGATTATTGTTAGGGAAAGGAAATATCTGTAGTTCTGTCAATCAGTTTGAAACAATATCCAATCAGGTACCTATAAAATGAAAGTATAATTCCTTTTCAGGGAATGCTTGTTTAAACCACCAAATTCCCATGCTCAGAGATGAAATTTACCCAAATCAAACTGAACCTATAATAAAACTATATGCCCATTGTATAATCTCCTTTATGGTATGGAGACCCATCTCCAAATGGTAAAAAGAAATAATTATATAATTTATTTAATGAATAAGTAATTACACAATCAACTGAATTAATTTTATCAAGATATTTTACATTCTTATTATCAATTAGCAATTGTTATAAATCTATCATGGAAGGGTCCCAGAAGCATGTTGAAAGAACCCTTTATGGTAAATTTATAGGAGGTAATGAATTAAAATCAGATGAATAGGCTGCAACCTGTAGCAGCAGAGGGAATACTAACATCAGTGAAATCATAGGTCCATTGGAACAGTGGCATGTAGGTTAGAGTATTAGAAGATCATAGGCTTTGAAATGGAAGGGACCATTGAAGTCTACTCTAACATCCTTCATTTTATAGATGAGGAAAATGAGTGACATGTCCTAAATTTTGCAGGGAGTAAGCAGAAAAGTTAGATTTTGATTGCCACTACTACCATATATTCTTAGAGCCAATGCCACTTACATCTTTGTTGCTCCTCAAACAAGACAATCCATCTTCTACTCCAGGTATATTCACTTACTTGTCCCCATGCATAGAATGTACTCTCTCCTCATCTCTGTCTCCTGACTTCCCTGACTTCCTTCAAGTCCCAGCTAAAATCCTGCCTTCTACAGATAACATTTCTCCATCCCTCTTAATTCTAGTTCCTTCACTCTGTTGATTATTTCCAATTTACCCTGTATATACCTATATTGTTATTTGCATGCTGTCTTCCCCATTAGATTATTAACATCTCAAAGGCAGGGAATGAATTTTAACTTTCTTTGAATCCCCAGTATTTAACAGAGTGCCTAGAATGTAATAGATAAATTGGAAGTGTTTATTGACTGACTGACTAATATGTAAGTTGAAAGGAAGATCAAAGGCACAATGTTGTGGCCAAAAGAAAAGATGCATATGGAGTCAAGGTATCTAGGTTTAAATCTTGACTTTGTTTCTTACTGCTTATGTGACCTTGAATAGTAATAGTAATACTTTTCAATAGTTAAGCAATTCAATCCTCAATTTCTTTAGCTGTAAAAAAAAAGATTACTTTTAAATTTAAAGTACCTACCTCCTATAAATTCTTCATAAACTATCCAATGGTCATTCCTTTAGGTTATGTTTACAGTTTTATTTGGAAGGAGACACATGTAGGCTAACTGAGACACTGTTTTGATGGCTTTGCTCCAAGATTGTCCACAGTTCATATGCATTGAGGAAATCTAAACCCACTGCCTCTCCCTGACAGACACTAATGACTGTAATAAAACAAAAAGACCTCGGTTCAAACAAACAATTACAATTGACAACAGAAGTATAAACATCAGCCTAATTAATGAATGTGATCGTGATTTTTTTCCCTGTTTAAGGACATTAGCTCATGTTCTGTATTTATCATGCCTAGACAGATTGAAAGACTGATTTTTAGATATAGTGACTAATTTACAAATGTTTAACACTTCAAAGAAAATTCACTGACTAAATCATTTTGACCTCCTTTAAGCATTATTCCTTTGTGGATTAGCATCTCATTAATTAGTTAAGATCATAGCTTTTGAGCTGAAATATTCAGGGTTTAGAAATCCTCCTCATCTGAATCATTCATTTAACAGGTCAAGAAACAGAATTGACTTGCCTATGGTCACAGTAATCTCATATTTAGAACGGAAGACTCAATCCTAGGTTACCCCTGGCTCAGGGTCCAGATCTCTTCACTACATCATTTTGCTACCTATAGATATTTAGTTATGATTCAAGCCAGCAGCATTATAGAATGAGCTTGGAGAGGGAAGGAAGTGGTTCCCATTGAAGGACTCTAGGCAGGAATAAATACCCTTCCAGAAAATGGTACTTAAAATTGACTTGTTCCCTAGACTAAACCTTAGCATAACATGCAAAAAGTTGTTACGCATATCCTCAGGAGATGGTTGCAAATTGTTGGTTTAGGTCTCAATCTTCCTTTTGGGACAAGTTAAATCCATTCCTCTACTACAGCAAAACCGTGCCCCATTCCTTCCTTAACCTTTAGAAAGCAACAACAATGCATTGTGAGCAGTAAGATCTTTGGGGCTCAGTTAAAGTGCTATTTCCTACACAAGGCCTATTCTTGTTCCTCCTGCTGGTATGATTCATGTTGCATATATTTTGCGTTTACTTATTTATTCACATTTCCCACCTTTCCCTCCCCCAGGAGAATGGAAGCTTCTTGAGGTAAGAATTTTTTTTTTCTCTTTGTAGCCTTAGCTCCTACAGCAGTATATGCTCTGAAATAGCTAATTAAAGTTTGCTGAATGAATGAATGAAGTTTGCTTATTTTTCTCATCTATGCTACAGGTGCTTGCCTCAGGACACATTATAATTTCTCTGTATGAAATGCAAATAGAGCACAACATTGTTATAAACAATATAGAATATTTATTTATAGCTCTTCCCATGAGTGTTTGTCCTTTCTCTGTGTCCTCCAATCTCTGGCATATTCTGTCAAAAACAGACAAATAAATAACACACCACAGACTTTCTTTCTAGAAAGGTACCAGCTTGGGAGAAGAAAGATGAGAGGAAATAAAAGAAAAAAGGTAACAAATAAAAAAAAGTGGACCAAGAAAGATTTTTCAATTGAAATCTTTCTGAAAACATTAGTAAGCTCTACGTGGATTAGTTTTTATACATTGTAATAATTGCATATCAATGCATTTCTTTCTTCCTAGGAAAGGTTCATTTTGATGTCATACAAATACATAGGTAGGTACCAGTTAGAAGGAACTCAAAATTGTATTCAAACTTGGCACATAACATTTGACTTTCAAAAACTGAAAGTCTGTTTTTTGTAATGAGTATTGCCTTTTTCAACTGAGATTTTCTTGGAGTCCTTTGACAATATCACACTTTTATTTCACTTAACTGTATTTATATGATGCTCATCTTTCCCACCATCCCCAATACCAACTCACCAACTCACCAACTCTCTTTCATCCCATAGTAGGATGTAAGTTTCTCAGGAGTAGGAAACATTTTGTTTCCATCCAAATTCTATAGCAGGCCTGCACAACCTGCAGCCCACCAGAGAATTTCAAGTGGACCATGAAAAGTGCGGAGGAAAACATGGAGAGATTGTGTAGGCCTGTTTTAAAATGATACCTGGAATTGAGTAAGCGCTTAATGATTATTTTGAATTAAAGTGAATAATCATATTTCTTCTTTGGTTTATTGGAATATTGAGTAAGTGGACAAGAGTTTACTCATACTGAAAGAGGCTGATGATGATACTACTACTACTCATAATAATAATAATAATTTATAGAACTCTAAGTTTTATGAATTTTTTTATAAATATACCTCATTTGATCCTCACATCAACCCTGGGAGGTAGATGTTATTATTAGCCCCATTTTATAAATGATTCAGGATTCAGGAAATTCCTATTTGTAAAAACTTACATAAGGGTAGGATAATGTGGAAAGAATCTTTTCTGTTGGACTTAGAGAAGTAATTTTTGTATGATTAAATAAATATGTCCTAAGGAGTGACAAGAGTCCCCTAGAGTTTGTGACTTGTCCAAGATCACAATAGTTAGAAAGTATCAGAGGTGACTGTTGAACCCATGGTGACTCTGAATTCCAAGCCCCGTACTCTTTGCAAAGTGTGAATTATATGTGTAAAATAATACATGAGAATAGCTTTAATTTGAATAATATCTTCTATTTAAAAACTCAATAAAGTCACATAGGAAAATATGTATCCTGCGGAAATTAAGCAACAAAATGTATTTTGAGGGTACTTGATCTCTTTTTCATTCTTCCTTAGTAATTTAATACATTTTCCATTTCTTTTCAAGGTACTCTTTTTCTTTCAGGTAAACTGGTTCACATACTTAATCATCTTCAACCTTCTCTTCTTCATCACCTCACAATCAGTTTCTAAGTCTTTTCAGTTCCAACTCAGCAATCTATCTCTTATCTACCTGCCTGACTCCACTCCCATGGTCACCATTCTATGACAGTTCATCACTTTGCTCCTGAACTTTTTCAATGACTTCCTAGTCATTATCCCTGTCTCCTTTCTCTCATAGCTACTGCACATGGATGCCAAATCAATACTCTTTAAATATCTACATGTATATAATTTATTTCATTAAATATTTCCCAATTAATTACATATAAAATTTTAATAATCATTTTTTAAAATTTTGAGTTGCAAATTTTCTCTCATGCCTCTCCCCAACTTGAGAAGGCAAGCAATTTGCTGTTGATTATAAATGTGAAGACATTTAAAACATATTTCTATATTAGCCATGTTCCAAAAGAAAATCCATACAAAAATAAAATAAGTAAAATAAAGTTAAAAATTATGCTTCAATCTACATTCAGAGTTCATCAGCTCTCTTTCTGCAGGTGGATAGTGTTTTTCATTGTGTGTACTTTGGAATTGTCTCTGATCATTGTCTTGATCGGACTAGCTAAGTCTTTTACAGTTAATCATCCTTACAACATTGCTATTGCTGTCTACATCTCCTGGTTCAGCTCACTTCACTATGCTGATCAGTTCATTTAATTCTTCCTATTTTTTTCTGAAACATTCCCACTCATCATTTCTACAACACAATGGTATACCATCACAATCAAACACTACAACTTTTTCAACCATTCCCCATTTGATGGGCATCCCATAATTTCCAAATTTTTTGCCACCACAAAAAGAGCTGTTATAAATATATTTTTTCAAATATTTCTTTTCCTTTTTATCTCTTTGGGATATAGACCTAGTAGTGGTATTACTGGGTCAAAGAATATGCACAATTTTATAGCACTTTGGGCACAGTTCTAAATTGTTCTCCAGAATGCTGCAAATTTATGGAAGAATGGATTTCTTGCTTCTTGTTTTAACTTTTGACATCTCAGGAAATGTATAAGGCACCTTAACCTTGTGATTCAAACAATTTCAATTTTTGTCAAATTAACTTTACCATGGTCTAATTTTTGTATCTAAGTGCTGCTTTGCCTTGTGAATTCAGGGTGAATTGTTTAACAAACCTGTAGCAAAAGCTAATGTCCAAAGCCATTCATTGTTTTAGAATAGTGGTTGAGGACAGTTCTCATTTAGAAAAATGTCAATCTTAGCCCTGAGGTTAAAAAAAATTATTTTAACTACCTAAAAAAAAATCTTCTTTTCTTCCTGGTTTTTTTTTTTCATGATGGATACACTCTGGTGATTTTTTTGGTCTTTTTTACATTTCACAGTAAAGCAATATGTGTGACACTTGAAACATCAGTTCATAACTGCTTGAGGGCACCATATTTGGTCTCTGTCACAATTATTCACCACTGCCATAGTACAAAAACAGACTCAATGAATGAGTGTGGCTGGTTTCTAATAAAAAAAAAAATTGAAAATGTGAAAAAAATACTTAACTCACAAATACAAAAATAAAAAGATAGTGGGCTAGATTTGACTCATGGTTCATAGTTTGTTGACCCTTACTTTATAGCTAAACCTCACCATGACACCTCCAAATGCCACTGGGTTGTTATTTATCCAACCCACCTTATTCCTAATTGCCCCCTATTAAAATAGTTTCACTTACATTGATTTTTCACAGGAACATTACAATGTGAGATCATTGTGGGTAGAAAACATTGAATTGGTCATCACCAGAACCTACTACAATGCCTAATACATAGAACAAGATTAATAAATGTTTATTTATTGGTTAAACTAAGTTAGGACCTTAAGTATTATATAAGCAAAAAAAACTCCCCAATTCTTTTATTTGTATTCTATAGAATCAGTATTTATTTCACATAACAACATTCAAAAGTTGCATGTTTTATATTTCAGTCCCAAATACTAGAAAGTCTACCTTTAAAAAGGCAATTATTTTCAATTAATCAACTTAGGGAAGACATTCCTTTTGCTTAAACCATCAGATTTGTACCACTTAATTTTGGATTTTAAAAATTTAGGCTATTGCTTATCTTTTTTCTAGTCTTTTAAGGCATTCAATTAATATCAAAGCATAAGTGCTTTTTTTTTTAATTGATGTGTGCAAGGGAACATTTTAAAGAGAGAAAAAAAAATAAAGTGTGCCTCTTTGTAGGAACATTTTCCCATATGGGGCTTTATGGGATTGTCTTCATTTTAACTTTAGATTTTATTTGTCCCCTTATTCCAAAAAAAAAAATCCTTTCATTATTAATCACTTCTTATATCCGAGTAGGTTTCACTGTTTTAAAAGAAAAAAAAGTTTATATACAGAGAGGCTATGTGGTGCGATTCTTAGAGAGCTGGCCTCCAATCTAGGAAGAGCTGGAATGAGCCTATGACTCACAATGACTGTGTGACCCTGGGCAAATCACTTATCCTTTAAATGTTCTAGGGAACTCACTAAGATTATAAGTTTCACAAAATTTTCGCAACCTGAATTAATAGCAAATTTTCCTCATCTGAGATGTCCTTATGCCAGTGGAAGTACAGGTCTAGCATAGTTATATTCCTTCTTAGGCAGCTAGGTGAGACAGTGGCTAGAATACTGAGACTAGAGTCAAGATTAATGTTAAAATCCAGGTTTAGACACTTAGTTGCCCCAGGCAAGTCACTTAACCTATATCTGTCTCAATTTCCTCACCCATGAAATGAGGATCATAATAGTAGGATTAGCAGGAAGATCAAATGAGATAATATTAGCAAAATGCTTAGGGCAGTCTCTGGAACACAATAGGCACTTAATGAATGCTTATTCCTTTCCCTTAGCTCCATTCTACTAAAGTCTAGAGAAGATTAGGAGAAAAATCAAGCTGTAGATCTTTAGTGAGTACTATTTTCTTGATTTTCCCCCATGGCCAAGATTATGTAGCTGGTAAGCCATGAAACTACATTCTCAGTCATCAAGATGCTTATGTTTATGGTTGTTTCTCCATTTCTCTTTCTTTCAATCTCTCCCAATCTGAAATGAAAACATCTATCTTTGGAGTAATGCAATGAAATAGAATGGGTGGAAACATGACCTCCTCCTGAGACTTGCCTTCTCATAGTGGAGCAGGATGTGCCCCTAAGATGGACAAGGTCAAAGAGAGGATACCTTCATGGAGAGTCCTGGGCTGAGAAGATTGTACTTTGTTTTGGCAATGTATTTTAAAAGTTGAGAGGATAACACTGCCTTAGAGAAAATAGCATCTGTTCATTTGTATTGTTGATCTCTCCTTCTTCCCCCCTACACGCATACCCAAGATTAATTAAAAGAAATTATCACTCTCCATTTGTGATGGGTTATGGGCATTTCACTTCTAAAAGGTTTATGAGAGCTAAACAAAACTGAGTCAAAATGGTCATAATTTTGTGGCAAATAAATGTGTGTAGTAAAAAAAAAAACACTCTTTAATTGTATTGAGTTTTGAGTACTGTATTTTAAGAAGGACATTTACAAGTTGGAAAGCATATAGAAAAAGGCAACCAGGTTAGTGAATGGTTTTGAGATCATAACATGTAAGGATCTGTTGAATGAAATGAAGATATTTAACGTAGAGAAGAAATGATTTTTTGAAAGTGATTTAATTGAACTGTGCAGCAGATCATCTTAGCAACATGGAAATATTATCTAAATCCTTGATATTTTGTACAGATGGGGAAAATGGATCTATAATCTGATTACCATATCTCTTTATATAGAATTAGTAATTCATATTCTGATACTACAATGAAACTGTGATAGCATTGATGCAGATATTTTCTCCAAAGATGCTGATTTAACCCATTTATTTTCTAATATGTATAGAAACTTATTAGCCATACACAATGTTTCTTTTTATGGATGATACATTGGAGAAGAGTCACTGAATAATCTCAAATTCCCTAGTGTTCAAAAACATGTTTAAAAGAGTATTTATCTTGAGAGCTAATATTTAACTTGATTTTCAAAAAGGGAATTATACACCATGAATCTACTCTATTGACATTTATTCTAGTGACATAGTTCTAGCTTAATGGCACTTACAGCTCAGAAGTTGAAGAGAAATATTTTTCAATTTCCTTGTACTGTGGTAATGTTTTTGTTTTGTTTTGATTTGTTTAATCAATGAGATTCCCAATCCAAAATCCACAGCTTCCTATAGGAAGTTTGAGGTGGGGTGTTCAGCTACTTAAGAAAATAATTCATTCAAATCACTCTTTCCCATGCCCCCACCCTCACCCATCCCTCCAAAAAAACACTAGTTCAATGGAAAGAACATTCTTCCCAGAGAATATGGATTTAAGTCACATCTCTGATGCTTATTACCTTTATTATCTTGGGCAAGAATAATCTGAAAAATCAGGGGAATGGACCAGAGGGCAATTGTTTTGCTACTACAAACTAGTATCCTACGAAACTGTTAATGAAGACTATTAACAAATGGACCTAGAGGGTCTATCCCCTAGAGGGATGGGATTTTAGAGGTAATCCAGTCAAAAATCCTCATTTGCCATCTGAATCTCATCAGGCATCACTGACTTGCTCAAGATTGAAGAGGTCTAGAGGTTTGGGGGTGCTCGAACAGACCCCCCAAAATCACGGTGCCAGGTCTGCCTGAATGAATTCAACCCAAATCTTCTTTCAGCCAGAGAAAAAGTTTATTAAAGATAAATCACATATAGGCCAGATGACACCTGTGAGGATGAGCAGGCATGAGACAGTCTCAGCCTTTTGGGCATGAGAAAAATTCAGCAACTGAATGGGGGCTAAGGTGGATCTTAAATACAGTAAAAAGCTGTGGGAGGGATCTAGGAGTGGCCAAATAGTTTGGCATGATGGGAGGAAGGGCCTTGGAAGATCTGGATGGGAGTGGCTAGTAAGCTGGGGTGAACAGAACTCCTGGGACCTGGACCACATGGCTAGGATTAAGGGTGGGAAATGGCCAGGGGTCATAGGAAGGTAAAACAATGGAGGGGAAATTGGGTGTAGCCACAATGAAAGTCCAGTTGAAGGGGGCAGGTGGTTGGGAAAAAGGGTCCAGGTGGGAATTCCATTTGAAATGTCTGAGAGATTGAACAGACAATGAGAATAGATAATGAAGGGAACTGGAAGGTAGAAGTTTGCTTTCAAAGGGAGATAGAGAGAGAGATAAGGAACCTAAAAGTTTAAGGGTTTTCTGGGACTGGTAGACAAGCTTCTTTTTAGGGCTAGGGGCAAAGGTGCATTTGAGTAAGATTAAAAGGTGAGGCTGAAGCTTTGGAAGGGAGATAAGGTGAATCTATAAGGAATCTAAAAGTTTAAGATTTTTCTGGGAATCATAGACAAACTGGAGCCAGTTTCTTTTTAGGGCTAGGGAGGAAGGTGCATCTAAATAAGATCAAAAGGCGATGCTGAGGCTTTGGAAGGGCAAAGGTCTTGGCTTCTAAAACTGAATGAAACTCTAGTCAAAGATGAAATAGGTACTTCAAAGTTGGAATTAGAATCCAAGTCCTCTGAGTTCCACCACCCTGGTATAAGAGAAACTGAATAAGAATCCTGGTTCTTTCATTTACTACCTACATAATTGCCAATTATTTAAACTTTCTCAACTTCAGTTTCTTCTTTAAAATGAGAAGGTTAACCTAGATGAGGAGTGCAATGTTGGGCTAAAAGTCAGGAATGTTTCAATATTTCCTGTTCCATCTACCAATTCTGTGATACTGCACCAGTCGTTTAACTTATTTTATTGAAATTTCTGCTTAATAAAAAATCTGAAGATGGGACTTGACGATTGACCTTGACAAACTAGACCTAAATCTATGATCCTATGATTCCCTCTAGCTCCAAATCTAAAGCAAGGTTCATTCATTTTTTTTAATTTTTATTTAAATTATCCAACTTGGGTTGTCTGAATTCAATGAATTCATTTTGTAACTTCTTAACTCCAAGTTACACTTTTATCTCCCAACTCCCTAATATACTTTTACAATGGTGATATAGTCAGAGGATGCCAATCATGTGCACATAGCAGAAATAAACAGATCACAGCCCAGAAGAATTTCTCACTGTGGCTTAGTTATTTAGGATCCATGCCAGCATGTCATGTGCCGTGTTTGACTATGTAGAAATGTGTCACTATCTTCAAAACCATGAACAAGCAAACATTGCTTCTTGATTTAACCCAGTTTCTTTTTTTTTTTTTACTATAAATAGACAATGCTTAATTTATATTGAACTAAAAAAAATTGCAAAACCTTACAATATGTTTCTCATCACAAAACACTACACTCTTTTGTAGTCTTAGCTGAGAGAAAATCAACTATCTTTCAAGTGGATTTATCCAATTACAACTGACAATCTTGCCTCACAAATAGAGTATGTGCCTTTTTATTATCTCTTATTAATAAGCACTGTTTCACTAGTGATATTGTTAGTGAAGTCATTTATTCTATTAATGATGCTACTAGGATTGCATCATAGGCAACAGGATGGATAACTAGCCATGGTTTAAAGACGGTCATTGTATCCATAATAAGTGCTTTTGCCCCATTAACACTAATGGTAGCTACGTGGGTATATTAGGCAAGAACAGACTGTGCCTTAAACATTTAAAGAACAATAAGAAACTCAAAGCTATTCATTTCTGGTTAAAAACCTCATTTTGTAGATGAAGACACACCAGAGTGATTCTGTCGGATACCGCAATTCACATAGCCACTGGATATCAGCCCTTTTAAAAACTTGCTGTTATTAATATTCATCTTTAATATTTATTGATGCCTGTCTAATGAAACAAGAAAGAAAGAAAGAAAGAAAGAAAGAAAGAAAGAAAGAAAGAAAGAAAAAGGGAAGAAGCCGGTTTTCCCTCCCACTCTCAATTCCTTTATGGTTTTGTTGTTTAATCCAGTGTTGCTCCATTGGGGCTTAAGAAGCTATTATACTGGGGTAAGCTTTGTCTCTGGCCTGAGGCTCCACTATGGAAGTGTCTTTTCTTTTTGGAAATGTAGATATGTGTTTAGCAAACACAGATGGGGGGTTAATGGATTGAGTGTCCTCATCTGTGTGAAACAAAAATCTGCTTTTAATAAGGTACCTAATAGGCATTTGCCAGTCACTGCTTCCTTATGATAATTCAATTTGCCTGAATGTTAATTTTGTCTCCCAAGTTTAAGGAGGTCGTTGGCAATGTTTCATTTTCAGTTGCCATCCAATTAGTAAATCAGACAAGAAAAGATTCAGCAGTCTTTCTGAACGCACCAAACAACACCATTTTTCTTTGAGTATAATCTCCCCTCCTGTTCTCTCTCTCTCTCTCTCTCTCTCTCTCTCTCCATATATACATATATGTATACATATATATAATTAAAACATACACATGCATAACATACATATATACTTATAGATAGATAAACACATCCATATTGTATACTTGTGTATCCATCTATACACATACATGAATCTGTATCTTTATCAAGAGAATATCTACATATTCCTCCCCTCATATATACTGGCCATGTGACCCCAGAAAAGTCCCTTAAACTCTCAATGTCACATAAGACTGTAAGTTGCAGAAAAGGTTGCTACCTCATTTAATAGTTTCTTCCCTGGGAATTTCAAAAGCAAATTATGGAAAAAGACTGGTAAGTATCACATAGAATGTTCTTTGATTTGCATTGTTGGAGGGAAAATTCATATTGATTTGGTCACAGATCCACTGGAGAATACTAAGACAACATTTGCTCATATTAAGTTATCAATAATCCACTTCTCCAGAGTTCCTTGAAGTGATTTGAGATTGACTGTCACTCATTTTTTTTTTAGTTTAGAGTTTTGTTTTGCTTTGTTTTTCTGCCTATATTGGCAAAATTGGACCAAGTTGTCCTTTTGACAGTTATGATTGTGCTATAAGAAATGACAAACAGATTTTATGGAAAAAAACAAACAAACCTGGAAAGGCTTACATAAACTGATGCTAAGTGAAATAAGCAGAACTGGGAGAACACTGTACACAATAACAACAATATTGTATGATAATCATTGTGAATGACTTAGCTATTCTCAGCAATATAATGGTCTAAGACATTTTCAAAGGACTTTTGAGGAAAAATACTATCCACTTCCAGAGAAAGATCTGATGGAGTTTAAATGCAGACCAAAGCATACTATTTTTCACTTTATTTTTTTCATGTTTTTCCCTCCTTTGGGTTTGTGTCTTTCTTTTTTTACATGACCAATATGTTTTTCATGATTGAACATATATAACCTATATCTAATTGCATACCATCTCAGGGTGAAAGGAGATGTGCGAGGGAGGGAGAAAATTTGGAACTCACAATTTAAAAAAAAATATGAATGTTAAAATTGTCTTCACATATAATTGGGGAAAAATAAAATATTATTTTAAAAAAGAAAGTTATGACTGAATGATTAGAAGCAACACTTATACTATCAAAGTAAAGTGGAGGGTGGTAGAGATTATCAAAAATTCCCACACACAAAAAAGAAAGTTTGGGTCTTGAATTATTGAAAAGATATATACATTTCAGCTCATTGTTTCTCAAGAATAGATGTTACCCTAGTGTCTAATGTACTAATGGCATTCTGTGTAGTAAATTTGTTTAGTAAGATATTCATGGAGGCTGGCCAGAACTGGTCCCCAGACAACCAGAAATAGTTTGAGATACTCATGAGTTCATAAGGTGTAATTCCATGACCCAAAGAATTTTTGCTCACTTGGGTGTGCATGTGTGTATCTTTACCTAGTATATCTCTAATTAGTATAGTCATAGGTGTCAGAAGTTTTTACTCTGTATTGGAACATTTGTAAAATGGAGCAGAAAGCTCATTACTCATAGCAAGGTTTGGGGAGGAATGGAGTCTTCCCAGCACCTTTGGAAAAGCTGACCAGTCCCTAGATGACACTATTTGTGTCCACAGGGATCATGATAAATGTTTTGACCCCATTTCAGTTATATGACATAATAATCTATTTACCCCTACTATATATATATATATATTTTAATATCAAAAGAATTCAAGGAAGTCCATTGACATCTCAGGTGGATCTCATCACAAACTCAGAAGACATGAATTATCTGCATTGATAAAGTTGCCCAGAGTGGATAAAAATAGATGGATTGTACTATGCATCAATGGAGTGACAATCTTGAGTAGACCAAATACCCATTGGAATACTAAAATAGCCATCATTTATGTGTCACTAAATTGTAAGTTCCAGAGTAGCACTTGAATCCATAAGGAAATATCCACAAATACTCTAATGCTACTTTTGTATTGTCCTAGAAGATTATAGAGCTCACCTGGCAAGGTAAGGTACAAGACACTGAGGTCCTTTCTTATTTATTTATTTTTTTGGTGAGGCAATTGAGGTTAAGTGGCTTGACCAATGTCACTCAGCTAGTAAGTGTTAAGTATCTGAGGCCACATTTGAACTCAGGTCCTCCTGACTCCAGGGCCAGTGCTCTATCCACTGCACCACCTAGCTGCCCTACTGAGGTCCTTTCTTCAGCTGAACTGCCAAGCATTCAAACTCTATTGCAGAGATCACAACTCTGATGGGATAGCTTCACTTTTTTTGAATGCCAAATGTACATATGCCTAAAAGATTATTTTACAGACAAATCGCACAAGAACTCACATGGAGGTCAAAAGAGGCAATACAATGACACTCTTAAGATCTCTCTGCTAAATCTTGGTATTAATTGTAAGACATGGGAGGCACTGGAACAGGACAACTCAATATGATGTGCCCTTGCAGTGGATCAAAAGGAATATGAAAAGTGCAAATTTAGAGACATCTCCACCCCAAATGTTCACATGGACTATTTGTGTCCAACCTGAAGCAGAGCCTTCTGAGCTCGTATTGGTCTGATCAGCCACAGATAGACACACTATTCCTTGACACCAACATAATGATGTCATTTTGGTCTTCTTCAAATTCAAAGGATCAAATCAGCTACATTATATTTCAAGGGCAAAGAAGTTTTAACATTACTTCTTGTGAATACTGCCATATTGATTGGCATCAACCCCAATGAATCCATAGAATCCTTAAGCTAATACTTCTCACATAGCATAAAAGAGGTAATCACAGTTTCTATTTTAGAGGCTGATTAGCTTGAGCAACAGAGAAGTTAAGTCCCTTGTTAATTGTCTAAACAAAAGTGGGTATATATTCTACTATGTGAATAATACAAAAACTCAGAGAACTATATTGTTAAAATTAAAAAGTGCATTATAAAGTTGGTAAAGTTTCTAAAAATTTTTGGCATAAATTTCCTCATCTTTAAATTATTGTGGTTGGGCCAGATGATCTGCATAGCTTCTTTCAGCTTTAAATCCTATGAATCCTTGGATAAAGACCATGATATATTTTAACATCATGGCAAGGCATTGTTTGAGGTAAAATTAGCAAACTTCAGTTTCATGAGATTTCTTTTCACACAATGATTCTGGGGAAAGCTAATTGTGCTTTTTTTTTCTCTTGCCCCAAAGTGAGCAACATAGAATTGTGCTGAGGTTTTTTCCTGCCAATGAAGCAATGGACCACCAAAAGACTGCTTGTTCCTGCTATATTTTATACCTGCATGGTCATGTTGTGTGAGAGCTGTGAAACATACAGCCAAGAAGCAGTTTGTCACTGAGTAAAATTTGTAGAGGAAAAATAATGTGAATTATGAATCGATAACACAACCTGCCAATGTTGGAAGGTTGTATTTTCTACAAATCAATACACACCAAATTGTTGTTGTTTGTGCTTCATGCTCAAAGAGAACCGAAATGACATCATAATCTTGTGGTCAATGTACAGTGTATCTGGCTGTGCCTGATCATACTGATATAAGCTTGGAAGACTCTTCCAAAGGTCTGTATGACTGTTTGGGAGGGAGATGTCTCTAAATTTGTGCATCTTATGTTTCTTTTGAGGTACCACAATCTTCCTTTGCTAATAGAGCACAATGCCTTCTTTGATATGGGCACACTATGCTGGATGATCTTATGCCAGTGTCTCCCTTATTTTCCAATTGACACCAAAGTTCTTCAAAGACACAGTGAGTGACTCTTCGTTCATACATGATTATACGCTCAATGCAGCCTCTGAGGCTGAGATGCAATGAAGTATGGATCAATTCTCCGCTACTTGTGCTAATTTTTCCCAGCAAATAACACCAAGAAAACAGAGGCTCTCTACCAAGCAGCACTGTACCATCCATACTTGGAACCATTATTTAAAACAAATGGAGATATTTTGAGTATGTAAGTTTCCTTTCCTTGGCAGTATGCTCTCCAGGGATGTACATATAAATGATGAAGTGAATGCATACATTGCCAGGACTAGTTCAGTGTTTGAGAAGCTCCAAAGAAAAGTGTGGGAGAGAAGAGATATTAGTCTGCTTATCATACTAAAAGTCTACAGAACCTTTGTGCTGACTTCATTGTTGTATGCCTATGAAACCTGGACAATCTACCAGAGTCAAGCTAGGAAACTGAATTGTTCCCATTTGCATATGTCTTAGGGTGATTCTGAAGATCACCTGGCTAGATAAGGCACCAGATGCTGAGGTCTTTTCTCCAGCTTAACTGCAAAGTAATTAAACTGTACTGTAGAGAGTACAACTCTGATGGGCTGGCCACATTATTGGAATGCCAAATGAACATTTGACTAAAAGACTATTTTATGGCAAACTCACACAAGGCGGGTGTTCACATGGTGGTCAGAAGAAGCCATATAAGGACACTCTCAAGATCTTTTTGAAGAACTTTAGCATTGATTACACCAAATATACAAACCAGAAAGATAATTCAATTAAGAGGATGACCGTCTTGTCACATGCTCTTTGATTTTTCATCTGCGATGTCACTATATGTGAGATATAGTTTGCAACATTCTCTAATAGCAAATAAATCTGCTTAAAATGTATTTAGGAAGATAAAACATTATTAGGATTGTAATTCCCAAGTGTTTATTGTTGATTGGCTCATGGATCACTGAATTCACTATGGAAGATTAGAGGACAGCGATATTGGAATGTCTCAATATAGATCACCATTTCACCCATAGAGGAATAGAAGCTTCTTGAAGGCAAGAACTGCCTTGTTTGGGAGTGGTTTCCCCAGTACATATTCCATACGCAAATGGATCTATGACTGTGTCAACTGGGATCTCCCCTCCATAAGTCATGACAATATATTTGACAAATCAGTGCGACTACTGACCAAATTAGTGATAAAAAAGTGTCTCACTGTGTTGAGGACCTCCCTCAATTTCTCCTAATATTGTGAGGATAACAGTGGATAAAACAGGCATGCTATCTGCTTTTACTCATACTCTTCATACTCATACACGTTTATTTGCAGTCACACTTTTTATTTTCTGATGACATTATCTACACTATTCTTCAAAGTTCTTTATTGGGGATTGCAGGCCTTTTACAGTCATCGTGCACTTTTCCATCGTTGTTGTATAATGCTTATTTTCTAGTCTTTGAAGAATACTGTGACTGACTCTAGCAACTTTAAAAAAACAGTGGTAGAATATTGAAATTAGGATCTTTGTTTCTGAGAGAAGTCTGTGATAATTATAGGAATTTCTCTTTTATTTCCTTTTCTCTTCTTTTCTCTCTCTTTTTTTTTAATCTGGCAGGGAAATAAAAATCATGGTTAATATCAAAGAGTTTTGCTTCATTTCTAAGCTAGGAATAAATGCTTATGCAGATATTTCTTTTTAAATAAATGGTTTTATTAGAAACAGTAACAGACATCAACATAAGCAGCTACACTTTTTCGGTACCTACATTTAAATTAATAAATTTCAGTGCTTCCATTATTGTGATACTTTTTCAGTTTCTTCTTTGAATGCCCATGCTTATTCCTCCTATTCATTCTCACTAACATTCTCATTTTATTGCAATTGTTTTTCATACTAGTCCAACTCTGTGACCCCATTTTGCGGTTTTCTTGGCAAAGATAGTGAAGTAGTTTGTCATTTCCTACTCCAGCTCATTTTACAGATGAATGAGGCAAACAGGGTTTATTGACTTGCCCAGGATCACACAGCTAGTAACTCTTTAAAGCCAGATTTGAACTCAGGAAGATAAGTCTTCCTGACTAGCACTGTATGTACTGCACCAACTAACTTTCCTCAACATCCTTATTTACTTGAAGTTAATTTGTACTCCATTATGCAGTATTTTTGTTCATTTGGCATCATTTTAGAATGGTCTTTATATATTTATTTGTATTACTCAGTATTATTCATCTCCATGACATTCCATCATCTTACTTTATTTTTAATTATATTTTTATTTAATTAATTTTTTTTCCAAATCACATGTAAAAAAAAAGTCTTTAACAAGCATTTAAAAATGAATTCTAAATTCCCTATCTCCCCTTCATCTCCTGGAGAGGGAAAACAATTTGATATTAACTATACATGTGAAGTCATTCAAAAGATATTTCCATATTTGCCATATTTAAAAAAAAACAAAATAAAATTAGAAAAAATAAAGTTTAAAAAGTAAGCGGTGCAATATAGTGTTTGGTATGGTCACTGCTCTCCTGGTCCTTACCCAGGAAGGTTTTCTGATCCCTTTGTAGTTAAATCCCTACTACTCCTCAGGACTCTGCCCCCCAGGACTAGAAATAATACTGTTCCTCAGATTCCCTGATCCCTTGTCACCAAGGGTGATACTTTTCCTCAAGGAGCCTACTCCATCCTAACCAAAAGTGGTCCTCTCCACCTTTGAACTATGACCTCGAAGTGGGTATAAGCTATGGATTTGCAAACAGAATCTGGTGTTGTGCCCACTGCTATCGCACTGTGATCTTTTTCTGACTAGTTTCAAGATCCCCTTACCATCTCTGTCTTGAGAGCTCCTGAAGCTGCTTCTGTTTCCATAGCCACCACCTAAGCCTACCTTTGGTTTTTCATCCACTTGAGCTCTAAGACAGCCTCCACTCTCATGTCACAGATTTCTGCAATCTGCCAAGTTGCGTTCGTTTGGAAGAATGTCTCACTTTGACCTTTTGTTGTCTCTGCTGCTCCAGAATTCAGTTTGGGGCATTAGTTTAAAGTTGTTTGGAGGAAAATGTTGGGAGATCTTGGCTGAATGATTGCTCTACTCTGTAATCATGTCTCTCTCTCCTCTCAAATTCTGATCCAGTGTTTTTGATATTCAACTTTGTTTTTTCTATGTTCTTCCTCTTTTCAGTGAGAAGATCTCATTTCCTATGCCAGCCAACCCACCTCACCCTGGGTGTTTTGAATAAGGATGTTCATGGAGGTTAGACATCAATAATAATAATAATAAAATCTGGTCAGGATGGCCACAAATGAAATCTAGTAAATGTCATTAAAGTTTCCAGCAGAATATCCCAAATTAGCTTGTATCTTTTCCCCCAAATACCTGTGTATGTTTTTTTCTTTTGTTGCTATAGTATAAGCTCACTAAGTCATGAGACTTTCCCTTTTTCCTTTGTACCCCCTACATATAGCAAATAAAGTAGGTGAATGATAAATTTGTGATCATTGATGGAATAAGAATCAGAGGTAATGGAGAACTAAAAATAATAGAGCTACATCCTAATTAATAATGGTTTCCTCTTCACTTCAACTTCCCAGGTTCAGAATGTCCCCCAGTTTGGGAGAGTGAGTGATTAAGCTAAGAAGCTTGCTGATCAGAGCTTCTTCTACCATCTTTGGGGGAACTGTTGAGTAGCCAAATTAGCATGATGTAAAGGGGAGGAATGTAATCAGAGAAGACTGGAAACCTCGAATGAATCAATCATTCTATCAATGAATAAACAGGCTAAGAATATAATCACAAAGTACTAGGTATTATGGTATTTTCCTAAAATCTTATGGCAAAGTGTGAATCAGTACCTACTCTATTTGAGAAGATTGAGGGGCTTTAGCCATTGGATGAAAGACAGATGACACCATATGGAAAACACCCTTGACTTGCAGAAAACTAGGTGTGTTCCTGGGCTGATGTTTATAAATAGTAAATTATACTGGGAGTTCACCAGTTTATAAGTGGGAAAGAACCATTCAGTGTTTAACATTTTGGAAGTTGGAGTCAGAAGCAGAGAAAGAAACAGGTCCTTCAGAGGGAAAACCCTTGGGCATGGGGTGGGGACCAGGTGTAGGATGAAAAGGCCAAACAACATTACCAAGCATTTGCTACTTTATAGGCACTCTCCTATGCACTTAACAAGTATTATCTCATTTGATGTCCAAAATAACCCTGTGAGCATGTAGTGTTATTATCCCCTTTGCTAAAAGCTAATTCAAACTACTGATTGTTGATGGGCAACACACTGTAGGAACTTGTTATTACAGTGTTAAAAATATAGTCTTACAGGTTGATCTTTAAAATATTTAGAATGGTGATTAGCACTACCTTCTTGGTATCCAATCTGTCCCTGTGAATACAAATTAGAGAAGATGTTACACTGAATACCCATACAATAAATCTATCTAATTACTAACTCTGAAGGAAGTCTATGAATCATCTTTTTCCTTAGAACACAAGTTTCTTGACAACAAAAGATTGCTTCATTTTTGTCTTTGTATTTCCCAATGTCTAGCAGAGTACCTGGCATATGGGTGGTAAATAAATTATTTTTAAGTTAATTAAATTCCAAAGAACCCTTGAGCTCAACAACTGGTCGAATGGCTGAAACAAAGGAAAGTTCTGACATGGCTTAGTTCCTGTCCATGTTGTTTTGACTGTGTTTAGCAGAGCCACAATGTTATAAGAGGACTGCTCAGTTACACGGAAATTCAGTAACAGAGTTTAGGGATTAGCTATCCAGAGCTATCAAGGTTAGCATCTTTGCCAGAAATGTAACTCTCAGTGTCTAGCCTTCCAGGAATTTTCTCGGTGTTACTTTTTTTCTAATTCAAGGTCTATTGGTTTGAACTCAGACAAAAAGCAAGCCAGGAGATGAGGGCAGGAAGTAAGCCATGTTTGCTCATGGAATCTCTTTCATTTTCTGTGTTGATTGAAGAGTGATTTTACACAAAATGAATCATTAAACAATACATTTTTCACTGACTTAGATTTTGCAACGATGACTTGGAATTTATTGCAGCTCTTATGGAAACCAAGGTTAATCTTTAATGAAGAGTTTCTCTAATATTAAGCATCTTGTATTATCCTAACCTTTTATTGTCACAACGGAGAATTAGCTGAAAATAAGCAAACTTCCAGACAGGGACAGAACAAAGACTTAAAATTATCTTTGGTTATCATGCTGTATGCAAATCTGTTTAGGTATTGTGACAGGGCTTTGATGATAATATTGGGGGTAATCATGAGTGCAAATGGGGATAACTACATTATGTTCTAGATGTGAATATTCTCATCCACTGCTTTACCATTCATCTTTGGAGATATTTCACGTATTATTGTGATAAATTTGTGGGCAATGACATCCACAAACATCAGTTCCTTTGCCTTTGTATGTTACGATAAAATTTTAAGTAAGGAAAATTACATTAACCATTATCTACTATTACTAAAATTGTCAGGGTATTCTCATGGATCATGACGGTGATTTTAAAAAGGCAGGATTTTATTTTAATCTTCAGTTCCTTCCCAGACATTGAGACATCTCCATCCCTAGCTCATTTCCCATCCCTGGATGTAGGAAGGTGTGGGAAGACGTTACTTGAATGTTCTCATTTAGTTAACATTCCAAATTTGTCCTGCTCAAGGAAAACTTTGTGATTTTTCTCCTTGCCCCATCATTTCAGTTCCACAGTCTAGCCTTCTTTCAAGTTATTTGTAATATGTGCAAAGTTTTAACCTACTTTCTAACTTAACAAGTCTCTCTCTCTCTCTCTCTCTCTTTCTCTTTCTCTCTGTCTCAGTGTCTCTGTCTATGTATGTCTCTATGTGTCTCTGTATCTGTCTGTCTCTGTGTGTGTGTGTGTATGTCTCTCTGTCTTTCTCTGTCTCTCTGTCTCTTTCTGTCTCTGTATTTCTTTCTGTCTCTGTCTCTTTCTGTCTATCTCTCTGTCTCTGTCTGTCTCCCTGAATCTCTATCTTTGTCTGTCCCTGTCTCTGTCTCTCTGTCCCTGTCTCTGTCTCTCTGTCTCTCTCTCTTTCTCTCTCTCTCTCTCTCTCTTTCTCTTTCTCATTATCCAAGCAACTGATTGATATCTTAAATATTCAAAGAAGCTTTCTGTGATTTATTAGAAAAGAATAAATAAAATCTTTGGTTTCAACCTTGCTGAATTTCAGTTTTCTCATCCATAAAATGGGAAAAAACCATACTTCCACTATTTATATCATGAAACTATCAAGATGGAAGAACATTTTAAACCTAAAACTCTGAGAAGTGACATGATCTAGTAGAGATAGAGCCAATCTCAGAGTCAGAAGGATTTAGGTTAAAGTTTTGCCTCTGACATATATTGACTACTTGACCCTGGAACACTTAATCTGTGTTTCAGTGCCCCAGGTAATTCTCAAAAGCTATACGTTGGGGTACAAATATTAATTGATATTGGTAAAGGGAATTTAATTACTGGGAGAACCCTTTGGCAAAATAATCATAAATCTTGTGAAAATAAATGAAAAAAGACTATAGAAATGTTATTATTCATATTTTAATAGTTCACCTTTATGTTAATTATAACAATAATGTTTCTTCCCCAGGATATTCAACATAGCAGAGATTTAAGTTAGACATGGCATCTATCTTTAAGGAATGAAAGGTTATGCTGTGAAAGAGGAATTAACTTTGTTCTGACTAACCTCAGAAAACAAAATGTGGTAGAGATGATAGAACTTCCAGAGGGTCATATTTAAGGTTAATATAAGGAAAAACATTCTGATAATTAGAGCTATCTTGAAATAGAATTAGCTGCCTTTGGAGATAATGGGATTTTCCTCAGCAGAGGCCTTAAAACAAAGACTGGATATCTATTTTTAGTGACACTGGAGAGGAGATTTTTACTCACCAAGAGTCTACATTAAATGACTTCTAAAATCCCTTCCAGTTCCTAGATGCTATGAACCAAAGATTGTCCATTTTGCAAATGCCTATGTGATTCTCAGAACTTTCCATCACTCAAAACATGCTAACAACTGTCTATTTCTCAGTCCTAGACCAGTAGTCATCAATCTTTCAAAAGCATGGTTTTGAATGTGTTTCAGTTTGTTATGCTGATCATGGTCTGTGACTTAGGAAAAGAAGGAAGGGCGATGATTTACCTCTTCTCAACAACAATAACTCTGCACTGACTTAGAGTGAAGGATAATCATGATCATCCCGCACCTATCAGGTGACCTACATGAGGATGGAAGCAAACAGTGATAATAATGAACAAACTGTCAAACAACAAGCCCATGTCCCAGGGATTTTACCTTATTCAAATGTAAATATTGAAAATCTCATCAGGACTACAGAGATTGGTTGATCTTCCCCAACAGCTATCTCAACTGATCCAACAAAGAGTAGAAAGAGAAAGAAAAGAAAGTCTAAGGAATCAGCTGTAAATAAACTTTCATAATGTGTTCAATAAAAAGCTCAATTAAACATGCATGTGTGCATACAGCTATGCACAGACATATGCATATGCACACATGCACACCAGTCTCCTGGATGGTCCTTTTAAGTATCAAGGCAGCAGCAGAGTGCTCAGATCTTTCAAAATGAGTCAGATGATGAAGGAAGCATAGCAGTAGAGAATAGTCCAATTGTTACTGAATAGAGTTACTGTGTGTATGTTTGGCATATGCACTGGGGCAAATTGGAATAAATCTATTTATTGGTCAAAGAATATTCAGTCTTTTGATTATTATAACTCTAAAAGGATTTTGATTAGCCTCATAGACAAAGGACAAAAATTTAAAAAAATAGATAAAAACTGCAAAAGGAGAAAGAGATCTTTGTTATAGTAGCAGAAATTAGTCAATGGATTCTACTTCTGTCTTTGGCAAAGTTGTCACCTCTGATTCTCTGTATCCAGTGTTCTAGCTTTCTCCAAGATTTTAAGGTAATTTTCCATGGTCCAAATGCTACCTGCCAAAAGCATGATGGGATTTAGGGGAACATGCGTCTTTTCTGCTATTTAATTTGTATTTTCTGCTTTGTATGTTGTTAGAGAAAAGATGGATCATGGTTCAAACTGTATTTGCGAAATTACAGTTACCTAAAATATCTCACACTTATTCTGGGATAGCAAGAACGTTCAAATTTGAGTGAATTCCTTATTATATAGTATTGCTGACAATATTTGGCATATGTGGGATAAGGGGAGGAGGAACATATGTACTTTTTTTCTTTGATAATTGTAATTGTGTTTATGGCTCCCCCTACCCCATCATCTGGAGGAATAAACCTAGGTTAATGGGGTATTAGAGCTGAGATGGAGATCACCAAGTTCAACCCCCTTCTTTTTGCTGATGAGGAAATTCAAACCTGAAGAACTGAAGTGACCCAATCATAATTCCACAGTGAGTCAGCAGAGAAAGGGATTTAATTCAGCCTTCAGTCATCCAATTTAGTATCCATCTGATTTTCTCCACTACCCCTCTCCAACCCCTAACTCTCCCACAAAATGTAAACTGGTAGAACAGAGAAGCAAAGAATAGGGGAAGAGAGCTAGTATTGTCTAGGGGATTCAAAGGTTAATGAAACATTCTACGTATTTTTTTCTCATTTTCAAATATCATGTTTAGACCTGATTTTTTTTTTTACATGGGGAGGGGACTATACATTAAGTCCATATGTCATGCTCATACTTGTCCTTCTTTGAGGGTTATGGAGATTATGTGCAGATACTCCCTATTGTTTCCAATTCCACATGTGCAACTTTGTAAGCCTATTTTCAGCCATAAATGATTGCTCATAGTATATGATCAATGAAGTTTTTAGTTGGCTACAGGTTTGGAAAAACAAACAAACGACAAGAACAGGACTCAAGGACAGAGCTGGAACTCAGTTGTCATGTGAAAAAAAAATACAACCCACCGATTTCTTGCTTTTTTCTTTCATGGTGGTAAGTGAGGCAAGAAATGTGAGCTGGCTGGTGGAGAGTATCAGCAAGCTGTGTTGCCCTACCTGATGACTATGCATTTGTGAACACCTGTAACCCATGTGTGTGTGTGTGTGTGTGTGTGTGTGTGTTTGCTTGTTTCTCCTCTGCTGATCTTAGGTGAATCTAAGACCTGTTCAGTCACTCATCCACTCATCCTGTTCTAAGTTTCAGAGATATATCAAAGCCATCAGAGGTACCATCAATAGTGTCAGAGGTCAAAAATAGAACAAAGCCAATTGCCCAAAGATGGCTTCAGTTTCTGAAATATGACCCTTTGAAGAGAGAGGATCTGGATATATGATATTGGCAGACACGTACTCAGAGTCTCGCAGAAAACCATACTGAAGAGGACTCTAGAAAGAGAGAAAAGTATTCCCAGGGCCAATAGTCTTAAATTCTCCTTGTCACCATTAGTTCTTCTATATATATGCTTGACTACCTTGGTATTTTAAGTTTCTTCCCACTCTCCCCAGGAACATAATCTCCCCAGGGACATTGTCTATATAATATCTCTACATTTCTGTTCCAGTATGGGAGGGAGGATATGTTCTTGCTAAACTCTCTCCATAAATCAAATGGAATTCAGTTGATTCTTATTGGTAACAGGTAGCATACCAGTGGGGGCTCAGGAGCTGCAGTGCTAGAAAACCTAGACTTTCCAGGTTATCCTTAAAACCCTGTGGAAATTAGTAGTCAGTCCCTTTTGGGGGTAACCAACTTTGAGCTTAGTCTCAAAGAGTGCGAATAATGAATCTGTTGAAACGGTCATCTACATTCAAATGTGCCCTATTTTAAGTTACAATTATCTAAAATATGGATATTGGTTCTAGCCTGGTAGAAATATGCAGTGCAATTTTGAATATTCTGACCATGTCACAGATCTATCTAATTTCATAGAGCTCTAAGCATGGTTCCAAGCACAGAGATTAACTGGAATTATTTTTTTCTGATAACAATGTGAGTAGACATGATGCTGATCTTTCATCTTGCCACCAAATTTATTTACCACAAGGCTGGTGACTCCTGAGGGCAGCAAGTTTGAAAAATATGACATGAATGAACCAAAATGACTGCAGTCATTTAGAAAATAACACACTTCACTTTGTCTGTGTAATAATGATTTTTGAAAAACCTTTGCCTGTCAGAGGCTTTAGATTGAATAATGTTAATAAATTAGGTTATTATGATACTACCTCCACATACATACTGGGCTCCTGCTTCTCCCACATAGCTTTTAGTGTTTGATTGAGCAATCATTTTGCCTGGGATTGTAAAAACACCTCTGGTGACCACAGCAAAGGCTGCTTTAATGAACTACAAAATAATCTGCAAAGTTAAAAAATAGTAGAGGTTAACATGGACATGACATGTTCTCTTTTCGTCCAAGCATTTTTAGTTACCTGTGTGGATAGACGGCCTGATGATTTAGGAAAAATAAGTGGTGATTATGTCAGGGGTACCAGGAAGTCCTCCTTGCCTCACAATATCCTATTAATTTGTCTGGAAAAAATATTTATGCTTCCAGTCATTAAAGATAATTTCAGTGAGTTAAGGCATTATATCTATAATGTATCATTTTAAAACCATCAACCTCTGGGAGGGAACGTACATCAAATAAGTATCTAATATAATTTTTTAAACAAATTTATCAATATATTTTGTTTTTATACACCTTCTTTTCCTGTCCAGCAAAATATACCATGTAACAGAAAAAAAAATAAAAAGAAATAAAATTCACCCAAACTACCAACACATTAACCAGTATACTCAATAGTTTTCAACTATAATACCCCACCTTAACAAATATTAATAATGATAAGTATCATTTTATAGCACCACCAAAGACAGGTAGGTGGCCCAGTAGATAGAGCACTGGACCTGCAATCAGGAAGATCTGAGTTCAAATACACAACCTCAGAGAATTACCAGCTGGATGACCCTGAGCAAGCCACTTTGCCTCAATTTCCTCATCTGTAAAATGAGATGGAAAATTAAATGGTAAACCACTCCAGAATTTTTTTGCCAAGAAAATTTTAAATGGGTCACAAAGAGAGACTAAAGCTGAAGCATGACTAAACATCAACAAAAGCAAATAAAATGTCGTAGGCACCACACTATTTTAAGGAATTTTGTAAATATTATCTCACTTGATCCTCATAACAACCCTTGGAGATAAGTGCATTCTTATTCCATTTTATATATGAGGAAATACTGGTTTGTGAGCTCTCTCAGGATGTACTTAAGAACATGAAGTTTTATGGCAAAGAGGAAAAAGAGGGAAGAGTAATTTTAAAGTTTGAAACACTGATGTGGGACTGGAGGGAGGGGAAGGTTGCTCAAATGAGATTATCTGGACAGCCACAGGGTAGGATGAGGACAATGATCACTATAAAAACTACCAAGGGTGAGGAGAAGGACAGAGCAAGGAAAGACTGAAAGGAAAACAACACATTCCTGCCTCCCTCTCTACCTCAAGAAGGACAGTGTAAACTTGGGTTCTGTATTTATGGGTACAAACAAGGACAGTATAAACTTAGACTCTCTATGTGTAGGTAGAAAGTAGATTATAAAGATAATAATAGTTTACGTTTCTAGAATGTCTTAAACTTTATGAAAAGAAAAAAATATTATCACAGCAATTCTTTGAAGGAGAAAGTACAAATTTTATCTCCATTGTACTGATGCAGACTGAGACTCAGAGGGAGTAAGCAGCTTTGTACATGGTCACACATCCAGCGGATATCAGAATTTGGAGTTAAACTCAGACCTCTCAACTCAAAGGCTCTTAAAGTCTTACGGTTAAGGCACACACCCCATTTATTGTTTGCCTAAATGGGGTAAGGCCCAGCATGAGACCTTCTTTACAGTTGTTGTTGTTATTCCTTTGTTCTCCAAGAAACCCCAAAACATCATGAGAGTGAGCTCTTGAATTGCAGGTGAATTGGATTTAAGCCATGCAGAGCTGCTCAAAGTCATTAGACTCATTGTCTCCTCCAGAGTAGTGGAAATCCAGTGGCAGGACAAAAGTCAGGACAACTGGAGATAATAGCTAACGTTTATATAGCACTCACCATATGCCAGGCATCGTGTTAAGCACTTTACAATTATGGTATCATTTGATTCTCACAGCAACCATGGGAGGTAGATGCTATCATTAGCCTCATTTTACAGATGAAGAAACTGAAAGAAACAGAGGTTTAAGTTTATGAGGCTGGATTTGAACTCAGGACTTCCCGTCTCCAGACCTGTCTCTTTACCCATCACACCACTTGGCAGGTATCAGAGGTAGGATTCAATCATAAGTATCACCTGACTCCAAGTGCAGGTGTGTCTAAGTTATTTCCTAGTCAATAAACTCCAGTGGCTCGATAACATCTCTAGAATCAACTACAAAATCTTTTGTTTGGCATACAAGATCCTCTGTAACCTAGTACCTACTCTACATTTCTTATATTCTTGTACCTTACACTTTTTGCCCAACCCCACACCTGCAACATGCGTTATTCAATCTAGTAACAATTACCTCTTTTCAGCTCCTCAAAAAAGAGAGCCCATCTCCCAATTCCAGGCATTTTCATTGACTTTCCCTCATGTTTGAAATCTCTCCTTTCTCATCTCTACTTACTGGCTTCCTTCAGGTGACAGCTACAGTCCAGGAAGCCTTTCCCAATACCCCTTAATTTTAGTACCTTCAAACTGTTGAGTACTTTCAATTTATTTCTATATAGCTTGTTTGTACATGGTTGCTAGCACTTTGTATCCCACATTAGACTGTGGACAACTTGAAAGCAGTAACTACATTTTACCCTTCTTTGGATCCCCAGGGCTTAGCAAAGTGTCTGACGCTGAGCAGACACTAAATACATGCTTATTGACTGAGCTGCTCTGTCATACTACCCTGACCCAATATAAGGCTCTTTAAATACAGTAAGTATTACTGTATTTATACTGAAAGTAAATTGACTTACACTGGAAGTAAATATGTTGTCCTCAGCAGGTCACAAAAATTATAAGTTAATAAAATATGAAGTTTTTCATAGCAGTAATTCTTAACATCTAATGTTTGCAGAGGGTATTTGGAGAGAGAACATGGGGTGGTAAATGAATACCTGACTTTGGAAGACCTGGGTTCAAATGATACCTTAGACTCAGCGACCCAGGGCAAGTTAATGAACTTCCTAGTGCCCTCCTCCCCATTCCAGATAAATCCCTAAGACAACAGAGCAGTTGGTGATGGTGGTGGTGGAGGAGGAGAAGGAGGAGGAAAAGGAGGAAAGTTTGAAGAGTAAAAGAGACATATTTCACAAATGGAGTTTCCTTTTAAATCTGCATCAAAAATAAGGCTATAGTATTAAAAAACTGGTGGCAGGGGGTGGAGGGGAGAGATTTCAACTGGCAATAAAAGAAAAGGGAGAATTATTCCTAGAAAGATCAAGCTTAGCAGTGTTTAAATATAGCTCCAGAATGGTAAAAAAAAAAGTGACCTTCTTTACAGTATGTACTCAAACATTAATTGAATGAATGAGCATTAGCAGAGGATGAATAAATGAATCAAAGTTGGAAATACTGATATGCAGATATATAGGACATAATGCTTGCATGTTAAAAATCCCCCATGATGAGAACACTTAGGCTCTCCCTGTTGTGGACAAATCACTCAAGTTTTCCCAGCCATCACTGGGCAATCTGTTTTTATGTTGATGACTTCAGGTAATGTAGATGTCATGCACCATGGTGCCCCAGGCTGGGCTGCAACAAATAACGGATAGTTAACTTTTAAAGACAAGGCATTCAATTAATTGTGTCCATCACTGCCACATGTATTTAACAAAAGGCCCCTTTGAAGAGGGATTTAAGAACTGAGATGAACCTCCAAAGCCTCTGCGAGTCAGCGTTAATTAATGTCTAAAAGTGGATCCCATCTGAATTGATGTGAATGCTTTCTCCAAATGTGTTAGAAGTCAGAAAACCACTGTTAAGCCAACCATGGCTGCTGTCCTGAGCCTTCACATCAGCCTTTGATTAAGACATAGCTTAGATGTCCACACATCTGGAACAGCTGGCACCTTGAATTCCCATTTTAACAAAGTGAGATGTACAGTGGGTCCTCTAGGTTCCTTGCCTCATTTCATAGCTTTCCTATGATAAAAGGTCAGAGCCAGTGTATGTCCTGGGCTTGTTGTAGGTAACAGTACTTCCCTAGAGACAGTCTGTGTATTTCAAATGCTAAGGGAGAGTCTTGCCTCTGTATAAATGACAGATTGAGTCATTGTTTTTAGACAAGTGAAGCTCAGCAATGCTGTAGTAAAGGATATCTTTAGTTAAAATAGTGGAATACACTGTCCTTTGACGAACCTAAGTAGTTTCCATTATTGTAACTGTAGATATATTTTCCCACGATGTTATTTTTTCATGAATCAGGAAAAGAGTATGTTATTATTTACAAAATTATATCTCGGCTTCTAAAAGGCAATATAGCTTAGTGAAGAATGTGCTGATCTCTGACCCATTTCACTATGAATCCAGAGGCAAGTCACTGAACCTCTTAGTACTCACAGGAAATTCTCTAAATAGCAAGGAAGTTGTGTATTTGAGAAAGAAATTTTCACATAGGCTGATGGAATCACAAGTTCAGACCCCATATTCATTAGGGAAAGAATAATAAAGCTATGATAATAATAATAATAATAATAATAATAACAATAAACTATATTGGCATATAGTTTTCTTTCTCAGTTTTTGCTCTTCCTGGTTTGTGTATCAGCACCATATTTGCATCATAAAAGGAATTTGGTAGTACTCCTTTGCCTATTTTTCCAAATGGTTTATATAGCATTGATACCAATTTTTTTTTTAATGTTTGGTATTATTCACTTCCAAAACCATCTAGTCCTGGGCATTTTTTCATAGGGAGAACATTTAGAGCTTGTTCAATTTCTTTTTTTTTCTAAGTTATGGTTATTTAAATATGCTATTTCTATTTCTGTTAATCTAGACAATGATATATTTTAATAAATATTCATCCATTTTACTTATATTGTTAGATTTATTGGCATATCATTGGGCAAAATGATTCCAAAAACTATTTTAAGTTCATCGTCATTGGTGGTAAATTCACCCTATCATTTTTGATACTGGTAATTTTGTTTTCTTCTTTTTTTAAATTAAATTAACAAATGTTTTGTCTATTTTTTTCATAAAACTAGGTTTAGTTTTCTTTATTATTTCTTTTTTTTCATGTATTAGATGTATTGCTTATTGAGAATGTGCCAGCTGCCTTAGTCCAGGCTAGTGAGCTCCTCCAGCAGGGTTGCCTTCTCCTGCTCTGACTCCAGCAGCAGCTTGTGGTTATATTCCTGTCTGTCCTCCAGTCGCTGAATGAGTGGGCCACTGATGTCCTATGTCTAGACTGCCCAGGTTCTTGGTAAATACTGAACCGTTGTGAATCTTGGTCACTGCATCCAGGTGGGTGAGACCGTGGAACATCCTATAGGCATCTTGTTTCTCCTGGCACAGAATCTTGGGCAATTCAATGACTACCTCAAGGGACACTTTCCCCATGATGTCGTCAGGCACAATGTGGTGTGGGATGTCAACTGTCTCATACTCTGAGCTCTTCTGGGCCTGAAGGGATTGGAAGCAAATATGGAGTAAACAGACAGTCTTGGTGTTTTTGTCTTCAACAAAATGGGAGAAAATAAATCCCACAAAGCTCTCATCCATCATGTGATACATGGCTTGGGTAAAAATGTCAACATGTGATGGTCACACAATTATGTGGGGATGAGAATGATACCAGCCCACAACTCAATTGTGGCGACCAGTCAGCTGAGCCATTCTTTTCTGCTTCCACAGAAGCAGCAGAAAGCTGCTCAAGAGAAATCTCCACTTGATCCTTCCTCTTATCTGAACATCACAGAACGATGACAGAGTGGATGCATACAACCTTGGTGGTGTCCACCTTGCCACCGCATAGTCCCATGACCTCCTCCTTTTCAGTGCTCAGGGCATGGTTGAACACCACCAAAAAGGCATCTGACTGTAGGTGCACTGTCAGGATGTCCATCTTGGATTGGCCCCTTATTTATTTGAAATAATGGTTTTCTTATATTCAGTTTTATTAACGTCTTCTTTGATTTTCTGTATTTTCAATTTAGTGTTTATTTGGAGATTTTAAAATTGTTTTTTTCTAGATTTTTTTAGTAGCATGTCTAATTCATTGATTTGTTATTTTATTGATATAAGCATATACATACATGCATACATATACATATACACACATATGTATATATATATGCACATATATACATGTGTACATATGTACATACATATACAATTTTCTTCTCCCCTAAGTACTGCTTTGGTTGTATCCCATAAATTTTTGTATTTGTCCAATTCATGCACAAGTCAAGACATCATCCTGTGATGTCATTGATCCTTTTCAAAACAAAGGATAAACAACAATTCCTTCTAATTGCCCTAATAATAGCAAAATTCTTAGAAATTACAATTATCATATTTCCATGTAGAAATGTAAACAGTTAAATCTTATTAATTCCCTTATGATTTCTCTGTTTACCTTTTTATGCTTCTCAAATCTTGTATTTGAAAGTTAAGCTTTCTATTCATCTCTAATATTTTCATCAGGAATGCTAGAAAGTTCTCTATTTCATAGAATATCCATTTTTCCCCTGAAGGCTTATACTCAGTCTTATTGAGTAGGAAATTGTTTGTTGTAATTCTAGCTCCTCTGCCCTCCAAAATATCATATTTTGATAGGGCTATATTTTGAAGGAGCTCTCTGCTCCTTCAGTGTGGAAGTTGCTAAATCTTGTATGATCCTGAGTGTGGTTCTAGGATATTTAAATTACTTGTTTCTGACTGTTGGCAATACATTCTCCTTGACCTAGGAGTTCTGGAATAATATTCTTGGGGGAGTTCAGGAATAATATTCCTTGGCAGGAGGGATATTTGGGGAACTTTCAACAGGTAATGAATAATTTTTTTCAATTTCTATTTTACCTTCTGATTCGAGAAAATCAGGGAAGTTTTCCTTGATAATTTGTTGAAATGTGATATCCAGAGTCTTTTTTTTCATGATTTTCAGGTAACTCAATAATTCTAAAATTACCTTTCTTTGATTTATTTTCAAGGTCATTTTTTCCAATGATATAGTTCACATTTTATTCTTTTTTTAACTCTTTTGATTTTGTTTTATTATTTTTTAGTGTCTCATCAAATCAATAGCTTCTACTTGTCCAGTTCTAATTTTTTTCACTTTCATTAATTCTTTTTTTATTTGATTCTTCTCATATAAAATGACATATGAAAATGTTTCACATGATTGTACATGTATAACCTGTATCTGTTTACTGTCTCAGAGAAAGGGGAGGGAAGGGAGGGATAGAATTTAGAAGTCAAAATTTAAAAAAAAAGTTAAAAATGTTTTAAAATATAATTGGGGGAGAACAAAATATTAGATATATTTTTAAAAGTCATGTTCTACTCTTTGTGACTCCACAGACCACAGAATTGCAGGATGTCCTCCACTATCCTACTTAGTCCCTCTTGTGAGACCCTTGAGCCAAACTTAAACTATGAGTAATTTTTCCTGAGGACTCTGGGATGGGGTGTGAAGAGCCAGAGAGTTTTGGAAAAAAAGAGCCTGTGTGTTTTTCATTTAAAGGCCACACTCCCTTCGGACTGGACTCTGTGTGTGTATGACCCAGAGCTGAAAGAGGCCTGACTGGAGAGGGAGAGGGCAAATGACCCAGTGCCCCTTGGCTTAGCCCTAGTTCATATCTTTTTTTTTCTGTTACTTCATTTTTATTTTTTAAATAAATTTCTTTACTTTTAGTTTTCAACATTTACTTCCACAAGATTTTGAGTTCCAAATTTTCACCCCATCTCGCCCCTCCCCCCACCCCAATATGGCATGCATTCTGAATACCCCTTCCCCTGGTCTGCCTTCCCTTCTATCTCCCCCCTTCTTCTCTTATCCCCTTCCCCTTCTATTTTCCTGTAGGGCAGGATAGATTTCTGTACCCCATTTCCCGTATTTCTTATTTCCCAGTTGCATGTGAAAACTTTTTTTAAACATGTATTTTTAAAAATTTGGGTTCCAAATTTTTGCCTTTCCTCCCTCCACACCCACACTCATTGAAAAGGCAAGCAACTCAATATAAGTTATACATGTGCAGCTATGTAAAACACCTCCATAGTAGATATGCTGAGAAAAACTAACTCTATTTCTCTTAATCCTATCCTGCCCCCAATTTATTCTATTCTTTCTTTTGACCCTGTCCCCCATCAGAAGTATTTGCTTCTGATTGTCCTCTTTTTCAATCTGCCCTCTTCTCTATCATCCCCCTACTCTCTTGTCCCCTTCTCCCCCATTTTCCTGTACTGTAAGACAGATTTCCATACCCAATTGAGTGTATATGTTATTCCCTCCTTAAGTCAAATCCTATGAGAATAAGATTCACTCATTCCCTCTCACATTCCCGTTTCCCTTCTACAGTAAGAGCCTTTTTTTGTCTGTTTTATGTGAGATAATTTACCCCATTCTACCTGTCCCTTTCTCCTTCTCTCTGTATAATCTTCTCTCACCCCTTAATTTTATTCTCCAGATATGACGCCTTCATCCTCAACTCACCTTGTGCCCTCTATCTATCTATCTATCTATCTATCTATCTATCTATCTATCTATCTATCTATCTATCTATCTATCTATTTATCTATCTATACATACATATAATTTTTCCCTCCAACTACGCTAATACTGAAAAAGGTCTCATGAGTTACAAAAATCATCTTTCCATGCAGGAATGTAAAAAGTTCATCCTTAATAAGTCTCTTATGATTTTTCTTTCCTGTTTACCTCTTCCTGTTCCACTTGAATCTTGTATTTGAAAGTGAAATTTTCTATTCAGCTCTGGTCTTTTCATCAAGAATACTTGAAAGTCCTCTATTTCACTGAATGTCCAATTTTTCCCCGGAAGGATTATACTCAGTTTTACTGGGTAGGTGATTCTTGGTTGTAAACCTATCTGCTTTGCCCTTTTGAACATTATATTCCACACCCTGTGGTCCCTTAATGTAGAAGCAGCTTAATCTTGTGTTATTCTGATTGTTTCCACAATACTTGAATTGTTTCTTTCTGGTTGCTTATAATATTTTTACCTTCACCTGGGAACTCTGGAATTTGGCTACAATATTCCTAGGAGTTTTCCTTTGGGGATCTCTTTCAGGAGGAGATAGCGGATTATTTCAATTTCTATTTTGCCCTCTGGTTCTAGAATATCAGGGCAGTTTTCCTTGATAATTTCTTTCTTTTTTATTGTTTATTTTTATTTATTAATTTACTTTGATTTATCAATAATCACTTCCCAATGCTTTTGAGTTTAAAATTTTTGTCCCCCTTCCTCTCCACCACCCTCCCCAAAACAGCGCACAATCTGATATAGGCTATACATTTACATTCATATTAAACATATTTTCACATTAGAGATGTTGTAAGTAAAAATTAAAATCAATAGGAGAAACCATCAGAAAGAGGAAACAAAACTCAAAAGAAGAGAAAAAAAATTGAAATTCAACTTCCATAGTTCTTATTTTTGGTTGTGGATAGTATTTTCTATCACAAGGCCTCTGGAAATGTTTTAGAACCTTGTATTGCCAGGAAGGGTTAAGTTTATCAATATTAGTCATCACACAACATGGCTGTTATTTTATACAATGTTCTCTTGGTTCTGCTCACTTCATTCAGCATCAGACCATATGAGTCTTTCCGGGTTTTTTTGAAGTCAGCCTGTTCATCATTTCTTATAGCATAATTGCATTCCATCACATTCATGTACCACAATTTGCTCAGCCATTCCCCAATTGATGGGCATCCTTTCAATTTCCAATTCTTCGCCACCACAAAAAGAGCTGCTATGAATATTTTTGTACATGTAGGTCCTTTTCCTGTTTGTGTGATCTCTTTGGGATATAGCCCTAGAAGTGCTATTGCTGGGTCAAAGTGTATGCACATTTTTATAGCCCTTTGGGCTTAGTTCCAAATTGCTCTCCAAAATGGTTGGATCATTTCACAATTCCACCAACAATGCATTAGTGTTCCAATTTTCCCACATCTTCTCCAACATTTATCATTTCCCTGTTTTCTCATGTTGGCCATTCTGATAGGTGTGATGTGGTACCTCAGAGTTTTTTTAATCTGTATTTCTCTAATCAATAGTGATTTAGAGCATTTTTTCATATGACTATAGATGCCTTTATTTTCTTCATCTGAGAACTGTCTGTTCATATCCTTTGACCATTTATCAATTGAGGAAATGGCTTGTATTCTTATAATTTGACTTAATTCTCTATATATTTTAGAAATGAGGCCCTTATCAGAGAGACTGGTTGTAAAAATTCTTTCGCGATTTTCTACCTTCCTTCTAATCTTAGTTGCATTGGCTTTGTTTGTGCAAAAACTTTTCAATTTAATGTAATCAAAATCAGTTATTTTGCTTTTTGTAATGTTCTCTATCTCCTGCTTGGTCATGAATTCTTCTGTTCTCCATAGATCTGACAGGTAAACTATTCCTTTCTCTCCCAGTTTGCTTATAGTATCAGCCATTATATCTAAATCATGAACCCATTTTGACTTTATTTTGGTATATGGTGTGAGATTTTGGTCTATGCCTAGTTTCTGCCATACTCTTTTCCAGTTTTCCAGCAGTTTTTTCAAAGAATGGGTTCTTATTCCAGAAGCTGGGGTCTTTGGGTTTATCAAATAATATATTATTACAGTCATTGACTACTTTGTGTTGCATATTTAACCTATTCCACTGATCCACTACTCTATTTCTTAGCCAGTACCAAGCAGTTTTGATGATTGCTGCTTTATGATACAATTTAAGATCTGGAATGGCTAGGCCACCTTCCCCTGCATGTCTTTTCATTAGTTCTCTTGATATTCTGGACCTTTTATTCTTCCAAATGAATCTTCCTATTGTTTTTTCTAACTCTAAAAAAATAATTTTTTTGGTGTTTGATTGGTATGGCAATGAATGAGTAAATTAGCTTAGGTAGAATTGTCATTTTTATTATATTAACATGGCCTACCCATGAGCAACTGATGTTTTTCCAATTATTAAGATCTGACTTTATTTGCATAAAAAGTGTTTTATAATTGTGTTCATAGAGTTCTTGGGTTTGTTTCAGGAGGTAGACTCCTAAATATTTTGTAATGTCTACAGTAAGTTTAAATGGAATTTCTTTTTCTATCTCTTGCTGTTGGGCTTTGTTGGTAATATATAGAAATACCAAAGATTTATGTGGGTTTATTTTATAGCCTGCAACTTTGCTAAAGTTGTTTATTATTTCAAGTAGTCTTTTTACTTCATTCTCTGGGATGATCTAAGTATAGCATCATGTCATCTGCAAAGAGTGATAGCTTTGTTTCTTCTTTGCCTATTCTAATACCTTCAATGTCTTTTTTCTTCTCTTATTGCTAAAGCTAACATTTCCAGTATGATGTTGAATAACAGTGGTGATAATGGACACCCTTGTTAAACCCCTGATCTTATTGGAAATGCTTCTAACTTGTTCCCATTACATATTATGCTTGCTGAAGGTTTTAGATAGATGCTATTTACTGTTTTAAGGAAGACTCCATTTATACCTATGCTCTCTAGTGTTTTTTAATAGGAATGGGTGTTGTATTTTGTCAAAAGCTTTTTCTGCACCTACTGAGATGATCATGTGGTTTCTGTTAGTTTTGGTGTTGATATGATGAATTATGCCAATAGTTTTCCTTATATTGAACCAGCCCTGAATTCCTGGTATAAATCCTACCTGGTCATAGTGTATTATTTTTGTGATAAGTTGCTGTAATCTATTTGCTAATATTTTATTTAAAAATTTTGCATCTATATTCAATAGAGAAATTGGTCTATAATTTTCTTTCTCTGTTTTGACTCTTCCTGATTTAGGTATCAGCACCATATTTGCATCCTAAAAATAATTTGGTAAGACTCCTTCTTCACCTATTTTCCCAAATACTCTATATAGTTTTGGAATTAATTGTTCTTTAAATGTTTGATAGAACTTGCTTGTAAATCCATCTGGCCCTGGAAATTTTTTCCTAGGGAGTTCATCAATGGCTTGTTCAATATCTTTTTCTGAGAGGGGGTTATTTAAGTATTTTACTTCCTCTTCTGTTAATCTGGGCAATTTATATTTTTGTAAATATGTATCCATTTCACTCAGATTGTCAAATTTATTGGCATATAGTTGGGCAAAATAATTCCTTATTATTGTTTTAATTTCTTCTTCCTTGATGGTAGCTTCATCTTTTTCATTCTTCATACTAGTAATTTGGTTTTCTTCTTTCTTTTTTTTAAATTAGATTAACCAAAGGTTAATCCATTTTATTGGCTTTTTCATAAAACCAGCTCTTAGTTTTATTTATTAGTTCAATAGTTTTCTTAATTTCAATTTTATTATTTTTTCCTTTGGTTTTCAATATGTCTAATTTGGTGTTTAATTGAGGATTTTTCATTTGTTCTTTTTCTAGTTTTTTTAGTTGTATTCCCAGTTCATTGATATCCTCTTTTTCTATTTTATTTAGGTAAGCATTTAGAGATACAAAACTTCCCCTAAGAACTGTTTCTGCTTCATACCATACATTTTGGTATGTTGTCTCATTATTGTCATTCTCTTGAATGAAATTATTGATTGTTTCTATGATTTGTTGTTTGACCCAATTATTTTTTAGGATTAGATTATTTAGTTTCCAATTATTTTTTAATCTATCTTTCCATGGGCCTTTATTACGTGTAACTTTTATTGCATCATGATCTAAAAAGGATGCATTTAATATTTCTGCCTTTCAGCATTGGGTTTTGATGTTTTTATGCCCTAGTTCATGGTCAATTTTTGTGTATGTGCCATGTACCACCGAGAAAAAAGTATATTCCTTTCTATCCCCATTCAGTTTTCTCCAGAGATCTATCATACCTAACTTTTCTAATGTTCTATTCACCTCCTTAACTTCTTTCTTGTTTATTTTGTGGTTAGATTTATCTAGTTCAGAGAGGGGGAGGTTGAGGTCCCCCACTAATATAGTTCTGCTGTCTCTTTCTTCCTGTCACTCCCTGAACTTCTCCTCTAAGAATTTGGATGCTATACCATTTGGTGCATATATGTTTAATAATGATACTACTTCATCGTCTATGGTTCCTTTTAGCAGGTTGTAGTTTACTTCTTTATCTCTTTTGATAAGATCTATTTTTGCTTTTGCTTTGTCTGAGATCAGGATTGCTACCCCTGCTTTTTTTTTACTTCAACTGAAGCACAATATATTTTGCTCCAGCCTTTTACCTTTACCCTGTTTGTGTCACTCTTTTTCAAATGTATTTCCTGTAAACAACATATTGTAGGATTATGGTTTTTAATCCATTCTGCTATATGCTTCCATTTTATGGGAGAATTCATCCTATTCACATTCACAGTTATGATTACTATCTGTGTCTTTTTCTCCATCCTTTTTGTCCCCTGTTTATTCTTTTCTTTCTCCTTTCTCTTTCCCCCCGTCACTGGTGTTTTGCTTTTGACCACCACCTCCTTCAGTCCCACCTCCCTTCTATTATCCCTTTCCCTTTTCTTCCCCTTTACCCTTACTGTTTCTTCCCTCCCTTCTATCCCCCCTTCCCTTTCTTTTCCCTTTTCCCTCCTACTGCCTATAGAGCAAGTTAGATTTCTATACCTAACTGATTATATTATTCCCTTCTTGAGCCAAATCTGATGAGAGTAAGGTTCAAACAATGCTTAGCCCCCTCCCTTCTTTACTTCTACTCTAATAGGTTTTTGTGTCTTTTCCTGTAATGTAATTTACCATTGTCTGCCTCCTCCTTTCTCAGTACATTTTCTTATCTCAGACTAATCCACTTACTTGGATCCATTTAACCCACTTGATTAATTTTTTTTATCATTTCATTAAAATCAACTTATATCCACCCCCGTATGTATACTCCTTTAACATGATATAATAACAATACAGTTCTCAATAGTTGTGTCATCTTCCCTTGTAGGGATGTAAACATTTTGCCCTTATTAACAACATATTGTATCTTTCTGTTCCATTTACATTTTTATGTCTCTCTTGAATCTTGTACTTGAAGATCAAATTTTTTGTTGAGCTCTGTCTTTTTATCAGGAACGTTTGGATGAATTTTGTTGAATATCCATCTCCTTCCCTGAAAACTCATGCTCATTTTCACTGGGTAGTTAATCCTTAGCTGCATTCCAAGCTCCTTTACCTTACAGAATATCATGTTCCTACGGTCCTTTAATGTAAAGAATGCAAGGTCCTGTGTAATCCTGACTGTGGTTCCATGATATTTAAATTGTTTTTTTTCTGGCTGCTTGCAATATTTTCTCATTTATCTGGTAATTTTGGAATTTAGCTATTATATTCCTTGGAGTTGTCAATTTGGATCTCTTTCAGGCAGGAGAGGTGGATTCTTTCTGTGGTTATTTTGCCTTCTAGTTCTAGAACTTCAGGGCAGTTTTCCTTTATGATTTCCTGAAGGATATTGTCCAGGCTCTTTTTTTCATCATGATTTTCAGGTAGACCAATAATTTTTAAAATGTCTCTCCTGGATAGATTTTCCAGGTCAGTTGTTTTACTCACGAGGTATTTTAAGTGTTGATCTATTTTTTTCATTTATTTTGTTTCTATTTGACTGATTCTTGCTCTCTCATAGAATGTTAGTTTCAATTTGTTCAATTCTAATTTTTAACATATTGTTTTCTTCTGTTAGATTTTGTACTTTCTTCTCCAATTGGTCAATTGTATTGTTAAGGGATTTGTTTTCTTCACTGTACTTTTTTTTTCCATCTGGCCAATTGTGTTTTTTAGGGACTTGCTTTCTTCAGTGTACTTTTTTCCCAATTGGCCAACTGTACTTTTTAAGGACTCCTCTACCTCTCTCATTTGACTTTTAAAATTCTTCTAGAGCTCTTTTAAGAAGACTTTTTGGCCTTCAGACCAATTCATATTCCCTTTTGATGTTGCAGATGTGGGTTTGATGACAACATTGTCCTCTTTAGAATTTCTGTCTTGATTTTCAATCTTCTCATGATATGAATCTATCATATGTCTCTTTTTACTCATGGTGTTTCTTCATTCCCTGGCCTTTAAAGAGATTATGCTCTCCTGCTGGGGAGCAGAGGGCACTGATCCAATAAATAATCCAACAAATAATCCACTGATTATTGTGTGGGGAGCCTAGGTCTTGGTCACTGGTTTTGTGTGCTGAGACCTCTTATGTTGGCAATTGGAGGATGTAGGGTTCTGGCAGCTTACCTGGTGTTGAGCTGGAATCAGCAAGGCTGGGACTTTCAGGCAAATCTAGGTTGCCTGCTTTTCCTTTCCTTTAGCTTTGTTTAGCTCCTTTTTGATGGGTGCTGTCAGGTGTTTATCTGCCTGGGGCCCCTTGCAGTGATGTCTCCCTTAGTTCTGTTGAGGCACTGGGACACTCCTTTGCTGTAGAATGCTGAGGCACCTGGTGGTTTCCTGAGCTGGTTTCCCTGGTTCTCCCACCCTCACTGAGGCACTCAGAGGTCCAGCTGTTGGTGTTTGCCTGCTCAACCACCTGGGTTTTGGGATCTCCTCCTGGTTGGTAGTTGGAGGCTGTAGGGTTCTGACAGTTTACCTGGTGTAGTTGGAATCAACAAGGCTGGAACTTTTAGGCAACTCTGGGTTGCTTTCTTCAGTTCCTTTCCAAGGAATGCTACAGGGTGCTTAACCGCCTGGGTCACTTTGTAGTGTTACTTCCCTTATTTTTGCTGAGGCACTGGGAGAACCTGTTTGCTGTAGAATGCCAAGGCACCAGAATATCCTCCTGGTGTGGTAAAGTAGGTATTTCCACTAGCTGGTTGGGTGACTCCCAGTACCATACTACTCTCCTTCCCCCAGGGTAAGAGGGGCCTTTCCCATTAATCCTTGTAGCTACCTGGGCTACTGCACTGCTGCACCCCATATTTCTTCTAGTTCAGCTGTTCCAGGGTTTTTTCTGGGGTGATATTTTCTGGGTTTTCAAAGGTTGATAGGGGACGGTGAGAGCTACTACCTTTTTACTCCACCATCTTGGCTCCCAGAAGCAGAAGTTCAATAATCTCTTGAAAGACGATGTCTAGGCTCTTTTTTTTGATCATGGCTTTCAGATGGTCCAATAATTTTTAAATTCTCCCTCCTGGATCTATTTTCCAGGTCAGTTGTTTTTCCAATGAGATATTTCACATTGTTTTCTAATTTTTTCTTCTTTTGGATTTGTTTTACACTGTCTTGATTTCTCATAAAGTCACTAGCTTCCAATTGCTCTATTCTAATTTTTAAAGAAGTATTTTCTTCAGTAATCTTTTGGACTTCCTTTTCCATTTGGCCAATTTTGCTTTTTAGGGCATTCTTCTCCTCATCAACTTTTTGGACCTCTTTTGCCATTTGGGTTAGGCTATTTTTTAAGGTGTTATTTTCTTCAGTATTTTTTGGGTCTCCTTTAGCAAACTATTGACTTGTTTTTCATGATTTTCTTCCATTGGTCTCATTTCTCTTCCAATTTTTTTCCTCTACTTCTGTTACTTGCTTCTCAAAATCGCTTTTGAGATCTTCCAAGGCCTGGGACTGATTCATATTTTTCTTGGTGGCTTTGGATGCAGGAGCTTTGACTTTGTTTTCTTCTGGTTATATGTTTTGATCTTCTTTGTCACCAAAGTAAGTTAATATATTCTGACTCTTTTTGTGCTGCTTACTCATGATCCTGGCCAATTACTTGAGTTTTAAACTCTTTGTTAAGGTAAAAGACTGCTTCCAATGTGGAGAATGTGCTGTCCCAAGCTTCAAGGGTTTGTACAGCTGTTTTCAGAGATACTTCTAGGGACCTGTAAATTTTCAATTCCCCCAAGGTGGTATGATAAGGGTGAGGTGTTTCTTCTCCACTGCCATGAAAAGCTCCACCACACCAGTACTCCTGCTCACCCCAGGACTGCCCCTCAGAACTGTGACACAGATCCAAGCATGGGCAAAGCAAGAGATTCCTGCCTCAGCACCAGCAAAGAGATCCCTGCAATCACCCTCTGATCAGCCACTCAATTCCCCTTCAGTCTGTGGGGCCAGAAGCTCAGAAGGCAGTCATCACCCTGAGGCCGCACTCGGTACTTGCGACTGAGACCTAGCTTCTCTCTCACCACAGTCAGACATTTCCTACTGACCTTCCAAGTTGTCTTTGTTGTTCAAGGGTTCAGGGGTCTGGAAACTGCCACAGTTGCCTGTGATTCAGCCCTCTGAGATCTGCTCCAGGTTCACTGTGGCCTGTGTGTTCACGCCAAACTGTGCTCCTCTCCCTGCCGGGGACAATATACCTTTCCAATCACCCTTCCTGGTTGTCTTGGGCTGTAAATTTGTTTCACTCTGTCTTTTTGTGAGTTCTGCTGCTTTAGAATTTGTTTAGAGTCTTTTTTTTTTTTACAGGTATTTTGAGGTGTTTGAGGGAGAGCTCAAGCAAGTCACTGCTTTCTCAGTTCTAATTTTTAAGGAATTGTTTTCTACAATGAGCTTTTTTACCTTTGGCCAATTCTACTTTTTTTTTTTAAGAGATCTTTTCTTCAATGAGTTTTTGTACATTTTTCTCTGTTTTGCCAATTTTGCTTTTTAATGAGTTTTTTTTCTCTTAATTGACTTTTTGCACCTCTTTTACCATTTGGACTATTCTGTTTTTAAGGTATTATTTTCTTCAGTATTTGTGAGTATATGTGCCTCCTTTAACAAATTGTTGACTATTTCATGGTTTTCTTGCATCACTATTGTTTATTTTCCATTTTTTTCCTCAACCTCTCTCATGTGATTTTAAAAATCATTTCTGAGATCTCCTAGGAATCCCTTTTTTTTGGCCTGACACTGATTCATGTTTTTCTTTTAGGGTTTGCATGCAACTATTTTGACTTTCTTATCTTTATAATTTATATTTTGATCTTCCCTGTCATCATAACAACTCTTTATGGTCAGATATTTTTATTGTTGTTGTTGTTGGTGGTGGTGTTTGCTCATTTTTCCAGATCATTTCTTTTTTTAATTAATTTATCTTTAGTTCTCAACATTCACTTCCACAAGATTTTGAGTTCCAAAATTTCTTACTTGCTTTTCAAAATCTTTTCTGAGCTCTTCCATGGCCTGAGACAAATTCATATTTTTCTTGGAGGCTTTGGACGTAGAGGCTTTGACTTTATTGTCTTCTTCTGGTTGTATGTTTTGATCTTCTTTGTCACCAAAGTAAGATTCTATAGTCTGAGTATTGTTACGTTGTTTGCTCATGTTCCCAGCCAATTATTTGACTTTTAAACTCTTTGTTACAATAGGGTTCTGCTTCCTGTGTAGACGGTATATCAAACCTTCAGGGGTTTTGTGCAGATGTTTTCAGAGGCACTTCTAGGGAGCTGTAAATTTTCAGTTCTTCCACAGTGGTATGATTAAAGGAGAGGTGTTTACTCCTTTCCTGGCCTGTGCTCTGGTCTATGAATGATGACAAACACTCTTTTCTTCCTTGGAACTGTGAGGAGGATTCCCTCTTACTGCTAGCACTAACTCTTCCACACCAGTGTTCCTCCTCACCCCAGGACTGCCACCCATGAGTGGGACCAGATCCAAGCATAGGCAAAGCAAGAGAATCCTGCCTCAGCACCAGCAAAAATATACCTGCAATCCACCTCTGATCAGATCTTGATATCCTCACCATCTGTGGGCCAAGAGCTCCAGAAGCAGCCACCACCACCCTCACCACCCCATGGCTGTACCAGGGCTAGGACCAGACTGCACTCTTCTCTCACCCAGGTCTGACAGACCTTTCCCACTGACCTTCTAAGTTATCTTTGGTTTTTGTGGGTTGAGAAGTCTGGAAACCACCACAGATGCCCCATGATTTAGTCTCCTGGGGCCTGCTCTGAGTTTGCTGGGGCCCTGACTTTGCTGGCATGGCCCCAAGCTGAGCTATGCTCCTCTCCCAATCTGGCACAATAGAATTTTCCTATTGACCTTCCAGATTGTCTTGGGCTGTAAATTTTTTTTTTCATTCTGTCTTTTTGTGGATTCTACTGCTCTAGAATTCATTTAGATTCATTTTTATAGGTATTTGGAGGGGTTTGGGGGAGACCTTAAGCAAGTCACTGCTTTTACTTTACCATCCTGGCTCGTCCCCTTATTTCTTGACTTTTAATGTTATGTTTACATTAGGCTTTGCTTCCAGGGTGGAGGGGGTCTTTGTCTCAAGCTTAAGTTGTTGTTGTTGTTGTTGTTGTTGTTGTTGTTGTTGTTTTTGTTTTTGTGCTGCTGGTGTTAGAGCTAGTTCTAGGGGTCTATAGGTTTTTGGTGCTATCAAGGTGGTGTTATCTAAGGAAAAGTGTGGCCACTGCTAGCCTGGCCTGTGCTATGGTCTTTACCTAGGAACAGACCTTGTTCCCCTGCAGCCACAAGTGCTGGTATTTCTCTTAGCTCTGGCAATGTGATTACATTCCATTCTCTTCTGCAGTCACAATCATTCTTGCTCCTTTCTGCCATGGAATTGATACCAGGGACTCTTCTTTTGTGAGTGACCACAAGAACTCCTCTCTGCCCTTGGATTGTGACCAGGGTCCCTGCTCTCCTACAGCCATAAGTGCTAGTGATTCCCTTTGCCCTGGGACTGTGACCCAGAACTGTGTATGGGCAATGCAATAAGGCCCTGAACCAAGGAATGGCTTTTTTGTTTTGTTTTGTTTTCTGTAATCTCTTGCTTGCCAGTTACCTTCATCTTACCATCTTTGGGCTGAGAGGTTGCAAAGGTGTTGCTGCTGTCACTGAAGCTGCCTCTAAGGCCTGCTGTTGATGCCACAGAGTGCTTGGCTATGTGCCAGGCCAACCACCAGTCAGATGAGGCAGAACATTCTTGCCAACCTCCTAAGTTGTCTTGGGCTGGAAAATTGTCTCACCTGAGCTTTTTCTGATTCTGCTACTCCAAAATTGGATTTGAAGCATCATTTTAAGGTTGACAAGAATTTGGGATAATTCAGGTGAGTTCCTGCTCCTTTTCTACCATCTTGGCTCCCCAATGTCACTTTTCAATTTGTTACACAAAGCTAGAAAGATTTGTTCTATATCTGCTCAAGAAAATAGATCAATTCTTTTGAATTAATTTTGTTCAATGCATACTTGCATTTGATCCTACACTGATTTTAGTCAGTTTCTCAATTTATTTCAATTCAACAGACTGTAAGTTCTTACTACAGACAAGACACTGCTAATTACTCGTTAGCAACACGATGACAAAACAAACCAGAAAGGGCCTTATCACATGAATTATACTGAAGAGATTTAATTTTAAAACAGATGAATAAATATATTCTAGTCCTATGTGGGAGAGAGTACTAACAACTAGAGAGATCAGGGAAGGCTTCCCGTAGGGAGTAAGAGCTGATTTATGTTTTGTTAAGATAAGTTAAGGAGCTGGTAGGTAGCACAGTGGATAGAGTACTAAGTTTAGAAGCAGGAAGTCTCCTCTTTCTGAGTTCAAATCCCACCTTAGACATTTACTTGCTGCTTGACCCTAGACAAGTCACTAAAATCTAGTTTCCTCATCTATAAAATGAGATGGAGAAGGAAATGGCAAACCAATGTTTGTTTTTAAAAAATGAGGTTGGGGCAGCTAGGTGGTACAGCAGATGGAGCTCCAGCCTTGGAGTCAGGAGGATGTGAGTTTAAATCCAGTCTCAAACATGTGACACTTACTAGCTGTGTGACCCTGGGCAAGTCACTTAATCCCAATTGCCTGAGCAAAAAAAAAAAAAAGAGGTCCTGAAGAGTCAGACATGACTAAAAATATCTGAATAGCAAGGCAAGCTAAGTTTTTGTTTTGTTTTGTTTTGTTTTGTTTTCCTAAGATGCAGAAATGAAGACAAAAGGCTTAGTATTTCATGACTAATGATGTAATCCCTTCCACTACAGTGTTTTGGGAAAAGGTGTTAGATTTGCGGTTAGAAGAGGTTCAAATATTGGCTCTATCATTTCCTACTATTTCCATCTTGACCACGTAACTTCATTTCTCAGGATTCTTACCTAAAGAATGTGGTAATTGAACTAGATGATTTCTACATTGCTTTTTAGCTCCATATCTATCATCTAATCATCCTTCTTACCTTTAGAAAAATATATACTCTAGGAAATTCCTACAACACCCTTTTAAGAGGATAGTGCTAGATAACTGGGCTAAAGTTTTTCATCAGTTTGGTGGTCCTCATATTAACAATGAGCACTTGTTCACAAAATTGCCAGCTTCATCATGTTGAATATTCAGTCCCCAAATTCCTATTCAAGGGCACCATTTCCAGTATTAAGTGATTTTCACTTAAAGACCTTGAACATATTAAACTCCCCAAATACCAAAATGATATTTTGGTTACAAAGATATGAATCATTGTAATAATAATCATAATTATGAAAAAGAGAGAACAAGCACGAGGCTGAGAAAAAGAAAAAAAAACTGAATCTGAAATTCATATGAATCACAGACTTTGGTTTTGCCTGGTAGTTATAACTAGTTATCCCTTCCACATCATGAAGATTAGGGGTGTAGTGCCCCACCAATCTGGGAAATCCATGGAAAATTTCCTCCCTTCATACCAGAGAAGGTCTGATTTTTTTTTTCATTTTCTTTTATGGGGTGTTTACAGTATCTTATTGTAAAATTTGGGTTAAGTATTTGGTCATAGGTTCTGTGTCATCTGGTGGTCTTCACATATTGTCTGTAGTTTCCACAAAATTTCCTCAAAATTTCTATTTAATTTCTTATGTGGACCTGCAATATATCAAAACCACGATGGGGAGAGTCATGATATGGAAGAGATAACTGTGTGAGTGTATGAGTGTGTATGTGTATGTATGTATGTATAGATATGTATATTATATACATGTTTCTGTATATGCATGTATGCATATTTATATATATATATATACACATATACATATACATACACATGTGTGTGTGTATGAATGAAAAGGATCCAGGACCATTATTCCCTAGATCTATATCAGATGCACATATGTTCATACACATATATGCATATTTTATTTTCCTTTAGTTTTATCTGGGTCTAAACACTTTATGAGTTCTGAGAGACAATGCTTATATAATAGGTTTTAGTTTTTGAAGAGATGTTAAAGACCTAATCTAACTCTCTTATTTTACAGATCATAAAAGTGAGGCCCAGAGAAGTCATCAACAGCCATTTATTCATTGCTTACTATGAGAAAGTACTTTGCTAAACTCTAGTAATACAAATTCAAGCAGACATATCTGCCCTCAAAGGTGCATATATTCTAATATTTAACACTTTAAAGGAAGCAAAAGGAAACAGAGAAATAAAGTGAGGAGCTCAAGGTCACACATAAAGTTGCCAAGCCAGGATTTCAAACCAGGTTCAGTTCCTCCAAATCCTATTCTCTTCCCATTATGCATGTTGTCTTTCTTCACTTTCCCTTATGTGTATCTCTTCAATTTCCTACTTTTGCCTTTCTTGTAGAGTACTAGGTGTTTAAAGAGATCAAGTGATTCTTTTAATATACCCCACAGCAGACTGATCAATTTGGCATAATCTTTAAATCCTTTGCTGTTCTTAACTGTGCTCTGTTGTAGGTAGGTGGTCATAATGTCTTCACTGTGGTCTAGCTGTATCATCCCCCTCCCCTCACTCTAGGTTATAGACTCTCCATAAGTCTTGTCATTCTGGAAATTCGAGATAAAAATGCTTCTAGGCCTTAAATATTAGACCTCCATTAGCAGTCTTGTGCAAGGCACTTAGGGTGAGGGAGATTGGGGGACTTGGTATATAAGGTTTTATCCCTTGGAGAGGCAGTGACCAAGATCAATGAGGATCATCAATAGTGGACCTTTGGTGTTTATGACATCAATACTGACTATTGTCCTTTACAGCTTTGGAAGGAAATGTCTCTATCCTACTTTAGTCATCAATTTCTCACAAAAGCTTTTATCATTTTACTTTTCTTAAAACAGCATTATTTGGGGCAGTTAGGTGGCACAGTGGATAGAGTTGTGGCCTTGGAGTCAGGAGGAACTGAGTTCAAATTCAATCTCAGACACATAACATTTACTAGTTGTGTGACCCTAAGCAAGTCACTTAACCTCAATTGCCTCAGCAAAAAAAAAAAAAAGCCAAAAAAATAGCATTATTTGCCATAATCGGTGGGTTGTAGAAATAATATGCAAAGAGCGGTAGAAAAATTTTTAATTAAAAATTACATCTGCCTAGGGGCAAATGGAACCTTTTCCCATGCAATCAATAAGTCCAGTTCATTCCTCCATCCCCAAGGGTTTCTTCCCTACTGAGACTATCTTCCTCTCATATCTCCTCACTGTCTTTCACTAATCTGAAACTCCACCCTAGGGTTACCACCCACCAAGTCTTCTTATTGTCATACACATCTGTTAAGTCCCACCATCATCACTCTAATCCTTGATAGAATGTCTAAAAACTCTGAGGTTTGGCAGGTCCTTTGAGGTGGCATAACTTTTTCTTTTGATGAACAGTCCTCTGCAATGCTTTCCTCCTAGCCTCCATACTCAACCCTCCCACCAAAAGAAAAAAAAATTTCATCAAATGAAATAATTCTAAGCTGCTTCTCAGTTTAGAATGAAGTGATGCCCAATAGATGATTATAGGATTCTTAATAAATACAGAAAGTTAGGAATAATTAGACATGCCTTGAAGTCCTACTAGGCAACTAGGTAGTACCTTGAATAGAGTGTTAGGCCTAAAGTCAGAATGATTCTAAGTTCAAATCCAAATTAATGTATTTACTAGCTCTATAACCCTGGACAAGTCACTTAGGTGTTCACTTTTAACAAAAACTTCCACCATTTTGCATTTCTAACAATAATATTTGTTTGACAATAGAGATGGGTGGTAGAAACAATGTAGAAAAGGCAGTAGTTTTTTTTTTTTATTAGAAACTTATCTAGCTAGAAGAAATGGGTCACTATTTTGTTTTCTCAACTACACAATGGACATAATAATATTACCTTCATCTCAAAGTTGAGGGGGGAGATAATATTTGTAAAATTCTTGGTATACGATAGATGCTTAATAAATGTTTCTTTCCTTCCTTTCCAAAATTCCTCATCTTCATGAGCTACCACCTAAAGAAAACATTTCTTGATCTCCTTTGTTGTTGTTATTTTTATATTTGTCTTTTTTGTTCACCCGTTTTCTTATCAAAGTTCCCATATTCTTCCCAAATTATCAAGCATTTACTTATATTTTTGTTTATTACATCTTATAATACAATGTAAGTTCCTTGAGAATGGGGACTGTTTCTCTTTTTTTTTTGTATCTCTAGCACCTACCACAGTGCCTAGAACATGCTTACACATACATGTTGGATAAGATTGGGTTAGGTAGTCACATGACACATATAAAAGTTGATTGATTTGCCCAGGGTCACAGAACTAATGAGGTGTAAACCAGTATTTGAAACCTTTTGATGCCTAACACCTTATCACCCCATGCAATATGGTACACTACCTTTAATAAGACTCCTACCTGGACAAAATTACATTTCATAAATTTATAATACAGTAGTAATGCTTTTCTTTCCTACAATATTTCCTACTGTTATTACCAAAAAAAAAAAAAAAGAGTCAAATGCTTTATTTCTTTTGGGAACTCCTTTTCCTGTTAAAATAAAATTTTATGACTGTGATAAGCCTTCTGACAATGTCTTAAAATAGAAATAGTCCATTGTTCCATAGCTGTATAGCTTCATAATTATACATTTTTTTACCCACTGGTATAAATCTCTGCCATTAATATCAATATAATTAAGTAACAACATTACAGTGTCATCGTAACTAGATACTTTATACGATTGAGGTCCATGATTTGTCCCATTGAAACAAAATAAATTGATGTATAATATGAACTCTCAAATATCCCTTTATAATTTTAATGAATTTTATTTTTTTAAACAGTTGAGCCACTATACTAGAGAGAGTTAATGGATTGCTAGGGTTCCATGACTATAAGTTCTTATAAAGTTCAACTATTAGGATGTAATCAGTCTGTGACAAAGCTCTTAGTGTGTGTAGAACATCCTCAATGTTGTCTATCCTGTTAATTGTAGGGAAAACAAAAGCAACCTATTAGGAATATAAGAAAGAGTGTGATGTTTAAATTGAAGGTGCTCTGAGAAAATGCCAGAGTGTGACACAATGAATTTTTATGTGTCAGTTGTTGTGGAGTAGAATTCCCCCTTCCCTTTTTATCTAATGAGTAATATGAGAGTATTTCCTAGGACCTTACTGTATCATTTTTGCATAGAGATGAGTCTGAGCCCTTTGCAGACTATATCAGTATTGGCCGTTCCCATATAAAATACTTCAGGAATGGGCCAGGTAATAGACTCTCATCAGCTTAGCAAGTATAATGGAGGCTCCTTACCAGGTCAACAATTAGAAGAATTCTAGTAGTCACTGAAACTCACAAAACTATCATTTGTATGTATAGACTTGTTTGTTTGTCCATATATAAGTGGTGTCCCCAAAATAGTACAATTTTAAATTGATATCATATATGGATATAGATATAAACATATACATACACAGATGTGCATATGGTAGTTGGAAGATTTACGTATATATGCACATGTTATACATGCATATGTATGCACATACATACACTGTACCTATGTATATCAGTCAACTAGCATTTATTAAGCAACTTATATGTGCCAGGTACTATGCTAAATGTCTTAGCACACATACGTGTGTGTACACACAATAGACATGCATTTGTATATGTTCTACATGAGGTACACAGAAGAAACACACATACATAAATATACACATGTATACACATAGAACACATATGCACATACATATGTATTGTGTAGGGTTATTATTTGTATCAATAGAGTGAATTCTTGCCCAAATTTATTGTCACCATGGACTTTTTGAAATAGAGGAGAACAAAATACTAACCTTTCTTACTCTAGGAGAGTATAATGGTAAGTTTTCCTTATTCCACAAGAATTTCTTTTAAGCAAAAGACACTTATAAATTTGTATATAATGAACAACAGAGAATTTGGTTAATGACAAGTATTTTGTATTACATTTGATGCGTTATTTTCTAAGTCATATGGAAAACAATGTAGTAGTGGTGATGGTGGGGAGGCTAATGATTGATAGGAAAGAAACAAAAAAGATGAGCTCTTTTTATCAGTAGAAGAGTTTTTAAATGTTTATTTCACTTTAAGGTGGGAGAAATTGTTATTAATTATCAGCTCTGCTCCCTTCCTCACTCACCTCTGAAATATTTTAGTTCCATGATTTAAATTTTATACTATGTAAAGTATACATCTTTATTACAATTATTACATTACATATGTTGAATCATATATAAATATGTCATATTTCTTGAGAAATATAACATACATAAATGCATCCTGAAATAAACTGAACAATATTGGAGGTTGTGTTAAATCTATTAATTCTATAATCAAGGTAACACTCAAATGCTAAGCACATACTTGGGAAACCCTATACTTTATATATGCATAGCAAGTCACATTTCTATTTTGTTTGAAGAGGTGCACAAAACTTTCCTTCCCCCAAATTAGAAGGGAGGCACTACAACCATTATTCTTTTCACTAATTAGAGAAAAGAGTGATTTTAAAAAAGTTTAAGTGACTAATCTTGGTCATACAGCCAAGGCCAAAGAGAGAGTTTCTACCTGACTTCAGGTAAAATAATAGGACTAGATGCAGGAGCAGCAGCAGCAGCAGCAACAATAGCAGTAGTAGTTCTTGTTGTAGTAGTAATTACAGTAGCAGTAATAGCAATAGTAGCAATAATAATAGAAAAATTAGTAGTAGTAGGAATAGTATTAGTAGTAATAGCAGTAGCATTAATAGCAGTAGAAGCAGTGACACTAGTAATAACAGTAGTAGTAGTAGTAGTTGTAGTCTTAGTCATAGTAGTAGTAGGAGTAGGAGTAGTAGGAGTAGGAGTAGGAGTAGGAGTAATGGTGGTGATGGTGGTAGCATGATGAGTAAAATTGATACCCTCCACTTAAGTCTTCCTTCCAGGCCCCATTGTGGTATCCTGATTTTTTATTTTGTTTTATTTTAATGATAGACCAACAGAACATTAGGTCTGAAAAGTACTATATTTGCCTATTCTTTAAGGATGAACCAAGCAGAACTCAGAGACAGTCATAACCAGGTGCTGTCTAAGATGATGAATTTATCATCCATAACTTTCAGAGCATCTTCTCAGTGGAGCATAATCTGCATTTTTGGAGGGAATGACCACACCTCTGAAATCACATATCTTTGACGTTTTCGTTTTTCCCTTTATATTCAAAGAGAACCAGTGACATCACTGGTTGATGTCTGAACTAGTGCATGAATTAGATTTAAGTAAGGAAGAGAGCTTCACAAAGTCATCAGTCTCAGTCTCTCTTCCAGAGTCAACAAAGTCTAATGGCAAGACCAAAATCAGAATGACTGCCAATGGCATGAGATGAAGTGGATGACCTTGGCATCTTCCATGTCTGTCAAAGCTCTAAGTGCTTCCCAGAGCTTGCTTCAACCACTTTTATGGCTATTGGAACAAATTGTTCTCATTTGCCCATCCAGTCAGGGGAAGTCTCCACATACCTGAGGTAAACAGTGCCCTAAGAAATCTATGGATTTGAGACCTGTTTGTTTCTTTCAACCTGGTTTAGTCCATCTGCCCAGATGGATTACTGGAGTGTTGCCACTGATGTATGGAAGTTTCAAATATATATAAATCTATGTAAGTGTTCCAAACACTTAGATATACCAGAATACATAAAATGCAGCAATTACATTATTTCAATATACTTTCTGTGATAGTGGTGAATTTGAGTGGATTTGGACCAGGGTGCCATAGGATGAGCAAGAATGAAAGGATTGCAATCTATACTGTTGGAGTGAACTTCCAAGTAGATGAATTTATAAATCCATTTGGATATTTCAGTTTTGTGACAAAGAAGGAATTTAGCAATAGATAAAGGTCAAGTCCCAGGATTGGAAAGATATGGGTTCAAATTCTGCCTGTGATACATGCTGACTATGTAACCCTAGGCAAGATACTTAAATTCTCAGCGCCTTGAATTTAGCCTAGGCAAAGTGCTGGGCTGATCTTCATTATTGCTGATTTGTTTTGTTACTTTTTCTTGTAGATGTGTATTCACTATACCAAGAAAATCTCAGCACCAAATTTAAAATAATAATAACAATAAAAAACACCTCTCTGTTTATTCTCCCCAATTTTTTAATAATTTGTGGCCAAACTGAGGTACATTGTGATTTCATTTTTCCATGTACAAACATGATATAGAAGTATTGACAGCCCATCCCCAAACTCCAATTTGGACTGAAATTTCAAAGCCATTTCGTGTTGTGGTTTAATGATTTCAGAGGGGATTGACTGGAGCAATTGTGAGATCAGATTTTATGCTTACATAGGTTTCACATTATTGTAGGACACGGCACAGTACTCCATTAAACCTAAAGTAAAAAAAGCACATTTTTTAAAATAGCCTTTAACACTAAGACATGAGGGCAGAAGAGATAGGAATGCTAAAAACAGATGAGTCAAAAACAGTCACTTCTCTTATACCACACACACACACACACACACAGAGAGAAATACACAATCTACTAAGATTCTTTATCTACCATCTCTTTCAGAATCCTTGTGAAAATGAAAACTTCTGTTTTAAAAGAATTTCAGGATGACACATCTAAACAACAAAATGTTTGTGAGATTGATAAAGTTGGAATAATGTAATCAAATACTCTAGGTTTTCTTTTTATTCTAATCTTATAGACTAATGTTTAATAATGCATTTAACCTTTAAAATGTCACCTCTTGAAGGTGATGAGAAGATGATGGTCATGCTCAGAAAATATGTTTCAAGCATCAGTAATGTTATTAGCTGCTCTGATTTTGGGCATCTTTTCTTTTTTTTAAATTTTATTCTTTATTGTTGAAGATGGGCAAGGTTAATGATAAGCACCTCTCCTAATTATCATTTGGGAGGTTCATTTTTGAATTGTCAATGGAATACAGGATCCCCAAGTCCAGTCTCCTTTGATATGTTTAACTTACAAAAATATCAATAATTAGCAAGACAATAAAATATTATTGCTTATGTTCTAGAAAAAAGTCAACTCCTAGCTAATATGCTTTGTGTGTGTGTATTTGTATGAATTACGGTATCAATTTTCTAAAACTGGAATGACATTTGGAAGATACCTTTAGAAAATGAAATAAACCATGGCAAATACATATTTAAAGTAAATTGCTTTAAATCATTTGTTGTAATTAGGTTTTAAAAACATTTCAGGAAATTAGGTTTGGAATGTTTCCATCTTTGGTGGTTTTAAAAGTCATTACTTTGTAGTAGTGGGAGTCACACTTTTGAATCCAAAAATTTGGAAAACATTTTTTAATCCTCTTCTGTCTTTTAAACAATATACTTCCTTAGTGATTTGACCAAAAATGAAAGGATAATAGAAAAATTCATTGGATAAATTAGGCCTACAGTCAATTGGAGTGGCACAGAGGATGGCTTAACCAAGTTGTATATAGTAAAGAGATAATAATAGTTTGGCTTTTGAATATGATGTTACAGGTTTATATCCATATCCCTCAACTTTTGAAGAGTAGCCACTTAAATAACCTCAGCTATATCCAACATGGCAGATTCATAGGATTATGCCTGTGATTAAACAGCATAGATTTATAGCTAAAAGGGATCTCATAGGCCACCTAATGTATGACCTTCACTTTACAGATGAGGAAATTAAGACCAAATGAGGTCAAATGACTTTTTCACTCACACAGGTATTAAGTGGCAGAACATTTATTTGAAATAACGTTTGATTATAGAGATGTATCAGAGATCTTCCCCTCACCATGCTACCTCTTCTCTAAAACAATAATACATGAATGATCAGAGACATGGTTGACTTCAAAAGTAACTTCTGTCTCTACATCTAAGGTCCTAGGATCCTGTGTTTCTGATCCTAAATTGTTTGAGTAGAAGTCACCTTAGAAATTAAATTCACTATTTTCCAGTTGAACAAACTGAGTGCCAAAAAGATTAAGTATTTTGACCAATTCCAAACAGGCAGTAATCATCAAAGCTGGTTTGGTCAGTCACTTAATCAATTGAATTGTATTTATTAAGCTCTTATTATGTGCCATACCTGATGCTAGTCACTAGAGGGAAGGTGACTTCATAATGTGTAAATGAGGAAGGAAACATTTCAAGAATGGGATATAGTCCAAAGGCACAGAAATGAAAGATGGAATGCAATACGTAATGAATAGACAGAAGATCAGTTTGGATTGCAAAGGACAAGAGGGAGAGTAATGTCCAATGAGTTTGGGATACATAATTGGCGATTTAGTTGTACACAAGTCTTAAAGCTTAGTTGAAGAGTTTATATTTTATCATAGAGGCAATAGGAAACTACTGGAGATTATTAAATAGGAGAGTAACTGTGCTTAAAGAAAATCCCTTTGCCGGAAGTGGAAGCAACTGGTAGTGAAATGGATAGAACACCGGGCCTAGAGTCAAAAAGATATAAATTTCAATCTGGTCTCAGACTTTTACTCAGACCTCGGCAAATGGCATAACCTCTATTTGTCTCAATTTTCTTAACTGTAAAATGTGGATAATAATAGTACCTACCAACCAAGGTTATTGTGAGATTAAAATGAAATAATATTTGTGCGCTTCCAGGAGCCAAGATGGCAGAGTAAGAAGTAAGTCACTCTCACCATCCATTATTAACCTTTGAAAACCCAGAAAATATCACCCCAGGAAAAACCCTGGAACAGCTGAACCAGCAGAAATATAGGGTGCAGCAGTCCGGTAGCCCAGGTATCTTGAGGGATTGATGGGAAAGGTCCCTCTTGCCCTGAGGGAGCAGGAGCAGTGCAGAACAGGAGGCATCCCAGCAAGCTAACAGAAAGCCACTCCTCAGCATACCAGGAGGAGATCCTGAACTCCAGGTGGTAGAGTAGGCAAGCACCAACACCAGGACCCCCAAGTGCCTCAGTACAGGCAGGGAAACCAGTGGAAACCAGCTAGTAAAACCACCAGGTGCCATGGTGGTCTATGGCAGCCAAGTCCCCCAGTGCCTCCATAAAACTCTGGGAAGCACAGATCCAAGGAGGGAAGCCCCAGGTGGAGAAACATCCCAAAGCAGCAAAACATCTATTTGAAAGGAACCAAAGAAAGCAAAAGGAAATGCCCAGGTGAGCAGGAAATTTCCAGAAGTCAGACTACCCAATCCTACACCTAGAGTTGAAGTCTTGCTGATTCCAGTGCAACACCAGGTAAGCTGCCAGAACTATTGGAGGCCCCAGCACACAAAGTCAGTGACCAGCCCCAGCCTCCCAGAACAAGAAGCTTGGGTCAGTGTTCCCCAGAAGGAGAACTCATTTTTTTTAAAGGCTAGGAAAAAAGCAAACACCATGAGCACAAAGAAACATACCATAGATTCTTAGTATGGGAACAGTGAAGATCAAGGCAGAAATTCTGAAGAGAACAACATTGTCAACAAACCCACATCTGGAACCTCAAAAGAGAATATAAACTGGTCTGAAGCCCAAAAAGCCTTCTTGGAAGAGCTCAAGAAGGATTTTTCAATCCTACAATTCTCATATTTTTTAAATAATTTAAAAAAATTTTTTAATCTTATTTTTTTGGGTTTTCTTATTTTTTATTTTTTTTGGAACTCAATTTTTTTTATTTTTACTTTTTTATTTTTATTTAGTTTTTCTTTCCAACACAAGATTTTGAGTTTCAAATTTTCATCCCATCTC
>NW_020954600.1:8850014-8869009 GCF_900497805.2 Vombatus ursinus | reverse complement strand
CTAGTCTGCCTTCCCTTCTATCTCTCCCCTCCTTCTCTTATCCCCTTCCCCTTCAATTTTCCTATAGGGCAGGATGGATTTCTGTACCCCATTTCCTGTATTTCTTATTTCCCAGTTGAATGTGAAAACATTTTTTTAAACATGTGGTTTTAAAACTTTGGGTTCCAAATTTTCTCCCTTCCTCCCTCTCCACCCATCCTCATTAATAAGGCAAGCAACTAAATGTAGGTTATATATGTGCAGTTATGCAAAACACTTCCATAATAGACATGATGTGAAAAACTAACTTTATTTCCCTTAATCCTATCCCACCCCCCATTTATTCTATTATTTCTTTTGACTCTGACTCTCCTCAGAAGTACTTGCTTCTGATTACCCCTTTTCCCATTCTGCCCTCCTCTCTATCATCCCTCTACTCTCTTGTCCCCTTCCCCCCCTTATTTTCCTGTAGGGTAAGACAGATTTCCATACCCAAATGAGTGTGTATGTTATTCCCTCCTTAAGTCAAATTCTATGAGAATAAGATTCACTCATTCCCTCTCACCTTCACCCATTTCCCCTCCACTGTTAGAGCCTTTTCTTTTTTTTTTGTGAGATAATTTAGCCTGTTCTACCTCTCCCTTTCTTCTTCTCCTAGTATAATGTTCTCTCATCCCTTAATTTTATTCTCCAGATATGAACTGTTCATCTTCAACTCACCCTGTGCCCTCTATCTATCATCTATCTATCTATCATCTATCTATCTATCTATCTATCTATCTATCTATCTATCTATCTATCTATCTATCTATCTATCTATATACACACATATAATTTTTTTCCCTCCAACTACCCTAATACTGACAAAGGTCTTATGAGTTCCAAATATCATCTTTCCATGCAGGAATGTAAACAGTTCAACCATAATAAGTCTCTTATGCTTTTCTCTTTCCTGTTTACCTCTTCATGTTCCACTTGAGTCTTGTATTTGAAAATCAAATTTTCTATTCAGCTCTGATCTTTTCATCAAGAATGCCTGAAAGTCCTCTATTTCACTGAATGAACATTTTTCCCCTGCAGAATTATACTCAGTTTTGCTGGGCAAGTGATTCTTGGTTGTAATCCTATCTCCTTTGCCTTCCAGAATATTATAATCCATGCCCTGCACTCTCTTAATGTAGAAGCAGCTAAATCTTGTGTTATCCTGATTGTGTTTCCATAATACTTGAATTGTTTCTTTCTGGCTGCTTGTAATATTTTCTCCTTGACTTGGGAACTATGGAATTTGGCTACAATATTCCTAGGAGTTTTCCCTTGGGGGTCTCTTTCAGGTAGTGATAGGTGGATTCTTTCAATTTCTATTTTGCCCTCTGGTTCTAAAATATCAGGGCAGTGTTCCTGGATAATTTCTTGAAAGATGATGTCTAGGCTCTTTTTTTTATCATGGCTTTCAGATAGTCCAATAATTTTTAAATTCTCTCTCCTGGATCTATTTTCCAGGTCAGTTGTTTTTTCAATGAGATATTTCACATTGTTTACTAGTTTTTCAATCTTTTGAATTTGTTTTACAGTGTCTTGATTTCTCATAAAGTCATTAGCTTCCAATTGCCCTATTCTAATTTTTAAGGAAGTATTTTCTTCAGTAAGCTTTTGAACTTCCTTTTCCATTTGGCCAATTTTGCTTTTCAGGGCATTCTTCTCCTCATTGTCTTCTTGGACCTCTTTTTCCATTTGGGTTAGGCTATTCTTTAAGGTGTTATTTTCTTCAGTAATTTTGGGGTCTCCTTTAGCAAGCTGTTGACTTGTTTTTCATGATTTTCTTGCATCACTCTCAGTTTTTCCTCTACTTCTCTCACTTGCTTCTCAAAATCCCTTTTGAGCTCTTCCAAGGCCTGGGACTGATTCATATTTTTCTTGGAGGCTTTGGATGTAGGAGCTTTGACTTTGTTGTCTTTTTCTGGTTATATGTTTTGATCTTCTTTGTCACCAAAGTAAGATAATATAGTCTGACTCTTTTTGTGCTGCTTGCTCATGATCCCAACCAATTACTTGAGTTTTAAACTCTTTGTTAAGGTAAAAGTCTGTTTCCAACAGGGAGAATGTACTGTCCCAAGCTTCAGGGGTTTATACAGCTGTTTTCAAAGATACTTCTAGGGACCTGAAAATTTTCAGTTCTTCCAAGGTGCTAAGATAAGTGGAGAAGTGTTTTCTCTCCCCTGCCACAAGAAGCTTCACCACACCACCATTCCTCCTCACCCCAGGACCGTCCCTCAGAACTGTGCCCCAGATCCAAGTACAGGTAAAGCAAGAGATTCCTGCCTCAGCACTGGCAAAGAGATCCCTGCAATCCCCCTCTGATCAGCCACTCGATTCCCCTTCAGTCTGTGGGCCAGAAGCTCTGGAAACAGCCACGGCCCCAGGGGTGGCTGAGACCTAGCTCCTTCTCTCACTGCAGTCACAGACTTTTCCCACTGACCTTCCAAGTTGTCTTTGGAGTTCATGGGTTGAGAAGTCTGGAAATCACCACAGTTGCCTGTGATTCAGTCCTCTGAGGCCTGCTCTGGGTAAGCTGCTGCCTGCGTGCCCATGCCAAACTGCGCTCCTCTCCAAGCCCAGTGTGATACACCTTTCTGATCAACCATCCAGGCTGTCTTGGGCTGGAAATTTGATTCATTCTGTCTTTTTGTGGGTTCTGCTGCTTTAGAATTTGTTTAGAGCCATTTTCATAGGTATTTGGAGGGGTTTTGGGGGGAGAGCTCAAGCAAGTCACTGCTTTCCCTCCACCATCTTGGCTCCACCTCCCCCATCCTACAATTTTCAAAGAAGTCAAATAAGAGAGGTAGAATAAAGATTGGGAAAAGAAATGAGAGGTATGCAAGAGAGAGTCAATAGCTTGGAAAATGAAGGACAAAAATTAACTGAAGAAAAGAACTCTTTAAAAAGCAGAATTGGCCAAACAGTAAAGGAGACACAATAACTCAGGAGAAGAATTCCTTAAAAAATGAAATGGGCCAAATGGAAAAGGAGCTACAAATTCTAATAGAAGAAAACAATTTGTTAAAAATTAGAATTGGGCAAATGGAAGCTAGTGACTCTATGAGAGAGTGAAAATGAGTCAAAGAGAAACAAAAGAATGAAAAAAAATAGATGAAAATGTAAAATACCTCATTGGTAAAACAACTTACCTGGAAAATAGATGCAGGAGAAACAATTTAAAAATTATTAGTCTACCTGAAAATCACAATGAAAAAAAGAGCCTGGACACCATCTTTCAGGAAATCATCAAGGAAAACTTTTCTGAAGTCCTAGAACCAGATGATAAAATAGCCATAGAAAAAATCCACCAATCACCTCCTGAAAGAGATCCCAAATTGAAAACACCAAGGAATATATTAGCCAAACTCCAAAATTACCAGGTCAAAGAGAAAATACTGCAAGCAGCCCAAAACAAACAATTTAAATATTATGAAAGCACAGTCAGGATTACACAGGACCTTAGAGTTTCTACATTAAAAGATCATAGGGCATGGAATACGATATTCCATAAGGCAAAGGACCTTGGATTACAATCAAAGATCAACTATCCAGCAAAAATGAGCACAATATTTCAGGGGAAGAGATGGATATTTAATGAAATGTGGGACTTCCAAACCTTCCTGATAAAAAGACCAGAGCCCAACAGAAAATTTGATCTTCAAATATAAGAATTAAGAGATACATAAAAAGGTAAATGGGATAGAAAAAAAAGTGTTATTAATAAGAGCAAACTATTTACATCCTTACAAGGGAAGATGACACTTGTAACTGTTGAGAATTGTATTATTACATCATTTTAAAGGGGTATACATAGAAGGGGTGGGTATAAGTTGACTTTGATGTAATGATTAAAAAATTTAATCAAGTGAGTTAAATGGATCTAAGTAGGTGGATTAATCTGATCTAACTAAGGGAATGTACTGGGAGAAAAGGAAAGGAGGAGGCAGACAAAGGTAAGTTATATTACAGAAAAGATACAAAAACCTATTACAGTAGGGTGAAAGAAGGGAGGGAGATGAGCATTGTTTGAACCTTACTCTCATCAGATTTTGCTCAAGAAGGGAATAACATAATCAGTTGGATATAGAAATCTAACTTGCCCTATAGGCAAGTAGGAGGGAAAAGGGGAAAGAAAAGGGAGGGGGAATTGAAGGGAGGGAAGAAGTAGTAAGGAAGGGTAAAGGGGAAGAAAAGGGAGTGGACTAATAGAAGGCAGGTGGGTCTGAGGGAGGCTGTGCTAAAAGCAAAACACTAGTGAGGAGGGAAAGGGAGAAAGGAGAAAGAAAAGCATAAACAGCTGGGAAATAGCATGGAGAGAAAGACACAGATAATAATCATAACTGTGAATGTGAATGGGATAAACTCTCACACAAAACACAAGTGGATAGCAGAATGGATTAAAAATCATAATCTTACAATATGTTGTTTACAGGAAACACATTTGAAACAGAGGGACACACAGGGTAAATGTAAAGGGCTGGAGTAGAACATAGTATGCTTCAGCTGAAGTTAAAAAAAAGCAGGGGAGCAATACTGCTGATCTCAGACAAAGCAAAAGCAAAAATAGATCTCATCAAAAGAGATAAGGAAGGAAACTACATCCTGCTAAAAAACACCACAGACAATGAAATAATATCATTACTAAACATATATGCACCAAATGGTATGGTATCCAAATTCTTAGAGAAGTTCAGGAAGTTACAGGAGAAAGTAGACAACAAAACTATACTAGTGTGAGACCTTAACCTCCCCCTCTCTGAACTAGATAAATCTAACTACACAACAAACAAGAAAAAAGTTAAGGAGGTGAATAGAATATTTAAAAAGTTAGATATGGCAGACCTCTGAAAAATATTGAATGGGGATAGAAAGGAATATACTTTTTTCTTGGCAGTACATGGCACATACACAGGGAATAAAATACTCACAATCCAATGCAGAAAAGCAGAAATATTAAATGCATCCTCTTCAGATCATGATGCAATAAAAATTATATTTAATAAAGGGCCATGGAAAGATAGACTAAAAATAATTGGAAACTAAATAATTTAATCCTAAAAATAGAATGGGTCACACAAGAAATCATAGAAACAATCAATAACTTCATTCAAGAGAATGACAATAATGAGACAATATACCAAAACTTGTGGGATGCAGTGAAAGCAGATCTTAGGGGAAGTTTTATTTCTCTAAATGCTTACATGAATAAAATAGAGAAAGAGGAGATCAATGAATTGGGCATACTACTGGAAAAAAAAAAAACTAGAAAAAGAACAATTTAAAAGTCATCAATTAAACACCAAATTAGAAATATTGAAAATTAAAGGAGAAATTAATAAAAATGAAATTAAGAAAACTATTGAACTAACAAATAAAACTAAGATCTGGTTTTATGAAAAAAAAACAATAAAATAGACAAACATTTGGTTAATTTAATTTAAAAAAAGAAAGAAGAAAACCAAATTACCAGTATCAAAAATGAAAAGGATGAATCCACCCCCAAGGAAGAGGTAATTAAAACAATAATTAGGAACTATTTTGCCCAACTGTATGTCAATAAATATGGCAATCTTAGTGAAATGCATGACTATTTACAAAAATATAAATTGCCCAGATTAACAGAAGCATACTATTTACTATTTCTTCTTCTCTTTTGTTTCCTCTTTCTGGTGGTTCCTCCCATTGGTTCAATTTCTTCCTTACAACATCACTAATGTGAACATATGTTTAATAGAAATATATATATAAATATAAATATATATATATATATTTACCATATATCAGGTTGCGTGTCATCTTGGGAAGTGAAGGGGGAAGGAGGGGAAGAAAAATTTTAAACTCAAAAGCTTATTAAAGTGATTGTTGATAAATCAAAATAAACTAATAAAAAAAGAAAAGTTTTTGCACAAACAAACTCAATCCAACCAAGATTATGAAGGAAGTAAAAAACTGGGAAAGAATTTTTACAACCAGTGTCTCTGATAAGTGCCTCATTTCTAACATATATATAATTAACTCAAATTTATAAGAATACAAGTCACTTCCCAATTGATAAATAATCAAAGGATATGAACAGGCAGTACTTAGATGAAGAAATTAAAGCCATCTCTAGTCATATGAAAAAAAATGCTCTAAATCACTATTTATTAGAGAAATGCAAATCAAAACAATTCTGAGGTACCATACCACAACTATCAGATTGGACAACATGACAAAAGAAGAAAATTATAAATGATGGAGAAGATGTGGGGAAATTGGAACACTAATGCATTGTTGGTGGAGTTGTGAAATAATCCAACCATTTTGGAGAGCAATTTGGAACGATGCCCAAAGGACTATAAAAATGTGCATACCCTTTGACCCAGCAATAACACTTCTAGGGATGCATCCCAAAGAGATCATACAAATAGGGGAAAGACCCACATGTACAAAAATATTTATAGAAATATCATTTGTGAAAACAAACACATATAACATAGGATCTGGCGTATAGTAGGTGCTACATAAACATTTGTTCCCCTTACCTCAGTGTGTAGGATGGATGGACTGGAATGGTGAGATACCTGAGACAGAGAGGCCAATTAGTATACTGTCATACCCTAGATGAGAGGTCACAAGGGGCTAAGGTAAGGTGTAGCTTTTTAAGTGGTGAGAAGGCATCAAGTGAAACAGATATTGGTTTAAAAACAGGAAGATTGGGGAACTGAGTAGATATGTGAAGTAAGGGTGAAGATTCAAGGATAATGATGAGGTTACAAAACTGAGAGACTGGAAGGATGGTGGTACCATTGAAAGAAATTAGGAAGTTTGGAAGAGATGAGTCTTTGGGGGAAAAGATAATGATTTCAATTTGAGCAGTTTATGATAATTCTAGGACACTGAGTTTGAAATATCTAATAGGTAACTAATGATTCCTAACTGAAGCTCAGGGAACAGATTGGAATTGGATGTATATATCTGATAATGATCTACCTAGAGAGTATAGACTGAGAAAAGACCCCCCACTTTTGGTTTTGAGTGTTTTTTTTTTCATTGAGACACTTGGGGTTAAGTGACTTGCCCAGAGTTACACAACTAGTAAGTGTCAAGTGTCTGAGGCTGGATTTGAACTCAGGTCCTTCTGACTATAGGCTGGTGCTCTATCTACTGTGTCACCTAGCTGCCCCAAGATCCCAATATTTGGAAATTATGAAATAATTGGTAACTATAAGAAGGAGCTGTTTTGATGCAATAACAAGGTCAGAAACCAGACTGTAAAGGGTTAAGGAGTGAATGAGAAGAGATACCAGAAACATCAATTGTAGACAACATTTTTAATGAAGTTATCTGATAAAGGGAAAAAACAATATGATGAAATATTGAGGAAATGGTAGGCTCTGGTAAAGGTCTTGCTTCTCCACCTTTCCCTACCCCCTCAGGACCACCATCCCTGAGAGATGAACATGTTTGATGGCAGTAATGAAAGAACCAACTGAGAGGGAATGTTTGAAGATTTGAGAGGGAAGGGAAAAATTATTGAGGACACAATCTGTTGGAGAAGACAGGAGGGAGTGGAACAGAATGTATATGGAGAGTGGTTGGCTTTGGCAAAAAGAATGGTGACATCTTTGTCAGAGACAGGGAGAAAGGAGGGAAGGATGATATTATGTCAAAGGTTTTTCTAGTTAATGGAAAAAAAGAAGGACATGTTGCAAAGTCAACTTTTTTTTCTAGTAAAGTAGAAGGCAACATGTTTAACTAGGAGAAAGTACGGAAGAGAAAGTATAGGGAATTTCAGGAGAGAGAGGAAGATTGAAATTACTTCTGTGGAAAATTATATAAAAATATTTGGGAAGAATAAAAAAAGTCTCCATTTCTGCTGTGATCACCCAGTTGAGCTTGGATAACATAAATGTGCAATGTGCCCAGTCAGCATCCATCAGACTTCCTCAAGTTTTGTTTAGCAGCTTGTGAGGAGCAGCAGAGGGGGCAGATGATGGAAGTAATCCATATCTGAGATGTACAGGGAGATTGGACAAGGTGCAATGTTTTCAAGAGCAGAGAAGAGTATGAAGCTGAAATAGGTAATTATTTGGTTGAAGTTGGAGAAAGAGAAAAGTGAAATCAGAGCAGGGATAATGACCTGCATTTGTACTGAGGGTTAGAGGAATTGGAGGTCTCAATGTGGGGAAAGAACAGGTGTAGGGGAAATGAAATAGCAGAGAGGCAGACTAATAAGAGGTTATAATCACAATAATAATTGTTAGAATTTAAAGAGTAATTTAAATGTTTTGCATTTCTTTTGAACCTCACAACAACCCTATAAAGAATATATGATTATTATACCCATTTTCCATGTAAAGAAACTGAGACCAGTAGAGGGTAAGTTATTTTTCCGGGGTCACACAGCTAGGAATGCTATGAGGCATAATTTGAATTCATGTCATTCTGATTCCAAGTCAAGCACTATATCCATTGTGCCATGTGGATGTTGGTCAAATAGGTATATATCATAATTTCTCATTGAGGAAGTGGAAAACTTGTGAGTAATAATAAGTACTAACATTTGTCTGTGTCTATATGGGGGGCTGATTTGGAATGCCACAAATTACAATTGTGAAAAAATTTACAAAAGACCCAGATCTTTTCTTCCTGGCACAAGTGGCCTGAACAATCTCACTCTTATATGTACTTTTGTTAGTATATAGACTAGAAAGATGAAAGCCAATACCGAAAGCAGGATTCCTATTTTATGAATGATGACCTTGGCAAAACCAAGATTTAGAGGCACTCCATATTTTTCTCAGCAGTATCTTGGCCTCTAATTATGTAGTCATCCTATGTACATATGGTGTCAGGATCTAATTCCATGCTCAATTGCTCATGTTCATGGGCAAGTGCCCAATTGTGCAAGTAATAGGTACTAACAGGCTAAGAGAGATTTTTTTTTTACAAGATATCAGAAAAGATCATTTATAAGAATGCAAATGTAGAAATGATGGCAATGGTGCATCCGAATATGAGAAGAAGGGCCAACCCCCTTTGATATCAAATAGGTCACAAAAAAGTTAGCCTCTTTGCTCCATGGCTATCTATGCAATATCAAGAAAATGAGAGCAGGGGCTCTGGTATGCTGTTTGTATCCAAAATGGTGGATTTATGGGAGGACCTGGGCAAGAGTCCTACTCCATGGGTATAGGTGGATGGTGATCAGTATCATTGAAAGGAATAATCACATAGGTGATACCACACATTCCTGAAGATATTAAAATATTTAATAGATGAAGTAATATAAATGGGCATAGGAAGATAAAAAGCAATGAAGAATCTGCATTTAAGTCAAATGCTTTGATTTGCTTACCTATAAAATGAGTTAGAAGGAATAAATATAGGCTCATAGCAAAATAAGTGCTGAAGGAATGGGAAAACCAAAACTAGGTGATAGATTTTTATGAGTAGAGGATAACAAGAGATATACAAAGTATCAATGACTGTTCCTCACATAAATGGAAGGTCTTTTTGCAAAATTTAGAAATAGAGTAGCTATTGACAAAGGCTAAAGTGTGATTCAGGTAGCAAGTAGGAGAGAAGCAGGAACATCAAATGATGAGAAAGAAGATCACTAATACCTATCATGCTTTAATAATTCTGTAAAGCTCTCTATGGAAAACTAGTTTCCTAGGATCAGTGCATAAACACTCTAATTAGCTACTAGATAAGAATTCGGCATGACTACATTTATTTGTATACATAACATTAGGAAGTCATAAATTTAAAATTTGTGTATAAAAGTAACAGAAAATAAAACAAAACAAAATTATTATATTGCTAACAAGTTTAAAAACATCTCATGATATCTTTATGATTATAAAAGAAAACAGGTGGGGCAGCTAGCAGTTGCAGTGAGTAGAACACCAGGTCTAGCATCAGGGAGACTCATCTTCCTGAGTTCAAATCTGGCCTTAGACACTTTCTAGCTACGTGACTTTGGGCAAGTCACTTAATCTTCTTTGACTCAGTTTTCTCATCTGTAAAATTAGCTGGAGAAGGAATAGCAAACCACTCCATTATGTTTGCTAAGAAAACCCCAAATGAAGTTATGAAGAATTGGGCATGACTGAAGAGAGAGAAAGAGAAAATGACACTTGTTCACTATAATTTAGGAAGTTCCCTGAATTTCTAATCCCTGGAAACACCTACATTACCTGATTCCTAAGCCTTGTTATGGGTTGTGAGTGGATGTTTAGGCATCAAAGTCTACACGTATTTGCTTCCTTTCCAAGTTTATTTAGCTTTGCATTGGGTCTATAATGTAGATATTCTTAGAGACAACATAGAATAGATCAGAGGAAAATTACAGACACAATCTTATCCCATCAACTTCCAAAGAATTTGCCTTCTCAGAAATCAGTGCTTGAAAAAAGAAATACCCACCAAAGGATTGAGAGACTGGTGATTCTAAATTGTTCTCCAGAGATGAGTGTCTTTAGATTGAAGATCATCTCTGTAAGAATGGTTTTATGAGGATAGTGAGAGATATTAACTACAAGATTTCAAATGGAATCAACTTCCAGTAAGAATTTAATTTAGCATGTGCATACCCATGTACATGTTAGGAAAAATGCTGCATTTGAAGGTAAGAATTGGTAAGAAGCCATATCCTAGGTATGATCCTTAGAGTCGGTGGGACCCTGAGAGTATGGGATCAGTTGACTTTAAAAGTGCTTTCAGCACTTAACCTATGATCCCATGATAGAATAAAATGGACACCAAAGTGCTACATATAAAATTCAGAAAATAGAACATTTGAAACTGGGAAATTATCTCTCAATTCACTGGTGTATTTTACCCACTTCACTGCCTTGGTTAAGCTTTCTGTTGCTGTTGTTCAGTTATTTCTATTGTGTCTAACTGTCCATGACCTGAGTGGAGTTTTCTTGGCAAAAATGCTGGAGTAGTTTACCATTTCCTTCTCCAGCTCATTTTACAGATGAAGAAATGGAAGCAAACAGGGTTAAATGACTTGCTCAGGGTCACACAGCTATTCAGATTTGAACTCAGGAAGATGGCCACCTGTCTCCAAGCCCAGTGCTCTATCTTCTGCACCACCTACCTGCCTGCCTAGGCACCTAGGTGTTGCCAGAATGCACAGAGCACAGGACCTGGAGTCAGAAAGACCTGAGCTAAAATCTGGCCTCAAACACTTACTACCTGTGTGACCTTGGGCAAGTCACTTAAACTCTACCTGCCTCAATGTCTTCATCTGTAAAATGGGGAGAGTCCCTATCTCCCTGAATTGCTATGATGATCAAAGCAGATCCCATTTATAAAGCACTTAGCACATACTAGACAATAAATGCTTGTTCCCTCTCTTCCTCCTTGATGAGCCATTTACTGTTTGATAGCAGTATCATTGGCTGTAATGTGTGGAAACCTGGTGATGAATCTATCTACTAAGCTAACATTTATCTATTTTAAAAATCCTACTCAAATAAGAAACAAGATTGGAGGGAGAAATGTTTAATTACGTCCATATCCAAACCAAATCACTCAAAACTTAACATTCAGGAGAGGGAAATTAATATATTATCTTATTCATGAACATGTAACATCATCTCTGCAAGCTTCAGTTTCCTCTTCTGTTAAATGGAAGAGTTAGGTAAGATTGCCTCTATCCCTTTCTCCCTTAAATATTTGAACCTATAATCATACAATTATACTGATTAGATTGAAAAGCAAGGATGAAGCCCAGTTGGCTTCTTGTGGCTGTTAGATTTTCCTTTCCAATATACTTACTTAAGGACAATTTGATATTTATGTATGTAATCAAATGTAGGTGTTACTTTGTCTTTTGCTTCATTATGTCTTTTGTACTAGATTTGTGATATAATTAACATAAGGAATTTTTATGATAGGAACTCACCTGCGATTTGTGTTGGATACAGATGTGATTAAACGGCTCTAAGATATATTTAACAGTTCAATGCATACTATGTGTCAAGCACTGTGCTAAGTGTTGGTATACAAAAACCAGAAATGAGAACAATTTCTTACCTCAAAGAGCTTACAATCTATTCAGTAGATATCAATCTTTATACTCTTAGAGAGTAGCCCATGAAATTCAAGCTAAGTTACTTATTCAGAGACACATAAGTAGTAAGTATTAGAGGGTAGACTTGAACCCATCACTTCCTGACTACAAAGCTAGCTCTATCCACACTGCAGTGTGATTTTGAAATACATATTTCAACACTACCAACAACAATAACAAAATTTTGACAACAAATATGATGAAATTAGCACTCTTTGGCAGAATAGTCTGGATTCTTCTCAGAGATTAAACAAATAAATTAAACAAATAAATAAATGAAACTATGACAAGTTACTCAGGTCATAATTATACATATGAAATCCAATGCTGATTTTTCATTTTGCAGGTTAACCTATATGTTGGGTAGTATATTTAGTATGTTGAATTAACCTTGGAGAAGTCGTTAAGCACAATCAATGCTTTGAATCAAAATTAATAATGTTAAAAGAAAAAAGGTGATAAATAAGAGAAAAAAGATATTGTCATTTTGGGGAGACCCTCCTCCCTTTAGGTCCCAAATGTACACTATACTTAAATTTGATCTGGTATATATAGAACTTATCCAAAAAGTCTTAGCGCAGTTTTATCTTTCAATAATTTCAAAAGCACAATTGCTGCAAACTTACAATAAACTTCATTTGGCAGTTTAATTAGCTTGATTTCTTTTACACTTATGTGCTTTTGTGAATTTTCAAAAAATAGTCTTTTAATTTTTAATAATGCTGAGTGATCTGTCTTCATGTATTGCATATATGACAGTTTCTGGATGATATTTTCTGATTGGTGGATTGGAAGAGAGGCTTCTTGCTTGTCCACCTCCATTATCTAATCCTTCTCCATTTTTTCTAAACTTCTAACATTTTATGCATTCATCAAAATATCTTTATTTTGACTTCTTAAGGATAAGATCACAAATGTAGATCTTTCAGTCATTGATCAGTGTCTGATGAAAATTTTAACAAAATGAAAATAGATCAAGCTTGTTTCTATGTTAATTTTTATTAAGAAATGTCAATACTTTATTTTTGAATATGTAGAATTTATGCTTATGAAGTTATTCAAACTTAAAACTGCACTAAGACTTTTGGGACAGGTTATGCATGAATACGCACATACAGATCACACTTTGAAGTATTTCCTGATTCCCTAGTTATTTAGGTAACCAAGTTCATCTTCAGCTGCTTTTCTTTTCTGGTTCCACTTCCCCTATTCATTTTTTTTCTTGGCTAACATTGATCGTTATCTAGAAATTGCTGCAATGACTTTCCCAGAGGCAAGTACACCTTTCAGAGTGCTAAGTGAGATTTTTGATTTCTCAGAGATTTAGACTCAAGTGTCTTTTTAGCTGTATTTCATTGGAGGTTTTCTTTTTTTTTTCCTTCATCTTTCTAGTGAGATATCATTCAAGTTATCTTTTAATTCTAAAGCGCCACAGGGGACACAGTGAATGTGTTTATGTTTGCTATGAATATTTCAGACAAAAAAGTTAAAGGCTCAGGATGCAAGGCCCAGAATGGCTTTTGTTCTGCTAAAATGCCATTCAATGAAAGTGAATTTAAGAGTTCGGATTTTTTTTTTTTTTTTGGAGAGGGGATGTCATTTGAATTGGAAAATTTAAATGATCTCATTCAGTACTAGGAACAATGAAATAAAACATATGAGATCCCAAAGATCTCTTCCTATGATATCTGGCTGTGTGGAAATATGTAATGCAATGGGAGTATCACCCTCAATGAGCACCAGGAGCTGGTGGAAATTGATTTGATATGGAACGAAACTACTTTGAATGCACTACATAGCAATGGAGTCAGTAAAAAGGCTTCTTCTAAGTCTGAAAGATGTATTGATTTACCTCTAAATCTTATGAAGAAAAAAAATGGTTCTGCCACAATATCTTTCTTGGAAATATCACCAGGAGCTTTTCAGGACAAAGGTGAATTTCTTTTACTTCCAAATCCCTAGGCCTATTTCAAATAAGTCTCTCCTTAATTTCATTAGATTTAAATCCCAATAAATTTAGCTATGTTTGGATAAACCAGCATAATAAAACACAGGCACTTTGTAGGTCAGACTATTCATTAGTGCAGGGTCCATTTTACATGATATTGGTGATTTCCTATGGCTAGATGGTGAAAGCATGTCTCTAAACACTCATGGAAGAATCATTAAGTAGTCAAATACTACATTCAATAATTGGTCAATTACTGTTATACTTTATATTTTAAATATTATTCAATAGCATTTGCAGTTTGATTTTTCAAAAATACTTTTCCTATGTTATCTCACAAAATTCCTGGGAGACATGTACAGAAACTATTATTATATCCATTTAAAAAATGAGAAAAAATAAGCTTTGACAGGATTAAATGAGTTGTCTAAGGTCATAGAGATAATAAATCCTGGAGTTAGGATTTGAGCCCAGGTCCCTTGGCTACAAATCCAGTGTTAATTCTATCACTTCATCATAATCATCATGATCTTATGTGTGTGTGTGTATATATATATATATATATATATATGTATGTATGTATGTATGTATGTATGTATACATGTATATGCATATATATTATATAAATAGTAATCAGATTTAAGAATTTATTTTTCCATAGCTATAGAATAATAAAAGATAATATTTGTATTAAAAAAGATGAACCATAATTTCAGAAAGAAGCTTGAGGGAGTTTGAAGACTGCTGTAGTTTTCCAAAGGTAAGGCAACACAATCCCAACCCCATTTTTGATTTATGTTCAAGAGATATATACATATTATGCTGAACACCAGATATTCTTCACCCACTTTGTTTCTCCTTGGTGGATAGTAAGTGGTTTTTTTTTTTTTGGAATGGTTATGTACATACTTTATAAGGATTAATGCAAGCAGTACAAGGTCATTCATAAATGAGAGCACCAAGAAGACCTCACCATGGTATTTTAAAAAATACACCACAAAATATAAAATAGATATTTTTGATTATATGAAATATAAAAAGTATTTGTACAAACAATACCAATGCAACCCAAAATTACAAAAGAAGGAGAAAATGGGGAAAATTGACAGCAAGTATCTCTCCAAGTCCTTCCCCAATTGATAAATAGTCAAAGAATATGAATGAGCAGTTCTCAGACAAAGAAATTAAAACTAGTCATGAAAAAATACTCTAAATCACTATTGATTGGATAAATGCAAAGTAAAACAACTCTGAGGGGCCATCTCACACCTATAATATTGGCTAGCATGACAAAAAAGGAAAATGATAAATTTTGGAGGGCATGTGAGAAAACTGGGACACTAACGCACTGTTGATATAGTTGTGAATGGATACAATCATTCTGGAGAACATTTTCAAACTATGCCCAAAGGCATACAAAAGTTCGTATCCCCTTTGATTCAGCAATACCACTGCTAAGTCTATATTCCAAAGAGATTTTATAAAGGGGAAAGAATCTACTTGTATAAAAATATTTATTGCAGTTTTTTTGATGGTGCCTAAGAATTAGAAAAAATGTATTCCACTTCTCTTACAATGCTGCTTTAAGAATTAAGCAAGATGAATGTGCATAGAGTGTTTTGCAATTATAAACCACTTTATATATAAATGCAAGCTTTTATTATCAAGGAGAAGGTGGATATGGATGACTAAATAAGGCTTATGGATTATAAGGGGATTTTAATTATCTCTGCCACCCTTATTCCTCTTATGGATATTGGAGAAGTCTATCTATCCATGTGCCCATCAATTGGGAATGGCTGAACAAGTTGTGGTATACAATTGTGATGAAATATTATGGTGCTATAAGACATGACAAACAGGATGATTTCAGAAAAAAACTTATGTGAATTGATATAAAGTGAAGTGAACAGAGCCAGGAGAACACTGTACACAGTAATAACAATATGGTATGATGAAGAACTATGAATGACAACTATTCTCAGCAATACAATGATCCAAGACGATTTAAAAAGGACTTTAGATGAAACATGCCATCTGCCTCCAGAAAAAAAAGAACTGATAATGTTTGAATAAAGACTGAAACATATTATATTCTCTTTCTCTGTCTCTGTCTGTCTGTCTGTACTTCTTTCTTTTTTGTCAAGTCTTCTTGTACTAAATGATTAATATGGAAATGTTTTACATGACTGTACATGTGTAACCTATACCAAATTACTTGCCATCTCAGGGAGAGGGGAAGGGAGGGAAAGATAGAATTTGTAACTCAAAACTTTTAAAAAAGTTTTAAATTTTTAACATATACACTGGGGAATAATTTTAACATATATACTAGGGAAAATATTTTTTAAAAAATCTTTAAGTTAATGTGAAATACACCCTTTCTTTGGTGAGGGAAAAAAATAATAGTCATGCTACCTTTGAATGATGACAAAATTAGCAGTCCACTACTGTTCCATGTGGCTTAAATATTCTAAGTGTAAATATATTTATTGATCAATTAAAATATTTATTAAACATCTGCTATAGACAAAGTCTGTGCTAGTCACCAACTGTTTTGATAATATGATTTTTTTTTAGCATTCCAGTGGCAAAATATTGATGCTGTTGCATTTAAATGCCCATCATTATCCTTAAACTTTGGAAGTTCCCTCACAATGTTTTGTACTCATTGATGCCCTACCCCCATCTCTGATTTTGGGAAACCAAGGAACAGCTTTTGCTTTAAATATTTCTGTACCAGCTACCAAAATGTTAGAGTGGGCAAAAAAAAAAAACCATTCTTACGAGACCTTTGTAACTCTGAGTTTGCAATGTTTCTTTATCTTAATTTGAAAAGACTTTTAGAAAGGATAATTATTTTTATAAGCATCAGAGTAAATAAATGTGCCTGAAAGGAGAAGAGAAATAGGGCAATTTATTTCACTTTTAATGTTTTGACCCTGTTTGCTACATTATTTACTCTTTACCAAAAATTCTTTGTTATTTATGGATACACACACACATAAACACATATATGTGATATGTATATTTTTTCATTTATGGTGTGTGTGTGTGTGTGTGTATATGTGTGTGTGTGTAGTGAGGGCTTACATATTGCAAGGAGTATCCCCTACATGTAGCATGGGGATGTTATTGTGCTGCTTGAAGGGAGGTAGAATAGACATCTCTAGCCTATTCTCCCATCACTCTTCTCCAAGGGAGACAATTTCCTGCTATGAGGGGAAGCAGAAGGTTGGGGCCAGAGCCAGTTGATCAGAAAGAGAAGGTACCAGGCTAGAATTACATCTCTCTACTCCATTAAATACTATTAGTGTAGGTGTTATGATTTTGGGGCACAAACTAACTTCACTGTTTCATTATTGAAGGGAAACAAGACTCCAGCCTTTATATACAAGGTTTGACTCCCTCCCCACCAAATACCAGTTTCACAGTGAATGAAAATAGCCAGTGATATGTGTGTGCAAACCCACACACACATACAGTCATTTATCAAATTCAATAATGAAACAAAAAAAAAATCAGAGAAAGTCTACATAGGAGAAGATATACCAGAGTAGAGAGTGAAGTAGCTCTCCCATTGAGAATAAAATAAATCAGTTCTACCAGGAGAAAGAGAGTTCCAGATCCCACTCAAGGACAGTTCCCCAGAGTCTCTTATGTATCAAGTTACCCTTTTTTGTGTTGATTTCTTCACAGATCCTCTTATTTCAGCACCAGAAATAGGGTTTAAATTGTTCATTTTTCTCAAAACTAGAAGCCAGAAGTTCTTACAATGTTAGATCCTGAAGTTCCTGAAGAAACTCAGAGATAGTCCAAAATATTGAAAAAGACTTGAAAAGCTCTGCTTTCTCTCCAGCTCTGCCCTAGTATAATGTAGTCATGGGAATTGATCTCCACCAATGAGAGAGTCTCATACAACAGGGCTTTGGAACTGGGGTTACATTTATACATACATATATACCCACATACATTAGTGTATTCAAATTCATGTAAACACATGTGCCTTGTGTATTTGTGAATTATTCAGGATGGTGTATATATGTTTAATATATGTATATCAGAGGTTGGTGGGGATAGTCTTGCTTAAGTAATCTTGATGCACAAATATACAACAGGGAGGCATTATCTCTCTCATCACTTCCAAACCATTTATACTTCTAACTCATAGATGTAATAAGCAATTATGGTATCTGGACAAAGAATATGAAATGATGCCTAGGGTTGGCAATATTAAACACTCCTCCATTCAGCTGTAGGTCTACAAACACTGACAATGGTCCCATGGAGGTAGAGACACAAAGACATTATGATGTATCTTCTTAGGACACCATCATCCCAGAAGATGTAGGGTGAGGATGGGAGCTCACCTAGTATAGGTAAGTTTTTGTATCTTCTACATTTCATTGTTCTGAGACAGATCACTGGTTGATCTGCCCAAGTTCCAAATGTAACTCAACCAGGAAGGCAATGAAAGGAGCCGGGATAGGTGGAAACATAATAACTACACCAAAAAATATAATTCTCTCTCTCTCTCTCTCTCTCTCTCTCTCTCTCTCTTCTGGTCTCTCTTTCTTTCTCTCTCTCTCTTCCTCTCCACATGATAATCATACACAGGGATGATGATAAAAGTGATTCTAGTGGGTTTCAGGCAATTTGCAATGTTGTTACAAAGATAGTATGGTAGATGGTATGCTGAAATTGGAATTTAGGAGACATGAATTCAAATATTGAGAGAGGGATGAAGGAGGAGAGCAAAGAAGGAAGGAAGAAAGAAAGGAAGGCAGGCAGGAAGAAAGGCAGGAAGAAAGGAAGGAAGGAAGGAAGGAAGGAAGGAAGGAAGGAAGGAAGGAAAGAAGGAAGGAAGGAAGGAAAGAAGGAAGGAAGGAAGGAAAGAAGGAAGGAAGGAAGAAAAGAAGGAAGGAAGGAAGGAAGGAAGGAAGGAAGGAAAGAAGGAAGCAA
>NW_020954600.1:8840675-8849914 GCF_900497805.2 Vombatus ursinus | reverse complement strand
AAGGAAGGAAGGAAGGAAGGAAGGAAGGAAGGAAGGAGGGAGGGAGGGAGAGATGGAGGGACTTGAAATTGTATGGTAAGTTCTTTAGGGACCTTAGAGATTATTGAGTCCACATCCCTTATCTTACAAATCAGTAAAGTGTCACTTCCATCCTACATGAGTACTTTTAGTTACTAATGCCCTCCCAATTAATTTATCTTTAATTATATGTGTATGTGTTGTTTATTCTTTAAAAGTGGCTACTTGGTACAGTGGAAAGAACACTGAAGCTATTGTTAGAAGACTTGGGTTCAAATAACAGCACTAGTAATTGTGTGACATGAGGCCTCAGCTAATTCAGCTGTAATAGGAGGAGATTTGGATTGGATATGGACTCTTCTGACCATAAATCCATGATCCTGTGGTTATTTTAGAATACAAGCTCCTGGAGGGTAGGAACTCTTTTGTTCCTGGCATATCGTAGGCATTTGATAAATATTTATTTCATCAATGAATAAGTGAAGTGACTTATCTGAGTTCACAAAGGAAGTGGCTAAGCTGGAAATGTTAAAGCAAAGAGCCCGTCTCTAAATCTACTGTTCTTTTGTCATACCATACTGCCTTTAGTATTTGCACCTCCTTAGGGCCATGGAAGATGGGCAAACAGCCTTGCTAACCGAATGATAGATGCTTGCATTACTTCCAAGTCACCTTTGCCACATCTCAAGGGTACTTTGTTGATTTCCAAGAGTATCCCTGATTTTTATCATTGTGCTCCAGCATAAGTTCTAAGATGCCCCTCAGGGTTGCATACCTAGATTTCCTCTTTCCCACTCATAGCTTAAGATAAACATTTAGCTCTAAGTGCAATAGACAACAAGTACACAGTGGAGTGAGATTTACAGTTTTTATCTGCAGACTACAGAAGTGAAGCTACTTAATCATCAGTCTAATACATGTCTGCTCTGTGGTTTGTATGTTACCCCCAGGGTGCTGTCCAGGAACTGAAGGAAGGAAAGATCAGCCACTGGAATAGAATGGAAGAACATGAATTGTGCTATCAATAAATATCCCTTTCTGTCCTGGGAAAGCTGTGGGGAAGGGGAAGGTGGGAACTGCAGAGGTGTGGAAGGTTATGCCAATTCAATTGCTATTTGGATCACATTTTGCTGAGAAGCCTTTTTCAACACATTCAAACCAGCAGGGCTATAACCTTCATTTCATAAGGTGGGAAAGTAAAGCCCTGAATCTCAAATCATTTTAGCTTGTCTAGACAGACAAAAGCTTAGAAGAGGGTCTGGACTTTGTCACTAATTGAGGGACTATCCTGATAGCAGAATTGTTATGGATGGGCAGGTCTTAAACACATCTCCCTTTAATATTTGGCAAAATAACGTCCCTGACCTTGCATTTGAGGCAAAATGAGTTAATGGGCATATGCATAGATAGACTTCTCCAATATCCATAAGAGGAATAAGGGTGGCAGAGATAATTAAAATCCCCATATAATCCATAAGCCTTATTTAGTCATCCATATCCACCTTCTCCTTGATAATAAAAGCTTGCATTTATATATAAAGTGGTTTATAATTGCAAAACACTCTATGCACATTCATCTTGCTTAATCCTTAAAGCAGCATTGTAAGAGAAGTGGAATACTTTTTTCTTAAGCTCATTTTGCAGATGAGGAAAACTGAGAGTCAGAGAGATGTAGTGATTTGCTAAAGGTCAAAGGGGTAATGAGTGATGGAATCAGGACTCAAATTCAGATATTAGGATTATAGACTTTGGAAAAGACTATAGAGTTCATTCACTACAAATACTTACTCTGTACAGACATGAGCAAACTGAGTCTTGGAGAGGTGAAGTGGCTGTCCCAGGTCACATAATAAGTGCAGAACTGGAATTTGAACCCCTATGTACTGACTCCAAATTTTTGGCTGTCAGCACCAGAGGTTTTTCTGCTCCACCACACTGGCCATCATTTCTGCCAAAGCCTTGGATGAGAATAATTAGAAAGCACAACAATACCGAGGGACCTGGGCAATCCATATGTTGGTTAATCAGCCAATGAATAATTGAGAGTCAAGAATACTGCATACCACTATGTGTTAAACTAAGATTAGGAAACCTAGAACTGAAACCTACTCTCATGAGTTTCCTTAAACCCTTCTGAGCACTGACTCTTCTAGCCTTACCTACTTAACTCCAAACCTGAAAGTGTCATTGCTCAGAATGGAACCCCGGCAATTAAAGAGGGCCAGTTAATACAAATAAATTATTCTTTTTTTCCAAAGGAGTAAATGTGCCACTTTAAGAGCCTCTACAAGTTGTCTAAATGAATAAAGAGTCCCATTTCAAAGCAATCCATTAGAATTTGCAATTAATTAGCATGAAGAATAATGAGTTAGCTGAGACCAGAGTACCCCTGCCTTAATTGATTGCCTGAGTTCCTAGATTAATAAAATCCAATTATTTTCTTATGTAATTGGCACAACATTTATTTGTATCTCCTTTTTAACATTTGCTAATGATATGAGAAAGTAAACAAAACAAACTAATTGTAAATGAATTCCAACTTCAATTAGATCTCTAGGACCAACCAAACATCTCTGTGTAGAGATTAACTCAAAGTCTTTGTTTTTTTCCTCTGCAAGAAATAGTGAACTAATAGTCCCGACTTCCCTAAGTTGATGAGGAAAGAGAAATAAGCTTCTTAAATTCCTTTGTGTGAAGATCATAGCTCGTTGGAGGTAGACAAGAAATATAGCATGTCCTTAGGAATGAGGTGGTATCAGAATACACAAGCATTTTAGGATTACGGGATTTGATATGGAAGAGACTTTGGAGGCCATTTAGGTCAACTTACTCATTTTACAGATGAAGAAACTGAATCACATAGTGTTTAAGTGATTTGCTTAGAGATATATGGTTAATAACACAGTAGTGGTACTCTACCATAGCAACTCCACAAAACATCCATCACAACAAAAATTGAACACTTCTGGGATTTATTCTACAGATATAGACAGACAGACAGACAGAAAGATAGATGGATAGATACAGATATGTGTATATATATACATATATCTACACACAGACATATAGTGTATACATATATACATACATACACATAAATATACATCATAGAAAGTTAAATCTATGTCCTTATTTTCTATATTAGAATGTGAAATATTTTTTCAGTAGAAAATGTTGCAATATTGATATTTATGTAGATGAAAGTCAGCTCAAGTAGAAACAGTTTTGTATGTGTGTGTGTACTGAAGATAAAGAGTGAAGGGGAGAAATATCTAAGGGGAAAAAATCCATCATCTTCTGTGATTCCAAACCATTTGTAACCAATGATAATGGGAGAATTCTAAATCACTTTTCTGATATATAAATCACATATTAAATCTTATCAATATTTTCCATTTTCCCTAATATGAGTTCTGAGTTTTGCTACAGTACTATTTAAAAATAATTGAAAGTGTAACTCTTCTCAAATTTTCTATTAAAAACTCATTTCATCAATTCATTTACTGTGAGTTCTCCTTTGTGTGGACACACATACACACATATATATACACAAACATCTATACTATAAACACATTGAATCAACTTCCTTATGTTATTTCAAAATGATTAATGTAATATCTGTTAAGGTCCAAATTAAAAAAAAAAGTTAAAATGTCTATTAAAAATGGAAGCAACTTTTAGGCATATAAGACAACTGAACATGCCCCCAAAATAGAGATACCTAAATCAAGATTCATATATATGTTTGCAAACATACATTCATGCATGGAGAGAGACAGACAGAGAGAGAGAGAGAGAGAGAGAGAGAGAGAAATTGGTGTAGTGATATAGAGTGGATCTCAGGAAGACCTGAGTTCGAGTGTTGTCTCTACCTCATACTGTGTTTCTGAACAAATAATACATGTTCTCTCAAAGAGAAGAGTGGAAAACCAGAGATTGTTATAAATCATGCTTGTTTCATCTTTAGTGTTGAAAGATAGGGAAAATATCTCCAATAACCCAATCAGAATAACATCAATAGGTATTTTAGTATGAGCTTGCATCATTTTGATCTTTAAGTCTAAATCGTATAAACTATGTATCCCCAACCTCCTCCCTCTTGTACTCATGAATAAATTCATTCTCTATTTAACTTCACTTGGCAAGATGTGGCATATTACATTATGAAAATATAATGTTCCCAGAGTGTCACACAGATATGCAGCCCTAATGCTTTCTGATCACTCAAAGCCCATGGTTTAAAAAAAAAAAGTAGAAGAAAAAAATCCCAAATATAGATGGACTGATACTATGCTAGAAGATATTGGTGCTGCTAAGTTTAATAAAATATGATTGACATGCTTGGATTTATCATGGTCCAGATCGTATTTTTATAACAATCCAAAATGACACTGAGAAAAATTTGCTGCCAGTGAGTGGTATGAGAAATTCACTGCTAGGTTTTCTTCTGCTGGATCATTAATGATGTACCTCTGGAGTAGAAAATGATTTTTGGCACTGAGATCACTCGCTTTCCTCCAAGTGTGAGTCTTCTGGTAGATGTGACATTTATGGACATGCCTGCATATGGTGCCTTCCACCATGTCTGATATAGTGGCTGCCCAAGGTGTGTTCTAACAAGGAGCACTTTATATTTACTTATTCCAAAATTGTGTTAACTCAGTAATCTGATTTTTAGAAAGATTACACATGCTCCAAATACCCAGAGATGAAAAAGATATTTATATGTTGCCTTGTTATGAGTGGAAAGCTAAAGGATTTTTCCTTCTTACCAGGGCTAGGAAGAATCTTAGAGCATGAACATAAAATATGAGTTCTGGGAGGAATTTTAGAACATAGACTATAAGACCAAAAAAAGGACTCTAGAACATAGAAAGTAGAATGCCCTAAATATATGGAACTTTGGAGATCATTGGACCTAAACTCCATGTTTTAGAGATGAGCACACCAAAGTCAAATGTGGTAGATTAACCCAGCTAGCTATGTTTGAGAGATGGCCCAATGGCTCTTAACTTCTACCCCAATATTCTTTCTGCAAAATCACAGCTACATCTAATTTGAAATGATTCCTATTACTCCCCTCGCACATTCAACATCTCTGCCAAACTGCTTTTCTTGCTGTTCCCTTAGCATTCCATCTTCTACTTCTAAGCCTAGAATGTACTCCATGCCTGTAAGTCACTCCCTGTTCACATTGTCTTTTGGCCCCCATCCCAGATTTCTCAAGGCTCTGGTCAGGTGCCATTTTCTGTCAAATGGTTTCTTTAATCTCTCCAGCTGTTAATATTGTCTCTCCCTCCCCATATTATCACCAATTTGCTAAATGGTATTCACCCCATACAATATTAGGAATTTCAGTGCAAGAAAAGCTTCAGTTTTGTCCTTGGACTTTCAGTCTCTATGTAGTTTCTTTTTTAATTTATTAGGTATTTAATAAACTATTTGAAATTTAATTGATTGCTTTATAATGATATACACCACATGTTTATATAATATTGTAGATAATAGTTCCAAACCCTATATATTACAAAAAAATTAGATTGAACTTTGGTCTCAATTCTGCATTTTTTAAATTACTTTCTTGGCACCATTTACATGTTGGTTTACTCTGCCCTTTTTCATTACAAAAGCTTGTATTTCTTCCTGCCACTAAATGACATGAAAATATGCTTCTGTTTCAGAAAATACTAGAAACAGAAGGATCTGCTCAGTTCAGAGTGATGGAAAATCAGTTTTGACATGTACCATTCGCTGTTTCTGCCTCTTTCCAAGTCTCTTGATGCCATTAAAATAATTCTGAAATTTAAGTTCAGAGTACATCTCCCACTCAGTCAATGAGTATTTATTAATCACTTACTATGATATAATGAAAGGCAAAAATACTATCCTTGCCTTCAAGGAGGTGGTCATGTCCTCATGGGGGAATTGACCTATGAATAATTATGTGCATAGAAGTTATATTATTATTGTTCAGTCATTTTTCAGTTGTGTCCGACTCTCTGTGGCCCCTTTTGGGGCTTTCTTGGCAAAGACACTGGAGTGATTTTGCCATTTCCTTCTCCAGCTCATTTTACAGAAGAAGAAACTGAGGCAAATAGGGTTAAGTGACTTGCCCAGGGTCATATAGTTAATAAGTGTCTGAGGCCAGATCTGAACTCAGGAAGATGAGTTTTCTTGACTTAAGGCCTGGTACTCTGTCTACTGGACCTTCTAGAAGTTGCATATAATTTAAATTTAAGGTAATCTCCAAGAGAAGGTACCAGTAGTGGTGGGAACAGAAGAAAGTAGAGAGAAAGGTTTCCTGCAGAAGGATTAAGCATCGAGTCAGGTGGTGGGGTACCATGTGTGAGGAAGAGCAAGCCGGTCAATGTTGTTGGATTAATGTGTGTGTGTGTGTGTGTGTGTGTGTGTGTGTGAAGTATAAAACTAGAAAGGTAAAGGACAGGTCTATGAATGGTTTCACATGCCAAAAGGAAACATTTATCCTTCATCCTGCAAGTAATAGGAAGACACTGGCACTTACTGATTATGGAAGTGATGTGATCAGAGCTGTATTTTAGGAAAATGACCATAGAAGCTTTGGGGAAGATATATTGGAATGGGAAGAAACTTGAGGCAGGGAGACCAGAAGACTACTACAATAGTTAAGGCTTGAGGTCACATTGGCAGCTAAAAGATTGGCAGCTATGTGAGTGAAGAGAAAGGGACACAGACACACACACACACATATATGATACACACCACACACACACACACACACACACACACACACATATATATATGTATATGTATAATAGTATTAAAAAAATTACAAGACTTGATAGCAGCCTAGATACATGAGGTGAATATGAATGAGGAATCCTGGATGACATCATAGTTCTGAGCCTGGGTGATTAGCAGGATAATAGACCCTTTGACAGAAATAGCAAAGTTGGGAAGGGAAGAGAATTTGGGAAGAAGAAAAATAATGATTTCTATTTCATACATTTTAAGTTTAAGACACGTCTTCAGGACATCCAATTCAAGATGCTGAAAAGGTAATTGGTGATATGAGAACAGAGTTCAGAAGAGACATTAGGACTGGGTAAATAAATAATATATAAAGATAATCAGTAAGCTTATGAGAATTCATCATTTGTACCTTTCCATTTAACATGTCTGAAGACAGAATTTGGCATGGACATTTCTCTCAGTGTGGTGTAATGGATGAAGGGCTGGCATTACCATCAGGAAGACCATGGTTCACCCTGCTTCTTCTATGCACAGATTGCATGACACTAAGCAAGAAGTCATTTGACCTCTCAAAGTTGAGGAAAACTCTGTGATTCTATGTTGAAGGAAAGCTGGAGTCTGCACTAGAAAGAGAAATTTTCTTACAAAGAATTCTCTATACCAAGAAAATCTCAGATATTATGCCTATCCCACCATTGCTTTAAGTGACTTAAATGTTGGTAAATCCTACATATCTCTCATATATTTTACATTCATTTAGCCATAAGCTTGTTTTCCTTCTATGGTTTTGACCAGGAACTACACAAAAGCAACAGCTGCTTTGAGGATAGAGAGTTGTTTTATTCCAGGACCTGGGATCCTACACTTAGTTAATTTCTCTGTATGTTATTTTTTTAAGTGTCTGGTATTTTATTTTGTCAAAAAAGCAGAGTTCATCTATTAAGTAATTTTTTTTTTTTGGCTAGGCAATGGGGTTAAGTGACTTTCCCAGGGCCAGACTTGAACTCGGGTCTTCCTGACTCCAGGGCTGGTGCTCTATCCACTGCTCCACCTAGCTGCCCCTTACGTAAATCTTGAAGATAAGTTCAAATCCTGGGCCTGATGTTTGATACCAAGAGGGCCAAGGAGAACTGTATAAATGCAAGGAATTATTGTTATTACTTAATTCACAGGGCTATTGTGAAGAGAAAAATGAGGAGATACATGTTGGACAGTTGCCAAAGCTCTGGTGACTCTAAGGCTCATTTCTGGGCGAACAAGTTCACCTCCCATAGAACTGAATATACTTATATGTAAAATGGGGACATTGGACTATAGGATCCCTAAGGTCACTTTCAATTTAAAAGAGTGTTATTATTTTCTCTTGAGAAATTGTTCTCTAGGTTATTATAGTCCTTTCAATTGCAGACATACATTTGGAAAAACCAAGTAGTCATGGTATAGAAGAGTTGTTCAGTAATTACTGTTATTCTTCTTAGTACTCATCTGTACCATCACAGTGTTATGGACCCTCATCTGCCTTTAGCCCAGACAGATGTGTTTTTTTGTTTGTTTTTATTTGTTTTTCCCCTGGACTGTTTTCTAGAGTTTGTCCTATCAGTTTCTTTTTCTTTAAATGTTTCTACCTCCATAATATCTTTCCTATTTTCACCCATTTCACTATTCACATGGCCACCATCTTGGACCAATCATTCAGTTCTCATATGAACTATTGAAATTGGCTTAAAATTTGGATCCCTGACAACAAAGCACAAGGCGACACCGTTGATAGCATGTTGGACCTGGAATAAGAAAGATCTTAATGCAAATCCTACACCAGACATTCAGCTATATGACACTGTAGAAGTCACTTAACCATTCTTAACCTCAGTTTTCTCATCTGTAAAATGGAAATAATAATACCTTTGGTGTGAGGATCAAATTAATAACATATATTAAACAAATTGGGAGCCATACTAATGTCATACAGTTTCTCCTCTCTCTAACTAATTCTTCATAGAACTGCCAAATCAAAGCATCAAACAAGATGGATTTTCCCTACTCTACATTCCAGCAGCTCCCAACTGCCTCCAAATACAAAAATAAACCCCTTTATTGAGAATTTGAAAAATTTCACAAACTGGCCTCAGTTTAACTTTCCAGTATTGCTGTACATTACTCCCTACTACACATACTGCATTGCAGCAAAACTGGGTTTCTTGTTGTTATTTATACACAGTAATCCATTTTCTGCCTTCATGACATAACCCAGACTGTCCTCCATATCTGGAATGTACTTCCTCCTCACCTAGACTCTTAAAGCACAGCTCAAGATTCACCTTTCAAATACTAGGTTCCTCTCCCTACACCCCAAGCTAGTACTGTCTCCTCAAAATTTTCTAGTGTTGTATAGATAAATATAAAAAATATAGAGAAATAAATAGATATATGGTCAGACAGATGGATAGATAGATAGATAGATAGATAGATAGATAGATAGATAGATAGAT
>NW_020954600.1:8813420-8840665 GCF_900497805.2 Vombatus ursinus | reverse complement strand
GATAGATAGATAGATAGATAGATAGATAGATAGATAGATAGATAGATAGATAGATAAATATGCTCTGTAGGGCAGGAACTATGTTCGCTTTTGTCTATGTGCATATCACCTAGCATAATGCCTAGTACATAGCAGACACTTAACAAATACATACAGTTTGATTGAGTGACAACAATAATCTAAAGCTTTGGATGAGACACAACCATGATAATTAAAATCTTAAAAACAAAATCTTAATTTTCTGCTTAGGAAGAGTAAGGTGTAATGAGTCTTTATAATCAGATATATGATTTGGAGTGCTCTCTCTCTGTCTCTGCCTCTCTGTCTCTCTCTGTCTCTGTCTCTCTCTCTCTCTTTCTCTCTCTCTCTCCTTCCTTCTCTGCTCCTCTCCCTTTTCTCACTCTCCTTTGCTCTGGGCTTCAGTTTTCTCCTCTGTAAAATAAAGGCATTGAACAGGATGATTCTTAAGTCTGTTACAGTTGACTTGATACTTTCTTATGCTTTTGGTCTAAGATTCTTTAAATCAATGAAAAGTTTTTGTCCATCTTGCTAAGGAATTTATCCTCTGAATAGGACAGATATTTGTTCACATTGGGCAGTGGAGAAATACCCATTCATTTACTGAGGGACTGTTAGAATGCCTCCCTTAAAAAATGGGAGAAACTAAACTATCTAATTAGACTTTTAATTAAATACACATTTATTAAATTATCTTCTTGTGAGACAGAGAAGGGAGGTAATAGATAGTTCAAATAATGCAGAAAATATTAATGTATTCTGTATTTGTCAGGGCATGAATGAAGAATTTTGTTCAGTTCTAGGTATCATTTTTTAAGTTACTGATAAGATAGAAAAAGTTTCAATGGAGGTAGAGGGCAGACAAGAGCTCAAGATCATACTGCATGTAAACAGGTTTCAATTATTTTGTTTTTGTTTTGTTTTTAAGCCTAGAGCAAGCTGGGAGTGGGAGCAGACAGGGTACATAAGAACTGCTTACAAGAATTTACAGACGCATCACTTAGAAGAAGGGTTAGCTTTCTCCTGCTTGACTCAACGAGAAGCAATTGTTGGAAATTACTGAGAGTTAGGTTTAGTCTTAATATAAAGGAAAACTTCCTAATGTTTAGAATGATTCAAAAGTGGATTGAACTACCTTGTTAGGTAGTGGATTCACTCTCCTAGGTGGTAATCTAGCAAAAGTCCAATAAACACCTATAAAGGTTTTTGTTGTTGTTTACTTCTGTTTTGTTTTACAGAATATTTTTCTCCAAGCACGTGCTGAACTGGATGGTTTCTAGGGTTCCATTCACTCTGAGACTCTGGAAAGATGTATGCTAGAAGAAGTAACATTATGTCTTTATGAATAATAACCATTTGCCTCCTGAGTTAAACAAATATGATGTCTACATAATGATTCTTCCGCTTATTTATTTATCCATCCATTCAACTTCTGTTAAGCACTACAATATCCAAAGTACTATATATTTTGTTGGGAGTTTTTTGGGTTCAGTTTGTTATAACAGCCAAGGTAGTATGACTTCACATCCCAGGACTCCTTATTCATGAGGAGGAGATATTTAGGGAGGAACACAGAATTTGAAGTGTGGGGAAACAGAGAAAAAATGCATTGAACTGAAAAGTCAGAGCCTGATAGCATACTATGACTTTACCCTGAGTTTGATAGTATCAAGTAACTAGGCTAAGGAAACGCCTCCCCTTGCCTCCTTACCCAAACCCTTGAGTACATACTGTTACAAAAACCTCTTCTTATTGCAATCCAATATACCATAAATGAACTGCTCCTTCCCTTTCCTAGAACTGCTTTGGTTCTAGGCCTAACTTAACCAAGCACTGGCATAGCACATGTTGCAGAATGCTATCTGAAAGTTATGTATAAAAAGTCCTTCTCCCAGAGATCCAGAGCAGATGTCTGCATCTTGGTGTATGCCTGGCCAGACAAATAAAAGTTCTCTGCTTCATGCTGACTTCTCTCAATTGCTACTTATCAACACAAACTGAGAACCTTGGGTGAATACTGGCCTCTCAGTTCTGGGTTCTTCCACAAAAACATTTTTCCATATAAAAGTAGAATTTATTGATACACATACCTTGGAAATATAGGCATCTATTGGGATTGACATTCAACAAATGCCAAGAAAATCAGAACAGGTGTTTACCTGTTATATGTCAAGGTGCTGTGCTGCCCCTTGAAGTCAGCTATGTTGCTTAAAACTTTCCCCTGACATTTCTTTAATCCCTGGGTGGTTTTGATAGGTATTTGCCTAATTATGTTTAGGAAAAACAAAGAAAAATGGGGGGAAAAAAGAAAGATTTGTATCCTGAGGAATCATGATCATTTTAGCAGTTGGTTTATGTGCCACTACGTGGAAATATTGAGTATTGCTTGTTTTGTTTTGTTTTGTTTTCCAGAGATTCAAGGACCTTCTATCACTTAGATCTGTCTTTCTTTGAGGAGTAGTGCTGGTTTGTTGTCAAAGAATATAAGAATCTGTGCATTTATCCAACCAAAAAACAGCCCTTAAAAGCAGGCATTACAAACTGATGAACCTTCCCTCCTGTCTGAATTCTTGTTTTAGGATACCTCTTAGTCATATTCCTTTGGCTAATACGATTGGCTCTCCACAGAGATAAATATACTTAGGTACTGCATGCAGGATACAGTCAATGAACACATAAACAGTAGTGAGTAACTATATACATATATATACATATATGTATATGTATTATATATATAATACACACACACACATATATATATATATATATACATGTATGTGTATATATATAAAGCATGAACTAAGAATATGTTAGTATAACACCATCCTTCAGCCTGAAAGTCTCTCAGCACTCAGGATCAATCTGAAATAAGGAGTTATTGGAAATGTGTAGTCTGAATCATCCTTTTAAGGAGTACATATATTTGGAAACATGCCATTGAATGTGCACAAAGAAATATAAACAACAAAGATTTGTTAACAGGCACGACTCATTCATCCAACTTGATCAGTTATCAGATGAAGTTGGGGGAGCTAGGTGGCACACTGGATAGTGAATTAAGTCTGAAATCATCTGGCTGGTGATACTTACTAGTTGTGTGACCCTAACTATTTAACCTTTTTGCCTCAGTTTTCTCATCTTTAAAATGGGAATAATATTAGCATTTACTTTGCAGGGTTATTTTGAAGGTCAAATGAGATAATAATTGTAAAGTACTTGGTACAGTGATAGAAAAGTTAGTAGTAGTAGTAGCAGCAGCAGAAGCAGAAGAAGAAGCAGAAACAGAAGCAGAAGAAGAAGAAAAAGAAGAAGAAGAAGAGAAGAAGAAATATTTTTATAGTAATAGTATGAAGTATCAAAATCTGTCAAGTTGAAATCTAATTTCCTTCTGGGTTTGGAAATAAGGATCTAGTATGGACTGGAATTGGGGCAGCTAGTAGCACAGTGGATAGAGTGCCAATACTGGACTCGGGAAGACTCATTTTTCTTTTCTTTTTTTCACTTTTTTTTTTAAGTTGGGCAATGGGGGTTAAGTGACTTGCCCAGGGTCACACAGCTATTAAGTGTTATGTGTCTGAGGCTGGATTTGAACTTAGGTCCTCCTGAATCCAGGGCTGGTGCTCTATCCACTGTGCCACCTAGCTGCCCCCAAGACTCATCTTTCTAAGTTCAAATCTGGCTTCAGACACTTAGTACCTGTGTGACCCTGGGTAAGTCACTTAACCCTATTTGCATCAGTTTTCTCATCTGTAAAATGAGTTGGAAAAGGAAAGCAAGCCGCTCCAGTATCTTTGCCAGGAAAACTCCAAATAAGGTCACAAAGAGTCAAATTTCAACTCTCTTTACATTAGCTGTGATCTCACACAAATTCTACCCTTAGCTAGTCCATCAAAGAAGAGTGAGTGAGCTCAGCTTACAGGCACAGCAAACAGAAGCCAGCTGCCACCCTAATGCCCTTACATTGTTCTCTCTCTGCCTTTGACCATGACAATACCATACTGCAGAAGTGTCTTATCATTTTTCATGACTATCTCATCTTTGATTTCAAAAGCCATGATGCTTCTCACGGTAAGGGTTGAGGTTAGGGGAAGGATAACTGTAGAATGAGGGATGTAAGATTTCTAAAATCATATTTCAGTGTTCCTGGAGACAAGGTATTCCAAACACTAAAAGGTCCCAGTAGGAGGCATCGTGGTATAGAGGACAGAACAATAATCTTATGCAGAAGAAACTTCTTATCACCTGGGAGACTTTGAGGGACTATTTATTGTCTCTGAGAATCAAATCCCTCACCCATAAAACAGTGATGATAATACCATAATAACCAAAGTATGTATTTCACAGGGTTTTTGTTACAAATTTATACAAAATTTCTACAAAATTATCAGTGCTAAATCTATATCAGTTATTATTTTAATTGTGACCTTTGTAATTATCATGAAAATTAGTTTTTATATGTATCATTTAAATTATAAGCTTCAAGTAACTGATATGTTACATAATATATTCATTGACTTTTTTTCTCTTAGACATTAGAATTCCTATAAAATCATTTTAAAAATAAAACCAAATAAGTTGGTATTATAATGACTGGTCTTAACCACAGAGAAGAAATGAGAAACTGTATTTTCTTTCATGGACACGTGGGGGGTTATAAGCATACTTTCCATTGTCAGATATGGAAGTTGCAGTCATTAGCTTGTACAACTTATCTATTTGTTAAAAGGGAAGGTGATTGGGTAGGAGGAAGAAGGGAGGTGATGAGGCATACCCCAAAATTATTGTACTGTATAAACAAAAGACATCAATGCTTCCTTCAACAATTCACAGAGGAAAACCAAAGTACAGATTCATTTCTGAAATCAACTTGTATGAATAAGCTTAAATAAAATATCCAACAACAAATCTAACGAATTTGCCAATAGCCCCACTAGCAAAATAACTCTTAAAATCTTATGTTTTTCCCTGAATTGTTTTATACTTAAAACACCAAATTAAATTTGTTTGCAAGAGTAGGAGTTAATGTACCTTTTACTGCTTTAGACTTAGCTTTCCATTTCACCAAATACCCCACTGGGGTCTTAAAACTTTCAGAATTTGACTTTGCATATGCACATTATAGAAAACATTTTTTTCTTTCCAAAACTTGTGATTTATTCAGATATGTCAAAGTCAGAAGTCCCACGTTGGCCCTAATTCCAACCTCAGTGACTTATTGTTAGTTACATTAATGATGACATTCATTACTACCGTTAATGCACAACTTATGTGTAGAAAGTTAATAAAATGGACTCCATAAGGGCCTAAAAGCCATTTTTACCTACCTAAGAATTTTTGTTTCTGTTGTAAATAAGTCTGCCTCAAAAATGAAAACATTCATCACTATGGAAACTAGATAATAAGATAGATTGAGATAGAGTGATAGATAGATGAATAAATGATAGATACAAATGAATGATTGAAGCTTTTAAGTGCTTACTATCAGCAAAGAAATGTGCTAATCAATGGAGATAGATATACAAAGGTAAGACAATCCCTGCTTTCAAAGAGCTCACATTCTAATGAGGAAGACAACACATATAGAAGTTTTCAGTTGCAAGTCAGATGAAAAGTCCTGTGATCCTAAGAATGCAGCAAAATTGCAATGCCTTTCTTTAATGCCATTTCCACTAGGAAAATAAAATCAGTGTCTGATGTTGTACCACTTGACAGTGCCAGTGATTTTGTTGTTAAGAACTTTCTTTTAACAAGAGAAGAAATAGAATTCTTAATCTTATTTAAAAAAATAAATTAATCAAGTCATAAATGAAAAAAAATTCCCAGGATTCATGGATTTAGAAGCAAATTTTATTTGAAACAGTGGATAAATAAGGAGTTGTACAAAATTCCTTCTATGACATAAAGAAAGTTTTTATGCCTGGACCAGGGAAAGCAAAAACTGAGAAAGAAAACTATAGATAAATTTTTCTGATAAATACTGTTACCAAAAAAATAGTAGTAATATATCACAAAGATCATACACTATGACCAGATGTGATTTATACCAGGAATTCAGGGCTGGTTTAATATCAGGAACAGTATAAGTAAAACTGACCGTTATCAATACCAAAAACAATAAAAATATGTGATTATATCAATAGATGCAGAAAAAAATTGACAAAATACAACACCCATTCCTATAAAAAAATAACAACTCTAGAGCACACAGGGATAAATTAAAATGATAAATAGTATCCATCTCAAGCCATCAGCAAGCATTATTTGTAATAATGATAAGCTAAAAGTCTTCCCAATAAAATCCGGGGTGAAGCAAGGATGCCCATTATCACCACCATTATTCAATGTTATACTAGAGATGTTAGATATAACAAGAAGAAAAGAAAAAGAAATTTAAGGAATAAAAATAGGCAATGAGGAAATAAGACTATCAATCTTTACAGATAATGAAGTGATATACTTAGAAAACCCTAGAGAATCAACTAATAAATCTAGGAAATTTGAAGAATATAAAATAAATCCACTTAAATCATTAGTGTTTCTATATACTAGCAATGAGAGCCAGCAGGAAGAGATAGAGAAATGTCTTTTAAAATTACTGCAAACAATATAAAATACTTGGGAGCTTACTTGTCAAGACAAAGCTAGAGACAATATGAACACAATAACAAAATATTTTTTTTCCACACAAATAAAGATAGATTTAAACAGTGGGAGAAATATTAATTTTGTATGGGTAAGCCAAACCAATATAACAAAAAATGATAATTCTACCTAATTTATTCAGTGTCATACCAATCAAACTAACAAAGTACTATTTTATAACACTAGAAAATTAATGAAATTCATTTGGAAGAACAAAATGTAATATAGAGAGGATCACTAGAAATAAAATGGATAATTTTGATTATATGAAATGAAAGGTTATTTTGTTTGTTTGTTTTTCAGAAGCAAAATAATGCAACCAAACTTGGAAAGCAGGAAACTGGGGTGGGGGGAGGGGATTACAGCAAGTTGCTCTGATAAAGGCCTTGTTTCTCAAAATTACTTGAACACTCTGGGCTCAGTTTCTTCAAATGTAAAATAAAAATAATATGGTAGCAGCAGCAGCAGCAGCAGTAACAGTAGTAGTAATAATAATAATAGTGATTGTTAATGTTGTTGGAGTAGTCATTGTAGTAGTAATAGTAGTAGTAGTAGTGGTAGTAATAGTAGTCATAGTATTAGAAATAGTAGTAACAGGTAGCGTTTATACAATACTTTAATGTTTGCAAAGTGCTTTACATCTGTTAAATCATTTGATCTTCACAATAACCCTGGGAGGTAGGTGCTATGAATAAAGATGAGGGTCACACAAGTAGTGGGAGTCTGAGACTGGATTTGAATTCTTCTTCCTCATTCCAAGCCAGTGCAACATTCATTGTGCCATTTAACTGCCTTTAAAATTAGTGGCACACACACACACACACACACACACATATAATAGAAAATAATCTCTTGAAGTGTGAAGGGATTTGGAAAACCTTTGCTTAGGCATTGATACTTCTACTTAGCTTTTAATGGAGCAAAGTGATCCATAAAGACACCAGAGAATTTCAAAATCCAAATACTCATGATAGTTGAAAAATATCTTCAATAAATTTTAAAAATCAATCAACAAGTATTCATTAATATACCACTACCATGTATCAGGTCCTTTATTATTTACTTGGAGGGGGGGAGACAAAAACAAAAACAAAAATTAAATAGTCCCTGCCCTCAAGGTATTTACATTCTATCTAGGAAAATAACAGGTATATTGGATACCCAGGTGGCACAACAAATAGAGTGACTTGGAGTCAGGAAGATCTATGTTCAAATCTTTCTTCAGACACCTTACTATGCGACTATGGACAAGTCACTTAACCTCTATTTCAGTTTCCTCATTTGTAAAATGGGGGAAAAGAGCACCTTCATCTTATAGTTGTAAGAATCAAATGAGTTAACACATGTAAAGTACTTTCGGAATCTTAGAATGTTCAACAAATGTTAGCTATTATACACACATATAAGTATGAACAACATATATAAAAAGTACTTGCAAAGAAATTTTAGAGGGGACAAGGCAATAGTAGCTAGCTAAGCACAAGTAACATAAATATAAGTCCACAAGGAAAAAGTGTCTATTTCCATCAATCTGTTATCTAATCATCTGTCTCTCTATCATCTACATCTGTCTACATATCTTCCCCATTGCCAGAAGGAAAAACTGATGCCCAACTACCACCAGAAGGAAATAGGAATAGAGCCCAGGAGAGTCTTTTTCTTTAAAGATGTTGTGGAGAAAGTGGGGAACTATGAGTGTGAAACACTACATAAAAGCTATTGATGTGTTGGTTAGTTCTACTGACAAGTTTTTTAAACCTTTTAAAAATGTTTTCTATATGGGATAACTTGCTGAGTGGAGAGGGATATATCAGAAAAATCTGATGACAAAATATATTATCTATATATATACGATTTATATAAGATTATATATCAATTAAATGGAAAAAAATAATGATTTGCAAATTGGAGGAGTGAGTAAAGCTAGTCAGCCTCTTGGAAAGCATATATTAAACACTTAGTTTATGTCAGGTATTGTGTGAAGGTAAAGAATACAAAGAAAATCAATAATATGATTTCTGTCATCAAGGAATTCTCATTCTAATGGAAAGACAACATCTAAATAATTATGTACATAGATAATAGAGAGAAAGAAATGACAGAGAGAGAGAAGAGAGAGAAATATCCCTATGTATCTCAATGCACATCATTTAAATAAAAAGAAATAACAGTGGGAGGGTACTAGCAGCATAAATACTGGAAAAGGCTTCCTTGTGATTTTGACCTGGATCTGGAAAGAAGGTAGGCAAGCTGAGAAGAGAAGCAGAGTATTCTTTTCATGGGGCACAGTCAGTACAAAAGTACAGTCAAGAGACAGAATTATTTGTATGAGGAGCAGGAAGTAGAGTAGTGTAAGTAGATCATAGAGTACAAGTATGGAAGTAAATTGTAAGAAGACTGGAAATATATGAAGGAACCAGATTTTAAGGGACTTTAATGGCCAAAGTGAAGATACTACTTCATGCATTAAGAGACCACTGTGCTGATCCAGGACTTAGAAAGAGAGAGTCACATTCCAATGGAGACACTGAGTGTGGAGAGGCCAGTAGAGATGAAAGAAACATTACCCAGAAAATCACTTATAATTTTTGAGGGTTCAGTTATCTACCCGGACAAGGAGTTATAGAGAATATCAAGGTTTCCATCTTGGATGACTATGGTAACTTCAGTAAATTAGGTAAGGAAAGGTGTTAATCTATTCATTCTATATATTGACTTTTTTTTTCAGAAAAAAACTGAAATTTCTTGCTCAAAGATAGCAAATAACTAGGTGAATATTCATCTAAGACCAATTCTGATTCTGGCTCTGTCCTAATTATTTTTTGAGTATTGAATGAACACATTGAGAAAGTTTCTTCTCTGTTCTTCCCATGTACATTAACTAATTCATTTTTATAAAGCTCTAACCCAATTGTTGATGGAATATATTTGACAAAATCTAATACTTCTCACCCACTGGAGAAAGTTACATATTCTATGTTTAATTTATAGGGATTTTTTCATTTACTTTTGACTGAAAATTAAATGAAACCATTTTAAATTAGTATATTTGGAAAGTCTGCGAACAATAGCAAAATAGATTACAACATTGGCCTCATTTTCAGTCATGTGGAAATATACAAACTTAGGTATATGAATATGAAGGAATAGGGACTGGAGCTATGATATCATTGGTACAGGGAAATCCTAAGTGATCTATCTCTCTCTACTTGTGGCTTTCAGTACCTTCTTCCCAATTTAGCTCCTTAGAGAGGATCTTAAAGCAGTAGTGCCAAACTCAAATAGAAATGGAGCCATATGCATAATGAAGGATCTCTAAAGGTCACATATTTGTTTAGTTTTAAAATATGTTATCTGTTTTATTGTATTTTCATTTATTTCATTAAATATTTCCCAATTACATTTTACTCTTATTCAGGTCAGGCTGAATGTTTGACACTTTAGTCCACAGCACTAAAAGGTCAAATGATTTGGCCAGAGGTCATAAAGCTAGTGTTTGTCAGAGACAGGATCTGAAGACACTTCTCTCCAATTTTGAGACTGATTCTCTATCTACTACGCTACATTTTCTCTCTATACAAGCATAAAGTCATATAATTTTTTTTCAGTATCTTGCTCTGTTCTACTTCTATTACTCTATTTCTTATTCTCAAAAATAACTTGAAAATAAATCATAGGGCTCAGAATTAGTTACATCTTCCTGATGTCTTTGTGCTTTACTGAATAAAGTCTGTGCGTTGTGATACCAAACATAATCGGAAATAATATCTCGCTCATCTTCCTTTTTATTTATTTGCTTAGATATTTGTAAATGATGCTGGTTATGAATATTAAATGGGTAGGAAATGATCAAGGATTTTTTAATTACTTTGGAATTTTTTTCATAATGAAAATATAATGGGTTGAAAGTTATTAAAAAGAACTGAAATGTAATTTATTCTAAGAGGTTTGGAAAAAACACATACATATGTACACATATATGTATGTGTATACACAAATGCATACAATTACAGGAAGATAGCCTAATTATTCATTATTTTATTGATTCTCTATCAAACTTGTCTTCTTAAGATAAAACATAAAATATTCTTCATTTAGAGACCATAATGTGTCTATCACCTCCTGTCTAAACAGTGAAATTGAGAATAGTTTGACATGGGACCTTGAACAAGGAATTTTACTTATTTCTTTCCATTTTAGGAGACAGAAATTGTAAGACTTCTTCAATTTATTGAAAAAATGGAAATCAAATGGAATTACTCATTTTAGGAGATAGCAAATGTAGGACTTTTCCCTCTTTACCTCTTTAATAATAATAACAATTATATAAAAATTATGAATTTCAGGGCCAGCTAGGTGGCGCAGTAGGGGCAGCTAGGTGGCACAGTCAATAGCCTGCTGGCTGGCCTCCTTGCTTAGGTTTTTAATCCCTATACTAGGCTATTGCAACAGGCCAGGTATGAGGAAATGAAGCCCTGTATTAACATAGTAGTAGTATCAGAGAAGAGAAGAGTATGTAGACTAGAGATATTTCAGAAATAAAGCAAGGAAGCAACTTAGTTTCCATAGATATCACTGAGATCTGTAGGAATGGAATTCATGACTTTTTTTTTTTTTTTAGGCAATCAGGTTTAAGTGCCCAGGGTCACACAGCTAGTGTCAAGTGTTTGGTCTGAGATCGGATTTGAACTCAAGTCCTCCTGACTTCAGGGCCAGTGCTCTATGTACTGTAGCACCTACCTGCCCCAACTGTGCCACCTAGCTGGCCCTGAAATTCATGACTTTTATATAATTATTATTATTATTAAAGAGATAAAGAGGGAAAAGTCCTACATTTGCTGTCTCCTAAAAATGAATACTTCCATTAGATTTGCATTTTTTCAATAAATTGAAGAAGTCTTACATTTTCTGTCTCCTAAAATGAGTACTTCTGTTTGGTTTCCACTTTCTGAGTAAATTGAGAAAGTTCCATTCACTTCTTTATAACTGGGTCCAATCCCAGTAAATCAGGTTTCAAGACTAAAAATTACTATTACAAAATTATAACTTTAAAAATTGTATATTAAACCCCTTCAGAAATCCAAACCTGAGTTGACTTTTATATTATCTTCTTCTCATGACAAGTGTCTTTCTTCTCACAGTGACAAATTAGCCTGTAAGATATTACAAAAGTAATTTTCTTGGAATTTAATTCATTTTCCTTTATAGAGCACCATTTCCAATTTTTTCAAGCAGGGTTAGGGAAGGGATGATTTCATTTACAAAGTATTTCTCTGTAAGCAAATGGATGTTTCATACTACCATAGTTTATAATGCCAATAAAGCTTCCCTTACTTAATTGTACCCTAAAGTTTGAGCTATGTTTTTTTTCAAACATTGACACTATGAAAGAAAATCATTTAATTAAAGAAAACTAGTAGATTAAATTGCAAGTGAAGTAGCATTACATAGTAAGATGATATAATAAATTTTGGAAATCTATAAACAAGACTTTAAAAAAGCATAGTGGAAAACACTATATACAGATTAATAGATATACAAATGGATATGATATAATTATAGACAATCTATAGATGTAAATATGTAACTTAATAGCTCTAATAGTAATTGTTAGTTTTTACATAATGCTTAAAGATTTGCAAAATATTTTACTTAAGCAATCTCATTCTATACTCACAAAAATCCCTACCAGATAAGCGATATTATTTTGACAGTTTTATAGATAAATAAATTGGGGCTGAGAGAGTTTAAGTGTCTTTCTTAGATTCAAACAGCTGGTAAGAGTCTGTGGTAGGATTTGAACTAAGATCTAATACCAAATCCAATACTCTATTCACTTTTTCACTACTGATGAGTTTGGGGAATACATCATAAGCCTGGCACAGTGTAGCAATAATGAAGAAAGACCTCAATTATTAGGACATTTGTATCAACAGTTTTAGTTAAAATTATAGTAGCTTATACATTCTGGATTTACCTTGATGATAAAAAGTGATTGATTTTTCAAATGAATGAAAACAACAACAAAAATAAAAGTAGAAAAAGGAATTACATTCTTATGAGGATATTTCCACAGATAAATCAGAAGAGAAAATGTATAAATCATTAAGGAAACAATTAAATAAAAGTTCTTAATAAAATTAATAAATATTAAGAGATGAAAAATATGTAAAGAGAAATATCTACCATGAAAAAGAAAATATTTCTGTAACAACTATAGCTAGAATCCTGTAAAAGAAGACATAATGTTTATGAGTCTTTATGAAAAGACTAATGGAAGTGCTGAAGGAAAAAATGAGTTAAATGAGTTTAAAAGCAAAAACTTAAAACAATAAAGAAAATAGGACAAAATAGAACAAAGGGTAAACTTTTAAGTAAAACAGGGTACTCCCCAAAGTTAATAGTGAACAAATTAAACAAAACAAAACAAAACTTTGAAGCAATAGAAGAAACAAACTTTAGAGCTGCATAATAATAAAACTTGTAACACCATTGAGAGTCTTTATAAAGTTGGGCAGTTGATGTTGATTCCAGAGCGTGATGAGACAATATAAAAAGTCTTGTTTTCTTGAGAGGAAAACAAAAAAGTGAAATTAACAAACATTATTTACCTAGCGGAATTTGAAGTAACTATGCCTATTAAAAAAAGTCTTTGGATATCAGAAGAAAGCACCCTCAGAATTAATCAATGGCAAATACACTTGACAAACTCTCATATTTCTAGGATAAAAAGAAATCCTTGAAACAAGCTTTGGGGAGTCAACCAAATGTAGTAAATTCAATCTGAATGAATGAATCTCCAGGGCTTCCTATCAACAAGAAGAAACGTAAGGATAGGCTGGAAAAGTATGTGTATATACATACATACATATATACATATTCATATGTGTGTGTGTGTGTATGTGTGTGCATCTGTGGCTGTGGGGGGGGGGAATGAAAGAGAGAGAATGAAACGATGCCATCCTTCAAATTTTAGCACAATCCCACAAGGAGAAAATTATTTTCAATATGTTTATTTTTTCCCATGTATTACTTTTGCTAAAACCAGACTAGGAGAGAATCTCAAAATACAATGTCCAGAGAATTAAAGACACTTAAGGAAGGGAAAGAAGACTAAGTGTTTTGAAAGGTCTAGATGTTTTGAAATATCTAGTAATCCATTGTTTTTATACTGTAAGAGATGGGGAAGGAATGATACCAAGAGTATTTGATTTTCCATAAAGGCTTTCTCTATACTCAGTCTCTAAAAATAAATATTTCAGAGATGAAGAAAGGGAGGAGGGCTGTAATGAAGGACGGAGGAAATCAAAGTTACAAACCTAGAGAATGATGAGCTTCAGTTTGTTATCCTTCACTCTCACTATATGCCTGACATTCCATTTTTTAATTTTACCATTTCTGTATGTCTTTTGCACCATTTCTTGTCTATAAACCATGTATGGTAATATTCTGCAGTCTACTTATAACCCACCATGACACTATCCATCATCCATTGGGTCTTGTACAATCTTATTCTTAATACATTGCGGTTTTCCTTTTATTTTGTTTTGGTTTTCTTTCAGTTATTATAGCAACATCGTTGTAGTTGTGTATAGGTAATTTTTGAGGGGTTACGGGTAGTATATTCTTTAGTATTCTGTGACTTGATAAAATCAATGAATGTCATCTATAAACTAGAACATTTAAAGGACATATAGTGATTTCCAGAATCCCTCTGGTAATTTATCTTTCATATGGACACTACCAAGGACATCTTCCATGACAATATCACACAGTGTCACAGAGTGAGAAAAGCATCACTCTAGAAATGGATATGAGGCCTTGGCTTCAAATTCCAACTCTTCTACTTTTTATCTGTGTAATCATAGGTAATTCACTTGATATTTCATCTTTCTTTCTGTACAAACAGAAGTTGAATTATATTAGCCTTAAGGTTTCTCATAGCTCTCACCTTATAAAACTTAGAGAATATACCTCATTTTGCTATATAGTTATAATTTACCAAAAATCATGTATGTTTGCAACATGTATAGTAAAAAAAAAGTTCAAATGTTCACTCAAGGTTGTATTTAGTTCTAACCAGTTAAGACTTTTTTTTAATAATTGTCAGACAATAAATGTAATGGGATCTTGTATTGTCTACACCTTTCACTCAGTCAATTGTGTGACCTTGAAGGTATAATCCTATGAAGTTATGTATAAGGAAACAGTACTTCTTTTTCATTTTTCAATCAAGGATACCCTTGTTATTTATATAAATCATTCTCATAAAAATTTGATATCAATGAGAAAATGTATGCGTCATTATTCATTACTTCATTTTCTATCACTTAAAAAACATTCATTGATTTTTTCAATCACTCAGTATTTCCCTCTTTCCAAAATCTTGTAAATCAAACACAGAGTTTAAAAAAATGCTGCCTCCATATAGATTGATTCTGTCGTGTGCACATGATCTCTAGTCTAGCCATTTTAATGAAATATTATATCAAAAGCACTTTGAAAAAGTTAAGCCTATATAAATGTCAGATCTTTTGTGTCGTCATTTTTTGTTGTTCCTGAGTTCACCCGCTACAGCCTATGAATCCCATTGTTGGGAATATTCCCTGGCAGTTTTATCAACATAAGAAAAATAAAACACTATGTGTACAAAGATTTCTAAGGTACCAATAAGGACAAAGGACTGTGATTTTATTTGCACAAGGAACTTTTGGGTTAGCAAACATCCCTTTAGGAATATGGATTGACACCTTCTCTGCAACTTGCAATCTTAGAAAGTTACCTAGAGCACTAAAAATGAAGCAGCCCACTCGGTGTCACACATATAGTGTATCTGAGGCAGGACTGTAACCCAGGTTATCCTGACTCCAAAGACAGATCTCTAGGCCCTACATAAACCTACCCCTAAGATTTTCATAGCAGTGTCAGAAGTAATTGCAAAATCTCAGCAAAATCAAACACTTCTCTATATTAACGATGATTGTGTAAATTATTGTACATCAATGCAAAGGGATGCCAAAATACAATTAAGACTAATACATGTGACATAGGCAAAGAAATCTGTGAAGAGCTATACGAAATAATAGAAAAACAAACAAACAAAAAAGACAAACATACACAAAACCCAGAAGAAAAATAAAGCACACATTGTCAATGAGCATATAAGAGGAAAAATAAGTAAGTTTGAATGGACAAAGAATTATAATGAGGGCTTAGAGGTAGAGAATGAAAAATTGTTATGACATGGTGTGCATTGAAATGAGCTAATTTAAATATAAACAGTTACTAAACAAGTTTAATTTGTTGTGTTGATTTTCAATGTTATCTTTTAATGAAACATTTTTAAGAGTGAGAAACATTGAATAAATTTGTCCTTTGGGTGACATGTAAAAACAAAACAAACAAAAAAAGAAAACAATAACAACAAATTTTCATCAAGTTGTGGAATTGTATAATCAGTGTTGATAGAACCTCAATATTTAGTATTTAAGACTTTCCAGGGTTGGAGCTAACATGGTGGAGAAAAGGAGTGACTTGCCTAAGCTCTCTCCAAAACCCCTCATAACACCTTTAATTAATGCCATAAAACAATTCCTAGAGCAGCAAAACCCACAAAAGGATAGGGTGAAATAATTTTCCAGCCAAAGACAAGTTAGAAGGTCAACAGGAAAGGTCTGTAGCACCTGGGTTAAAGTGGAACATACATACATAGACCCAGATCCAGCAAACCAGGAGCAGATCTTGGGAGTCACTGAATCAGCAGCTGCAGGGGCTGCTTCCAAAGCTCTCAGCCCACAGGTAGAAAAGGGGTTAAACAATTGATCAGAAGGAACAATAGAACAAAACCAAAAGAGTGAAAACAAAGACAAAGTTAAATATCTCACTGGAAAAAAAAAACAACTGAGCCTTAAAATACATCAAAGAGAGATAATTTAAAAAAATATTGGACTTCCTGAAAGCCATGATCGAAAAACAAAGAGTTTAGGCATCATCTTTAAAGAAGTTATCAATGAAAACTGATCTAATGTTCTAGAACAAGAGGGTAAAGTAGAAATTAAAAGAATACACCAATAGCCTTCTCACAGAGCTCCCAAAATGAAAACTCCCAGAAATATTATAACCAAATTCCAGAACTCCCAGGTGAAGGAGAAAATATTGCAAGCAACCGGAAATAAACAATTCAGGTATTATGGAGCCACAGTCAGAATAATGGAAGATTTGGTAGCTTCTACATTAAAGAATAGGGAGGCTTGTGTTATAATGTTCTGGAGGGAAAAGGAACTAGGATTACAACCAATAATCATCTATCCAGCAAAACTGAGTATAATCCTCCGGGGGGGAAAAAGGGCATTCAATGAAATAGAAGACTTTCAAGCATTCTTGAGAAGACCAGAGCCAAATAGAAAATTTGACTCTCAAAGATAAGACTCAAGAGAAGCATAAAAAGGTAAATAGGAAATGGAAATCATAAGGGACTTATTAAGGTTGAACTGTTTACATTCCTACCTGGGAAGATGATACTTGTAACTCATTAAAAAAAAAAACAAAAAAACAAAAAAACAAAAAAAGACAACTTTCTCATTATTAGGACAGTTAGGAATATGTGAAGAATGTACTGGGAGAAAGGGAAAGGAAGAGGTAGAAAGGGATAAATTATCACACATAAAAGAGTCAAGAAAAAATTTTATAGTGGAGGGGAAGAGAGAGAAGGTGAAGAGGAATGAGTGAACATTATTCTCATCAGAATTGGCTCAAAAAGGGAATAACATACACACTCAATTGGGTATAGAATTCTATTTTACCCTACAGGAAAGTAGGAGTGGAAGAGGATAAGAGAAGGGGAAGAGTGATAGAAGGGACAGCAGATTTGAAGAGGTGGTAGTCAGAAACTTTTGAGGAGGGACAGGATGAAAGGAGAAAAAGAATAGAATAAAGGGGAGGAATAGGATGGAGGGAATACTGTTAGCAATAGTTACTGTGAAAAAAAGTTTAAAGCAAGTTTCTCTGATAAAAACCTTATTTCTCAAACATACATAGAGAAATAAGTCAAATTTATAAAAGAGTCATTCCCCCAATTGATAAATGATTTAAAAAAATTATGATCACTTTTCAGATGAAGTAATCAAAGCTATCTATAGCCATATATATATAGTTGAGGGCAATTGGGGGTAAGTGACTTGCCTAGGGTCACACAGCTAGTGAGTGATATTTATCTGAGACTGGATTTGAACTCAGGTCCTCCTGACTCCAGGGCTGGTGCTCTATCCACTGTGCCACCTAGCTGCCCCTATAGCCATATTTTTTTTTAAATGGTCTAACTCATTATTGATTGGAGAAATGCAAATTGAAACAACTCTGAGGTACTACCTTATACCTATTAGGTTGGCTAATAGGACAAAAAAGGTAAATGAAAAATGTTGGAAAGGGTGTGGGAAAAATGAAACATTAATGCATTGCTGGTGGAGTTGTGAACTGATTCCACCATTCAACCATAACAATTTGGAACTATGCCCAAAGGGTTATAAAACCCTTTGACCTAGCAATACCACTACTCGTTCTGTATCCCAAAAGAGATAAAAAACAAAAAGGAAAGGGACCTATATATGCAAAAAAAAAATACAGCAGTTCTTTTCTGGTGGCAAAGAATTAGAAATAGAGGAGATACCCATCAATTGGGGAATGACTGAATAAATTGTGGTATGTGATTATGATGGAATACTATTGTGCTATAAGAAGTGAACAGAATGCTCTAAGAAAAACCTGGAAAGACTTAACATGAGCTGACACAAAGTGCAATGTACTATATAAGTAAGTAACAGCAATATTTTAAGATGATAAGCTGTGAATGACTTTACTTATTTTCAACAAAACAATGACCCAAGACAATTCTGAAGGACTTATGATGAAAAATGCTATCCATTGCCAAAGAAAGAACTCTTGATGTTTGAATACAGATTGAAGTACACTTCATTTTACTTCATTTTTCTTGAGTTTTTTATATTTTCTTTCACAACATGACTATCATGGATATGTGTTGCATGACTATACCTGTATTACTTAAAGTCAAATTGTTTGCCTTCTCAAAGCAGAGGTAGGGAGGAGGAACAGAGAGAATTTGAAACTCAAAAGTTTTAAAAATTAATGCTAATTTTTTTACATGTAATACATGTACATAAATTACTAAATGAATTTTTAAAATATTTGGCATTTAAAGCACTTTAGAGAGGACCTCTGTTAGCCTGAAAGAACAGTAAGTTGTTATTAAATACCTGCCAATATTTGAGATTCTATGCTAGTCAACGGGAGCAACCTTTCTTTCAAAGAAGTTTATATTCTATCATGTTTTCAGGTTGAATTCATTCCAGGTGTACATACAAAATCTCCAATGTACCATATACCTGCTCTAGGCAATGTAATGAGTCACTGGGGGATATATTTAACATAAATATAATTGTCAAAGGAAGAACACTTTGTGCTTTCTATCTGGTGTGGTAATAAACAAGATCATAGATGTAGAGCTGAAACAGACCTCAGATGTCATCAAATTCAATGCCTTCACTTAAAGATGTGCATACTGAAGCCAAGGGAAAAGAAAGGATTCGGTCAAGATCACATAGGAATTATAGTGTCAGGATCAGGATTATACCCAGTTCTTCTGACTGCAGAGATAGTGTGTTCTCTCCACTGTATCACTCTCTCATATTTATCAATTAAGCCAACAAATTGTTTCTCCAATATTCAGATAGTTTTATACATTCTGTGATCTTATCTTCAAATTTCAAGCAAATTAAGAATATACAATAATAGAATAATGAAACTGTTTTAATATCAGTGAGATGTTTTCTGATTGAGGCTCTTTCAAACAATGTAACTTTCAATTACCATGACCAGAATCAAATTTGAAATGACTGTTAGGCACTTTAGTATAACTGGATAACCTGTACTAATTGTCTAACTTTTTCACAGGCAGTGAACATATTAATTATTCATTTCTTCACTACCACTTGCTTTTCAACAAAACAATGATTAGTTGGCTTCGGGGAGGGATAAGGTTATGTGAAGCAAGAAAAGATCTGATGTAGTCCTACATCTCTCATTTTATCTATGAAGAAATTGAGACCCAGAAAAGGGAAATGACCAGCCCAAAGTCTTAGAATTAGTAAGTAGTAGAACAGAGGTTCAACCTGAATTCAAATCCAGTGTTTTTTTTTTCCAGAATATAGCTTAATTTTTGTTAGTATAATTGAAAAAGCGTAATGATAGAAGACAAGAAATGGTTGTGCCACTAACGGGTTACTATTTAATTCTCTGTGACCTTGGATTACATCTGAATATTTTTCCCTCTTCTTATATAACATTTCCAGTTATTTGATCTCTCTGCTGAAAAACTTCAGGCTAAATTATATCTATAATTCTGTTATTTCTGCCATGGTAGATATAGGAAGAGAGTTTTCTTCCTCTGATTCTATTGTTAATTGAATGCTCTCTTGATCACAGGACCAACTCTCCAGGCAAATGTTTTTGTTTGTTTCTTTTGTTTATTTGTTTGTTTGTTCTTTTGTTATTTGTTTGTTTGTTTGTTACATTGGATGAAACATATTGTTTTTAAATCAGGCCTCCTTAGATGTACTCTATCCCTAGGCGAAAACAAAAGCAAACAAAACAAAACAAAACAAAACATGGATATCTTAAGCTTTATCTAGAAATATTAATCTCATTTACTGATGTCTTTGTAACCAGGTGTAACTTTCTATTTATATGGTTACTTTACCCACTGGGCTAGGGAATCTGGGCAAAATGAAGAAATGCAGCAAAATGAGGAGTGGGTTAGTCAGCTGGGGAATTTATCTGCTAGGAAATAACACCTTTCACTTAGAAAATGTGTTGCTTATAAACAACTTCAAATTTCTATTTTTTTATATACACCTTTTTCTTTGCCTTTTTTTTTTTTTTTTTTTTTGGTGAGGCAATCTGGGCTAAGTGTCTTGCTCAGGGTCACACAGCTAGTAAGTGTCAAGTGTCTGAGGCTGGATTTGATCTCAGGTCCTCCTTACTCCAAGGCCATAGCCCTAGCTGCTGTGCCATCTAATTGCCCCTAGACATAAACTTTTTTAAGTCATTAGACCACTGGATGTGGCCTTGACACAAATCTTTTTAAAATGAACTATTCTAATGCAATGCCATCAACAGGCTTTAGATTCTAATGATTCAAGTTCTAGACATAACATATTATATATTTAAAAATGGAGAAGACCTCAGAGGTCATCTAGATCAACCTCTTCACTATACAGATGAGGAAAATTAGCCCTCAAAACTTTAAATGACTTGCCCTAGGTCACATATATAGTAATGCAGATCACGTTCAAACCCAGCTCCTTAGGTTTAAAATACAGATTCCTTGTCACTACTCTTTTTTTGCGTTGCATTGGATGAGACATAGGAATATAGGATGATAATTTAGACACATAGATAGGTAACTGGGTCTAACCCCCTTATCTAACAGATGAGGAAACTAAGGTATGGAAAAGTTAAGTGACTTGCCCATGGTCACCCAGTTAATTATGATAAAGACAGGATTTTAAGCCAGGTATCTTCTGATACCAAGGCCAGTGTTTCTGGGTTATAGGCACAGAATCAGAACCCTTTGCCCATCTATATCTCATTTCTTTTCCATCTGTACAAGAAAATATCTGGGCTAGAAGACCTCAAAGTCCTTTCCAACTTTCAAGAACACCAGAATTTTATAATCACACCTTCTAGTCCTTGACTGACTGACATATTTGCAAGACCAGTGGCTTTTTGACAATCATTCATAGAATCATTGGCCAATAGATGTATAAACATGACGCAAACAACAGTAATACATTGAGACCTTTTCAGACAGGGGAAAGGAAATATCATTATTTCTCCTACCTCTCTTTTTCAGAAAAATGAAAACCCTTATTTTTTTCTAAACAAGGGCAGTATTAAGAAGCAGAGAATGACAGTTGTTTTTATCAGAATGATGAGTTTTCAGGAAAAGGAGAATTGAAATGGATTCATTTGCAAACTGTGTTTGAAGTACAGATGCCAGGCTATTGAAAAATCATCCAAATGAATGGACAAATTTATTGTACCAAAAGCAGTCAGTGATTTAGGGGCTGGTCAGCTTTTCCCCTCTGCAGTACATTCCTATTTGCCATAGGCAGAAGGTGAAAATCCCATCTGAAAAGAAAATTAGATGAACCTATACTACCATGGAGATGAGCCAACAATACTTTCAGTTTTTCCCTTTCTTCCCAGTACTTTGAACAGTGTCTGGAACATAGTAGACATTTAATAAATTCTTATTGACTGAATATTTGTGATGAAAGACGAAATCAATACAACGATAACAAATAACAGCCACATTTACATAACACTTTAAGTTTTTTTTCAAAATACTTCTTATACATTACCCAATTTAGTCTCCCAATAACCTTATGAAGTAAATCCCATAAGTCAGATATAAAGGCATCAGGGAATAGTGGATAACTTTCCAAACTTGGAGTCAGAAAATTCTGTGTTCAAATCCTAGCTTGGTACCTTTGTAGTGCTGTGATCATGCCCAGGTCTCTGATCTTCTGGGCTGTAATTCCATCCAAAGGTAGAATTCTAATATTTTCACTATCAATGTCAAAGGGTTGATTGTGGGGCTCACATGAGACAGTTACCCTAATATGCTATATCAAAGCACTATGTCACTTATATGACCACATCAGACCATTCATCAATGAACTCCTTTGGCTCCCTATTACCTCTGGGATGAATTATCGAATTCTGTTTGGCTTTGAAAGTCTTTCCCAAATTAGGTCCAACCTATTTCTTTTTGGCCTTATTAAACTTTAATCAACTTTATGTACACACTATGCTCCAGTCAACCTCCCCTTCTTGTCCTTCACAGATAAAAAAATCATAAAAAATATGCATACCTTTGCACTGAGTTGCCCCTACATGTACCCCTAAGAATCATTAGTTTTCTTCAAGCTAAAGCTTCTTCACCCCTTTCTTCATAAATCCTTTGCTAATGCCCCACCCCCAATTGTAATGCCTTCTCCTGACAAATTACTAAAGAGGACCAATGACATCACACATGAATTGGATTTAAGTGAGGCAGAGTTCACAGAATTGCACTAATCCTTCAGCCTTATTCTTTCTTCTAAAGTCATCAAAACCTAGGAGCAAGACCAATGTCAGGACGACTGGTGATAGCTTGGGACACAGTTGATGACTTTGGCAACTTCAATGTCTGACCAGGTTCTAAGCTCTCCATAGCACCTACTTCAGCCACCTTCATGGCCATTGGGACAAGTTGTTCTCGTCCACCCATTCCAACAGTGGAAGTCTTCATGTGTTGGGGGTAGTCATCCCCCTAACTTATTGACTTACTGCGGTGTAACCACTGTGCATGCTATAGCTTCTTGGAGACATAGGTGAGAGTGACAATGACAAAGGAGATGAATACAAAGAAACATGGTAAGATTTAAGTGAATTGATGAAGAGTGAAGTCTGCAGACCCAAGAAAAATGTAAACATGATGGCAACAATGTAAACAAGAAGAACTAAAAAAAGTGAATGTTGCAAAATTTTAAATAAATCTATCTTGAAAGAAGAGAAATGGGAAGACATTCTGACCTCTTCTCTTTGCAGAGGTGAGAGACCCACAAGTGTTGCACATTGCAAATATTTTCAGACTTTTCAATGTCAGTTATGCTGATTTTTTTTTCTTTTTCTTTCCTTTGTTTTTAAAATATACTATTTGTTATATAGTATGGCTTTCTGAGATGGGAAGAAGGACAATGGGGAAAAATGTGGTGATTTAAAACAAAACACATGAATAAAAGTTAAAGAAAGGGGGTGGGGGGAGTAGATAAGTATAAGCAGATCTGGACAATTCCAAGAACACAGGTACATGATAGTCTTTAGTTATATCGTGTGATGATTAAATCTTCGGCAGCTTAAGAAAAGTTCAAATCTATTTTGATTATGAAGGTATATCCACAATTGTATGTCTACTCTTCAACCCCTGTCAGGATTTGGTTTGCAGTTATATAATATCTGTGTGCTATAGTGGAAGAAACACTTCACAAGGAGTCAGATGTCCATGATTTGAATACTACCTTCACAGCTTACCAATTGAATCACTCTGGACAAGTCACCTGACTTTTGTGAGCCCCAGTTTCCTCACTACAGAGTGCTGTGCAAATGTATACAAGTACAACATAATATTTTTGCTCAAAAAATGATGTCTAAAAATATTGTGGACTAATTTACTTCTAGAGGAGAGTGGACAAAGTACTTGTCAAAAACAGACAAGTCTATTTTAACTTTTATCATTTACTATAGTTGTTTTGTTTTGTTTTGTTTTTTAATTAGGTAGATGGCCCAATAGATAGAGCACTAGATCTGGAATCAGGAAGTCATGAGTTTGAATCCTACTTCAGACCTTTACTTGTTGTGTGACCTTGAGCAAGTCACTTAACCTCTGCCTCATTTCCCTCACCAATAAAATTAGGATAATAATAGGATTTACCTACCATGATTGTTGTGGGGATAAAATAGGATAATATTTGTAAAGTGCTTCACAATACTTAAAGTACTGTATAAATGCTAACTGCTATCATCATCATTATCATTTACTAAAGGGCTCCACACCTTGTAATTATATATGTATTATGTATAATACATATATATGTATATATGTACATATATGTATATGTATATATATGTGTGTATGTGTGTGTGTGTATATATATATATATATATATACAAAGAGAGAGAGGCATTGGAGGAAAAATGGCAAACCACTCTAGTATCTATTCTAAGAAAACCCCAAATGGGGCATGAAGGGCTGGACATGACTGAAATGATTAAACAATAAATGAAAATTATATGTGCGTATATCTGTATGTATATTTATATACACATATATGTATATGTGTGTATGTATATATTTTCCCCAATATAATCTAAGCTGTTTGAGGGCAAAAACTAATATTTTGATCTTTCAGTGTCTAGCATAGTGCTTGATATCAAAAATGTCAAACAGTCAAATATAATTATGTCCATTTTACAGATGGGAAAACAATCTCAGAGAAGTTAGATGAGGTAAATGTATAAAAAGTTCTTTGACTTCACCTAGGTCACACTTATTGACTACCTGCAAATGTATAACATGTCTATAACAATAAAAGGTAAATATTTTAAAAATGCCTTAAAATAAGTAACTCTCTAGCTTATTGTGGCAATCACATTCATGGAAAGCATCTGATATTTAATTCATCTTTTTCAGTAATATTTAAAGAATTGACTTTAATTAGGGTGCTAATTGATTTCTAGGGTGATTTTTTTTTCTCTTCAAATTTTATATTTGTTCAACAATACTAAATTTATTCACTTAATATGTTTTTGAAAATTGGCACATGTAGAGTAGACACAAAGGATAATGCAGAATTCAGTCCCTCATTTTTTATTAGTAAATGGAATTGCAACACTCTCACTTGTTGGAGCCTCCATTTTCATAATGTAAATTAGTTTCCGTCTCTAATCCTACTTAATGGAAGGGAAGATCATGTTCTTGACATATCTGATCACACAGGCCCAATTTTCTGGAACACTTGCCAATGCCCCTTGATGATGAGACTGTCAAAGCAGTGCTAATGAGTGAGTGGAACACCACTCAGAAGCTTTGTGGAATGTTAATTATGAATTTGGGCAAATAGAGGGACTGTATACTCTGACATGGAATTCACATTAGAAGGAGATGTATTATCAATGGTTAGTGAAGCCAAAATGGAAAGAGAGAGGCCATTTATCTGATAATCAGCACATGGACCAGTATAACTTTGAAAACTAATGAGTTTTGGCCAGCAGTAACCAAAATGGAGTATTGAGATAAAATGCTACCCTACTTCATTCTAGATAAAAGCCTCCTCCAGATTAGGTGACTGCCTAACATTTTTCATGGAATAACAGCATCTCAAATTTAACATGGACCTCAGAGACCACCCAGGCCAACTCCTACCTGAACAAGCAGGCCCTCTCCAGGGCACTCCTCTGCTTCCAAGAGTCATTCAGATATTACTTAAAGACTTAAAAAAAAGACCTCCAGTAAGAGACAACCCTCTCCCTTCTAAGGCAATCCGTTCCACTTTGGACTAGATCTAATTATTAAGAAGTTATTTTTTAAGCCTAAATTTATCTCTATGTAATGTCTGTATAACATTTCTAGCTCTTCCTTCTGTGACAAATCAGCACAAGTCTAATCTATCTTTGATGAAATCAAAGTCTTGAAGATGGGGCTTTTACCCACCTCTAAGGCTTCCCTTCTTATCAGCTCTCACACAAAAATGCTATTTCTTCCATGTGTGTGTATACACATGATTCATACACATACATTTCTATACATGTAGCTTATTAACCAATGATTGTTATTGAGGATGAAGTACTTGAAAAATAATTAAAAACAAAAACTTGATAAGATCTTCAAATTAAGACCTGTCAAAGCTCTTTTTCTGTCTCACTTTCAGTTCGTGGTATGTCTGTTAGTAAAGGTGGCAGTGTAAAAATGGCTAAGTTCTAGAACCACATTATCTACTGAAAATGACACAGAAATGGCATTAAGAAACTTAGGTCACATGGATATGAGTCTTTGAAAGGAGTTGGCTCCGAGTTTCTGAGAAATATATACTCATAAAGAAACACAAGAGGGGGCTAAAGAAGACATAAACAACAACACCAAAGTGATCAAGAGCTAAGGCCTCCAGGACCAAATTCCTTAAGTCCAAGATCCCCATGACTAACGCCCAGTACTCTGGACCAAAGATGGTGACCAACTGCCCAGACACTGGGATTATGAAGCCTGACTCTAATGTTGCCAGAACTACTGACCCCAAGATTGCCAAGCCCAATAAACACTAAGGCTGCCAAACCCACTGACCTCAATGTCACCAAGTGTGATATCGAGGTCACCAAGTCTGATCCCAAGTCCACCAAGTGTGATTCTAAGGTGACAAAGCCCAGTGATTCCAAAGTTCCCAAGCCTAATAATTCCAAGGATGCTAAGCCTACTGACCCTAAGTTTTCGAGTATATTGACCCTTGTAGCAGTGAAACATTCAAAATGGATGATTCAGGACAGAAGGACTTGTTTAAAACCCTAAACTACCCTTTTTTTTATTTTTTTTGTTTTGTTTTGTTTACTTTTGTTGTTTTGTTTTTACCAGACCCAGTATGATTATTCTTATTTGTAGAAATAGTGGAAATGGTGAGTCAAAAAAAAAGAAAAAGCAGCAACTTGCCAAATTAAATCAGCAAATGCTCTGATAAATTGTGAGTTCACTGCAAAGATGTGAGGATAAGAGGAAATATTGTCAATGTTGGCTCAGGGAGGAGGATTGAGAAAAGCTAAACATTTGCAGATTATTCAGAAGTTTCGCACCTCTATATCAGGGGTTTTTAACCTTATGTTCATACACATCTGTCAGGGGATCTGTGTACTTCTAAAGGAAATATATGTAGTTAGATAGATAGATAGATAGATAGATAGATAGATAGATAGATAGATAG
>NW_020954600.1:8809899-8812399 GCF_900497805.2 Vombatus ursinus | reverse complement strand
AGAGAAAATGGCTGTCAAAGGCAACACTCAGTTAGAGTATAAACCAACTCATAAAACCTTATTAAAAAAATCATGACTGATTATGAGTAGTATCAGTTCCTTAATTAGAGAGAAGCAATGGGCATTTAAAGATGAACATGAATGAAAGGTGACTGATAAAAAAAAAATGGAAAGGACTTGCAAAATGAATAAAAACAAACTTTATTTTACTTTGTTGCACATAATACTTTTAAAATAATTTTATTAAATATCTCTCAATTACATTTTTGTTTTTATTTATTTCTTCAAAAATAAATGCTTTTAAAAATAGCATACTTCATAGAAGCCAATGAAATCACTTTAACTGAACCCGATCACCATAGTCTTAGATGTGCATTTTTTCTATGTTTTCTATTTTTATTTATTTTATTTTTAATTTATGGAATAAAGCAAACATTTCCATAATATATTATAATAAAAAGATGATTGCACATGAAATTGCAGATCTATTATGTACAACTTGCTGTTCCTTTTAAATATATAATAAAACTATCTTGTAAATTTATTTTTCCCTTCCCCTTATCTCCACCCTAGAAATGACTACCATTAGGCACACACACACACATATGTAACATATGGATGCTGATTGTGTCTTTCTTCATATGTCCTTTGTAGTTAACGTGGGTATTTATTATAGTCAAAATGACTTATTTGCTCAAAGTTATTCTTAAAACAATATTGCTGTTACTGCATACAATGTTCTCTTGGTTCTACTCATTTCTCTACATTATTTCGTGCACGTCTATCCATTTTTTTTTTTCCTTCAGGTCATCAAGCTCATCATTTCTTATAGTACAGTAGTATTCCATCACAATCATATATCACAACTTGTTCAGCCATGTTGATGTGCATTTAGGGGAAATAGAAATAGCAATAAAATTAAAAGGCAGGTCATACTGTGTATGAGGCATACCTGCATGCTAGAGGTGATATAGAATTGTGATGGCATTGAGAGACTGATAGATAAAGGATCTGAAAGGGAAAGATGCCAAATATGTGGGGGAGGGGGGAATTTTGTAATTCATTATTACTGTAAGCAGGAGAGCAAGGGTACATCAATAACTACCAAACTCAATATCTACTCTCTAACCTATGCAAAAAAAATATAAAAGATGAATTATGCACTAATTAGGGCCACCCTTGATTCGAGTGTCCGTAGCATAGAAATAAAGCAGCTTTATTCAACTGCTGTTCAACAAATTGAACTATAACAATTATCTTTAACATTTTGCAATTAGCAGAGCTGTATAAAATTTGAAAATCTCATTGTGCTTATCATTTGTAGATTATGAAAAGCCATTTTATCAGGTAGGAATACCCTATAAGCTCTTTTACAAGGTGGCATTTCTCTTCCATGCATCAAAACAACTCACGATTCTTTTGAAAATCCAAACAGAGAAATAACCCTTTTCAATCACCCCATAGCATCCTCATTATTTCTAGAATCAAATACAAAGTCATTTTTTTCTGTTTTTGGTGAGGCAGTCAGGGTTAAGTGACTTGCCCAGAGTCACACAGCTAGTAAATGTCAAGTGTTTGACGTTGGATTTGAATTAAGGTCCTCCTGACTGGAAGGCCAGAGCTCTATCCACTGAGCCACCTAACTGTCCCCCTTTTTTTTCCTCTTTCTTAAAGCTCTTTGTAATCTTCCTTGTTCTTTATTTCCATTCTTCTTATACTATATTCCTCTCCACATACAGTGTAACTCATCTATATTGATCTATTTGCTGTTCCTCCAAGAAGACACTCCATGTGTTGTCTCTATGCCTTTGTATTGAATTTCCAGCTTCCCATGCATGTTGTATCTCTTCAGGTCCAATTCTTTACTTCCCTGGCTTCTTTTCAAATTCAGCCAAAATCCTGCCTTTATCAAGAGTTCTTGTAGAAGCTGGCCTGTACCCACCTGCTAGTGGCTTCCTTACTGAGATCCCCTTCCATCTACTGCATATCCAGCTTTTAAGTACACAGTCCTTTAATGTAAGCTACTTGAAAGCAAGTTTTTGTTTTTCTGTGAATCCCCACCCAATACTTAATACAGTACTTAGCACGTAATAAGTAATTGTTAAATATTTATTTTTGCTTTTGTTTTGAGGACCATGACATCAGGGAACTGATGCCATTACTTGCAAGCAAATTGGATTTAAGTGAGGGTTGTGCAAAGTCACCAGACTCACTTTCTCCTCCTGAGCCATTTGAGTCCAGTGGCAAGGTAGAGATCAAGATGACTGGAGATGGCTTTGGATTCAGTGGGAGACCATGACCTTTTTAATCTAAGGTCTTTAACAGGTCTCAGTTTGAGTGAAGCAAAGGTCCATTCATGGATTAAGGCTAGGTAGGAAATGGGGCAAAGAAAGGCCTTTTTTACTGGTCCATAACAGAAACAATTGCTATTTACATTCACTTTGAACCAATCAGCACCCAAACAAGAACAAAGTGGGTCTTTCTTTCTTTCTATCTTTCT
>NW_020954600.1:8737209-8809799 GCF_900497805.2 Vombatus ursinus | reverse complement strand
TTTCTTTTCTTTTCTTTCTTTCTTTCTTTCTTTCTTTCTTTCTTTCTTTCTTTCTTTCTTTCTTTCTTTCTTTCTTTCTTTCTTTCTTTCCTTCTTTCTTCCTTCCTTCCTTCCATTCCCTTCTCCCTTCTCTTCCCTTCTCTTCTTCCTTCTCTTTGAAGGGAAGGGAAGAAAAGAGGGAAGGGAAAGAAAGGGAAGGGAAGGGATGGGAAGAGAGAAGGGAAGGGAAGCAATGCAAATAGCTTCCTTCCTAGGGGATGGCTATTTCAGTTGATTATTTACTATAGCAACTATGGAAGTCACATGTTATGTACTTTCACTTTGGAATTATGTTCTTTTTAATCTTTCCTTAGTAGAATTGGTGGTTTCAATTATGTTTGAAGTTTCCTGAGTGCTTATTGTATTTTCAATGCTAAATCTGCTTGAACCTTAACCTACAGTATTAGGACAGATTTTTAAATAATCAGTAAAATGCTAGCATTATTTCTGAAATGGTTTGACCCATAATTACTTTTATAGAAGCTGTTCGTCTTCTTTCAGCATGAATGTATCTGCTTTAGAGGAATTACAATCAATAAGTAAACATTTATTAAATGCCTACTATGTGCCCAGCACTGAACTTAAGACTGAGGATACAACAAGAGGCAAAAGATAACCCCTGTCTATAAGGATCTTATACTCTTATGAAGGAAACAATATGCAAACAGATACATACAAACAAGCTAAATATAAATATAAATTGCAAATAGTTTAATGGAGGGCAGGCACTAGAATAAAAGGGACTGGAGAAAGCTTCCAGTAAAAGATGGGATTTCGGATGGGACTCAAAGGAAGCCAGGAAAGTCAATAGGCAGAGCTGAAGAGAGAGATCTTTCCAGTCATGGAGAACAGTCAGAGAAAATGCCTAGAGTTTAGATATAGTGTCTTGTTCATGGAAGAGCCAGGAAGTCGATGTCATTAGATCAAAAATAAAGAATTGAGAAGTAACATGTAAGAAGATTGGAAGGATAGGAGAGGGCTGGGTGATGAAGGGCTTTGATTGCCAAATGTATGTGATTTTTTGTATGTGATCTTGGAGATGATAGGGAGGCGCTGCAATTTATGGAGTAGGAGAGTAACATGATCACACCTGTACTTTGTGAAAATTACTTTAATGACTGAATGGAGGTTAGACCGAAGTAGCGAGCGACTTGAGGCAGGTAGAACCACCACCAAGTTATTACAATTGTCTGAGATGATGAAGACCTGTGCTAGAGTTGCTGTATTGTCAAAGAAGAGAAAGGGATATATTTGAGACAAGTCAAAAAGGTGAAATTGACCAGCCTTAGCAACAGATTGAATATGGAAAGTGAAATATAGTGAGGAGTCCAGGATGACTCTTACTTTTCTAGTCTGAAGGACTGGGAGAATTCCAGTTGCCCTCTATAGTAATAGAGAAGGTAGAGGAAAAGGTTTAGTGAAGAAAGATAATGAATGTGTTCAATTTTGAATGTGCTAAATTTAATATGTCTGCTGGACATCCAGTTCAAGATGTCTGATACTCGATTGGAGGTCAGCGCAGAATCTGTGGCAGGATAGGTAGATAGGAGAATCATTACACAGAAATGGTAATCCATGGGAGCTGATGAAATCATCAAGTAAAATAGGATAGAGGGAGAAGAGAAGAGATCCCAGGATAGAATCCTATGGAATTCTACAGTTAGAGGGTATGATCTGGAAGAGGATTTAGTTAAGGATAAAGAGGACAAATAGTCAGATAGTTAGGAAGAGAACCAGGAGAGATTCATGTCTCAAAGACCTAAAGGGAAGAGTCTATCAAGGTGGAGAGAGCGATCAAAAGTGCCAAAGGCAGAAGAGAGGTCAAGGCAAATGAGGATTTGAAATAGAAATAGCACGTGGCCTTTATGGGACCAGCTCAAGTCTTCCACTACAGAATTATATGACTTTTGGCAAGGTACTAAACTTTTGTGTGCCTCTGATTCTTTATTTGTCAAATGAGAGGGTTGAACTAGCATAGATCAATAGTTATGGTCACTCCCACTACAACAATTCTTATTCATTACCATTCCTACAGTCATCCCTTGAGAGTTGAATATGGTTAATAAACCAAGTAATTTATTTTTGTAGTGACTAAAGAAAGTTCATGGTCCAGGTGATGATAAAGCAAGCTTTTATCTTCCTCTGGGTCAGAGGAGCCAGTAAAGGTGTGTGTAATGTAGGGGTGGGGAATCTATGGCCTCGAGGCCACATGTAGCCTTCTAGGTTGCTGGGTGCAGCTTTTTGACTGAGTCCACGTTTTATAGTACAAATCCTTTTATTAAGGGGATTTGTTCTGTGAAGTTTGGATTTAGTCAAAGGGCTGCACTTGAGGACCTAGGCCACAGTCTCCCCATCCCTGGAATCACCAGAATACAGATGCAACTATTGCTAATCAAAGTCCCAATCCATTTTTGCTTGAAGCAGTTAATCTGGAATCATAAAATAATTGAGACCATAGTGTTCATTTGTTAAAATATTTTATATGTATCATCATCAACTAATTTACACATATTGCATACCATATTTTTAATTGGATTATCTATTGACTTGGAGAATTTCATTTCTGGAATGTTCCTACAGGGCTATTTTCATTGCATATGTATTTGTTTTCTGTTGGCACACTTAACCCTAGCCTAAATCTGATGGTTTTTGCATCCAGAATTTATGCACAATAATTCCAATATCCTACAGGCATTCACACCTATTATAGCAATGCCTTTTACCTGTTTCTACAAATGTGAATTCATTTCATAGAGTGAACTTCATTAACTCTACCCCACTGTAGAAGACTCTATTAGAGGAGAAGAGGAAAGGTATACACAATTTTAATGCTGATGAAGCTCTGTTAATTATAATCTGGAACAGTGTGTGCCTCAAACAGGTGCAGCCTCCTTCCTGAATCTATTTTGCGACTATGTTTATGAATAAACATAAATTTTGGGAGATCATGTTTAGTCTTGTTCTATCTCGTTCTATACACAGATGATAATTTATGGGTATTTTCATAGAAGCCTTTGGTTATTGGTGTCAGGTTATTATTAGCCCAAACAAAAATTAAATCAGGTTATTTAACCTGCAAGGGATATTTCTAGGTATTTTAATTTAAGCAATTTCCCTTTCAGTGGCTGCCTTTAGATTAGAATGAAAAGTAATCAAATCCATCTAGTCTAACCTTGTGGTTGGGAAATTTGTTTATTGCTTAATCTAAGGTTCTCTTGCAGTTTAGAATAAAAAAAAAATTCTTCCATAAAAAAAAAAAAATGTGAGATGGAGAAAAAAATGCAGGGAAGTTAGAAGTTCCTCTTACTGAAAGTTTTCAAGTAGAGTTGGGGAGGGGGGTGAGGCATAGGGTGGAAGTATGGGCATATGGTAGAGGGTATACTCTTTGACTGTCCATTGTCTGTAGACCCAACATGACTCACTGAAGAGCTGTGGGGCCAAGATAACTAAAACAAAGAGGAAACTTCATTTGTAATGATTTAATTCAATTCAATCCAACAAGTACGTATTAATCCCTTATTATGGGTCAATTACTGTGCTGGGTCCTGGGGATACAAAGAAAAGCTTGAATAATAGTCCCTGACCACAAAGAGCTTACTTTCTACTGAGAGGATACAACATATGTTCAGACAAGTTAAATACAAGATGAGCATAGAGCGCCCTCTACTAGCAACCCCTCTTAGTGCAGGCTCAATTGGCCTTCCTGTCAAGTATATGTTTGCATTCAAAATAGGAACCAATCAATTTCGACAAGAGCATCAAGGTCATCTGTGGAGATAAGGGATGTCCTCTTTTAGGGGATAGCTCTAAAGCAGAGCCCTGAATGGATCTAGGAATTCAAAGATATAGAGATGACAAGGGAGAACACTAAAAACATGTAGGGCGACGATAACGTGGTTAGGAAAATGACACTTTTGAAATAATAATAGCTAACATTGATATAGCACTTGCTATGTACAAGGAAACGTGCTAAATGCTTTACAATTATTATCTCATTTGATCCTCAGAACAACCTTGAGAAGTAAGTGTTATTATTATCCCCATTTTATAGATGTGGAAACAGAGGTAAACAGACTTGCCTCAAAGTGATTTGCCCGGCGTCACACAATTAGGAAGTGTCTGAGGCTGGATTTGAATTTAGCGTGTCCTGAATCTAGGCCTGGCACTCTATCCGCTGTTCCAGCTACTCGTAAATGTTAGCAGTTCATATTTGTATAGGATTACAGAATTTGCAAAGTATTTTCTGTAATTGATTCAATTTGATTATCTCTGCACTGAGAAGCACAGTTTCCAGAAATACAAAGTGGTAGTTTGTCCATCTCCTGACCCTGTCATACTGCATGCAGATGACTCTTCCTGGTTGGGTATCTTATGAGGAAAGCTATTGATAAGTTAGAAAGTATACGGTAAAGAGCAGACAGGAGAGTAAAGAGCCTCACAATCATGACATATATCAGTTATAGGACCTAGGGATTTTTATGTTGCATAAGAAAAAGACTTTGAGTGGAGCAGGGGTACTGTTTCTGTGGAGAGGATTAATAGAGTAGTGCAGGTGAACGATGATTTTATTTAAATATTAGAAAGACAGTCATCTGGAGTAAGGATTGGGCTTGAAACAGCTGCAATTTATGCAAGAAAAAACACGCTTTGAAATCAAAGTATTAAAGACTATTGGAATATTACTATTCACTGGGAGAAATAACCAATTAAATCAATGTCAACTATAATAAGCACAATAGTTCTTCACTCCTTGTTTTCTTAACATGTACAAGGCAAGTTTTTCAGAAGAGAATGACTGAAAGATGACTACAACTGTGTTCTTGTCCTCAAGGAGTTTCTGGCCTATTAGAGAATAAAAACAAGGCCAATATATAAATAACCAAATTAAAAATAGGCTGAATATGTAAGATGAATATAAAAACTATAGGAGTGATAAAGAAATGAATTTAACATTTCAGCTGTGAGAATCAGGAGAAGTTTTTCTAGGATTACTCGCCTTCAAAATGATCAGATGATTAAATGAAATAGCTATAGGATTTCTTGTCTCAAAGGGTGGGGGAAGGTAAAAAAGAACTGCTCTAATATAGTCAGAAGTGAAATGTTTTGGGGGTCCAGGGATATGGGTCCAAATCTTGGTGATGTTACTGGTTACCTACGTGACTTTTGGGCAGGGACTTTTCCTCGTGCTTTCTGTTTCCCCTCAGTTGTCTCTTCTATAAATCAAGGGGATAAGGAATGTGCAACCAGATTCTTTCAAAAGTTTCTTTCCTCTCTCAATTTTATGATTCCCCTAAGTGAATCATCCAGCCTCCCCTGAAGAATCAACAGTGAGGGAAACCCAAGAATCTTTTCTCTTTAGCTTCTTTTGTTTCCTCTTTATACATATAGAATCATATAAGATACTCTCCACTCATTAAAACAATAAACCAAAACCAAAACCTTTCAACATTATAGCATAAAATGATAATCTGGCCTTCACAATTCTTCACATTTGGGCTCCCAACTCTCTTTCCTGACTGATGTCACCAGTAGACAAGGGTCTACTCATTTCCCATGAAGAAGACAGGACTCCTGACTCACATATACCAGATGCGGGTTTAGAGGAAGATTTACTCCAAGGGGGTAAGATAAGGCTTTTCTAGCACTCTAAGCCTTATTGTGCCTAACCCTGGCATTCAAGGGGAAATTTCAAACAAACACAAACGTGGCTCATGTCCATTGTCTCCACCTAAATGACAATAACAGCATCCCCTCCAAAAAGATATTCAATGTGCCCAATAGTATATATCACATACAGCGTACTTATTTATGTCTTCCATCACAAAAAGAAATACCTAAAATATAAAAGAATCATTTGTGCACATTAACATTTAAAACCTTTTTAAAAAATCCATAACATCTACTATATTCTCTTGGCACAACCAAATAAATAGACAAATAAATAAATAAACAAACTCAATATGTAGAAACTATTAAAAATCAATTTTACTTTTACCTCTGGCTTATTTGTTCTGGGAAACAAAACCCAATTCTCCTAGACTCTGCTAGTCCTTTCAGCTATAGGGTGAGCTTATTCTCATTCATTCCTTCTTCCTCCAAGAAAGTTCCAAGTTGTAAACCTCCTGATGGCTAATCAACATTCAGTTTAAAAACTTCTGTGTTTTCTGTCACTGTCTCTGTCTCTCTCTGTCTCTGTCTCTACCACATATACATCATACTCAGCTATCAAGGTCTTCATATCCATATTAAGTTATGCATTTTCATAAGATTATGAATTTAGAATTATAAGGAACTTTAGGATCCTTTGATAGCCCATCTCCTCAATTTGGAGATGAGAAGACTGAGGACTAGATATCATGGAATGAAACAAAGAGCTCCAGACTTAGAATAAGCAAGACATGAATTTAAATCCAGCTCCAGAAACGTTCTAGCTGTGTGACTCTGGACAAGTCATTTAACCTTTTGAGACCTAAGAACCTGCTTTCTCACCTGTAAAATAGAGAAAAGCAAATATATATCTCACAGTTTTGTTTTGGTTTGTTTTTTTTTATGAGGGTCGAATGGAATAAGATATTTAAAACATTAATATGAACATATTAGATAGTATCATTAAGTGACTTGGACCAGGGCATGTGGTCAGATGCAGCCGAGCTGAGATTCAGACCAACTTTCTCTTACTCTAAGTACAGTTCTTTATCCATGACTTCACTTTCTCTGAGCCCAAGGTAGAAGCGAGTGAGAGAAGAGACCTGTCCAAGGGCCAGGCAAGACTAAATTCTATTCCCTCCCTGAAGGACTACAGAAAAGGAGAGAAACCAAGTCATTTAATTTAGCTCTTGTGTTCCGACTCAGAATAAGAGAATTAGCATATGTATCTTGCAGGCATCCTCTTTTTTTTTTAATAGGGAAAAAAATGGCTTAGTGTGTACTAATTATCCCACAACAAAACATTGAAACTGAATGCCTTAAAAAGTACACTTACAAGATATTCACTCGAAATGAATTGTATCATTTTTCATTTTTAAATGAATTTCTGCATAGAGAGATGCAAATTCCCCTAATACACATGTTTGAACATAAAACAACCAAATTAATCATATCATTCAGCACTGAATTCTCTGATCTATGTTTGATCCCTATTCTTTTCCCCAAGCCACAGGAGGAGATCTAGGACTGGCAAGGGAGCTCAGTCATTAAGAGGGCAAAGCCCAATGTGTTTTCTCTTGATTGAGAGGTGGGCATGGGTGGGTTCCCTATAGCAAGTCATTCTTCTTAAACAAAGGCAAAGGCACATCCCCAGCACCCTTTATTCCAGTAGAAAAAAAAAGACAGAGCTCTGTGCATGTTTTTTATATAAAGATCAGATGCAAATCACAAGCTCTGAGATGTTTGCTATCAAAGTCTCTCCATCTCTATATAAATAAGATACTGTACACTCTTGCTTATTTTTCATTTTCACTCAAAAAGTCTCTGATTTTTTCAATTTTCCAAATGTTAGACTCTCAAAAAAATGTAACATTTTAAATTCTGTCCTGGGGAATTACTTGGAGAAAGAGTTGCAAGAACACTAATGCAAAAGAAAAAGAAATGCACATGTCAAAATATAAAGGGCCAAATACAATTAAATGACACAGTCTGTATTTTATAAAATAGGAAACAGATTACTTTAAAAAAAAAAACTCTTTAGGACAGCATTCCAAAGCAGGATATATTAACTACTGTTTTCTTTTACCTGGGGATCTTTATGCGGCCTTAATATAAGGAAAAGCAAACATACATGACTATACTAATTTCAATTTTAGGAACCCGGCTATTTTATGAAAACTGAACTATGAGCATCATTTAAAAAAATAAAACAAAAGAATCTCAAACAACATCCCATCTTTGTTTGTGGCACACATCCATTCCCCCACTCAGTGGAATTCCACAATTTACGTGTAACCATCCAAAAGAGAATGAAAGATTTGAGGCTGGAATTTTGTCTTGGTACTCTTCTGAGCACACACACACACACACACACACACACACACACACACACACACACACACAGAATCCACTTTGAAGTTGAAATTTCCCCTCTACCTCTTTAAAGTGTCTAGAATACTCTCAAAGTTCAATAAATATTTAATCAGGATAATAGGACATTTTGAGACTGAAAAACAATGTGGTAAGCAGTTCACTGTAGTTCACTGTTAATTAGCATTCATATGCATTAACAATGCCCTAGGAGCTACATATACAACTCAGAACATTATGACATCTTTTTTAAAGCAATTATGAAACGATCAACCAGATTCATATTTCCTTTTCCCCTACATCTAAAATCAGAGAATTTCAGAATTGTAAGGGGCTTTGAGTGAGGAACATCTGGTCCAACCCCTCCATCTCTGTAAGGCTGCAGGATATTGGTGGATAGAGGGCTGCATATAGGTTAAAATCCTCCCTCTGGCACCTGCTGGCTATGTTACTATGAGACAGTCACCCCATTTGTCAGTGCCTTTCTGAGAAAGGGATTCTCAACTGAGTGACCAAGGACCACAGTGGATAGATTTCAGGGGGGTCTATGAAATTGGACAGAAAAGGAAAAAACATTTTTACTTCAATACTTCAATATAATTGGCTTCCTTTGAGGCAGTTAAGTGGTAGAGAACAGAGTTCTGGACTTGAAATGAAGAAGACCTAAGTTCAAATCCAGCCTTAGAAACTTATTAGTTGTGTGACTCTAGGAAAGTCAGATAATCTCTGCCTGCCTCAGTGTTATCACCTATAAAATGGTGGTAATAATAAAACCTACCTTCCAGGGTTGTTTGGAGGATCAAATGAGATAGTATTTGTAAAGTGGCTTGTAAATTTAAAGTGATATGTATGTGCATTATGTACATATATGCTAAATATTATCATTATTAAGCCTTTTTTTAAACTTTTTCATTAATTTTATTTTTTTGGAGACATTTGGGACCAAGTGACTTGTCCAGGGTCACACAGCTAGTAAGTGTTTGAGGCCAGATTATGAACTCAGGTCCTCCTGATTTCAGGGCTGGTTCCCCATCCACTATGCCACCGAGCTGCCCTATCTTGTACATTTAAAAAATATTATCCTAAGGAGCATAGGTTTCCATAGACTGACAAGGAGTCCCTGAAACAAAAAATGGTTAAGAATCCCTATGTCAAGACAATAAGAGCTAGAACTGCTGCTATGTTGGATAAACAAAGGAAATCATCCTCACGATTAGCTCCCTTTATCAGAAAAGACATTAAGAAAACCATATCTATAAGATTTACAGGTATATGTACTTGTGAACTTTCAAGTGCTATAGAAATATATGGAAGATGACCAAGCAAAGGCAAGGACTTGCCTGAGCTCTCCACTAAACCCTTCTGAATACCTTTAAAATGACTCTAAACAAATTCTAGGGCAGTAGAACATACACAAAGATGGAGTGAAATCATTTTATAGCCCAAGACAATTTGGAAGGTTGGCAGAAAAGGTCTGTTGCACCAGGGTGAGAGAGAAGTGCAGTCCAGTGCAGGACTCAGGTGGGCCCCACTAAACCCAGAGCAGGCGTCATAATGACTGAATCACTGGCATCAGTGGCAGTTTCCAGAACTCTCAGCTCACAGACACCAAAGAAAACTTAGAAGGTCAGCAGGAAAGGTCTGAAATGCCTGGGAGAGAGTGGAGCCCAGTCCAGCAAAGGCCATGCCAGCACAGCCCCAGCCAAACAAATGAGGAACAGGCCTTGGGAGAGACTCACTCAGCAGAAGCAGCTGCTGCTCCAGAGCTCTCAGCCCACAGACTGTAAGAGGGTCCAACAACTAGTCATAAGGAGATCACAGGGGTCTTTTTGCTAGCACTGAGGCAGGACTCTGTTGCTTTGCTCATACTCAGATCCAGATTGGAGTCCTGGGTGGCAGTCCCAGGGTGAGGTGGAGCACTAGCATAGTAGAGTATGTGGCCACAATGGAGAGTGGACCCTTGTCATAGTTCTAGGGCAAAAAAAAAAAGAGTGCTTGTGGTCACTCACAGCCCAGAACATGGACTAGGGAAGTAGTAAACACCTCTCCTTTGTTCATACCAACTTGGAATAGAAAACTTGCAGGTCCCTGGAAGTATCTCTGAAAACATCTGTACAAAATCCCTGAAGCTTGGGACAGTGCACTTCCCATCCTGGAAGCATAGCCCCACTTTAACAAAGATTTAAAAGTCAAGCAATAGTCTGGGAAAATGAGCAAACAATGGGAAAAAAATCTCTGACTATAGAAAATTACTATGTTGACAAGAAAATTCAAAACACACACTGAGAAAAAGACAACAAAGTCAAAGTTCCTACATCCAAAGACTCCAAAAAAAAAATTGAATTGGTCTCAGGCCATGGAAGAGCTCAAAAAAAGATTTTGAAAATCAGGTAAGAGAGGTAGAGGAAAAAATTGGAAATTAGAGTGATTCAAGAAAATCATGAAAAATGAGTCACCAGGTAGCTAAAAGAGACACAAAAAATACTGTAAAAAGTGACACCTTAAAAAACAGACTAGGCCAAATGGTAAAAAGAGTCCAAAAAGCCAATGAGGAGAAGATTGCCTTAAAAAACAGAATTGGTCAAATGGAAAAGAAGGGCCAAAAATTCACTAAAGAAAATAATTGCTTAAACATAAGAATTGAGCTAATGGAAGCTAATGACTTAATGAGAAATAAAAAAAAAACAATAAAACAAAACCAAAAGAATGAAAAAAAAATCAGGGTAATGTGAAATATATCATTGGAAAAACAACTGATCTGGAAATTACCTCCGGGAAAGATAATTTTAAAAATTGTTAGACTACCTGAAAGCCATGATCAAAAAAAGAGCCTAGACATCATTTTTCCAGAAGATACCCAAGAAATTTTTAAGGAAGTATTTTCTTCAGTAATCTTTTGGACTTCCTTTTCCATTTGACCAATTTTGCTCTTTAGGGCATTCTTCTCATTGGCTTTTTGGACCTCTTTTGCGATTTGGGTTAGGCTATTTTTTAAGGTGTTATTTTCTTCAGTATGTTTTTTGGGTCTCCTTTAACAAGCTGTTGACTTGTTTTTCATGATTTTCTTGCAAAACTCTCAGTTTTTCCTCTACTTCTCTTAATTGCTTCCCAAAATTCCTTTTGAGTTCTTCCAAGGCCTGGGACTGATTCATATTCTTCTTGGAGGCTTTGGATGTAGGAGCTTTGACTTTGTTTTCTTCTTCTGGTTGTATGTTTTGATCTTCTTTGTCACCAAAGTAAGATAATATATTCTGTCTCTTTTTGCGCTGCTTACTCATGATCCCAGCTTGAGTTTTAAACTCTTTGTTAAGGTAAAAGTCTGCTTCCAATGTGGAGAATGTACTGTACCAAGCTTCGGGGGATTGTACAGCTGTTTTCAGAGATACTTCTGGGGACCTGTAAGTTTTCAGTTCTTCCAAGGTGTTATGATAAGGGGCGAGGTGTTCCTCTCCACCGCCACTACAAACTTCACCGCACCGGTGTTCCTCCTCGCCGCAGGACCACCCCTCAGAACTGTGACCCAGATCCAAGCACCAGTAAAGTAAGAGATTCCTGCCTCAGCACTGGCAAAGAGATCCCTGCAATCCCCCTCTGATCAGCCACTTGATTCTGCCTCAGTCTGTGAGCCTGGAAGCTCAGGAAACAGCCACGGCCATGGGGGTGGCTGAGCCCTAACTCCCTCTGTCACCACAGTCACAGACTTTTACTATTGACCTTTTAGGTTGTCTTTGGCATTCAGGGGTTGAGATGTCTGGAAACTGCCACAGCTGCCAGCCATTCAGTCCTTTGAGGCCTGTTCCAGGTTCACTGGAACCCTGTACTTTGTTCCTCTCCCCACCTGTGTGATATAATACCTTTCTGATCAACCATCCAGGCTTTCTTTGACTGGAAATTTGTTCCACTTTGTCTTTTTGTGGGTTCTGCTACTTTAGAATTTGTTTAGAGTCATTTTTATAGGTATTTGGAGGGGTTTGAGGGGAGAGCTCAAGCAAGTCACTGCTTTCCCTCCACCATCTTGGCTCTGCCCCCAAGAAAATATTTATAAACTACTTTGTACCCTGCCTACAAATAATAGACACTGAACAAAACCACATTCCCTTCCATCCTCCTTCTCTTCCCCTCAGATTCTTTTTTGGATAAAGGGCATGACTAGTTTAGATGATTCTTAAATTCCCTTCTAGCTCTAAGTACTTGATTCCTCCTAATTCTAAATTTGTCAAACTCCAATAATTGGTCAGCAACTGGTCAACTATAGTCATGGTTTGAAGAAGTGGGGGAGATTATTAGTCTCCAGAAAAAAAAATAATATTCCAATTTTGGATGAGTTGATTTTCATTCTTAGTGATTTGTAGTCTTTAGAATGGGAAGGAACCTTAGAAATAATCTAGTCCAACTCACTCATTTTACAGATGAGGAAACTGAGAACAGAGAGGTAAGTGACTTGCCTAGCATAATGTAAGCTTCTTGAGGGCATAGATTGTTTTGTTTCTGCCTCTGAATCTCTAGCACCTAACATAGTGTCTTGGGCATAGTATATACATATATATGTAATATACATATTATATACATATATACATATTATATACACATATATACATACACATACACATATACATATATATGTATGTATATGTGTGTGTGCATATATATATATATATATATACACATATATATACACTCAGGCTTGAAAGGAAGATCTTTTATAAAGGACTGGAAAATGTGTGTGGGGGGGTGTCAGGCAAAACTTGAACCTTAGTATCATCAGAATTCATTCAAAGAGGCAAGAAGATATATTCACCCTCCGCTTAGGATACAAATCTCTTACCGAATAGGGAAACAAGAGAACGGATAAGATAGATGGGAAATGATACAAATAGGGGTGGATTAAGGAAGGCAGTGCTCAGAAGCTAAACAGACTTTTGAAGAGGGACTGGATAAAAAGAGAGACAAGGATAAACAGAAGAAAATAGAATAGAAGAAAATATACAGTTGGTAATCATAACTGTGACTTTCAATGAGATGAGTTCACCCATAAAATGGAAATGGCTAGCAAAATGGACTAGAAACCAGAGTCCAACAATATTCTGTTTAAGACACAAAAGTTAAAATAAAGGACTGGAACAAAATGTAGTATCATTCAGCTGAAGTAAAAAAGGCATGGGTAGCAATCATGATATCAAACAAAGCAAAAGCAATATGTATGTGTGTATATTATATATATATACATATATGTGTGTATACATATATACATAATCATATGTGTATACATACATACATATACATATATATAATTACAAATGTTGCTAAAAAGATACTATGCATAATAAAGTAATATTAAAATATTAATTAATTAATAAAGTAATATTTTTAAATGGATCAAATTTCCCTCATAGGGAATTTAGTTAAATTTGTAATAAAAAAGAGTGATTCTACAATTGATAAATGGTTAAAAGATATGAATAGGCAATTTTTAGATGAAGAAATCAAAGCTATTTTTAGTCACACAAAATTTCCTAAATCAGTATTAATTAAAGAAATGCAAATTAATATAATTTCATATTACCATCTCACATATCAGAAATGACAAAAACTGGGAGGGGATTAGGAAAGAAAAAAAAATAAGTATACTAATTCACTGCTGGTGGAGTTGTGAACTGGTCCAATCATTCTGAAGAACAATTTTCCAAAGGTATATAAAACAGCATACCCCTTGACTCCAAAATACCACTACTAGATCTATATTTCAAAATGATTAAAGAGAAAGGGAAAGGACTGATATGTGCAAAAATATTTCTAGCACCTTTTTATGGTGGGAAAGAATTAGACATTGAGGGCATGCTCATCAATTGGGGAATAGCTGAACAAATTGCAACATAAGATTATGATGGAGTAATACTGTACCACAAGAAATGATGAGGTGGGTGATTTCAGGGAGAAAAAACAAAAACAAAAAACAAAAAAATGATACACGACAAGACCTATATGAACTTAGGCAAAGTGAAGTGGGAAAAATCAGGAGATCACTGTGCATAGTCACAGCAATATTGTAAAATGATCAATTGTGAAAGACTTGACTACTCAATACAATGATCCACGACAATTTAAAAGAGCTCATGATTACAAAAAATGCTATCCACTTGAAGAGACAGAATTGATGAACTCTGAGTCAAAATTGAAGTACATTTTTTCTACTTTTTTTATTTTTGTGATGGCTAATATGAAAATGTTTTGCATTATCTCCCATGTATAATTACTTGATACATTGTTTGCTTACTCAGTGGATGAGGGAGGGGCTAGAAAGAGGGAATTAGGAACTCAAATTTAAAAAGGAAATAATGTTAAGAATAAATAATACAATTTAAAATATTATAATGAATTTCTTAAGGTTATACAAGTAGTTGGGAACTGAACTAGCATTCATAAATCATCCCTATGGTATCAGAAGAATACTTTATCTACCTAATAGCTAGCTACAGTTTATATAGCAAAGAGCACACTGTCTAGTTCCATGAAAAGCCTCATCAAAGTCTGTAGAGGATGTGATTGTTTTTCTTTATTAAACAAGAAATATCTACATTTTTATCTTGCACTTCCTAATGGACTTAGATTTAGCTCAGCATAAGACAAAGTATTGCTCTACACACACAGTCATATGTCCAATAAATGTACTTACTTGAACACAAAAAGTAAGCACATGAGTACGTTATTTTCCTTGAAAATGACTAAAGTTTATTACTCTACTCATCACATTGGCCAAAGTCTGAAACACAGCATAGACCCGCTGATCATGTCAAATGTATCCTTTGATATTTTGTATTGTCTCTCTATTGATCAAATTAGTACCCATTATTTAAGAAAAGCAGCATTTATTAAATACTTCCTATATGCCAGAGATTATTCTAAGAGGTTTACAAATATTATCTCATTTGATCCTCACAACAATCCTGGGAGGTAGATATCATTATTGTATTCATTTTGTAAGGGAGGAAGGCACAGGTTAAGTAACTTGCACAAGGTCACACAGCCACTAAGTGTTTGAGATCAAATTTGAATTCAGGTCTTCCTGACTGCAGGTCTATTACTCTATTTATTATGCCATCTAGCTACCAAAGTAGTCTCATGCTCAAAGACCACACATTTTATTTGAGTTATAAAATGTCATATCCATTTTTTATATCACCATTGACAACCATAATTCCTGGCTCTTAGTATTTAGTAAATGTTTGTCAATTGAGTAATTGATTGGCTAATGCCTATCTTCTTCCCAGCATTATACAGCTCTATAAGACATATAAATTGCAAAGCAATTTGTGACCTGGATTGGTAGAAGGACTTTTATCCCCAGGAGTTCCATATATATCAGTTGTAATCACAAGTTTGGACAAAATTATAAGAAAAATGATGATGATAACAATAATAATAGCTAATATTTGCATAGACAGGCTTGTAAAGCCTTTTGCAAACATCTTTGAATCAATATGAATGTCCTCACAAGCAATGCACAAGTGAAAAGGGACTGGAGTGAGGAATAATTTAATTGGGCAGATTTTTTGTTTGTTTTTCCAAGAGAGTTTTCTATAACTGAAGGTTAATTGGAGATTTAACATAGAGATAAAAGCTGTCCATGGGATGATCAAGCCCGTATAGTTCCTCAGAAATCCTCCAGGAAGGAAAACATTGAAATGCCAATGAGGAAGTGGCAGACAGCATTGGGCAGTGTATAATACATTGGGCAGATATTCAGTGAGACAATGTTTCAGTGCTTTCTCAGGTACTCAGTACTTGAATGACTGTGGACAATTCACTTCTTCTCTCTTGGCTTTTTCATCTATAAATTTTTTTTTCTATAAAATTTTTTCATCTATAAAATGAAGAAGAACTCAAACAGCACTCCTAAAATCCCTTTCAGCTCAAAACCTATGATCCTATTTTTGGCCTTGAATTTAATATAACAACAACTGGAAGTCACCATGTGCTCTTGCAAGGAGAGTAGGATAGGTAAGAAAAAAACAAACAAACAAAACATTGTAGGAGCTGTTTCCAACAGATATAAGCAGATGAAAAGTCTCAGAGAGGATCCTGAAATAAGAAGTATCAGAAAACAAGAGAAAAATAATTTTATAAGTAAAGCCTCTCAAATTATATAAAATTGAACTAGTAATTCATGTGGTGAGTGATTTCATAAGCCACTGTGTATAATGCAAATTTTGATTTATAACAGGCATGATTGTGACAGGTGTGGGTCTAAATTTGAAAGAACTATACTTCAATTATAATTTTGATGAGCTCTGCTAGAAATTATTTTGTGATATCCTGTACCAGCTTATATTACTCAAGTGGCTTCTCCCTTTTATGTTATTTTTTTTTCCACTGAAAGAATGCTAATGATTAGCCATATGGATGATTCACAGAGTCCATACTTCTTATAACAATCGTCACTCAGCTAAGAGGCTAAATCTACTTTTTAAATGAGTACAGTGAAGCTAAGCCTGTTCAGAAAGAGATCTCTTTTTGGGACTAGGTACACAACTTATTTATTTAATTATTTTACCTTTTAGCAGTATACAGAAATACACTGGCTTATCAAGAGACTGGTCTACCAAGAAGAATGAACAGCTTAAATTGTTGAATAAGCCAATGGAAAATTCCCTGTGTGAGTGAATGTGATAGCAGATGATCATGCTGTTAGAAAAAAACATATAAGGCACTTTATATCTCATCCCCTTGGAGTGTTTGGAGTCATCTAATCCTGGAATGATGCAGATGACTCTACTTGGGTTTAAACTCCGCTTGAAGTGTATTCTCTAAATCATTAAGGCTCTGCTGGAAATGCATTTTTCTTTCATCAATATGCTTGGGAAATAATCTTTCCCCACTCCCGTAGGATCTTTCCATCTCTGTTATTTAACCCCATCAATCTTTGTGGGAAATCACGAGAGTCTCTACCAATTCATTTTGGACAATCTCCAACAGCTGCTTCGATATCACATGTGCATTCAATCCCTTCCCCCCTTCCGTTACTCTTGGCCTGCTACTGGTTTGTTTCAGAGTCCCTGCCAAATGACGAGAGAGGGGTTTCCTGTTAGCTTCATTGTTATCAGCAAGTCATTATTTTCCCCTTAAAATTCTCAAGGAAATGAGGATCAGGGCCCGTTTTCATTGTTCTTGAAACACTCTCAGTGGTCTGTTAAAAGAAATTTGCCTTCTGTTTCCACATGTATCTCCTTTTGAATAGGATCAGAGATGTAAGGGATGTGAGAAATTACAAGCCCACCCTCCCCCTGCCATTTTACAGATTAGAAAACAGAGGCCTAGAAAGAGGATGATTTACCCAAAGTCACACCATAAGTTACAGAACCAGCATTTGCACTTGGGGTATTTAACTTCAAGTTTACTGCAATGACCACTTTATTATGCTGACTCATTTTCCTTTAATCTGGTTAATTTGAGCTCTGAATTCTACAGGAGAAGTCATAAACTGATAGCATTAGAGTTTGGGGCTAATCCTAATATTGCAATTATTAAATGGGGCTCTCTTTAGTATACTTAAGTAGGCCAAAGCATCTCTCCCTGCACCAGGTGATACATTTTGTTTGCTTGAAGTCAATGGACTTACCTTAATGTTCCAGAGGCAATTAGTCAATTGCCTCAACTTGTGCCCTGTTCCAGTCAGTCAATGTTAATCAATAAACGCTTATTAAGCATCTACTATGTGCCAAGCACTGTGCTAAGTGCTAGGAATAGATAGCAAAAAGACACACAACATAGTCCCTAACCTCAAGGAGCTCATAATCTAATGGGTGAGAAAACAAGTGAACAAATATGTACAAACAAGCTAGGAAAAATATGAAATAATTTTTTTTACATCTTTTTTTTTTTGGTGAGGCTATTGGTGTTAAGTGACTTGCCCAAGGCCACACAGCTAGTATGTGTCAAGTGTTTGACCTGAGGCTGGATTTGAACTCAGGTCCTCCTGACTTCAGGGCCAGTGCTCTGTCCACTGCACCACCTAGCTGCCCCCCAAAAATATTAAACAATTAAGAGAGGGAAGGTACTAGAAATTGGGAAAGACGGTGATATTTTAGTTGGGATGTGAACAATAGCAGAGAGCTATTCCCCTATAAACTATTATTACCAAAGAGACTTCCCCTAATGGTTGCACTGCATTGTAATCAATAGTTATCCATCTCAAGACTAGGATAAAATCACTATCTAGTGATAAGGTCTCTCTCCTATTTATTCTGAAACAATACACTCTAATGAATTCTCATCTGAAGTGCCTGGGGACTCATCTGGGATAAAGGGCAGGGGGTCGGCGTGGGATCACAGACTGAGAGCTAGAAGGGACAGTGTGCAGTGTGGTTTAGTGGAAAGAGCTCTGAATTTAGAATTCCACGACCTGAGTTCAAAATTGTCTCTACCACTTACTATATATGTCATATTGGATAAGTCACCTAACTGCTCTGTGCCTCATTTCCCTCATCTATAACAAGAAAGAGTTCAACTATGACTCTATGAATCTATGATTCTTTCCACTCCCAAGTCTATATTCCAATAGTTCAGTCCAAAGTTGCTTAACCGTTTTTATGCCACACCCTTTGGCAGGCTGGGAAAGTTTTTCAAAAAAAAAATATTTAAAAGCACAAAACAAAATACATGATTATAAAGGAAATATATTGAAATATAGTTTACATTTTTATAATAAGTTCCTGAATTCCTGATTAAGACTTGTTAATCCAATTAAATTCTATCATCAATGAATGTTAGGACCACAGATTTAGAACTAGAAGGGATATTAGAGGCCATAACATGCAATCCCCTTATTTCACAGATGAAATGAGGAAACTGAGGCCAAGAAGAATTAAGTGAATTGCTGAGTCAAACGGGTAGTAAGTGTCTGAGTCAAGATTCAAACTCAGACTTTCTTGATTTCAAATCCTTCACTCTGTCCAGTATATCAAGTCCAACTTACTTTACAGATAAAGGTGGAGTTCTTAAGGGTAGTTCATTAAGGAGCAAAATGGGAGGCAGAAGGGTGAATAGAGGTCATTTAGTCTAACTCCATCTTTTATACAGATGAGAAAACTGAGGCAAAGATATATTGAACAGTTTACAAAGGTAGTACTCAACAGATTTGATATATAATCAAGTTATTCAAACTGAAATCAAATGTTCTTTCCTTTAAACTATCAATTTTTTTTAGTGTTTTTTTTTTGCTTTTATGTCACAATTACAAACTATTCTGCTTCATGAGATTTCTCTTGTAACAAGGTAAATCAGTTAGATAATAATATAGTGACCTCATTTGAAAGTTCATGCCAAATTTCAAAATTTCACTACTTTTTATCCCTCTGTTAAAAAAAGAAACATAGAAAATTGTATTTTCTTTTTCTCCCTCCTCTCCATTTGGGGGGGGTGTGTGAGAATAAATATATTTTCTCTTCTTCAAAATTAATTAATTTGCTTGTTTGTAGTTTTTAACATTTACTTTTATAAGATTTTGAGTTCTAAATTCCCCCATCTTTCTCCTCCTCCCTCTCCAGGATGGTATACAATCTGATATGGGCTATACATGTACAATCATATTAAACACATTTCAACATTAGTCATATTGTGAAAGAAGAATCAGAACAGAAGGCAAAAACCACAAGAAAGAAAAAAAAGAACAAACAAAAAAAAAAGAATATAGTATGCTTTAATCTGCATTCAGACTTCATAGTTCTTTCTCTGGATGTAGATAGCATTTTTCTTCATGGGTTTTTTGGAATTGTCTTAGATCATTATGTAGCTGAGAAGAGCTAAGTCTATCAAAGTTAATCATTGCGTAATGTCGTGGTTACTGTGTATAATGTTCTCCTGGTTCTGCCCACTTCACTCAGTATCAGTTAATATAAGCCTTTACAGTTTTTTTTCCTGAAATCTGCTTGCTCATCATTTCTTATGGAACAATAGTAGAATAAACATATTTCTTGTGACAAATATGCATAGTTAAGCAAAACAAAGCTTCCAGTGGCTGAAAACAGAAATACATATTTCTCATTCTGTAACCTAAATCCATCACTTCTTTGAAATAAATAGCATATTTCATCATTAGTCTTCTGGAGTCATGAATGCTCATTGTATTGATCATATTTCTGGAAACCTTCAAAGTTATTTTTTATTTTCTTTTGGACAAATTGTTCTCGTAGTTCTACTCATTTCTTCTCTGCCAGTTTATCAAAGTCTTTAAATTTATTCATTTATGTAATATTCAGTATTATAACATAAGTTCTTCTGATTCTGCTCACTTCACTCTGCATTAGTTCATTTATCTTTCCATGTCTTTTTGAAATCATCTACTTCTTCATGTACTCCATCACATGCATATACCAAAATTTATTCAGTCATTTCTTAACCAGTGGGCATCTTCTTGGTTTCTAGTTTATAGTGAACAAAAAAGAGTTGTTGTTATTATTATAGTTATTATTATTATTATTTTACATATAAGATCTTCTCTTCTTTCTTCAATCTCTTTTGGGTTTAGGCCTACCAACAGTATAGCTGGGTCCAAAGACACATATACTACGTTATCTAAGGTCTCTTCATTCCCATTTGAATTCAAAGTTAGTCATTTAGCTTTTTTAAGTTGCTTCCTATGTGCCTTACATTATGCTGTGTTGAAAATTTAAAGAAAAAAAAATAACAGTCCACGTTTTCAAGGAGCTCCAAGTTTAATGGGGGAGATATCATACAGACATTTGGACAAATGAAATATACACAAGATAGATTAGGGGGACTAAGGAGGGCTGACAAAAGCTTGTTGCAAAAGTTGAGACTTAAAGGAAATTTAGAAAGTTAAGTGACAGAGGTGAGTAGATAGAGCATCCTAAGCATTAAGGATACTGGGAGAAACCTCTCATAGTTGGGAAATGGAGTATTGTGTGAGAGACACAATAAGGAGACCAGTGTCACTGGATCTCAAATTATATGGAGGAGAGAAATATGTAAGAAAACTGGAAATATGACATGATAAAATTAAAAGTATACCATCCTGAGCGTCATAGGACCTCTGTTTGTAAGTTACCTTTATTACCTGGAAAAAGGGATTTACTACTATAGCTCTCAATTTTTTCATCTGTAAAATAAGATCTTTGAGACTCCATCTCTCTCTTCATCGATAATACTGAGTCCACAAGCCTTTTAAATGAAGAAGAAAAAAAGACAAAGAAGAAAGGAAGAAAAGAAGAAAGAATAAAAAACAAGAAACAAGAAAAGAAGAAAAATCCTTGCCGTCACCTAATTTATAGTGGGTAATACTACCTATAAATAGAATCCTCGTGCTATAATGCCACTTATTTTCCTTCTGTTGTGAAATAAAATACTATGCTGATTATTTTGTTTGTTTTTAACCCACAACTTTATAATGTCTGCTATTGATGCTTTTATTGTCATTGTAGTTTGACTTATGGAAAACTATAAGTATCAAAACTAATCCCAAGGTCATACCTGGTCTCAGTCTTGAGGTGATCTCAAAAAGCATTCTAGTGGAAAGGACATTGCATTTGGGGTCAAAGTATCTGAGTTTAAACCCTTCCACTTACTAGAAGTTTCCTTAGGTTTGATCCACTAAGCCTCTTAAAAAAAAAAGTGAGGGCAGCTAGGTGGCATAATGGTTAGAGCACCAGCCCTGGAGTCAGGAGGACCTGAGTTCAAATCCTGCCTCAGAGACATAACACTTATTAGCTGTGTGACTCTGGGCAAGTCGCTTAACCCCATTGTCAAACAAAAACAAACAAAGAAACCAAAAAAAAAAAAAAAAGAAGGTTGGAGAAGTTGACCTTTTAAGGTCACCTCTTAGTATAAATCTATGATCCTTTTTGCAGGAACCTGGGGTGATTAAGTAATCTCTAAGGTCTATTGTATCTTTTGAGCTATGATTCTACTGTAAGTATATCATGTTTTTATTCCTGATCCTTTCTGGTTTGAAGACTGTCTCCATCCTCTACAGTATTTTCACACTCAAACTATCTCACAATGAAACGGGATATACAGGTATATTAAAGGTTCCCAAAAAGGAACCTAAACTCTTTGAACCATGATGGAGGACCTACAATGATTCCAGTAGCTATCAATACCATTGATTGGATAGATTTGGTATGAATGGATAGCATTGTCTCACATGCTGCACCAATGACTTACATTTTATTTTTGAGTTCAGGAGGAAACAAAGCAACAATTAGAAATGTTTTTTTTTTCCAACTTCCTAAGTTGGAAAAGAAAAAAATGGAGGAAAAAAAATAAGTATGTACCTTTATCTGTGAAACAGGAAATTCTGAGGTATCTGCATTTTCTTTAAACATTAGTCTTGCCTGGAGTATAGGGGCATAAATTGGTGTGGGGAGTAATCTTTCAATGATTGAGCTAAGTACATTTTGTGATGACACTGGAGATCACACAGGGCCTTCAAGTCCAAAGAGACCATATGTCAGTACATTAAAATATGCTAGTACAATCTGGGTGCTCTGAGCCCCATTCTTCAGAAACAACAGGAAAAAAAAAGAACTGTCTATTGAGCTATGAGCATAGAAGAAACATTCCATAATTGCTGTAAAAGTCAGTAGGGGCACAGAAAGTGATAGAACATCTGTGTTGGAGCTGAGAGAGCTTAAAAAACTTGCTTGGGCAGCAAGTGCTTTTTTGGTTGTTTGTTAGAACTGTTTGAGCTCATTATATAAACTCTGGGAATGAGAACGCATAATATGAAGTTTAGGCTGAGAACATCAGGAAGGACTTTTGGAAGGTCCATTTGTTTTTATAACTCAGTTCAAAGAATCACAGAACCTTAAAGTTAGAAAAAATCTCTGAGAACAGTTAATCTAATCCTTACCTGAAAAATAATTCCCTGTACAATGTATCTTACAATGGACCATCCAGGCTTTGATTAAAGAGCTCAAATGAGGAGTAACTCACTGTCTCCCAAGGCAGTCCATTCTGCCTGGGGGATAGCTAAAAATATCGTAAAGGTTTCGTTGACATCAAATGAAATCAATTGTTCTGTGGCATCTTCTCATTTGGTCTGTGATCCTGCCCTCTGGGGAAAAAATGGGGGAAAAATTAATGCCTTATTTTTGTAATAAGTCTTCAAATACACTTGACAAAAAGGCAAGCCATGTCGGTCTCATTCCTTCTTACCAATTTTGTCTAAACATATACATTTCTTTAAACTGTCCTTTATGTGACATGATTTTATTTCTCTTCTCCATCCTATCAACTTTTTACCTAATCAATAAACTCTAAAGTTACTGATCAGCAACTATTAACAAGTACTATTAAGTAAAGGAAGTATAACTCCTCAACTCATAAATCAAACTTCTTACATGTTCTTCATAAAATTGGTCATATACTAAGCATTCAATAAATATTTGGTGGATTAAATTCAATATCATAAATTTGATAGTTCATTAAAAAAAGAATGCTTTGGATTATCATTGGTATCACTATACACTTTGCTAAAATATACTAAAATCAACAATGTAATACTAATTTAACATTTCAAGTGACGTTATATTCCTGAATTACCTTTTATTGTATTACATACAAGAAATATAGGTTTCTTAATTTACTGAAGTAATTATATATTATTGGATAACAAACTTTTGTATTTATGAAGCATACCATACTAGAACAGTTGTTACAGTATTGATTAGAACTTGTCAAAAATTAGAATGATATATCATACTTAGATATCAAAGTTATTTTATGTTATTAAGTACAGCATATCTATTTGAGTAAAAATTTTCTAATTAAGAAATATGAGACTTTTGAAATTCATTTTCAGAAATATTAAGCACTTACTACTTGCTACTATGATGCAGTTAGATGATACAGTGAATCGAGTGCTACACCTAAATTTAGGAAGACCTAAGTTCAAATCCAGCCTCAGATATTTCTAATTGTGTGACCCTTAGGAAGTCACTTAACCTATCTATGCCTCAGTTTCTTCACCTGTTAATAAAGGATAATATTAGTACCTCTCTCCTGGGGTTATTGTGAGGATAAAACAAGACATTTAGAAAGTGATATGCAGATCTCCGGTCCCCCATGGCCTCGCCGAACCGCGACCCGGCCGCTGCCAGTGCCGCTGCCGCTGCCGTTACGGGGGCCGAGCCTGGGGCAAGCGCTGCCCGCCGGTCCGTGGGCAAGAGGTTACAGAAGGAATTGATGACCCTAATGATGTCTGGAGACAAAGGAATTTCTGCCTTCCCAGAGTCACACAATCTCTTCAAGTGGTTTGGGACCATCCATGGGGCAGCTGGGACAGTATATGAAGACCTAAGGTACAAACTCTCCTTGGAATTCCCCAGTGGCTACCCATATAATGCTCCCACTGTGAAATTTGTCACACCTTGTTACCATCCTAATGTGGACACCCAAGGCAGTATCTGTTTGGACTTCCTCAAGGACAAGTGGTCAGCTCTGTATGATGTCAGGACCATCCGGCTATATATCCAGAGCCTGATGGGAGAACCCAACATTGACAGCCCATTGAACACACATGCTGCTGAACTTTGGGCAAACCCCACAGCCTTTAAAAATTACCTGCTGGAAACCTACGTGAAGCAGGTAACTAGCCAAGAGCCCTGACCCTGATTGCCAGCCTACCTTTCTTCATCTTGTGTGTATGTGTATGTGTGTGTGTCTATCTTTTTCCTTTCCTCATAACCTGTCTTCTCCTCTTTTCTGTACAGGCCTCTGTTTCATAGACTGTTTTCCTTTTCTTTTTTTTTTTCTTAAACTCTTGTCCAGCCCTCAACATTAATGTATAAATAAGTAAAGTTTTGTTGTTTTTTTCCTAAAGTGATATGCAAACCTAAAAACTCTACATGCTTGCTGTTTTTGTTTTTGTTGTTGTTATGTATAAAGCACATGTTAAGTTCTGAGGACATAAAAGATATATATGTATATATTATATATATTATATATGTGTGTGTACATATGTACATATATATGACAAAATGATCAAAGACAATTTTGAAGGACTCAATGAAAGATGATATCCACCTCCAGAGAAAGAACTGATGAAGTCTGAGTACAAACTGAAATGTATTTTTTTCACTTTTTAATTTTTCTTGCTTGTAGTGACATGACTAATATAGAAGTATGTTTTGCATTATTTCACATGTATAATTGATATCATTGCTTGACTTCTCAGTTGGTGAAGGAGGGGCTGCAGGAAGGGAGAGTATTTTTAACTCAGAAAAAAAGAATGTCAAAAATAAGTTCTCAATAATTAAAAAAAAAGAAAAAGAAAACTAAGAATTCTTTGAGACAGAGGAAAGGAGAGATGCATTTCAACTATAGAGAATCATTTATACCAAGTCACAGAATCATGGAATGGAATGTTTTGTAGAGAGAATAGTTGGGTAACTGTCCAGTGGGCCTGTAACAGAATACATGAAGTAAAATTGTGTGCATGCATGCATGCCTGTATGTGTGCATGTATGTATTTATATGTTATAATTATATAGGTATGTAGATTTTTCAGTTGTTTTTCAGACATGTCCAACTCTCAATGACCCCATTTGGCATTTTCTTGGCAGATCCTGGAGTGGTTCGCCATTTCCTTCTTCAGGTCATTTTAGAGATGAGGAAACTGAGGTCAATACGGTTAAGTGACTTACCCAGGGTCACATAGCTAGTAAGTGTTTAAGACAAGATTTTAACTCAGGAATATAATCTTCCTGACTCCAAGACCAGCACTCTATCCACTGCACCACCTAGCTGCCTCATGTATATAGATAGATACATATAGAGATAGAATCATATGTATAGATACATAATTATACAATACACATACATACACATTCATATACATACATGTGTGTGTTTATATCCCCTAGATATATCCTAGAGCCAAAAATAGTCACTTGAAGATTTTTGAGTTTGAGGAAATAGGTGACATGATCAGATTGGTGTTTTCATTAGAGAGAGAGAGAGAGAGAGAGAGAGAGAGAGAGAGAGAGAGATTACACAAATATAAGCACACATGTTGTGTATGTGTATATATTTCAAAGTACATACTGTGCAGAGTTTGTACAAGAGAGATGAGTTACTAGAGGTAAGGAGAATAAGTAAGAAGCTATTATAAGCATCCAGGAAGGAGATGAAAAGTGCCTGAACTATGATAGAAGCTGGGTGAATAGAATGAAGGGTTTGTGTGTGAGAGTTACTTTTGAGGTATGTTCAAGATCTGGCAATTGATTCCACGTAGAGAATAGAGAGAAAAGGAAGAGTCAGAGATGACTCTGATTGTCAGTCTCGGTGACTGGTTCATGGTGCCACCAGGAAATGGAAAGGTTGGAGAAGGAATAGCATCTGTTTTGATCATGTTGAATTTGAGGTGCTGATGGGGTATGTGAGTGGAGAGATTGTGTAGGCAGTTATAGAGTCAGAATGTAGGAGAGAGACAAAGGTTGAAAATATAGATTCAAAGGTATTATTCATGAAGATAATTATTGATTGATGAGATTATCAATGTAAATAATGTAGTTAAAGAAGAGAAGATAGTTTTTCCACCAAGTAGGGAAGAGGAGAAAAAGGATTCAACAGACTTAGCTGAGAAAAAAAGAAAGCAGTCAGACAAGTAGAAAGAAGACCAGGAAAGAACAATGTCTTGAAGACTGAAGGAGGAAAGAATGTCCAGGAAGAGTGAAAAAATTGTCAAAATTTAAGAGGTCAAGTAAGATAAAGACCAAGAAGATCATGGATTAGTGATTATTTTCGTTGGTGAACTGGAAAGAACTGTTTTAGTTGAACCTGATTTCAAGGGATTGAGAAGTAAGGCAGAGGTGAGAATATTGAATCGAGGCACATGAGCCAACCTTTGCCATAGTTTGTCTGTGAGAGAGAAAAGAAACAAGAGGATAATAGTTTAAGGGAATGGCAAGGTTAAGTGAAGATTTATCAATACAAGGGGAGCTCTTTCCCTCCCTACTAATACAAACCACAATTTCTACAGGACAATAGTTGGTGTGACAAAGAAATTAATAAACCTTTATACAACATGATTATGATTATGATCCAGAATACTTTGACTGGTCTTCACAAAACAAGTCACAATTGTCCATCATTTTCCCCAGACTAGAAATCTTTCTATCTGAATAGGAATGGACAGTGTTTGTGTTCCATTGGTGTAGCTTTGAGAAGCCAAGGTTACCTTCGTGATGGAGGTATGGCAATCATAATGAAGAATGGCAATAATAACATAAGTAATATCAACAAATTGTATTTTTAGTAATTATTCTGATATTTAATTTTCTCCCTATCTTTTTTGTTTTTTTAATTAACTTTCAATTATTTCTTCATTTTCAAAATTCTATTACTCCTTTAAAATGCTTTTTACTACTAAGCACACCAAATAGTGACAAATTACTTCAAATATGATATCAATACAAAATCATTACTAGGTAATAGAAGATATTATATTGTTATATTTCTGTATACATATATATATTATCTCATCCCATATAATTAAAGGTCCTCGAAGACAAAGATTGTTTAAATTACATATTTTTATGCCTCATGCCTAGTGTAGTGACTAATATCTAGTGAATATTTAATAAATGTTTGTTGACTAATTGTTTTGTTATTTGAATCTATTTTTGCATGAATAGAAAAATAGATTTGGACTCAGAAAGACTTGGGCTCAAATTCCACCTCATAAATTTTCTATTGTGAGATCACATTAAAAATAATTTTACCTCTTAAAATCAGTTTTCTCATCTATATAAAATATACAATAATTATATTATATACCTCTCAGTTATTGGGGGGTTCAAGTGGGATAATAAAAAAAGGCATTGCTAACTTAAAAATGAGTAATTGTGGATTTGTAGCAAATAAATTATCATCATCTCCATTGTTGTCATCGTCATTTTCCCCCAAAGAACCCAAGGGAATTGTTCTGCCTGGATTTCCCATGTCACAGTTGGGATGGTCTTCAAAAATGCCTACAGTAATCTTCAGGAAATCTTTCTGCCCACACAGGGTAGATGATCTAGGAGGTGGTATAGCACCTAGTCAACGAACTAGATAGGAAATCTATGAGGCACAGGAAGACAGGAGAATATCTGGGTCAGAGTTGTTCTAGACTCTCAGAGAGTGAGTGTGCTTTCAGTTGTCTTACCCTGACTGGACAATTTCCTGATATCCTTTAAGATAAAAGATATTCAAAGTTGTTTGTTTTTATACTGATATTGTGATTGTATAAAATATTCATGATTTCAGAGGACTGATGATGAATGGTGTTATGTATTAAAGAGATGTGACAGAATTAGGGTGCAGAATGAGCCACATATAGTTTTTGTATACATTCATTGAGGGAATTTGTCTTGCTTGACTATGTATATTTCTTAGCAGAAATTTGCTTTTCTTCCCCTCCATCCAGTGAGGGGGAGAAATGTTAAGAGAAAATAGATTTATGTCAATTAAAAAAAAAAAACTATGTGTGGGGGGAAGAGGTGCGTTAGAGATGTGAACTGTCTCATGCACATTCGTATGAAGTCACTGTTTTTGTTACAAGACACCTCTGATAAAATGGGAGCAAGATGTAATTTTTGGGGGGTCCTTTGATACAAGTAATGCTACCAGATCAAAGTACCCTCTGGTGATCTCCTCCTGTCTTAGGATTGTTTGGTGTGACAAAGAGAATTCATTCATCTTCCCATACATTAAGTCAATGAGGATTTATTAAACACTGGTGACTCTGGGCAAGTCACATAGTCTGTTAGGATTCCAAGGCAACTCTGAGTTTAAAGATTTAAAGTTTAAAGACTGAGTTTAAAAGGAGGTACAGTCCTGCATTGTTAATGGGAGTTACCTCACCTGAGATTTTCCTACATCAATGAATTCATAGATTCAGTTCTCATGGAATCCCAATCTCTACATTTCAGATATTGTATTAGGTCCCGTGGACTCCCATGCATTCACATGCACATATACACATACAGTCAAATTAGCATTCATTATGCAGCTACTATGTTCCTGGCACTGTGCTAAATACTGGGTATACAAAGAAATGTAAAAGGCAGTCCCGGCTTTCAAAAAGCTCACAATCTAAGCAGGGAGACAACGTGTGGATAATTATTTAAGAACAAGCTATATAGAGGATAATTTGTAAATAAACATGCATCACAACTACTTCCACTACCAACAACCAAAAAAATACCCCCAAATATACCTTTTCCTGCCCTCAAGGAATTTAACTTTTAGAAATGAGGGGGAGAGCATGTATTTTGATAAGCGATACAAAACACATAAAAAAGTAAATATCAAGTCTTTTTTTGGTGGAGAAAGACACTGGGAGCTTTGTGGAGCAAAGGCAGGAGGTATCAGGAAAGGACCTATGGAAAAGGTAGTACTAGAGCAAAACCTTCATGGTAGCTATTCTTAGTGAACAAAGAGAGGTGGGAATGGTACCATGAAGAGGGGACAGCATGTGCAATGGTGTGGAAGCAAGCAGTAAAAACCAGAAGTGATGGAAAAGAAGCCCTTCCTTGGGTCTCAGAAATGTATGTCCCTCCACCATGGAGAGAGATCAACTTGTTTACCTGGTGTGAATTCTAAGGGAAATTCTCAAGGTGAAACTCTGTCTGTATCCTGAGACAAACAAGCCCAACAAACTAACGAGCATCCGGAAGCTCACAGCTGCTGTGGACATTCTACTTCAACAAATTCTTTGGGCTGAATGGGCTTATTCCACTTCAATCAGTCTATATACATTAAGAGTTTCTAACTGGCTCACCCTGTCTTTTTGGTGAGATGAGTATGGAATAAAATTAAAGCCACTCCAAAGAAATCCAAATAAAAACAGCCTTTTCCTTGCAAACTTAACTGCTTAAAGCAACACTCAAGAGTGATGAAATATGTGAGTACAAGTACATCATACATGCTGATTACAATCTATTTGGTTTTTATGAAGTATTTATCTGGGTCCTGGTGTGGGGTGCAGCACAGTTAGACCTCCTGATCCCTAGCTTATTCCTGTCCACTCTAAATGTCTAGTTAACACACAATTGCCAGCAGGCTTTGTGGGTGCACAGACCTCCAGGTTTTTGGTTTCTTGGTGCTGATTATGTTTTATCCAAATTACAGTGGGAAATGATTCTTTGATAGGTGATTGCAATCAGGGTGATAATACATAATTTTGATTAATCAAGGAAGTTTGATTAATTTCAGTGTTGATCTTAGAATAATCCTGCGCTGGAATGAAATGCTGTTTACTGTCATTTTAGATGAGTAATAACCTGCAGTGCATTGAGGGCTTGTTTGAAGTTTCCAAAACTTTGAGCTAAAGTTATTCTCCATCTCCACTTGGTTATTTCTATTGGTAAATAAAACTAAAATATTTCAGAGTTTTCAAAAGAATCCTTCCCCAAAGCATATCATTTTATTCATATCATATGCCCCAATCAATGGATCATATGGATATACCTAACAAAACCTAACTGTTGTTGTTGCTATTAAGATAATTGACTTTCATTTATATTTCTTGAAATTTTATAGATTCCAATAGAATATCATTTATTCCTCATTCTCCCTAAGTAACTGATCTCCTTTTTTTCTCCTCAGTTATATATCTAGCAGAAAGCCCCAGTCTTTTTGAGTGTGAGTCATTGAGCATGGGTAGGCAAGGATGACTTTGAAAACTACTTTCTGACACAGCTCTTCAAAAGTACAACAAACTGCCTCTGAATGTGCTAAGTTTATCTGTATGCTTTGAGAGACAGAGTCATATAGTGGATGGAGTATGTTAAACTTGGAGGAAGGAAAATCTCTCTTTGTATCTGGCTTCAGACAATTATTAGTTGGGTGCATCTGGGCAAGTTAACTAACTTCTCTGGTTCCCAGTTTTCTCATTTGTTAAATGATGGAATTGTTGGAAAGTTTTCTCTAAGGTCACCTATAATTAATAAAGTTTCAATTTCAATGTTTTTTTTATTTGTTTTTAGGTAGTCTTCATCCTTTTATCCCTTTGAGACATTTATCAGTGTTGATTCCTTCTTCTTGCTTCATTTTATTTTTGTTTTGCATTTCGTTGTTAACCTCCCTTTAGGTTCAGTTTTGGACATGTTTAGTTTGAGTTGCCAATAGACCATCTGCTTTAGTAATCCATTGGAATAGATACTCACTTTCTCCTCTCTCATGTGCCTTTTCAACTATGTTGACTAGGTTTGTTCAATTTCTGTTTGTTTGAAGGAGGCTTGTGATTTCATCAGTTCAGAGAGCTCCCAATGAAGAACTTCCTTTATTAATAATGGTCAGTACATTCTCTGCAACTTATTGTCTTAGAAAGTGGTTGGGACTAGGAGGTGAGGTCCTATCAGCTATGCTATGTAGTTTCAAAGAGTTATTTCAACTAATGAAACCTTTCACTTACAGCCAGTTGGTTGCTTGTAATTCACAGATGTTCACATGAATCATTAAAAACACTCCTTTTATCATGCTATTTCCTTGGGCAAGAACGTAGAGTGGTTCTTTCTGGCTCTACATGCAGAAGTCCCATGTCTCAGTCCCAAAAGAAGCAAACTGATTGAGAGGCTACATGATCACTTGCTAGAGACAACAAAGATGGGATTTAGGTTTCTGAAATTCCCTGACACTTTTGCCTTGGAGGGTCTGATATAGTCTTATCAAGATTTTAAGCCTCACTTTGCACTATTTTATTTTATTTTATTTTTTATTTATTTATTTATTTTTAGGCAATTGGGGTTAAGTGACTTGCCCAGGGTCACACAGCTAGTAAGTGTCAAGTGTTTGGTCTGAGGCTGGATTTGAACTCATGTCCTCCTGACTTCAGGGCCAGTGCTCTATCCAGCATGCCACCTAGCTGCCCCCCTTTGCACTATTTTACAACATGATCTGTACACTCAGTGAGGGTGGGGTGCAATGAACTTCCTAAACCATGTTAAATGTGACCTACTTATTTTATGTCATACTGTGTTCCTTATACCTGAATCCATTCCAAACTTCTCTTCTCATATAAAAGGAGGTTCCTGAGGGTGGGGACCATATTTTTTTTAACTTTATTTTTGAATCTCAGATGGAATTTAGCTGTTGCTCAAAATAGCTACTTACTGTTCAAATGAATGAATGAATGAGTGAATGAATATAAATATCTTACCCAAGTACCAAGATTCAGATCAATTCTGACCATCTTCATATTTTTCTTGATCATGCCAACCCAATTTTTTCTATTTTCTTTTGTGCTTACTAACCCTGTTGTACAAATTGTTCTTTATTTTATAGCTTTTGCTTTTCTAATTATCTTCAAAATAGAATTTAATATTGGATTATCTCAATACATCAAGCTATTTACTCATAGGTGTATATCTGTCTTATCATCTCAATTTGATGAAAGACTCGTTAGGGACAAGGAGAGTTCATTAACATTGTTTGTCCATGCTAAATGTCTAGTGTAGTCCTAGGCACATATTACTTATACACTAAATGATGGTGAAGTGCTTTTGAAATAGAGAGAGAAACCCCTCTATTTCCCTTACAAATAATCATTTAGGGAAAAAAAAAGTAACCTACACATCACACTTGGACTTCTTCACTAGCCATTCCTCAAACTTTTATAATCCATTTTCTGCTGCCTAATTGTACTGAACTGATTTCTCTGACATCAGCAAGTCTTGCCCAAACATAGAATTTTTTGTAATGACAAGCAGTTGACTCTGAAGCCTTCAACCAGAGGTTATGCAAGTGCTGGTCAGGTGTTTGGTACTAAGGATTCCAACTGCATGTGGTTTGAATTACAGGGCTGATGAGGAAGCTTTCAGAACTGTTTTCTGTGTCTCCTCATCCTTATTGATCTCTGTGTAATATTCGACACTATCAATCAAGGTCTTCTCCAATATTCTCAACTTAATTGGCTTTTGTGACATTGTTTTCTCTTACTTTTCCTGTGATCTCTGTTTCTTCTCAATCTTGACCAGAATATTTGCCTTCTGCTATCCTCCCCAAAATTTGTTCAATGCTCTTCTATAATATCTATATCTAAATCTATCTACTTATCTGCATATATCTATCAATCAATTTATTGATCTATCTATTTAGTATATTCTTATATGATCCCACATGCTCTTTTCATTCCAATTATCAGGTTTATATAGATGAATCACATTTTTTTACATTCAACCTTGATCTGTTTTTTGAGTTCTAGTTGCTCATTTCAAACAGCCTGGATATCTCATTGGCACCTCAGTCACAAAGAAGAAAGAGAGGGAAATAAAGGGAATGTTTACGGTGCTGAGAAGTCCAACAGGATATGTAATGAAGAAAAAAAACACTTGTGTATTTGTCAATTAATCATTTTAAAGCTGTGACTTGATAAAAAAACAATTTCTGTAAAGTGGTATGGAGGGAGGAGTAAGGAACTGAGGAAAGAAGAGTTGGTGAAGAAATAGAAGTGCTGGATACAGACAGCATTTGCAAGAATATCAGCCAGAAATAAAAGGTGAGAGAGGACAACTATATGCAACAGAATGGTCAAAGTTAAGTTTTACTGGTGAGAGGAGGAGAGATTGGAAGCATATACAAAAGAAGGGTGATTGCTGAAGCAAGTTTATAGTCATATAAATTAAACTAGAAATTAGAGGTTTAATTGGATTAACTGGTTAACAATTGATGCCTAATGAAAAATTGTGCCTTCTGCTCAATTTATCAAGTTGTGGAGGGATTTTGCCCTCCTTTGTTAACTGATTTCAATTAACTTAACAGTTTTCCTTTCACAGAATATGATTTTGTTAGTAAATTCAAGAAACAGGGTCCGATGAAGAAAGTAGTTTCTATTTAGAGGGATTAAGTTATTTTAATGGTAGCAGAGGTAAAGTTGTGGGTGGGGGGGTCACTGGAAAGCCTGGCTTATGGATCTGAACTTAAAGTACTGAAGTGACCATAGATTCTAAATTCTACAAATTACATCAGGCTTGTTGTAAAACACTAGGCTACTGTGGTGCATTGGATAGAGAATTGGGCCTGGAATAAGGAAGACCTGCTTCTGTCTCAGATTCTTTAAATATAAAATGAGATTAATAATAGCACCTACTTTTCACAGTTGTTGTGAGGATCAAATGAGATTGTATTTATAAAAAGCACTCATTATATTGACTAACACATAGTAGGTTCTATATAAATATTTTCCCTTTCCAGACCCCATTTAAACCAAGTCCTCCTCTCTTCTTCCTACATATGAATCTTCTGGTAGGAATCTGATCATATAGAATCTTCTGATTCAATGCCCTTTGTAACTTAGACACTGTGATCAATCAATACCTAGGCACATATTTGGTGTGAATTCCTCTTCCTCTTCAGAACCTTTCTATATAAGAACTCAGGTCTCTAGTAATAGAACCCTGGATGTTCATAAAGTATCCAGTGCTTCTGACTATTTCCATAAAGGGGCCTACTCAAACACAGCTATTTTCTTGAAATCATTCAACCAGGTATATGAGGGACACTTCAGCCCATCCTGGATGAAGATAGGGCATATATTACATAGATAACCTCTGAAGATTAGACTAAATATTGGTTGATGTGTGATTATACTTGCAACCAATATTGTGGTTTGAAAATATTGCAAAGACATTATGTATGATGAAGATTGAAAAAAAAAGTCATCTCAGTTTGGTAATTATTGAGGCACCAGACACCTTAAATAGAGCAATTTTCACAGGACAAAAAGGGTAGAAGCTATTCTGTATGGGAAGGCGTTGATATGGTAAGGAATAAGGAATAAGTAAGCAAGTAGAAAAACTTCTAAAACAATTCTTTTTTTCTCTCTCAAGAAAGGAAACAATGAAGGGGAGAAAGGGGGTAATAGTGGGATGGGAGCAAAGGGTTTAGGAAGGTTTTTCTAGTATTGAGAAATCTAAAGCATGTTCTATGTTATAAATCCTTCAAACATTTTTACTCTCTCAGATATCTCTATGTGTAGTTACTCCAAGATGAACTAGACAAAGATTTAGCATTTCAGTATATTTTGACTCCATCAGAATCTATAAATGAATTTCCCAGTTTTTTGTAGGAACAATTTGCCGAGCCTTATTCATCATTTACCTTCTGGGTGCCTTGATCTCTTTTAAAAATTATAGTTCTTATATCTTCCATCAAGCTATTTTCTGAAGGCATGTCCTCTTTTTGAAAAGATAGTCATCTCTTTTATATTCATCAGATATCAGTCCACTCAAAACGAAGAATAACTGTAGATGCAAAGAAATGCCATCCTCTGATCTTCATCATCCTCATACAATTCTGTTAGTTTCAAAAGACACCTTTAGAAAGGTAAAATGCATCACACTGTGAGGTTGTTTTTATGAGTTCTGCCTAAAAGAGAAAAAAAAAAACATAAATTTTGAAGAAAAATTGCTATCTATGAGCACAAAAAGAACTTAAACAGGAAAATACTCCTGGAAATATGAAAATGGAATTTTTTGACATACTAAAGATAAATGTGAAAGACAAATGGAATTGGCTATGGTTCTTTGAACATTTGAAGTTGAATTAATCTAGTACTATCCTGAATGTTTGCACCTTTGGAACAAAGTCCAAAATCTACTTAGCAGCCCATACTTTAGTGTTCTCCCAATCCTTTGAACCCTTCCTATTTACACATTTGAGGCTTCCCCTGTATCAGTGGCCATTGCTAGATTTTCCCAAATGGTGATTCTATTCTAAATATGATGCTATTTTAAAAGTAATAGGTGAATCATAACACAGTTTAATTAATTTCTTTTAATATGATAAAAATAAGTACAATACAATTCAATTCAATAAACATTTATTGAATGCTTACTATGTTCAAGGTAGAAGAGTGTCAGAGTACAAAATAAATTGAATTTATAAATATAAAGGACTGAGTTCAGATCTTCACTCTACTATTTACTACAGCTTACCTGATCGTGAGCAAAATATTTATACTCCCTAGACCTCATTTTTCTCATCTCTTCAAATAACAGGATTGGACTAGACAGCCTCTCAAGTTCATTCTTGCTCTAAATCTAAGGATCCAAATTTTTCATTTACATATTAATAAATGAAATATTCTCTCAACTAAAGGAATGCTAAAATAATTTGTTCAATTTTTTTAAATTAATTAACTTATTTTTAGTTTTCAACATTCACTTCCACGAGATTTTGAATTCCAAATTTTCTCCCCATCTTGCCCCTCCCCCACCCCAAGATGGCATGCATTCTGAATACCCCTTCCCCTAGTCTGCCCTCCCTTCTATCTCTCCCCCTTTCTCTTATCCCCTTCCCCTTCTATTTTTCTGTAGGGCAGGATAGATTTCCATACCCTATTTCCTGTATATCTTATTTCCCAGTTGCATGTGAAAACAATTGTTTTTTAACATTTGTTTTTAAAACTTTGAATTTCAAATTTTCTCCCTTCCTCCCTCCCCACCCACCCTAATTGAAAAGGCAACCAACTCAATACAGGTTATACACGTGTAGTCATGCAAAACACTTCCATAGTAGTCATGTGGTGACACCTAAGTATATTTCCCTTAATCCTATCCCACCTCCCCACATTTATTCTATTCTCTCTTTTGACCCTATCCCTCCTTAGAAGTGTTTACTTCTGGTTACTCCCTCCTGTAATCTGCCCTCCCCTCTATCATCCCCCTGCTCTCTTGTCACCCCTCCCCATTTTTCCTGTAGAGTAAGATAGATTTCCATACCTAATTGAGTGTGTATGGTATTCCATACTTAAGCCAAATCCAATGAGAATAAGACTCACTCATTCCCTCTCACCTTCCCCCATTTCTCTTCCACTGTAAAAGCCTTTTCTTGTCTGTTTTATGTGAGATAATTTACCCCATTCTACCTCTCCCTTTCTCCTTTCCCTTATACCAGTATAATCCTCTCACCCCTTAATTTTATTCTCAAGATATCACCCTTACACCTTCAACTCACCCTGTGCCTTCTATCTATCTATCTATCTATCTGTCTATTATATATAATATATTATATACACATACACACACACACACACACACATAATTTTTTCCTCTAACTACCCTAATACAGACAAAGGTTTCATGAGTTACAAATATCATCTTTCCATGCAGGAATGTAAATAGTTCAATCTTAATAAGTCCCTTATAGTTTCTCTTTCTTGTTTATCTCTTTATGTTTCACTTGAGTCTTATATTTGAAAGTCAAATTTTCTATTCAGCTCTGGTCTTTTCATCAAGAATGCTTAAAAGTCCTCTATTTCACTGAATATCCATTTTTTCCCCTGAAGGATTATACTCAGTTTTGCTGGGTAGGTGATTTTGGTTATAATCCTATATCCTTTGTCCTCTGGAATCTTATATTCCAAGCCCCTCAGTACCTTAATATAGAAGCTGCTAAATCTTGTGTTATCCTAATTGTGTTTCCACAATACTTGAATTGTTTCTTTCTGGCTGCTTGCAATATTTTCTCCTTCACCTGGGAACTCTGGAATTTGGCTACAATATTCCCAGAAGTTTTCCTTTGGGGATCTCTTTCAGGAGGTGATGGGTGGATTCTTTCAATTTCTATTTTGCCCTCTGGTTCTAAAATATCAGGGCAGTTTTCCTTGATCATTTCTTGAAATATGATGTCTAGGCTCTTCTTTTGATTATGGCTTTCAGACAGTCCAATAATTTTTAAATCCTCTCTCCTATTTTCCAGATCAGTTGTTTTTTCCAATGAGATATTTCACATCGTTTTCTATTTTTTCATTTTTTTGGTTTTGTTTTATACTGTCTTGATTTCTCATAAAGTCACTAGATTCCAATTGCTTTAAATTTTAAGGAAATGTTTTCTTCAGTAATCTTTTGGACTTCCTTTTCCATTTGGCCAATTTTGTTTTTTAAGGCATTCTTCTCTTCATTGGTTTTTTGACCCTCTTTTGCCATTTGGGTTAGTCTATTTTTTAAGGTGTTATTTTATTCAATATTTTTTGGGTGTCCTTTAGCAAGATATTGAGTAATTTTTCATGATTTTCTTCATCACTCTCATTTCTCTTCCCAGTTTTTCCTCTACTTCTCTTACTTGTTTCTCAAAATCCTTTCTGAGCTCTTCCATCACCTGGGACTGATTCCTATTTTTCTTGGAGGCTTTGGATGTAGGAGTTTTGACTTTGTTGTCTTCTTCTGGTTGTATGTTTCAATTTTCTTTGTCACCAAAGAAAGATCCTATGGTCTGACTTTTTTTGTGCCTTTGTTTGCTCATGATCCCAGCCAATTAGTTGGGTTGTAAACTCTTTGTTATGGTAAGGGTTTGTTTCCAGTGTGGAAAATGTACTGTCCCATGCTTAGGGGGTTTTGTGCAGCTGTTTTCAGAGATACTTCTAGGGACCTGTAAATTTTCAGTTCTTCCAAGGTGGTATGATGAGGGGCAAGGTGTTTACTCCTTTCCTGGCCTGTGCTCTGGTCTATTAGTGACCACAAGCACTCTTTTCTGCTTTTGAACTGTGATCAATACTTACAGCATATAATAAATAAAGAATTGAGGTGGAGAAGCATGTGACAGGAGAAAGATGTAACTGAAGCAATATTTGAGTGAAAATGAATATAAGTAAGAACAAGTGATAAGTGACAGTAGGAGTGTTTAGTATCTTTAAAATGTCAATAGAAAATGGGGAAGGTTTCTGTCAAATTAGATTATGTATGGAGAATTTAAGACAGGACATGAATGAGAATCACACAGGCTGGAGAGTCACTGTTATGTGATAATCTATATCATTGTGAGGGAAAAAGCATATTGATGGGAGTATTTAGATTTCATTCATGATGCACCTATATGAGTAAGTTAATTTTAAGTGTACAAAGGAATATGTTTTTGGTGAATTCAGTTATAATGAAGAATCATAGAACCTCTGAGTTGAAAGGGACACTGGGGGCCATCCATTCCAAATGATACTTGAAATAGAATCCCATTTCAACATACCTCCAACTTCCCTTTTAAACTTTGCTTGAAGACCTGCAATGAAAATAAAGTTACTACCCCTGAAACTACTATTCCACTTTTGAACAGATCCTTAAGTGAAGGACATAACATGGTTAATTTTCAGGTCTAAATTTTGTGGATTCTAATTCAGTCATGAAGTTTTATCAAATTCATTCGTTCATGTCATTGGTCCCTACACCTTTCTGGAATTTTGTGTTTGAAATGGGTAAATTCTAATTAGTAGAGATATGAAACTTGGCTTTGTTCAAAGATGAAAAAGTGGAGAGACAGAAGAGGAGAGGAGAGGAGAGAAGACTTGTTAAGATTTTGCTTTGAAGTAGGTAAAGCTCAAGAATTCATATGCAATTCTCAGTTTTGTAGCTTCTATTCCTTTCAACAGGTGCTTGTCAAATTATTCAAATGGATTTTACAATTAAAAAAAAAAACAAGAAAAAAATTAATTGCCTTGTCTGTGAAGCACAACTTTTATGTATACTGACAAAAATACTTTTAAAGACAAAATATAATTGAGCTCAGTAAAATTATCATTATTATGGCTAACCTATAATGGGAAAAGATGACAAGGAATTATGCCAAAATAAAATAAAATAAAATTATTTGTTGTTTTTCATCCATAATCATCTGAATTTCTGATATAAGTTAAGCACCCATATTTTACTTAAGATAATTTTCCATCTTTCCCTTTGTTGACAGTCTTCTAGCACTCTGTGGGGGAAGGGAGAAAGAAGAGAATTGCATAACAATAACAACTCACAAATATTTGGCATCCGAAAATTTGAAAAATGTTTTATGTATATTATCACATATGGTCTTCAAAACTGTTATTTAACCTTAGTGCTCATATTATGCCCATTTTCAGATGAGAAAACTGAAGCTTGAGTGGTATTAAGTGACTTATACTTGCTTACATAGCTGTCTGTGGTATGTAAACTCAGGTCTTCTTGATGTCAGAGCTAAAACATGGTCCACTATGCCTGATGTCCTTCCCAATGTTCTTTATATCAAAATGTGATTAGAACCCACACACCTCCACAAAGAGGCAGGGCACTATTTAATTTGAGGAATAAGACTTTCAAAATAAGTGTAATTGAATTGTGACCCACTTGACGTGATTGCAACACCTTGATCTGCCTTAATGGATTTGTTTTGCTACTCATGCATACTCAACATACTTTGGGATTATCATGTGCTTGAGCCTTGTATCATTAGGCATAGCTTTGTATTATAGGTTGTATCAATCAATCAATCAATCTATAAATCAGTTTATAAGTATTCATTAAGTAATTACTAGGTATCAATCACTATGCTAGCTGCTGAGTAAAAAAAGGCAAAGTACTTAAGTTCTAATAGGGAAGTCTCTCTCTCTCTCTCTCTCTTTACTTTCTCTCTCTTTCTCTCTCTTTTTCTCTCTCCTATCTCATCTCTGTCTCATTTCTATGTCATCTCTATCTGTATCTCCTTCTCCATTATCTCTATCTCATTTCTATCTCTATTTCTGTCTCCCTCTCCGTCACTATCTCTCTATTTTATCTCTATTGATAATCTATACCAATATCAGTATCTTTCTCTATAATCTATATCTATAGAACAAAATAGCTTTTATAAAGTATTTTTTTTTTGTAACAAGGCACCAGAAAAAAGGAGATAACCATTTATTAAGTACCCACTATGTGCCTGGCACTATGCTATATACTTTACAAATATCTCATTTGATCCTCATAACTCTCTTGAGGAACAGGTACTCTTAATACTCTCAATTTATAGTCAATGAAATTGAAAGAGAAAGATAGTAAATGACTTGTCTATGGTCATGCAGCTAATAAGTGCCCAAGTCAGGATTTGAACTCTAAACCCAGTGCTCTATCCACTGAGCCACCTATCAACAACTGGAAGTTGCAGAGATTAAGAAAGGATTCATGTAGAAGACAGAGCTTGACGTCATTTGTACTTATTTTACTGTAGGATTTCATTTCATCCTTTCTCAGGGCATCTTCCCCTCATGGAGGGTTTCAACCAGTAATCTGCAGTTGGGGGAAATGAACCTATGTTAATCAACTGCAGTATGAATCTCATAAACCTTTCAAAATGAAAGATCACTCTGTTTTCCAGTGTCTTTTATAGAGTGCACATACCTCAGGCTGGAATTTCTATTTCTTCAGGAAATGGGGCATACAATTAGATTTCATATTCCCTTTAAGAAAATCCCAACTATTATCAACATTGTGACTTTACATCTGATGGAGGACTTAAGATTTTATTAATGGGAAAATGCCATTCCTTATAATAAAGTCCCCTGTTATGAGTGAGTTTAGACTGTTTTCTTATGTCCTGTGCAGTAGCTGGCAGCTGTAAAGTGGATAGTTTCATGATTCTGATCTCAACTAAGGAGGCAGTCACTAAGGAAAATCAATGAGCAATAAAATTAGTTTAACCTTTCCCCTGCCTTGAGAGAGGTAAAATTTATGACTAGGATTAAATAAAATGTGCTAGTTTTATTGCATTTCATTGACGCTTATTTTTTTTTTTTACTGATGTTCATGTTATTGCTATGAACTTACCAATTTGGGCTGCTAAGTAGCTCAGTGGATAGACTAGCGGGCTTGGAATCAGGAAGACTCATCTTCATGAATTCAAATCGGGCCTCAGACACTTAGTAGCTGTGTGACCTTAACCAAGTCACTTCACCCTTTTTTGCCTTAGTTTTCTCATCAGTAAAATGACCTGGAGAACAAAATGGCAAACCACTCCAGTATCTTTGCCAAGAAAACTCCAAAATAGCTTCTCAAAGAGTCAGAAATGACCGAATAACAACAACTTATCAATTAAATTAAATTTTTGTTTTTTAACCATGACCAGAGAGTAAAAGTAATAAGTGATACGGAAGTCAAAGAAAGGGAGATGTCCAGTAGGATTTGGAAGGAAAATAAAGACAGAATGAATCATACTTCTAGATTAAATGATATTATGAGATAAGGGTCTTTGATATGATGGAGTCATAGTGGATGAGGTGTTGAGTTAGACTAATAGCCACACCTATATAGGCATCTGACTGACCACAGAGGGTCACATTCATAAACTGTCACTGTTAGGTAAATCAGTGTTTTGTCTAATCTTTAATTTATTGAAATTAACTAACAAAAACGATATCCAAATCTCCCATAGAATCTTCTCAATGTTCTGCTGTAGCTTTCTTCACCAAGGTTGCTTTAAACTCGCTAGTAAATGTATAGTTCCATTAGCATCCAAGTCATTTTCCAGTTCTCTGGTAGATTCAGCTAAGGTGCAAATTTAATCCTTGTAGTTGTCAGTTTTAGGGTCCAGAACTCTCCTTAAATGAAGATCAAAGATGATTTCATGAAGGGTAAAGTATCTGTCTTGGACTAGAGAATTAGAACATTAAAGATTGCTTGAAGGAATGCTCTTCCCTTTGCAAGGTGAGTTAGCTTCATCATTTTTGGCCTTCCTTTCACAAAAATCTCAATGGAGTTTTCACTGGAGGTACTTTAAATTCCTTCCTAGAAGTTCTGGGTCCTTAAAGCTTAGAATATGTTCTTCTACCCTGGAAGATTCTAACAGTCCTCAAATAAGAAAATGCCAAACAGAATTGAGAGACAGTTTGGTATACTGAAGAGATAATTTAACTTAATAAGTTCTGGGTGTAATCTTCCCCAGACACATATCAGTCATGTGACCCCAGCAATTCCTGTCAGCTCTCCATGCCTTAATTCCCTCTCTCCTCTCTCTAAAATGAATGTATTGATTTGGATAGCTTCTAAAGCATCCTCCTGTTCTAACTCCAGGAATCTAAGATTCTCTGATACGGATGTACCAATCCTACCCAATTTTTTAACTAACTACTAAAAATTTTCAGATGGATATATAATATCATTTACTTGGTTATTTCCACAACTTATAAAGATCATAACTAATACATGTCTGCCCATTATATGTTACTCATTCCACAGCCTACTATAAATTAGATGCAGAGGTTCCATCCAAAATTCGGGAGACTTTCCTTACTTTTTTTTTGACCTTGCAAGAGCACTAGTGAGCAATGTGGATTTCCACCTGTCCCCCCTCACCTTCAATATATGAGTAACATTTTTTTCATTTAAAAAAAGGCAAATTTGATAATAACAATGTCAAAAGGCAGTTGAACGCTGGTGAATTGTAAGGAACAAGATTGGTCCTGGAAGGATGATATCAAAACACATATCCCCACTTCTCAGTAGAGATAAATTGACTATGAATCAATAATGTGGTATATCCAGTCAGATACTATTATTTTACTGTGAAAGTTTCAGGCAAGGGGTGGAAAGGAACAGTGAAAATGGCTATGGTGTGAAAAAAAAAGACAATAAATTTTAAAAAAGAATCCAGCAAAAAGCATTTACTTGAAAATAAGAGGCTGGAAATACAGTCATCACTTAAGTTCAGTAATGTGGCAGTATTCAATATTCTGCTTTCGTTGATAGAGTTTATTCCTGAAATGTATTTTGTTTTGTCTTGTTTTGTTGAGATGATATGGAGATTTCTACAGGGAGAGAAAAGCAAGTTTTATGTTGAGTAAAAAAAAAAAATCCAACTTCCTTTTACTAATGAAACCAGCTGCCTTTGAATGTACAGAAATCGACGCAAATATTTATAGGGGCCTCCAAGACCCATAAACTACTCACCAAGCACGTAACGCTTTCCTTCTAAGAATGCTCAAATGGATTATAAAACAATACATTACTTTTACATTCTCATGGTACATTAAATCTTTTTTTAATGCAGTATTCTTTTGAATCAGTAAGTTTTGAGTTCACTAAAGTGGTACAAGCTATACTTTTCATCACAAAGAAATGCTGCTATTCAATCAGGCTCATCTTTAATTTTTACCTCAGTCAACAGAATCCATTTTTTAGTTTAAAAATGTATAGAGAGGATTTTAAAACTTTATTTGTTAGGATAGCTGAACCTGTAGTTTCATGAAAGTTGGAAATTTTAGGTTTGCAAGCACCCCTCCACCAATGCAGATCATCATTTCATCAACCTTTTTCCACCCTAAGAGACTCACGATCACAAAGCTCCCATTTTAAGAGGCTCACATTTGAACCAATTACTTCATGATTCTTAAGACAACTCTCTCTCTCACTGTGTTGTGTTGTCTCTCAAAAGGGAGTGAGGGTGAGAGGACCAGGATATTAATTGTTTATTAAAATGAGGTGATTCAGTGGATGGGTGACAGCCCATAATTAAGAAAATCTGATTTTAAATAATTTCTCAGACACTTACTTATTGTGTAACTTGAAGAAGATCAATTAACTTTTGTCTGCCTCAATTTCCTCATCTGCAAAATGGGAATAATAAGAACACTAAACTCCCAGGATTCTTATGAGAATAAAATGAGATAATATTGATAAACTGTTTTGCAAAGTTTAAGTTCTATATAAATGATTCATCATCATCATCATCATCATCATCATCATCATCATCATCATCGTTATCTGAATCTTTTTTGGTAATCCAGACTCAAAAAATTCAAATGTACCTATGTCAGGGGCTCTTAATTTGGTTTTCATTTTTAAGAACCATTTTACTAATTGTAATTTAAAGAAGTGACTTCCTTAGTTAGCTTTATGTGTCTAAAACATTATCTTGTAAAGGCTTCATCAGAATGCTTATGGAGCCCACAACACACAAAAGTAGTTAATGACCAGCTACTGTGAATCAAATGCAGGAGCTCTTTATTTATTCTAAGTATTATAGTTTACAAATATTTTAAAAGGTATTTGATCAACCTATTCCATAATACATTCTAAATATTTGACCTTAATATAAAGAACTTACTATTAATATGAAGACATATGTAATATAAGACTATATATAATATAAGACTTATATATAATATAAAAGATTATCTATTAAAATTAGAAATGAAACAAATTACATACATCTCACAGCTATGGCTAAGAGTTGTATTCTTAGCCAAACAAAAGATAGAGGTAATTATAAAAGATAAAATAGTTAACAGATTACATGAAACTGAAGAGCATATGTACAGATGAAATTAATGCTCCTAGCAGAAGTTAAGTAATTGAATGAAAAAAATAGTCCTTGTATAAAATTAGTTTGATAAGGTTTTGATATATAAAATATGTGAATAATTAGTGAATATTTATATAACACTAATAGCCACTCCCCAATATATAAGTTGTCAAAGGGTATAAATAAACAGTTCTTAAAAGAATTATAAAGTATTTTCAGCATTATGAAAGAGTACTCCAAATGACCAATTATAAGAAAAATTCAGATGGCAACAGCCCTGAGGTTTCAGTTCACATGGTGCAAATTGGCAAAAGTGACAAAAAATAAAATGTAATAGTCAATGTTGGAGGGGTTGTGGAATGCTAGGCACATAAATACTTTGTTAAGGAAGCTATGAAATGGTGCAATCATTTCAGAAAGCCATTTGGCATTATCCATATAAAATGAACATGATGTCTATATTCTTTGAACCAGAGAATCATGTGCTGGGATTTTATCCTAAGGAAACCTTTGATAGGAAGCAAGCCACACACACACACACACACACACACACACACACACGAATACTTATTAGTAGCACTTTGGGGAATAACAAAGAATTTGAAACAAGGTAGATACCCGTCAATTGAGGAATTGACTTGTGGCAGAAAAATATAATGGAATGTTACTGGGCAGCTAGATGGAACAATGGATAGAATCTTGGCCTTGAAATTAGGAAGACTTATCTTCATGAATTCAAATGCAGTCTCAGACATTTACTAGCTGTATGACCTGTGCAAATAATTCAATACTGTTTGCTTCATCTATAAAAAAATGAACTAGAGAAGGAAATGGTATATCACTGCTGTACCTTTGTTAAGAAAACCCCAAATAAAGTCACAAAGAGCTGGGCACAATTGAAACTACTGAACAACAAAAACACTGTGCTATAAAAATGATATATGTGATGAATACAGAGAAACATAGAAAGATGTACATGAACTGATGCAGACTGAAGTAAATAGAACCAAGAGAATAATAGACACAATGATTACAACAATGCAAATGGAAAGACCAACCACACAACACAAAACAAAAGTAAATGCCAAAAAATTAATAAGATCAAGAATCAATCTTGAATGAAGAGATTTGAGAAGATACACTTAATCTACTCTCAGTGGATATAGGAGGTCCATGGGTGTTACACATTGAACATGTTTTCAGACTTTTTTAGGGTATCAGTCAGCTGTAGTAATTATTATTTTTCCTACCTAAAAAAATTAGTACTTGTTATATAAATTGACTCTCTGGGAGGAGAAAAGGGAGGAATACTGGAGATTGCTAGGATGATGTAAACAATATTTATAACACTCATATATGCAGTATATGTCAGGGACTTTAACTGAACCCTCACATTTCTTTTTGATTTCAAAGTCATGTTTCTACTTACCCTTTTACAATTCTTTCTTACATAGTGATCTTAAGACACACAAAAACAGATGAAATTTTCAGTAGAAATTCCTTTGAAATTTGTATGACCCTGGTCCATCACTTTAACCTTAATTTGCCTCAGTTTCCTTGACTATAAAATAAGAACAATAATAGCACATATCCTCAGTGTGGATGCGAGGATCAAATGAGATTATACTTGTAAAGCACTTAGCACAGTGCCAGGCACATAGTAAGCACCACGTAAATGTATTATTATTTGAAGTCAACAGTTTATTTTTTCCCTTAAATTGATAGATTAATTTCAGGCCATGTTATTTGGGACATAGCACATCTATGCTAAATAATTAGTGTTTCTGTATAGTTCAATATATCATATACCATGTAGCTTTGACACTACTAGAAAGGAGAGGTATTTGACAATTTGGACAAGTAACATTCTATTATAGGCAAATGTAGATTGTAAGGTACTTGAGTCAGAATATGTTTTATTCTGTTTTGTTTTGTTTTCTGTATCCCTGATGTCCACTGTAGTGTCTTGAAATTAATGGATGTTTATTAATTACTTGTTGAATGAGTAAGTCTGCTTGGTGCTAATTAACTATTAATAATATAACATTTATTAAATGCCTACTATATGCCTAGCAATGAGTCAGGTACTTCTGGAACACACAAGTATAAGACATGGTTCCTGAACTTAGGATGATCATAAACTCATTGGGAATTCAGAACTTAGACTAGTGCATTCTAATATTAATACCATTATCACCATAATCACTACAAACCATAGTAGTAATAATATTAATAACAGCTGAAATTTATATAGTGATTTAAAGTTTGGAGGGGGTTTACATGCAGAATGCATTTCAATCTCATAGTAAAGCATATGAGGCAGTTGATACAGATGTGTTTGTTTGTTTTATTTGGTTGATTTCTACCACCACTCCACTATGATTTTGTCTGGATGGACGTATTACTTCATTGTTGTAAAGTACTCTTAATCTGGAAAATCAGTAATTCATAAAGAAGACATAAATTGATTTTCAATATCAGTTCTTCCATTTTATAACTCTGTGAGGTTGAAAAGGTCACTAGACTTTTTTGTCTCTGTGTAAACCCAGACCCTATAAAATATAAAAAGAGGACATTGTCCTAGATGGTTCCCTCAATTTCTAACTCTATCATCCTACAATCTTATGGCTTGCCTATAGTTACAGGCAACGAGGTGGTACAGCAGAATGCTGGTCTTAGAGTCACAAAGATCTGAGTTCAAATATGGTCTCAGATGATTAGGAGCTTGGTGATCCTGGGCAATTCACTTAACCTTGTTTGCCTCAGTTTCTTCACCTGTAAAATGAGCCAGAAAAGGAAATAGCAAGCCACTTTACTATTTTAACCAATAAAACCCCAAATGGAGTCCTGAAGAATGGGACATGACTGGACCACAATAACATGGTAACAACATGGTACATGTCAGAGATAGGACTAAAACCCAGGTCTTTCTAACTCCCAAGTTGACCCTCTGTCAATTACACTATGCTACTATTTTTCAGATAACAAAACTGAGATTCAGTTTGCCTATGCCAGCACAATGAAATAAATGTCAAATGGATTTTAAAACTAGATCTTCCTTGCTTGTTGCATGTTGACTGACTTCTGGCCCCATATTTCCTTTGTAATTAATGTGAAATGGAAAATGAATATGAAATAAATGTTAACCATTGTCCTTACTAAATAATTAGATGTTGATGCTCCCAGATTAAAATCAAGTGCTATTTTGTTTGATAGATATTGTAAGTGCTAAAGGTTTCTGGAACAGGTATATATCAGCGTGGGCTGGAAAAGACCTGGGGAGGTTAGCTTAGAAGCCATCTAGTACAATGCCTGCATAGTAAATTTGGGTTGACAAAGAGGAAAGAAGGTAATAGAAACTCTAGGTACAGATGATTCCAATTTGTAACAATACTAATAATAATTATTGTTATTATTATAAATGGGTAAGCAATTCAGTTTTTAAATTATTTCCATTAAAATTGAATGATATTTGTGCTGTTCAAGGTACACTATTACAAATACCATATGAGTGTATTACATGTTTTTCATGACACTAGCCAGTTTGTCTGGAAACTTATTACCTTGACTTTGAGTGAGTAGCACATTTGCCACTTTAATAGCTCTTTATGCTAGACACTTTTCTAGCCTTGAAAAGTAGGTATAACTATTATCCCCATTATACATATGAGGAAACTGAAGCAAAAAGAGTTTAAGTCACTTATTCACCGTCACATAGCTAAGAAATATCTGAGGCAAGATTTGAGCTCAAGTTTTCCTGAGTCCATGTCCAGCACTCTTCAAGTCAAACTAATATAGCCTTTGGAGATTCTGAATGCTATTGGGCAACATAGGGATGTGTGTTTGTGAGTTTTTATAGGTAGGTGTTGGAGGTGAGGGGGAAGGGGGTGGATAACTGGGTGAGCTGTCCTATCAGCAAAAGCCCAACTTTAAAAAACTAGACAGCCTTAGGAGGTTATATCCAAAAGCCTCCATAGAACCATTGTTCTCTGTCATCTCTGTTCTTCATTTTTAAACTTTAGATCACCTTGTCATCAAAAGATCTAAGAAAAATATTAAAACTTTCATCTTCCTTCTTAATGAACTATTTCTTAATCGTAAAATTAGGTGGATTTTTCATAGTCTTCACCATCCTTGGCATCTCTGTAGGTTTTGATTCTCTTTGCAAATTCTCTCTTGGAAAGTCTCTCCTCCCTTGGCCTCCAATATACTGCTGTCTCCTGACTCTTTTCCTACTTGAGTATATCATCTTAGTTGTCTTTAGTGGATTATCATGTATAGCACACCCTTTAAAATTACGGGATGCCTAAAACTTTGCTCCACAACAATGTCGCTTCTTTCTATATTTATTCTCATAGAATGACCTCATCAGTTCCAGGGGGCTAATGAATCATTCCTATAAAGATGCTTCCCAAGTCCAATATTTAATAGATGGTATTCAAAAGCACCACTGACCCATTTTATTAATTACCCACTAGCATGATTAACAAAATGATTAATTACCCAGAAATTATGTCTCTCAAACTTTCTTTTATAAGTCACAAGTCAGAAGACAAAAAGACAGTTGGAGTTAAATAGAAGGATGGCTCCCAAATTTCTCTTGAAGAGGCAATTGAAAGAGTTGACCAGCTGGGCTTCACTGCCCCCTCAAAGGAAACAAGGAACATCATTTCATGAAATACTTGGTCATCTTCTCTTGCTACTCATGATGAATGTAAAGAGTTGGAGCTGTTGTATCAACATCTTTTGCAAAGAATGAAGAGAATGCCAGACTGCCTGCTTGTCCTCAGCTGTGTGTCTGCATCTCTTCCAGAAGGAGAATCAGTGGAACAACAATTTTAAGAACTTAAGAAGTGGTCAAAACCCTGTAAACAATGAGAAAAAGGAAAACCCATTTGGATGAAGAATGCCTATGGTCCAAACTATGACATGCAGTTGAAAGGGTGATCTTCACAGTTGAGCTCATCTAGAAATGAACAAGATGAAGCAGAGGGAAATGAGCAGAACCAAGAGGAGAATTTACACCATGACTGTGGTAATGGAAGGAAGACAACCTAGAATGACTTCAGAACTCTCCTCAACAGGTGGCCAAAATGGACCTCTGGTTTCAGCAGAGAGGTGGTGGTGGTGTATGTGTGCATATACAGAAACACACGCACAAAAGTTCCTCTTATTGCTGTTTCCCGGAACTTGCTCAATATCGTGCCTCACTCTGTTGTGTAGATGGTTTTGAATTCCTGTGCTGCAAACTGTCCCTGGTATACTCCACCTCACTGCCAACTTACTAGTTTTGACCTAGCCCAAGAGACCCTTAGACTCTCTTCAGAAATCATGCGTGTATCCATAGAACATCGGAAGGCAAGCAAGTCCAGAACCTTGACATTGAGATAATAATAACCCATATTTATGACTTGTCTAACACACTGAAAAAGGCTTTTGAGGGTGTCTTTCCTAAAGCACCTATCTCCTGCCCCTCCAGGCCAAACAGAATGAATCTGATCTCTCTCCCTCCCCCTTGACAGCCCTTCAAACTCAGCTTTCAAGTCCCTTCTTTTGTCCTTCCTCTGACTAAACATTCTAGATCCTTCAATTGATTCCCATCTTCTGGTCCAGGCTGGTCCTCCTTCTCTGAATAACTGAATCTCCTGCTTACTTCTGTATGTGGGGACTCTCGAGGCTGCTGAATAGAGAATTCACTTTCTGGGCTGCTTTTTATTTTATTGAGCTAGCAGTCTGAAAACCTCCAGAACCTTCCCTAGATCCGCTGGCCACTCTTGCACCCTTGTTGGACACAGACAACAGTGATTGCTCCAGTGACGGCTACTCCAAAAGTGTCCCACTGAAGGACAGTAGAGCCTGACTCCACTGGAAGACAGGACCTGCCTCCACTCTGCCAAGTGAGGCCAGACAACAGTCACTGCTACAGATGGAGGGGAAAACCAACAACTTCTAGGCCAAAACTGGAAAAAAGGAGAAAAAAAGGTCTGTTCCATTCAATTAGTGACATTTTTTTATGGGATGATTTTTATTCTCAGAATTCTGCTTTATTTCATTGTTCTTTTACTCAATAGTGGTGAGTTAATTGGTTGTGAACTCTATGGGAATTCAATGCAAGTTATTAAAACTAAACGATAACTACGTCTAAGTCTAGCTTCAAGCCTTTCACTCACACTCATGCTGCTTCCCAGGTTTCTGGGACGTTGGATAGTTTTTGCCTGGGAACCATGCATCTCATTCTTAGAAGGTGAAACCTGCCTAAGTGCAGACCTGTCTTGGCCAAACATAAGGATTTGAGCCCTCCCAAAGCGTGCTGACATTGGGAGGTCTACTAGGGCCAATTGAGTGGTGAATGCATCTTCAAGGTATGCTGGTTTCAATGCAAAGTCCAGCTTGGACAAAATATATAATGAATAAAATAACAGAGTCATGAGAAGTACCCTGTGGGAAGTTTACAGGTGAAGTATTTCACTTTGATAGCTTTGAAAACAGGGAAAAATTGTGTGGGCATAGGGGAATCCATTTACTTTAAAAATAAATCTTGGATGTTCTTGAAACATCAAAAACACAGAGAAGAGGACAGAAGGATGTTCAAAAGGGGACATAGGCACATAGGACCATTTCATTACTGCCAAGTTAAACTCAATATCCACTTTTTGGAAAAACAAACTGTACATGACGAGTCATAATTTCATATACAGTCCTTGTGAACACTGGAATGTTTACATTTGAGAAGTTAATAAAGAAATTTAAATGAAAAAAGAAAGCAAGTATGTCTCCCTGTGACATGATGGAGGCCTTGGGTAGGTATTGAAGGCTTCCAAGTGGCTGGCTGAATGTCCATTACCCAGGGACCAGCTCAACTGAGGCACTCACTGCTAGAAAGAGCTCAGGGTGCTGACTTCTAGTGGGAAGGTGTCATGACTATCATTGCTGATGGGATGACAGGCATCCATTAAGACAAGAATTCTGATGGTATTAAAATTTAAAACTAAACCAAAAAGTAAAATAAAATAAATGACCTAACAGATATGTATGAGACTGTCTAATTCTTTTTAATGTCATGTTCCCTAACTCTATGTCTGTTCCTAATTCTGTGTTCATTTCTATGAAAGTAAATATTCAGTTATTGACTAGCAATTGTCCAGTATTTGTGTGTGTGTGTGTGTGTGTGTGTGTGTGTGTGTGTGTGTGTGCATGTAAATGTGACCTTTGAACATCCTGAAATGTGCTGGAATTGGCTAGGTAAGTCCTCTAATGGCTGGACTTACTTCCTTGAAACAAATTTAAGTATTCTAGATCGAGCCTGACTTAGGTTTTTCCGGTGGTTAAGTTTCAACATTGAAATGAAATGATCCACTCTGACTACTATTTGTTGGTCAATAAACGCAGTTTTGCTTATCCATAACATGGAAAGCATACTCAGCAAGGAGACAATATTGATTCACTTGGACAAAGCTTCTCTTCTTTCATTTTTGGTATGGTGATGTGCTAATAAGAAGTGTCAACTCTGAAATAACCCCACGTTCTCATGTTCTGGTGAACAAGAAGCTGACCAGAGTTCAAGATTCAGTCCCCAGGATCAATTAGGTCTCAGAGACAATTTTATTACATTTAAGGAAAGACTATCCCAGTATATATGGGGGGGGAAGGGGGAGATATTAATCCCATAACAACAGGTAGCTACCAACATATTGTGTAGGAATTACTTTTAGAAATATTATTGAAATGATAAGATTGATTCTGTATTATCTTTTAATTGATTCTATTTACCATTAATTTATTTTTTCCTGTGACTACCAAAGTCATAGTTCTTTGTGTATGAATTTTGCTCAGAAATTCAATTGGCCTATTTTGAGTTGTTTAGAAATCCAGTTCTCCTGCTAATCACTATTCTATTCTTGCCTCAAGGAAATCTGTTATCACTGAGGAATGTTCAGGAACATGGGAGAGTCTGGTCTAATATCATTACACCAGGAAGTTTTCCTTCAAGAATGTCTGGTTTATTATCCAAAGATGTCCAGTTTGTTATCTCTAATCTGGCAGGTGAACTCAAACAGTAAACATTTCTTAGTTACAGAAGGGAAGGAGGGGATTGTTGGTAGCCCCTCCTTCCCTAATTTCCAACCAATCGTATTTTTCCCCATGTCTCAGTTCTGTAACCAATCATATTGATTTCGCCATTCTTGATGTTCAGCTCTTTTAACCAATCATAACTTGTTACCCATGTACAAAGTCCTGGTCTTTGTTCTGTATTTCTCAAAATTATGACAAGGAGCTGTCACTCTTCAATGGGGCTCTTAGCTTTGGTGAGGAAGCTGAGCTCCTATACTTTTTTTTCATTTTGTAAAATCACATTTCACTAATAAAATGATCATGCTCAACACTTTGTGCCTCAGTTTACTTCCTTTTAATGGTAACATTATCTCATTTCATCCTCACAACAGCCCTTGCAATTACAAAACACATTTTTTTTATAGTAGAGGAAGCTGAGACAAACAGAAGTAAGGTATTTATACAGGGTCATGCAGCTCCTAAGCATCTGAGACTAGATTTTAGCTTAGTTCTTCCTTCCTCCAGGCCTAGAGCTCTATCTACCATGCCACCAGGTGCAAATTATCACCTTAAATATCATGAACACTGGTCCATGAAATGTCTTCATAATTAATATAATGGAATTGGTTAATAACATTCAATTGTAAGGCAATGATTGTATAGAGAGGGATGTCTATTGAAGTTGTTGAAGAAAGACTGTTCTTTCATCACAAGGAGTAAAGCAAAGGAGTATCCTTTTGTTTTTTAATTAAAAAAAAGTCAACCTTTCTGACACTTTCCCCTTAAGGACTTAGAATTTAGAATTCCAGAACTGGTTAGACAGAGCAGGCATTTCTTGTGATCAAGTCATACAGTTTCCCTTTTATTTCACTTCTGGAATCAAAATTACTTTCTTCTGATCAATTTTTAATATGTTATTTACTTGAAAATTAAATACAGTATAATAGAGTTGCCAGGAAGCCGGCCAAGGGAATGAATGAGTAGTAGCTGCCCTGCGACCAATTCTCCATAATATGCTGGATAGAAAAAATAATCAGTTTTGATTGGAGATATTGTCTCTGGGGAAGTAGGCTAAAATGAGCATTCTTTGTTTCTTGCAGTATCATTATTAGAGCTGCTGAGATTGGTGTTATATAAATGTGGATAGTTATTCTTTGGGGGAACCACTTTCTCATTGCATCTCTTACCCTACCCTTCTCATGGAAATGTGAATTTCATACACATAACTTCAAAGGGCTTAATCATGTTTCAGGGAGAATAGATCTTTTCTGTTTCTTTATCCAAGGATGAAGGAAAGTACCCAGACAAAACTTATTTACTGTGGTGGGTAATAAATTATGGCAAAGAATTATCAATAACTGAGCCAAAAAATAGTTAAAGTGGAAACTGCAATGCAAAAAGGGAAATGATGCAAGAAGAATGAGAAGTCCAGGGCCATCACAGCATATTTAAATATGAATTGAAGAGTCAGTCATTGAATAGATATTCATTTACCTATGCATATGCATATATTAATTTATGTGCTTGTGTAAGTACATTATATAAATAGCACAATTTACATAAGGATATGTGTGGTATGTGTATATAGATGTATTATTAGTGCAGTTCAGGGACAATCCCAAAACCTGTTGTTTTGCTAGAATTCTGTCTCCTAATTAGCCAGTTGTTTTGCACACACACACACACACACACACACACACACACACTCACACACACAATTCTTACTGGTGATTACAGATGAGTGATAAATATTTCTGTGACTCTATTGATATAATATTTAAGGTATATCATGTGGAAAAGAGGATTAAACTTGTTTTGCTTGGGTATAGAGAACAAAACTAGAAAAAATTAGTACATTTTGCAAAAAGATAGATTTGGGCTGTCTGCAAATAAAAACTTCCATTCAATTAAAGATATACTAAAGATATACCAAAGTGGACTCCCTTGGAAGATTGTGGGTTCTTCCTTCCTATATTTCTTCAAGTCAAGGCTGTATAAGCACTTCTTAGATTTGTTGGAGAGGGATTCATATCCAGGAATGTGTTGGGCGACTCTGTGATTCTTTTCATTCCTAGCATTCTGTTATTCTGTGATTGCTTTGCTATTTCAGGGACCTATGATTTTGTTTATCTTGATACTCCTATAGGTGGAGAGCATAGCCCCTCAATGATTTCTTTTTAAATATCATTGAGGCATGGAAGAAAAAAATCATGGATTTGTAGTAAACTTGATGACTAGCCTCTCCAAATTGAGTTAGGTTGGTCTTCAAATGGTAGGCATACCATTTGTTTCTGCATCTACATTTTAACTTTTTTCCAATTGGTTAGAGCTAATTTCAAATAGTGTAGACTTCAAGAATGTATAGCCATATCCATTTCATGTTGAAACATCAGATGAGGGCTTTAGAGTAAGAATGCAATAATGACACATCATCATATAGCACTTGACAATTTATAGAGCTTATTCTTCACATCTCCAGGGTGAAGTAGATCGATCAAAAGTAAGGGTGCTCCCAAATTTTTCACAAAACAATAGATAGCTCAAGTAAATCAATCAATCAGAAGTGCAAATGAGGCATGAACAACTTCATTTTAAGGAGAATTGTAAAGAAAAAAGATAAACAAGTTTGATTATTGGATAAAGACAAATGAAGCCAAACAGATAATATCTTGTGATTGGTTGAAAGAATAAGATCCGCCTTTGGGGGGGAAAACAGCATGATATTTCTGAGTCAGTTGAGAGGTCGTTATATACATTGGTGAGAAGATCATAAAAAATAATTGTTGGAGCAGTGGGTAGTGATGAAAAGAGAATTTGTTCATTTCTCTTTCCTCTATCCATCAGTGATTAAAGTTCTATTTGTGGCACATAGTTTGGCAGCTGCTAATGACAGAAGAAGGACCAGAAGATTTTTATGGAAAGTCATTGGCCTGAGGACATCATCAATCTCTAAATTCATCATGATCCCTCATCATGAATGCCAGTTTTGGACCCTCTAAAGGCTATCCCTTGGAGCCTAGCATAGTGATGTATATGAGGAATTCCATAAGGTCCCTTTGAAAGGACACAAGGACTTCCAGTAATCGGAAGCTGTAAGTTGTCACATGCATGCCTCACTACTTTTATATTTTAAATTTGAGACCACTCTCCTTAGGTACTATATCATGCAAAGGGAGGTTTTCAGCCCTGGCTTAGAGAGATTGCTTAAAATAAAGACAAAAACAGAACTTGTTCTATCATCTTATTAAATAACTTTTGTAAAGGCTAATTAATCTTGGGGTCATAACTGGGAAACAAAATGGTGGGAACTTGTGAACAATAGTACTAGAAATCTAGCCACTAAACATTATCCCTTGAATACTTAAAGAAATAGTAGTCAGTGATCTTCCAGGAACCTGACCCATCACAATGAGTGGAAGTTGCTCCAGAAGGACTACCACATTATGATGGCTTCATACAGGAAATCTCTGGGACCCTCATATTTTCAAGGACCACTGGAGAGATTGTCTGCTTAAGACGCTCATTATTGGATAGCCTAAATTAAAGTATCCAAGAGAAAAAAATAACATTTATTTTCTATGTTTTAGACTGTAATTGCACAGTATGTTTTCTGGTGTGTTTCATTTTCAAGTAAATCTAGTTCCTTTATGATTGCATTTACTTGTTTGAATACTTAAGTACTAATATTTATTGAATTATTATGTGATTAGGAGTATGGAAATTAGGAACAGTTGGATTTTTGTATCCCTAAAACACCGATACTTAGCAGTTTAGCTGCATCATACTATGATAGCTCATCTCATAAATGTTCATTTCTTTTTCTCCTTTTTGAATGTTTAAACTCACCTAGATGTCTTATTGTAAAATGAGTCCATGAGTCCATGCATCTTATGTACTATAGGACTATAGGAAGAAGGTTTGCTTCCTGGTCTAGAAATCCAAAGGAATCAGTATCATATGTTCATGTATTTCTTCCTTTTGGAGATTCCCACACTGTTTGAGAGTTACTAAGTTGTTATTTTGTTTTGTTTTATTTTTGTTCTTGATCCTCTTTACCCCTTTTAAGTTAACATGCTTAAGCTAACCTGTCCCAGTGAAGGTTGAATAAGAAATACCTTTTTTATTATCCTGAGCATTGGTAGGTATTTTAGGGGATTTTTTTTTGTAATGCTCTATGGTTAGGGAACCCCGAGGAAATGTATATTTGGACCTCCAGTGAGATTATCTTATGTATATGAAAGGGATCTCTGGAAATCTTTTGGTGTGTTTTGCACAGAAAAGGACACCTGCACGATTATATAGACCTTAAATTGGTAATCCTTCCTGAAAAAGGAAATCATGAAAGAATTTGCACTAAAGTCATTTGATTCCTCCCCTAATGACTTAGAGATGACTTCTAATCAATCACAGGTGAATATTTGGAGCCCAGAGATGTTCTGGATGCAGTAGGCACTAATGGCAGGAGAGTCGATTGTTAAATTTTCATTGTCACCACTTTGCTTTTATTTGTCAGAAATCAGAAAATTCTAGAAATCACTTTTAATATATAGTTTCATTGATTTCAAAACTTGAGAAAATGATGGGAATAATTTTAATAATTCAGACTAAACTTGAAAGTTTATTTTGCCTTTTCAGAGTGTTGGTTCTTAAACATTTACAGCATAAACCTGGAAGAGTTTCACGTAATCTGCCAACTTTGCTCAACAGGTTTTCCCTCCAATGGGGAAATCCTATTATTTTACTTCTTTTTTTCCTTTACTTCCAAGAGAAATAATCCCGCTGGGTTGGGGGTGGAGTATGGAAGACTATACAAGCATTACCCATTTCATTTTACAGATGAAAAGAATAAAGTTCAATGAGGTTTACTGACATGAGTATTGGCATATTGATTTCTTTGAACTTACAACCTAGTAAGGTTGATAAGCTTAGCATATGTGAACGGATAATAGAACAATACAAAACAATATATGATTATGTCCTAAATTATAATTTTAAAAAATCAGATTATAATTTTATTCAAGTAATTAGGTTGTCACATTACATTTCTTTTAAGTAACTTTTTTTTTTCAAAATCTGTTTGAGAACCTGTTGCAGTGTTATTTACCCATTAGAGTTTTTAAATTTATTTCATTTTTAATTCATGGAATAAGAAATCATTTCCATAACATAGTATAAAAAACAATGATTACACATGAAACTGAAAATTTGCCATGTATAACTCACTATTCCTTTTAAATATACAACAAAGTTATGTAAATTTCTAGAGATGGATGGACACCATTAGACACAATTAGGAATATATGTACATATATATATGTATATATATATACACATATATATATACATTAATGAATTTCTTTGTTCTCTAAATTTATAGAGAATAGGAAATAAAAGAGATTAAATAATTTGCTAATAACTTAAGTGTCCATGAAATTCATAATTATCTATTTAGTGGAAATATTGAAGTCATTTAAAAAAAATCTGTCTTTAAGAAAAATGTAGAGGAGATATTTAGACAATTAGGATACTAATCAAATATCCAATAATGAGAAACAAAGAGCTAATAGAAAAATTCACTAAATTTTGAAAATTGGATGGTTCACTGCCATAAATTAAAGTACAGATGTGGGATACAACAGGGGATAAAATACTTCCTTAACATTTTTCTTTTCTTCTAAAAACAATAAAAAAAACTATTCTCTAACATTACAAGGCCAGACACAAACAAGCATAATGACAAATTTCAAGGGTTAAAAAAAAAGGAAACAAATGTTTCAGAATCACTTCAAGGAAACAAATCAACATTATTTGTTTCGTGTTACTTCTTTCAAAAAAATATAGATCAATACATTGAACACTGTTTATTTAATCTCCCCAAAGCCCTGTGAGGGGGAAAGAACAGACAGAATTTTAAGAAACTAGTATTTTATGATGAAAGAGGCTTTAGAGACTATTTTCTCCATATTACAGATAAGGGAATTGAGGCACATAGAGTTTATCTGAATTATCCAAGGTCATACAATGCCACTAGGCAATTAATCGTCTAATTTTCTGTGCTCAGTACACTTTCTGCTACACTATGCTGTGAATTAGGTTCAATTTTTGAGTCAAGTTGAGCTATTAGATAATATTGATGACCCTTTTTCAGGTGGTAGTTTAAGGATATGACATAACTAAAGTATCACTCTAAATGTTACATTGAGAGGATTAAAACATACAAATAGGTTCAAATTTTAAGCATTAAATATAAATATTACATCTAAATTATATCTAAAATATAAATATTAAATCCAATGTGTTCTAAATGTTTTCTTGGAAATAATAACTACTTTCTAGTTAAGTGGTACTTGTCATCATTTCCAACCCGGCCCCCATTCCAAACATCATAATCTCCAAAAACTCACCATTCTGCAAGACTAAATCAACTCTGAAACTCAAAATCCCTCAGAACCCCTGCCCCTGGGAACGCTCCTTCCCCCTGATTAAAGTAGTTGGGGAGAGATGAATCTTGGGAAGTTTCTCCAACATTCAAGGATGATAGCTAGAGTTTTTCTTATCATTTCCCACCTGGCTGCTCTCCTGAACTACTTGATCTCCAGAAACTCATCATTCTGAAAGACAAAATCAACTCTGAGACTCGTACCTCCCCAAATCATTTCCCACTTTCCCACAAGCAAAGAACTTCATCATGCCCCTGTGACAAATACCCTCCACTCTCCCCCAAATCTATTCTTCAACTTTTTTTATGTTGTCTTTCTTTATTAAATTTGTGAGCTCCTTGAGAACATAGACTATTTTAAGCCTTTATTTGCATCCCCACTACTTACAAAGTGCTTTACATGTAGTAGGTGCTTAATACATGTTTACTGACTCTGACTTGTCTTTAACTAGAAAGCATTTGTGACAAATGTTTGAATAGGGAGTATAGTGAAGGGGCTGGCTGTAGTAGAGATGAAATCTTCATCTGAACTAGGAAGATTAGGGTAACAAATAGCAAAATCCAAATATATTAAACATAAATAAATGACAATTTAACAAACAAAAACTAAACCTTCAAAGAGAAGGCAAGATGGGCTCACCCAAAGTGGAGAGCCCAGGAGAACATAGGCAGGAGAAAAAAAAAAGACCAATTTTCAAGGTCAGAGCCCAAGGTTTCTTTAGTCAAATTCACAGGGTCAAAAAATGTAATAGATGAAAGATATTTGAGAGGCCCATTAGTTCAAACGATTGCCAGGTAAGGGTTACCACTTATTTCATACTTAAAAGTAGCAATTCACCCTTTGTTATAAAACCTATCCATGAAAGTCAATAAACATTTATTGAATGACTACTATGTGGAAGACACTGGGAATAGAAATGTAAAAGATAATCCCTTCCTCACAAAGTACTCATAGTCTTTGGAGGGATACAACATGAAACTTATGTACAAAAAGACATATTCAGGATAATTTATAGAAAATCCACAGAAAGAGGGCATTAAAATTAAATGGGATAAGAGAGATTTCTAGTAGAAGGTAAGGTTTTATCTGGGACTTCAAGAAACCAAGGAAGCCAGGAGGGAGGGATAGACAAGAAGATAATTTCAAGCATGGAGAAAAGCTGGTGAAAATACCCAGCGTCAAGAAAAATGTTCTATTTAAGAAACAGAAGAGAAGCTAATATCACTGGATTGCAGAGTATGTGAGGATAAGCAAGGTCTAGGAGAGGAGGCAAACAAAGTGAAAGAAGATAAGCTGTTTTTACCAGAATCTGAATAGAATCGAACAAGCACCTAAACCAATCATGCGCTAGAATTTACTTGCAAAGTAGTAAATTTTAGTTTCATTTTTGAACCAAGGGTATGTTCTGGACCAGAAAGGATGTTAAGAAATAATGGGAACAGAAGCACAATAGAAGACAAAGAATAAAGTATTTTATTTAAGAGAACCTTCTCCTCTGCTTTGTTTTCATCATTAAGTGATGGCAACAAAGTTAACCAGAGACACTGAAATGAGATTTCAAAACAAACAAAACCTATCTTAGGACGCCTTTAGTCTGTTTGGTGGCTGAGTTCCACTTTAGAAAATGTTCTTTTAGATAAAAAGAGGTTGCATTCCCTCTCAGATCCATAAAAAAAATTTGCTCTGAAGCATGATATACAAAATTTGTCAAAGACTAAGTATTTATAGTTCAAATAACTAGGGAACATCAAAAGACTCAAGGATAAGTTTAAGTTGTATTAAGATCTTAAATTTGTTTTAGAAGTTTTTTTTAAAACAAATCGAAAATAACAGATGTCCAAAATATATCTTCTTTCAATCTATTTTTCTATTTATGTATCTCTTTTGCTTTCCTCGTGATAATGCTCCTTTCTCCTCTTTATAAAGAGGTAGCAAGAAGTTTGCGAGCTGTGTTGGGGAGGTTTTCATTAACTGTTGATCTCAGAATTTTGAGAATGCAATTAGAAACATCATTGCTGTGATGCTGCCTTCCAAATGAATGCTTGCAAATTACACAGGTAAAGAACACATGGAATAATGCTTCTAGAATGTTAACTAATGCTTCTAGAAAATGATTAATGTCAAGCTATTTTAATCAGGGATTTAAGCCAATTGAAACTGTGAACCAAAGACCTGAACAAACCACATTAATTTTGTAAGAATGCAAAATCAATTTAAAAAACCCTGAGAAATACATATATCGGTGTGAGTATATATATTTTCTTTTCTTTTTTTGCTTTATTTTTTGCAAAAGCTGGGGAAAAGACATAGAGTCATTCATGATGGAAAATGCTGTCCACATCCAGAAAAAGAACTACAGAGTCTGAATGCAGATCAAAGCATATCATTTGCTCTCTTTCTTTATTTTTTTTTCTTTGTTTCTTCTTACTCGTGGTTTCCCCTGTTGGTTCTAATTCTTCTTTACAGCATGACTAATGTGAAAATAGATTCAATATGAATGTATATGTAGAATCTACATCAAATTGCATGATGTTTTGGAGGTGAGAAGGGATGAGAAGGGCAGAAAATTTGGAACTCAAAATCTTATAGAAGAAAGTGAATGCTGAAAATTAAAAATAAATAAAATCAAAATAAAGAGGGAAAGTCTAGATGGCAGAGTAAAGGCAGGAACTCACCTGAACTTTTCCAAATTCCTTTCTAATTAATAGATGGGGGGGGGCAGAGCCAAGATGGCAGAGTAAAAGCAGTGACCTGCTAGAGCTCTCCCTCAAACTCCTCCAAATACTTGTAAAAAATGGCTCTAAACAAATTCTAGAGCAGCAAAACCCACAAAAAGAGAGTGAAACAAATTCCCATCCCAAGACAACCTGGATGGTTGATTAGAAAGGTCTGTTGCCCCTGGTTGGGAGAGGAGCACAGTTCATTGTGGGTGCGCAGGCAAAGACAGGGCCTCAGCAAACCTGGAGCAGGCCTCAAGGGACTGACTCAAGGGGCGTTGTGGTGGTTTCCAGACTTCTCAACCCACAAACACCAAAGACACCTTCAAAGGTCAGTAGGAAAGGTCTGTTGGACCTCGGTGAAAGAGGAGCTCAGTCTGGCCCAGTCCCAGTGCAGCCTCGAGGTGACCGCTGCTTCCAACGCTCTTGGCCCACAGACAGTGGAAGGATTGTGTAGCTGATCAGAGGGGGATTGCAGGAATCTCTTTGCTGGCACTGAGGCAGGATTCTCTTTCATTGCCCTTGCTTGGATCTGGGTTGCAGTTCTAGGTGGCAGTCCTGGGGTGAGGGCAAATGCTGGTATGGTGGAGCTTGTGGTGGCGGTGGGGAAGGAATCCTCCTCACAGTTTCAAGGCAGAAAAGAGTGCTTATGGTCACTCACAGACCAGAGCACAGGCCGGGAAAAGAGTAAACTCCTCTCCTTTGTTCATACCACCTTGGAAGAACTGAAAATTTACAGGTCCTTAGAAGTATCTCTGAAAACAGCTGGACAAAACCCCCGAATTTTGGGACAATACACCCTCCACATTGGATGTAGAGCCCTACCTTAACAAGCAGTTAAAAAGTCAATTTATTGGCTGAGAACATGAGGAAACAGTGAAGGTGGGTGGTGGGAAAAAAAAAACTCAGAATATAGAATCTTACTTTGGTGACAAAGAAGATCAAAACATACAACCAAAAGAAGACAAGAAAGTCAAAGCTCCTGTATCCAAAGCCTCCAAGAAAAATATGAATTGGTCTCAGGGCTTGGAAGAGCTCAAATAGGATTTTGAGAAGCAAGTAAAAGAAGTAGAGGAAAAAAAATGGAAATATAAATGAGAGCGATGCAAGAAAATCAGGAAAAACAAGTCAACAGCTGGCTAAATGAGACTTAAAATAATACTGAAGAAAATAACATCTTGAAAAATAGATTAACCCAAATGGCAGAAGAGATTCAAAAAGCCAATGAGGAGAAGAATACCTTAACAATATGTGGCCAAATGGAAAAAGGAAGTCCCAAAGCTCATTGAAAAAAAAATTCCTTAAATTTAGAATGCAGCAAACGTAAGCTAACAACTCCTTGAGAAATAAAGATATTGTAAAACAAAACCAAGAGAATGAAAAAAGAGAAGACAATGTGAAATATCTCATTGGAAAAACAACTGACCTGGAAAATAGATCCAGGAGAGATAATTTTAAAATTATTGGACTATCTGAAAGTCATGATCAAAAAAAAAAAGAGCCTGGACAGCATCTTTCAAGAAATTATCAAGGAAAAACTGCCCTGATATTCTAGAGGGCAAAATAGAAATTTAAAGAATACACCAATCACCTCCTGAAAGACATCCCCAAAAGAAACTCCTAGGAATATTGAAGCCAAATTCCAGAGTTCCCAGGTCAAGGAGAAAATATTGCAAACAGTCAGAAAGAAACAATTCAAGTATTGTGGAAATACAATCAGGATAACACAAGATTTAGCAGCTTTTACATTAAAGGACTGGAGGGCTTAGAATATGGTATTCGAGAGGTCAAATCCAGCAAAACTGAGTATAATCCTTGAGGAGAAAAAAAATGGAAATTCAATGAAATAGAGGACTTTCAAGTATTCTTGAGGAAAAGACCAGAGTTGAATAGAAAATTTGACTTTGAAATACAAGACTCAAGAGAAGCATGAAAAGGTAAACAGGAAAGAGGAATCATAAGGGACTTATTAAGTTTGAACTGTTTACATACGTACATGGCAAGACAATATTTGTAATTCATAAGACCTTTCTCAGTATTAGGGTAGATGACAGGAATATATATATATATATGTATATATATATATATATATATATATACAGAGAGAGAGAGAGAGAGAGAGAGACAGAGAGAGAGAGAGAGAGAGAGACAGAGAGAGAGAGAGACAGACACAGAGAGAGAGAGACAAGGTAGGTCAAATATGAAGGAATGATATTGAAAAAACAAAAAAAAGGGGTGAGAGAGGATTATACTGGGAGAAGGAGAAAGGCAGAGGTAGAATGGGGTAAATTATCTCATATAAAAGAGGCAAGAAAAAACTGTTACAGTGGAGTGGAAAGGGGGGAGGGGAGAGGGATTGAGTGAATCTTACTCTTATTGGATTTAACTTAAGGAGGGAACAACATACACATTCAATTATGTACGGAAATCTATCTCACCCTACAGGAAAATAGAGAGCAAGGGGATAATAGAGGGGGGTGATAGAAGGGAGGGCAGATTGGGGAAAGGGGTAATCAAAAACAAGCACTTTAGAGGAAGGACAGGGTCAAAGGAGAGAATAGAATAAATGGGGGGGTGGGATAGGATAGAAAGAAATATAGTTAGTCTTTCACAACATGACTATTATGGAAGTGTTTTGCATGGCTACACATGTACAAACCTATGTCAAATTGCTTGTCTTCTCAATGAGGGTGGGTGGAGAGGGAGGAAGGGACAGAATTTGGAATTCAAGGTTTGAAAAATAAATGTTAAAATTGTTTTTTCATGCAACAGGGAAATTATATAGGCAATGGGGTATCTATCCTGTCCTACAGGAAAAAAGAAGAAGGGTATAAGAAAATGGGGAGTGGTGATAGAAGCAAGGGCAGATGGAGGAAGTGGTATTCAGAATGCACACCATCTTGGGGTGGGGGAGGGAAGAGATGGAGACAAAATTGGAAATCAAAATCTTGTGGAAGTGAATGTTGAAAATTAAAAATAAATTAATTAAGTGATTTAAAAAATAAAATTCAATTAAAAGAGGTAGAAGAAAAATTGGGAAAATGAATTAGTGAGGAAAGAAATTATAAGAAAGAAAGCCAACAGCTAGGTAAAAGAGGCACAAAATACAGAATAAAATAACATCTTAAAAGCAGAGTTGGCCAAATAATAAAAGAGTCACAAAACTATACTGAAGAGAACTCCTTAAAAAAATTGCCAAATGAAAAAACAATAAATTAAAAAAGTTTGCTGAAGAAAATAATTCCTTAAAAATTAGAACTGGGCAGGGAGAAGTCAATGGCTCCATAAAACATCAAGAAATAATAAAACAAAATCAAAAGAATGAAAAAAAGAGATTCCGCAAAAAGATCAAAGAAAAAGGAAACAGATCTATATGAATAAAACTATTCAAAACAGTTATTTTTGTGGTGGCAAAGAATTGCAAATTGGGGGATACCCATCAATTGACAAATGATTATAAAAGTTGTGGTATATGATTGTGAATGAATACTATGGTGTTATAAGAAATAACAAGCAGTGCCTTCTCAATGAAGGGGGAGAGAGAGGAAGGGAGAGAATTTGGAACTCAAAGTCTTAAAAACAAATGTTAAGAAAAGAAAGAAAATACTTGACTCAAAGGGAAAACAAAAAGAAATAACAAGTAGGATGATTTCAGAAAAACCTGGGAAGACTTACATGACCTGATGCAAAGTAAAGAGAACAGAACCAAAACATTGTAGACAGTAACAGCAACATTGTGTGATGATCTGAGACAATTCCAAAGCACTTATGTTAAAAAAAAAAGTGTCTGTCAGAACTGATGGATTCTGAATACAGATCAAAGAATACTTTTTTTAAGTTTATTTTTTGTCTGCTTTCTCTTGCAATATGGTGAATATGGAAGTATGTTTTATAGACTGCCCATATCTAATTGATAGCAAATTACTTTGTGAAGGAGTGGGAGGGGGCAGGAAGGAGACGATTTGAAACACAAATAAATCAGTTATAAAATAAATAAATAGATAATGAATAATAAAATAAATAAATAAATAAAAAGTAAATCAGTTAAATTATTTTTACATGGAATTGAGAAAATATAAAAATTTGCCTACTATATAAAAGAAATGTCTATAATTGCCATAAGTACAAATATAAAAAAAACCATTATATTTGCCCTCATGGAGGTTGCAATCTAGTAGCAGAGATCAAATACAAAGAATTACTACAATTTAATGACAAATTGTTAACTTCTGGTGAACAGGAATTTTGACAATTGTTTCCAAAGGGAAACAATACTGAAAAGGCATTAAAGGAATGGAATGGGCAAGGATGTGGCTGTGGATGAGGAAATGTGGATGAGCTGGTAAGCTTCTCTCTACCACCACCACAGTCCACACCTAAAACTTTTAGAGAGAAAGCAAGCAAAAATAACTGTTACAGAGAAAACAAAGGAAATACATCTTGCTTTGGCATGAGGAAAAACTAAATTGTCTCAGTAAATTGTGGTTTTGCTTCAGGGTGGGGAGAATTCTCAGATCATTTAATAGCATTGTTTCATTAGTATGAAAGGACAATTTTCATTGCTAAGTATTACATTATGTCATCTTCTCTAACATCTGTGGCAAGCACTTGCCTGGAATTCTATCCCTCTTCATCTTCACCTCCTAAGTTCCCTGGCTTTCTTTAAGTCCCAACTAAAATCCCATCTTTCCTGATCCTTCTTAATCCTAATACCTCCTCTCTATTGATTATTTCCAGGTTACCTTCTATATAGCTCCTCTGTACATAGATGCTGGGATGATGTCTCCCCCATTAGACTGGAAAATCCTTGAGGGAGGCGACTGTTCATTGGTTTTATTTATATTCCCTTTGCTTAGTACAATGTCTGTCGATTAGTAGGCATTTAATAAATGTTACTATCAAAGGAATAAACTTAGTAATTGTTGATAATTTATAGGGTTAAAGAAAAATTCAGGTGTGGATAAGAAAATTTTATAGCAGGTCACAGATGGGTATTAAAAATATAGATTTCTTTTATCTCTTTTTTTTTTTGGCTAGGCAATGGGGTTAAGTGACTTGCCCAGGGCCACACAGCTAGTAAGTGTTATGTGTCTGAGGCCAGATTTGAACTCAGGTCCTCCTGAATCCAGAGCTTGCACTCTATCCACTGCGCCACCTAGCTGCCCCTATTTTTTTTTTTTTAAAGAATCATTTTTATTATCTAGCTGTTAAGGTCACAGTTAGGGTTTCCTCACTTTTTTAAGGAGGACATGTATTAATTGTTTTGTGCCCTGTAAGTGTTTGTGTCATATGGCAAAGTTCTAGTCAGCCTACTCTAGTTATGGCTCTGTTACCAGTTTGGTTAAAAATTAATTAATTTATTGGGTCCTGGAAATTCCTCTCAAGTACCCCATAGAAGAGTTGTGATCTGCATCATTCTGGGGACTGCAGATATGAAGAAGATTGAAATTCATTGGAGTATTCAAATCAATTTAAAAAGTATTCATTAAGTCCCTAGTATATGCCAAACACCAATGATAACAAAGACAAAAACATTTCCTGCCCTCAAGAAGCTTAAATTACCTAGGATGGAAACATTAATTAGAATTAACAAATCAAATGAAAAATAATAGCAATAATAAAAATGATGATAATAATAACAAAAGGAATAATAATAAATATATAATATCTAACATTTATACAGCACTTACTATATGCCAGGCACTGTGCTAAGCACTTTACAAATATTATTTCATTTGATCCTCATAATGATCCTGGGAGGTAGGTGCTATTATGATCCAAATTTTACAGATGAAGAAATACATATAAACACAGGAATAACTTCATTATATGCAATATCTTTCCTGATAACCTCAGTTGCTGGTGCCCTACCTCATTAACTAACCTATATTTAATTACATTCCAATCATTGTATTTATTTTTAATCCTATTTATAGTTTTCCTGAACACATACATATATATATACATGCATATATACTTATACACATATATTTACATATATATTATATGTATATGTGTGTATGTATGTCCATAGGAATTTTGTTTGGTTTGTTTTTTGTTTTGTTTTGTTTTGTTTTTGTATCCCTAGTACTTAGGGCAATGAATGGGGAAATCATAAGTATTAATAAATAATAATATTTGTTTGGTTGACTACCTCACATATTGTTATGAAGGGCATTTAAAAAATAGTACAATGGGTTCTGCAGAGCAGAGGACCTGGTGGCATGATAGATAGAATGGGAGAGAGAAATAGGAGAGATGGGCTGATTTTAGTGGAATTCAGAGTAGTGGCTAAGGAAGGTAGTTTCGGCCCAGATAGCCTGTGGTTATGAATCATAAAGAGTTTAGGTGGAATTCTAGAACAAAAGATAATCAAAGCTTTCACAATAATAACAGTGATATTGACTTTTGATGAACAATTTCTAAGCAAGAGGTGGAAATTTATGCATGTGTTTGTGTGTGTGTGGGCAGGGGAGGTTTTCTCTTAGTTGCAGATAATGATGACCCAATCATTGACCCTGCCTTAAGGTCTCTTAGGAATCCTGGAATCTGGCTATTATTAGAGAGGAAAGGCAAATTTGAGATACCAGATTTTAAATAAGTACAGTTCAACCTCATTAAGGCAAGTTCACTCCAATTATGAGTAATAACAAATTGAATACCTGCAATATTAGGATCACCCTGTTAATACATTGTTCTACCCTCCACTTGAGATATAGCTCAGCTTTAAAACTTCATGTTTCAACTTTGCACTTTATGAGAAACAGTGAGTTATAGTGGAAAGAAAGCCAAATTTGGAGTCAAGAAAACCTCTGATCAAATTCCAAACCAGATGAGAGATAAAGAGAGAGACAGACAGAGACAGAGACAGAAACAGAGTGACAGAGAGACAGAGACAGAGAGAGACACAGAGAGATACATACACATACATACGTACGTATAAAGTATACATTTGCGCATGTGTATATGTATATGTATGTGTGCATTCATACGTGTGTATATATGTATGTATGTATGTATTATATATAGTCTTGTGACCTGAAGTATGTCACAGGTCTAGTCCTGGAGAGGTGGGGGTAGGAATCACATATTGTTACGTTCCTGGTGGGTTAAACCACAACTATTGCGGGGGTTAAATATTGAAAATGATAGTTCTGAGTTTATCGTGATCTCCCTCAAAAATGTACTGATCCTTCTTCCTCTACTACATTTTGGAGAAGGTGTGATGCCCCTTTTAGTTTCCAAGATATTTTCCTTTTTCTTTCCTATTATAAAAGATAATCTATCCAGTTCATTTCTTTTTCTTACCAAAGTTATAGCTTGTGCGGAGGCTGAAAGATTCAATAAACCAACTTCCTTCAGATGGTTATTTTTTATTTTTGTAATGCCTAAAAAATTGCTTCTTCCTAATAGCCACGGCTATAACCTAGATACACAGAGTCAATAATGAAGATGGAGTTCCTTTTACATAAACATCATTTATGTATAATGTAAACATTACTCTATACCCTCATTACTGTGTCTCAGCTATTCAGGTTTCCTAGAATATAGAGTTGGCAACATTTATTGTTCATGTTTCTGAAATAAAGCACTTTGAAGATATATTTAAATTCACATGTTATTGATTCATTTACTCATGTGTGTAGATAGAATCATGTATGTAAGTAAGCACTTTCCCTCCAGAGTAGGTATAACATTCAGACAACATAAAATAAACAGAGATTATTAATGACACCAAGTTTATTTAAAAATTCAATTGAAAGCCTTTTAAGCTTTCAGAATTGGAGTGAACAGATTGCTAGGTAAAATAAAAATCCATAGGTCTGCAGAATAACTTCTTCTGGATTTTATATGGCATTAATAATATTTCTTTTTTGTAATGATTTTCTTCAATAAATTAATCTGTGATGATGATAATTGAATTAAATAAAACAGTGAATGGGATTTTATATCTACTATGCAATTGAATATTGTATACTGAAGTGGAAATGTATTGACAACCATTGAATGAATATAAGATCCAGAAGAGACCTTTGAAATCATTTAGTAATGAGTAATGTCAAACTTTTTTTTTTCTGGCTGACTGGTGAAGGTGAAGACCAGGTATTCCTTCTTAGATTAATGTTTTTAAATAAGGTTTGTGTTTCCCCTTTTATGTTTACTGTCGCACTGAAATCTATCCATGGGCTTCTTGGGAGTTCATTGACCCCAGGTTAAAAACCCCTGGTCTAGTACAATACCTGTATCCTACAAATGAAGATACTGAGATTCAGAGGCATTAATTAACTTATTCAGAAGGTGCACAGCTATGTAGTGACTGAGCTCAAAGTAGAACCCTGATTTATTGAAATTTAGGTTAATTCTCTGCCTTCAAATTCCTACTCCCTTCCATTGATAGGAAAAAAAATGAGGAGAAACAATAAAGTGGAAAGAGAAAATAAGGGAAAGGGGTAATGAGATATACAAGAAACATTTTCATCCAACTAGAGTTAAAGGACTGAAGAAAAGTTTGAAATAAAATAGAGTGTTGCCATTTTTTTCTGTTGTTTAGCAACCCATGTTTGCCTCTTAACACTCCTCCATCCCAGACCTCAGATGTCATAACTAGCTCAATAGGATACGTGAGTGTTCTTTTCAACAGGTTAACAACAAGTTTTACAAATCAAACAAGAGAACAAACAGAACTTAAATACACATGATGGAAAATCCATGCCCCACCATTTGTTAGGGGGGCATCACTGTTTTTGAAGAGTACACAATGAATTAAACTTCAGGGAAATATCTAAACACCATTCCTTTTTTTTTTGTCTTTTTATCATACTGATGAGTTCAGCTCTACCCTTCTGGAAACAGCTTGACATAAATAAGAAAGAATTGTAATTACTGCAAGGAAGATGATTGATCAGAGCTGCTTCCTTCCTTTTGTGGCTTCATTTATTTAGGATCTGAGGCTAGAGTTTATTTTTATCACCTATTCCACTATGATGAGTGAAAATCTAACAGATGTTTTGATTACACCATGCGTGATTGCTCTGTCTGGGACAACAAACCATCTGAAAGTTGAATAGCCATGGTTTTATGTTCTGTTTTAGATAATTCAATAGGTAGGGTTCTCATCCAGGTGAGTACTCCTTTCAGTCATGAAGATAATAATGCATCAACATTTCTTAGACTCTTGTCCATCTCTTGCCCAAAATCGTCCTTGGGAGTGGAGCCCAAGAGCTGGGGACATTTCTTTAAATTTCTTTATATTCCACTGGAACACAGTGATATATATTTAGTACTCCTTTCATCTTACTTTGTCACCAACAGGCTTCTTTTTTTTCTAATATACATCTCCTTGACGATGTCCTCTATTTAGCATATTATCTGCCATTCTTAGTAATATATGCATAGGCTAGGATGTGAAGAACAAAACCTAATCCAATACTTTTAAAGACTTGGCTATTTCCTGCAGACTCCTCTTCTGCATTTTTACTCTCCAACTACCAATACTCCCTACCATAAACTCAGACTTCATTTCTGACTCTGATAAGGGAGACTATTGCCTTATCTTTCAAGTAATTAGGTCCCCATGCCACTTCCCCTTTCCCCCATGCTGTTACCCCTCTATATTTTCCGGTGCCTTTGTGTTCATGTTCATCTTTCTCTAATAGAATGTAAGCTCTTTGACACAAGGACTGTCTTGCTTGCTCTGCAATTACCACAGTTCCCTGCATATGGTATTTGTTAAGTAAATTATCACATGGCTTTCCTTGTCTATTTCTCTATCTCTCTATCATTATATCTGTGTAGATTTATATATGTATATGTATATATCAATCTAGCTATCTCTTTCCATCTCCAGCTCATTTTACATATGAGGAAACTGACACAAACAGGGTTAAGTGGCTTACCCAGTGTCACACAACTAGTAAATGTCTAAGGCTGGATTTGAACTCTGGTCCTCCTGACTCCAGGGCCAGTATGCTATCCACTGCTCCAGCTAGCAGCCCTAAGTTCTCAGTGTCTTAGTCAAACCTTTGATGCCATATGTTGAAAAGAAGGTGCCAACCTACATTGAAAGAAGAAGTTTCTTAGTCCAGGAAATCACACCCTATTCCTTCCTATCATGTGTGTGTGTATATGCATCTGTCTCGTCTCTGTCTTTCCGTCTCATACACACACAGACACACACACATGTACATATATTTATCTACATTTATAACATATGTACCTATATACATGCATACATATGTACCTATGTGTATATCTATCTATCTATCTATCTATCTATCTATCTATCTATCTATCTATCTATCTATCTATCTATCTA
>NW_020954600.1:8732346-8737199 GCF_900497805.2 Vombatus ursinus | reverse complement strand
CTATCTATCTATCTATCTATCTATCTATCTATCTATCTATCTATCTACAATATGATTCATTCCAGATGTCTCAAAAGGGAATATCTGGATTCTAAAGTGAAGAGTAGATGCTGTTTAATCAAACTCCAAACACCCAGAAGATCTCACTATTCTACTGGAATATGAATATGTCATATATAATTTAAAACATGGACCATTCTAAAGGTAATTATTGTACAAATATTTTGGTTGTAGTGGGAATTGATCTGTACTATCATTTATTAGATGAAAGACATTTGAGGCAGAGAGGACACAGTTCTGCAACAGAATCAGCAAGACCTAGATTCAGATTCTGCCTCTGACACCAAGCTACATCATCATGACAAGTCACTTGACCTCCCTGAACCTCAAACAATTTTCTAAAACTCTAGCTATATATAGGTTATTATCTGAATTGATGGAGGGACTTTCCATATCCAGATTTTCCTCAGATGAAATCATAGATCCTTTGTGATTGGAATATTGTCTATTAAATAGGCAAAGGCCATGTAGATACATGCATACATTTTATATGTATACATACATATATATATATATATATAGGCATATATATGGATATATGCTTTTATGTGATTCTTCTATGGATGATTTCAATGAGATGAAGGGATATCCCATAAGTCAATCCCATCACATTTCTTAGAATGTCAGTTCAATCAAAATGTTTGGCATTCTCCATCTACTTTTTCCATCCAATATATATGAAAACCACAAGCCAAATAAATGAAAGGGGAAAAAAAATAAACATCCCTCAAATGTAGTGGTTTCAGAAGAAGCTGTGGCTCAGGGTTTTGTGACATATGCACACTTGAAAATGTCAGTGACAACACTTGGAAGGCAGGAGTGAGTGCACACAGACTCCACAGGTTTCATGATTAATGAAAAGAAGAGATGATGAAGAATCAGAAATGGTTCTGTTTAGAGTCAGAAATGCTGTTCTAATGAGCCAGGAGGGGAAATGTGTTTTGGGCACAGGGGAAACAACTAAATATCATTTGTTAGAAAAATTTCAAAGACAAATACTTCATGTTCCCTTCCCACAGGTAATCTGTGCACATTTGGCACTTCGTAAAATATATCTTTTTGTCATTTTTAATCATCTGACCATTAAAGGAAAATTGATTTTTTCACCATCCAGCTAAGAGTGCTTCCCATGCTTTAATACACTTAGGGAACCCCCAAAGAAGTTATTATTTTTATTTTTAATTCAAACTTGGCTTGAGTTTAGTCCTAAAAGAATCATGAATGAAGCCACCAGAGTTTGGGGAAAAAAATAACAAAAAAAAAAAGTAATATTAAGGGCTTGTGCTAAGCACTAACAGTTTTCCCCCTCTTCTAAAATGCCTAAACAATTCTCTGGGTGCATTTTCAAAACGTTTGCACCTATAGATTTCCCAGGAAGATGGTTCCAGGAAATATCATGCTGAACAATCTGGAACAATTACAATAGAAGCAGATGGACATAGTGACAGCTGGAGTTTGGAAGAAGACTGGAGACTGTGAAGGAAAACTAGCATTAGCATTACTGGCTCTGGTATTGCCATCTGTCATACTATCATGGAATTACAGCAAAGATTACCCCACTGGCTTATTGGTGCTGGTCAGAAAATGAAACAGCAGTACCTAATTCCCTATTTCTAAGCATAGATGACTGTGGAAGAGGAAGATGATTTTTGGTACCAATATTCCCAATAATCCTGCCATTTACCAAAGGCATGGGTTGTGACCTTATTGAATAAAACTGAGGTAGCTTAGTAGAAGCGTTCATTGTCCTAGGCTTAGAAAATAAATAAATGAATTTTTTTTTTGATCCACAATGACTCATTAAGCTCTCCATTATGGGAGAGACAAAGTTTCAATCACTGGTTAAAAACAAAAGAATTAGCCACATAAATGAAACTGTGGGCATTAGAGCATATTACTGTTTACATCCATGATATGCCTCCATTAAAATCTCAGTATGATCCTAGTGAAGACAACAGAAGTTAAGCTCTTTGTGGAGAGTGATGCTTCATTTCTGTTCTTTTATATAGTACCTACACAGAGTGCTTGACCAATGCTTACTAAATTAAACTGAAATGAGAGGCAAGGATGGGATCCTGAGGTTTTCAAAGCCAAGATTTTAGACACTGAGCTCTGGGAAAGCCTTACAAGCTTGACAAGCCTAAAGACCCGGGATTGAACTTGAGGCACGCTAAGGGTCAGACAAGCCAAGTTCATGGCCACCACCCTACCTAATTCAGGTCCTTATCAACTTTGACTAGTATTTGACTAGTAGTATTTGCAATTTTTGTCATTCAGGTGAGTTTTTTTTTCCCTTTGTTTTCTATTGCTGCTCTCCCTCACCAGGAAAAGAAAATCGGGAAAATTGTCATTAAAGCATGAGTGGTACATGGGATTATTGATCCATCTGATGAAAAGGATTTCCATTCACCTAATGCCCTGCCACGTATGCTGGGCTAAGATTTTTTTTAATTATAATATTAACAATCAAACACAAACATTTCATTATAAAAAGAACAGGAGAAGGGTGGAGCCAAGATGGCGGAGTAAAGGCAATGACTTATTTGAGCTCTCCTTCAAACCCCTCTGAAGACATGTAAAAAATGGCTCTAAAGAAATTCTAGAGCAGCAGAAACCACAAAAAGACAGAGTGAAACAAATTTCCAGCCCACGACAGCCTGGATGGTTGATTGGAAAGGTCTGTTGGCCAGGCTGGGAGAGGAGCGCAGTTCAGTGTGGGCCCCGCAGGTAAGGCCAGGCCTCAGCGAACCTGGAACAGCCTTCAGAGGACTGAATCATGGGCAACTGTGGCAGTTTCCAGACTTCTCAACACATAAACGCCAAAGACAACTTAGAAGATCAGTAGGAAAGGTGTATTGGACCACTGTGAGAGAGAAGCTCAGTCCCAGCCCCGGGAAAGGGGCTGTGTCTGGAGGTCTAGACCCACAGACTGAGGGGGAATCAAGTGGCTAACCAGAAGGGGATTGAAGCTGGCACTTTTGCAACTGGAATCTTTGCGGGCACTGAGGCAGGATTCTCTTGCTTTGCCCCTTCTTAGATCTGGGTCATAGTTCTGGCTAGCAGTCCTAGGGCAAGGAGGAGCACTGGCATGGTGGAGTATGTAGTGGTGGTGGAGAGGTAATTATACTCACAGTTCCAAGGCAGAAAAGAGTGCTTGCAGTCACTCATAGACCAGAGCACAGGACAAGAAAGGAGTAAACACATCGCCCTTGAGTGTACCACCTTGGAATAATGGAAAATTTTCAGGTCTCTAGAAGTATCTCTGAAAATAGCTGCACAAAACCCCTGAAGCTTAGCATAGTACATTTTCCACACTGGAAGCAGATTCCTACCTTAACAAATAGTTTAAAAGTTAAATAATTTGCTGGGATCATGAACAAACAGTACAAAAAAAAAGTCAGACCATACAATATTACTTTGGTAACAAGATCAAAACATACAACCAGAAGAAGACAACAAAGTTACAGCTCCTACATCCAAAGTAACAGGACATGGAAAGAGAAGTAAAGGAAAAAACTGGGAAGAGAAATGAGAGTGATGCAAGAAAATCATGAAAAACAAGTCAACAGCTTGCTAAAGGAGACCCAAAAATACTGAAGAAAATAACATCTTAAAAAATAGCCTAACTCAAATGGCAAGAGTTACAAAAAGCCAATGAGGAGAAGAATGCCTTAAAAAGCAGAATTGGCCAAATGAAAAAGGAAGTCCAAAAGCTTACTGAAGAAAATATTTCCTTAAAAATTAGAATGGAGCAATTGGAAGCTAATGATTTTATGAGAAATCAAGACACTGTAAAACAAATCCAAAAGAATGAAAAAAAAATAGAAGACATTGTGAAATATCTCATTGGAAAAACAGCTGACCTGGAAGATAGATCCAGGGGAGCTAATTTAAAAATTATTAAACTATCTGAAAGCCATGATGAAACAAAGAGCCTAGACATTATCTTTCAAGAAATTGTTGGGACATCTAGGTGGTGCAGTGGATAGAGCACCAGCCCTAAAGTCAGGAGGATCTGAGTTCAAATCCGGCCTCAGAGCAAACACTTGACACTTATTAGCTGTGTGACCCTGGGCAAGTCACTTAACCCCAATTGCCTAAAAACAAAAACAAAAACAAAAACAAAAACAAAACAAAACAAAAAAAAACAAGAAATTATCAAGGAAAACTGCCCTGTTATTCTAGAACCAGGAGGCAAAATGGAAATGGAAAGAATCCCCTGATAACATCCTGCAAGACATCCCCAAAGGAAAACTCTTAGGAATATTGTAGCCAAATTCCAGAGTTCCCAGGTGAAGGAGAAAATATTGCAAGCTGTCAGAAAGAAACAATTCAAGTATTATGTAAACATAATCAGGATAGCAGAAAATTCAGCAGTTTCTACATTAAGGGACCAGAGGGCTTGGAATATAGTATTCCAGAGGGCAAAGGAGATGGGATTACAGCCACGAATCACCTACCCAACAAAACTGAATATAATCCTTTAAGGAAAAAATGGAAATTCAATGAAATAGAGGACTTTCAAGCATTTTGATGAAAAGACCAGAGCTGAATTGAAAATTTGACTTTGAAATACAAGACTCAAGAGAAGCATGAAGAGATAAAAAAGAAAGAGAAATCATAAGGGATTTATTAAGCTTGAACTGTTTACATTCTGCATGGAAAGATGGTATGTGTAACTCATGAGACTTTTGTCACTGTTAGGGTAGTTGGAGGGAAAAATATGTATATAGATAGATAGGTAGGTAGATAGATAGATAGATAGATAGATAGATAGATAGATAGATAGATAG
>NW_020954600.1:8621275-8731275 GCF_900497805.2 Vombatus ursinus | reverse complement strand
GATGTGTGTATATACATATACATACATATACATATAGACATACATACACCTACACACACAAATACATAATATGTACTTTTCACTACCCCACTCCATTTTCCCCACTAAAACACAGGGAAGCTGACCCTAATGCATGATTGTTCCAGAGAGATAAGAGTCTTTCCATACCTACTACTAACTTATAACTTAAGACTTAAAAGGTCAGTCCATGAGTTCATAGGGTCCTCCAGGGAATTAATAAACATGATTAACAAACAAAATATCCTCAGTGGATTAGCAAATCTTTCTGACTACGTGTGAATATGTATGTGCAAGTGTCTATATACATGTCTATTTGCATATGTGTTGATTGCATATGTACATGAACATACACATATATGTGTATGCATATATATTTGTGCATGTATACACACATATACACGTACAATACAACAAACATACACATGTGCATATATACATACATATACATGTTAATATACCTATACACATACATATAAATATACATTTGGGTGTATGTGCATAAATATACATGTGCATATATGTGTGAATATACATATGCTTATACATATGGTGCTCTCTCTCAGATTCAGGATTGTATCCTTCCTAAGTATCCTTTAAAAGTTGTGGCTAATTACGCTTCTTCTACTTTTTAATGGTTTGATGGTTAATCTGTATCATTACTGAAAAACTGCAATATGAGACTGTCCTGAGTCAGGCCTGGCTCACCACACTTCCTTTATTGTCTTATCCTGCTTACTGCTTTTCCTACTTCGAGTCTTCTCTTTTTTCTCACCTATCTTTCACACAGCTATAGAAATGATTTTTCCTAAAGCATTGGTCTGAACAAGTCACTTCTTTTCTCACTAAATTAAAGTGGCTCCCTATTTCCTCTGGGATCAAATACAATCTTCGTTGTCTCACAGGTAAAGCGCTGGGTATAATCACTTTTTTAGTCATATTATATATTGATTCCCTTTATGCATTTCACAGTCCAGAAAACCTGGAATAACCTACTTTGAAGGGTAAGATAGTGAGTGACTTTAATATAGCTAGCTAGCTATATTGATGGACGGATATAGATAGATATAGATATATAGATATACAAATACATCTCTACATATACACATATATGAATATATACACATATACATATATAACATAGAGATATAGATATAGATATAGAGTCTTTCCAAAGAGTATGAGTTGGTTGGAAAAAACTGGATTCATAATCTCAGGACATGCTCAGGACGAGCATGAAATGCCATTTCTCTGCACGTCAGTAAAATAAGGGATTTGGAAAAAAACGATCTCTGATTTTCATTGTCAGTCTAAGTCCTGTGATCCTATAAAATGGCAAAATCCACTACTATAATTAGTTTTTACACCCTAAATGCTATATATACATATTATATATATATACACATACACATATATACGTATACAGATACACATACATACATACATATATACATGCACATATAAATACATACACACACATATACACTATCTTCGGTGTTCATTATTGTCTTTATTCTGCTTACCCCCAGTCTGAGGTAATTTAATTTTTGCCATTAGTTCCTTATCTATATATGTGATTTAGTTTTTTTGGTTTTTTTTGAATGATCCCAATTGATTTTCTACATTTGAGCAGGGAATAATGGAAATGGACAGGTTTCCATACTTAGGACATTATATAAAACATAGCATCATAGATTTGGAGCTCTCAAGGACTTCAGGTCATGTCCAGACCAGCCTTATCAGTTTATATTTCATTTGTTCATTATTCATCCTTCATACTTGTAGACCAATGACATCATGATGTTAGGGTCAAAGTACAGTGTGTTCCACTGTGGCTGATGAATTTATTTCAAGGTCACACACAAATGGGCCATTTGAATATTTGAGATGGAGATGTCTCCAGATTTGTTTGTTTCACATTTTTTGAACTACTGTGATTCTTCTTTTCTCTTAAAGCACAGTGCTATCATTTTACATATGAAGAAATGGAGGCCTGGAAAGGTAATTATTTTGCCCATGGTCACAAAAGTCACTTTTCAAATGCATCTCACTGAAATGTCCTATTGACTGTTTAGTTTTATCTATGGTTTTTCCTTTAAAAAAAATCCTCTGCATTTAGCACAGTACCTGGATCAGTCATTCAGTTATATCTCATTCTTCATAACCCTGTGGTCCATAGCGTGCCAGGACCTTCTCTATCCAGGAGGTTTTCTTCTCAATGATATTGGAGTGGTTTGCCATTTCCTTTTCCAGTTCATTTTACAGCTGATGAAACTGAAGCACACAGGGTGAAGTGACTTGCCCAGGGTCACAGAATTAGTAAGGGTCTGAGGCCAAATTTGAACTCATAAAGATGAGTCTTCTTGACTTCAGGTCCAGAACTCTATCCCCTGTGCCACTTGGCTGCCCTAGAAGTAAGTATGAAACCCCAAATTTCTATAGCATATTTTGCTCTTAAACTTCTTTGGAAAATAGCACAGGGAGGCCAAGTGGCAAACGTGGGTTTATGGGGGAATAGGACAGCTGTGCTCCCTAATGGAAGAATCATAATTAGAATGATTTTCAACTAAGGCAAATTCTGTCAGCGTGTGGTGTTATGTGTGGCAACAGACAACGTTTGGAGAAGAACCTCTCATCGTGGCTGAAGTTGGTAAAGGGGCATTGAGACTCTGCCCCTGTCAGCATAGGCCCTTTGGGCCTCCAGAAGGTTGATACAGAGACATGTAACTATACAGGGTGAGATATGGGGAGAGGACACCTGTGAGAAGGCAGTAGATCCCTCTCTCCTATCCCTAAGTTATCAGTATCTTGGAACAAAGACCCATTCACCTCGTGCTAGAGTTCTGATTGGAATTATATGGGAAAGGAGAGTGAATGAAATAGTCAGTACCTACTCCCAAACATTTGCTAAGGGCACCACCTGAATAAATTTCTGGTCACAATATTACAACTATCACGAACAGTAGCTTAATTATTTTGTTGGATGTAGACCTGGGAATATAACTTCCATCAAAATTGACAGGCACTTTTCCTGAGGGAAATAGGGTGTTAAATATCCCAAATTTTTACAACTTCATATCTATTCATAGTTTAGAGTCTTTTGGGGAGAAATAATCACACCTAGTTTGAGGAGGTTTCATTTCTGTGGAGAACATTCATGTTGTTAGGCTCCTGGGCTGAAGCTTGGCGAGGAACACAGGAAGCTGATCTGACCAGTGGAATGAGAGTCATGGAGAGGAACCAGTTCTGAATTTGGTCTTGGAAGAGTTGAGTTACCATGTTAGCCCAGATGAATCCTTTCAATATGTTGGTATGCAATTTCTCTAGCAATGTGAGTAAGTAATAGGATAAGATGATCTCTAAAGTCTCTTCTAGATAAAACACCCCCACCACCAAAGTAGAGGGCCCTTGCTGTCTTTAAAAGCATTGAGAGAAAAAAAAAATAATGCTAAGCGATAGCTTGAAGTAGATAGGAATCACAGAATGAATCAATTATGCTGAAAAGAACATTAAAGACCATCTAAGTCAATCCACTAATGGTATTAATGAAGAAGCCGAGGCCCAGAAAGGTGAGAGTGACTTGCCAGTTTGTATGACAGTGATCATTCCATTTGGAGTTAGAGGACATGTGTTCAAATCCAAGCTGTGCCAATTACCGGTATGACCCTGGGCAAGCTACTTTACCTCACTGGGCCTCAGTTTCCTAATCTAAAAAATGAGATGTTTAAACTAGTAAGGCTTTAAGGCTATTTCAATCTCTACACCTATGAATGGTGCACTGTTAGTGACAAACCCTAGCCTTGAACCAAGATCTGTTCATTCCCAGTTTGGAGTTATTTTAGTAAGTTCTGTTACTTCTTATTACTTATGTAATTTATAACCTCAATCATTCCAGCCACCTCAATCCACAACTTTTGAATCATTTTTTGGCTTCCCCCTTTCCATCAATTTACCATCCATCCATCCATCCAACCATCCATCCATCCATCCTCTCTCCATTTTTACTGTCAACACAAAAGTTAAGGTCATCTTCCCCACTTGGTTGGAAGATTTTAATCACTCAGTAATTGATCTGTCTGCCTCCTGCCAATTCCGATACCCCAATCCATCCTCTAAGCATCTACTAAAGTAATCTTCCCTAAGCATGAGCACAAGTTTGTATTATTTTATTATTAGGCTGGTAAGGACTGAGATTTATTGAGGGGAAAAAATATAAAGGTTATTTAATTCAACCTTCTCATTTTATAGAGATGAAAACTGAGTCACAGATTGCTCGTAAGATCATAAATTTCAAATTGGAAACAATGTTAAAGATTATTTATTTCATCCTTCCCCTCCATTTTTAAGATTAAGAAGTAACATCTCTCAATGTAAAGGGCCTTGTGCAAATGTCACAAATGTAGGAGGGGGAGAATTTGAATCCACATCCTTTAACTCAATATTATTAACCTTTTTTATTTTTTAAATTGCCCCTGCAATTCTGTTTTATATGATTTGGCAAAGGTCACAGACTTGGAAAGTGGTAATGCAAAGACTACGTATTGGTCTTCTCATGAAATGCAGTGCTAGTGCAAGGTTTGGGTAGGTGTGTCTGGGACCAAGAGAAAGAGAAACTAGCCATGGCAAGAAAGTTAACTGTGAAAATAAAATTGTTTAGTGCTTTGTGCCAAGGAAAGCTATAATTACACATATGTTGCTCTGCAAATCCATATTTCATGTGCATTAATAGCAATTTAATTTATAAAGATTAATGTTATCTTGATGAACACCAAAGCAATTAATGATTAATCTATTTTTTATAACGTGCCACTGCTTGAGATAACGTTTTGCAGTCCTAGCATTAGCACAATCCATCTGGCTCTTATATTTATGCATGTTTAGATGTTAGAGTGGGGCATATTTTAGCTAAACAGTAATCTGCTACATACAACTGTTAAATAAATTTCATTTACTTCTTACACAGGGAAGTAGGCGTGGATAACTTTTTCTTTAAAAAAAATTCTCTGTAGACAAAAAAAAATGGTGTTTAAACTTACCTCAGTTGGATATAAATTTATATGTATGTTTACATATGTGCATATGTATGTATATAGCTATGTTTACATATGCATATGTGTATATATGCATATATATGCATAATATACATATCCTGCTCATCTACAAAGTCTTCAGATTCTACAATCAAGCCAAACTCTCCTATTCTCTGGTAATTAGATAATGCAAGTGGATGAAAAGAACTGTACTAGGAGTCAAGAAAACCTGTATACAAATCCAGCCTAGACATTTACAATCTTTGTTCCTCTGGGAAATTCACTTCTTTCTGCTTCACTTTCTTCACCTGTAAAATGGGGATAATAACAGCACCTACCTCACAAAGTTGTTATGAAGCACAATTAGGTACTTTTTTTTTTTTGACTAGACAATAGGGTTAAGTGACTTGCCCAGGGTCACACAGCTAGTAAGTGTTATGTGTCTGAGGCCAGATTTGAACTCAGCTCCTTCTGAATCCAGGGCTGGTGCTCTACCCACTGCAGCACCTAGCTGCCCTTGAGACACTTTTAAAGTGCTTAGCACTTTATGCTTAGCACATAGTAGGTACCCAATAAGTTCTTTCCCCTTCTCTGCTCCTCAAACTTTGCAGCTCATCTCCCATTTCTCTGCCTTTGAACTATCTCCCATTTCTGGAATCTACTCCCTCCTCATCTCCAATTCATAAAATTTATTCATGTTTTTCTTTGTATCTTTGGTAGTTAGCACAGTGATTAGTGCATAACGAGCCCTTAGGAAATACTTATAATTGATTGATAGAGTATTCTCAGGAAATGAACACTTAACTAGTAAATGAATTTTCCTAGGAACCAAAGTTAACCCCCAGCCTTTCAGTGGCAATAAAAAATGCTTAGTTTGTAGATAAACTTTGCTGTTATTTTATGTGTGCATGAATGTGTGTATGTGTGTGTATATATACAAACTATAAATGACGAACATATTCCAATGCCTAAAAAGTTGTTGAAAGCATTTTATTGTCAATTGGGCAAAGGACAGAGCAAGAGAAAAAGATGTGATTGTCCTTGACTCTCTGTGAGATTTATGTATAGAGAGAGTGAAAACAAGAGTAAAAACATACTGTTTATCAGCTGATAAGTATAAAAACCTATAAAATTGGTGCAAAGACAATACACAAGCTTTGAGTGGAATCAAAACAAGATCTTATTGAACCCGAAACAAGAACCTGATGGGATGTAGGCACTCCTTACATAAGCATATGGCTTCCTTGGAGATTTTCTGAGTTCAACCTGACCTCTGTGGTAAGTTTTGGGTTAGACAACTTCTAGACACATAAAATTAGGTTGAAAAAATATTACTAAATAATATATAAAGATTTCACCACAATACATATATACACATATAATATATGTAGTATGAATACAAAACAATTTTATACTTATTTATAATATATATACTTGGCTTGTTCTATATATACATGCAGATGCGTATACAGGTATATATTGGTGGGAGGCTATGTGGTAGTGTGGTTAGAGTGTCTGGCCCTTAAGTCAAAAGAACTTGAGTTCAAAGCAGACTTCAGGCACTTACTGGCTATGTGATGCTGGGCAGGTCACTTGACCTTGTCTGCCTCAGTTTCCTCATTTATAAAATGAGCTAGAGAGGATGGTAAACCACTTGAGTATCTTTTCGAAGAAAAGGCCAAATAGGGTCATGAAGAGTTGGACACAAATGCAATAAGCCAACAACAAAAATAAAATATGTATGTACGTGCACATGTGTGTGTGAAGAGACAGTTTTGTGCTTATTATGTGTGTATATATATATATGTATGTATTTATACATATGTGTGTGAATATATATGTGTGCGTATTATGTGAGTATGTGTATATGTATATATGTGTGAGTGTGCATATATATGTAGACACATGCATATGCACACACACATATTCAGGAAAAGCACAAAATAATTGAGATTACAGTTAATATGTAGGGGATGCAAGGTCAAGAAGAACGTATAATCTCTTTTCACGTGAAAAATGTTCAAATAACAAAAATTGTCATGTACCAACAACCTTCTTTCCTCAAAGTCACCCATACTAAGTTCATCCAACTGATATTCACAAGACATGATCTTGATTCCCTTCACCATCATGGTCACATAACTCTATGTACCCTCCAGTTTATTAATGTTTGCACTAAAATGTGTGAAGCATAACCGAACACCGACCCTTGAGGAAGAGTGTAATAATCTTAGGCACTATTCCTCTCTTAATATATTTAAGATCATGTTAGTTTTGGGGGCTTCCTATTTAACTGGAGAATAACCTCATATGACTCAGAATCACTTTCCTTCACACATATTTTTCCCACCGTAGCTTTTTATAAAAACATAAAATGAATTTTATTGATCTGTTTTGTTTTTATATTGCTTAGATTTTTACTATTATTTCTTCCCATGGGCAGCTAGGTTGTATAATGGGTAGAGCCGGTCCTTGGAATTAGGAAGACTCATCTTCCTGACTTCTAATCTCGCCTGAGACACTTACTAGATGTGTGACCCTGGGCAAGTCAGCCTTGTTTGCTTCAGTTTCCTGGTCTCTAAAATGAGCTGGAGAAGGAAATGGCAAACCATTCCAGTATCTTTGCCAAGAAAATTTGAAGTGGGATCACAAAGAGTCAGACAGTACTAAGCAACAAATTTCTTTCCACTCCTCTTCCTAAAAGCCATACAATATAACATAATATTTTTCAATGAAAGAGGAAGATTTTTTAAATTAGCAAAATTAATCAACATACAGAAGAAGACTGAAAATATGAGGAAAATTCCACAGTTCCACACCTGTGGACTTTCTACCTCTTTAAAGGAATTGGATATTGTGTGTGGTTTTTTTCATATCTCTTATTTGATGTGATTGTTTTTGGAAATTCTATAACATTCACTTTTTATTTTTGTGTTTTTTTTAATTCAATTGTTGCAGCTATTGTGTATGTTGTTTACTTGATTCTGCTTACTCCATTCTGTATAAATTCCTGTTATTTTCTATGCTTCTCTATATTCACCATATTGTTCAGATTTTTTTTTCTTATAGCACAGTAGTATTGCATTGCATTTATGTTTCACAATTTGTGTATCAATTTCCCAGTTAGCAATGGGAGTATCCACTTTGTTTCTAGTTCTTTGCTACCACAAAAAGTCTACTATAAATGCTTTAGTGTACATAAGGATTGTCCTCTTATCAATGACCTCTATGGGGTATAGATTTAGCAGTGGAATCTCTGAGTCAACAGGAAGTTAATTTTAGTCGATTGTATAATGTTAAATGGCTTTCCAAATTTATTGAGCTGATTCATAACTCTTCCAATAATGCTTTAATGTTATGATCTTCCCACACAACCTAAAATATTCACTATACCCATTCTTTGTGATTATTGCTAATTAATTGAGTGTGAGACAAAAACTGAGGGATGTTTAATGTGCATTTCTCTTGTTAGTAGTGATTGGGAGAATTCTTCTGCATGTTTACTAATAGTTTTTAAAGTGCTATTCATTTAAAGAACTCTCTATATTTTCCTTGCATATGTGTATATATGACCACATATACATACACATGCAGTCTATATACACAAGACACACACATAATTCCTTCTCATTTAACTTAAAATTTTCAGGATTATCAAACACAGTGTTACTGAGTACTTTTTATCAAAATTTTCCTAGTACAGTCTATTTTGTAGCTGTATTTCTCAATTTGTTGCTGTTTTTAAATAAAATCCAAATGGTTTTGATGACTTGTATGTAAAAAATATACATTGAGGTCTGGGGATGCTCTTACCTTCCATTATTAAAGTTTTTTTTTTATTGTTTCTCTTGATATGTAGATCTTTTTTTTAAATAAATGTTGTTATTTTGTTGAGTTCTAAAAAGTACTAGTTGATAATTTTTTTGTTATACCATTTTAAAATAAATCAACTTTGCTAGTATTATGTTTTTTTTCATTATATTGACATGATCCAGTCATGAGCACATAGTATTCCTCCAGGTATTCTTGTTATTTATTTCTTTAAAATGTTCTTTGTAATTGAATATAAATATTTTGTGTTATTTGGTAAATGGATCCCTAAATAATTTATCCAATTTACTTATGTTTATTGCAATGTCCCTTTCTACATCTTCTTTTATTATTATTATGCTGTAAGAGTGATTGGGGGATATTTTGTAGTTTATTTATTATTTTCTTTACATTATTAACTTTTTTTTTACTTTAGTTATTTTTATTTGTAAGCTATAATCTGTGTCCTAACTTCTCATCTGACGTAATTTTATGATTTTCTGGATAGTTTGGGACTTTTACAGCCTTAATTTACTGGGATCCAGTAAAATTTATTTTACTACATCATCGTTCATTGGTAATTTCTTTGTCTCTGAAATATTGAGCCATCCTGTTGTCTTCTCTCTTTTATTCATTTAAATTTCTCTTTTTATGAAATTTTTGAAATCATTTGCTTTATTCTACCTCCGATGAGTTTGTTACCTACTGATACACTGGGATTATTATTATTGTTATTATTACAAAATGATCCAGTGGATAGAGCATTGGCCTGAGTCAAGAAGAACTGAATTCAAATCCTGCCTCACACAATTACTACCTATGTGATCCTGGAAAATTCACTTAATCCTTGTCATCCTCACTTTCTGCAATATGGGATGAGGAATAATAATAGCATCTACTTCATAAGGTTGCTGTGAGGATCAAATTACACACACACACACACACACACACACACACACACACATACACACACGCACACACACACACACACACACATACACACACACGCACACATACACACATACACACATACATGCACACACACATACATACACACACATACACACATACACACATACACATACATACACACACATACACACACATACACACACATACACACACATACACACACATATACACACATACACACACATACACACACATACACACACACATACACACACATACACACATACACACACACACACCTCTATATTTACACATATACGTACATGTAATTCTTGGCCCATAGTAGGTACTTAATAAATGCTTGTTTGAGGCAGCTAAGTGATACAATGGATAGATTTCTGGGCCTAGACTCATGAAGACCTGAGTTCAAAACTGACCTCAGAGAGTTATTAGCTGTGTAATCCTGGGTAAATTACTTAATCTCAGTTTACCTCAGTTTCCTAAACCGTAAAAAAAGGGTTAATAACAGTACTTACACCACAGGGTTTTTATGAGCATCAAATGAGATAATATTTATAAAGTGCTTAGAACAATGTCTGCAAGGGGACATTTTATATGCATATGTTTGTGTATATATATATATATATATATTTATTACTTTCCCCTTTTATCATCCTCCTGCTCCTCATTGTCATCTCTTGTTTGTTGCATTACTTCCTAATTTACAATGATATATTGTATCTGGGCTTAGTTTTGAACTCTTATTTAATCGTCTTTCTGGATGTCCCTTTCTTTCTCCTTCTATAATAGTTTATTGTTTTTGTTATTATCTATAGTTGATTAGATTCTGTTAAAGATATTTTGGGTAATTGAATGTTTGGATTACACCATGCCTCTCACATTTCTTTCCTGATCTTGGTTCCTTGTCTTCTGCTCTACATAATGCCACACAGTACGCTGTAGTGCTTAACTATAGAGCCTTTCAGTCCATCTTTTCTGTCACATGCTCCAGCCCATAAAGTCTGGCTGTATTGCAATTAGCAATGGGAGGTATATCTAGCTGAATCATTACCATGGATAAACTCCAAGGTTCTGAGTAACCTCAACAAATAGAAATCTTGTGGCCAGTAACATTCAACGTGGGACTCAGTGTACAGACTTTGGATGTGGACATTGAGTAACACAATATGGTGTGTCTGCACTTTAACCCTCTGCTATGTTTGTTTTCTTGTAAGATTTCTCTTATGAGAAATTGTATTTTTTCTCCTCTTGTATATTTGTTCTTGTTTATGTTCGTTATGTTATGTGGATCATCCCTTGCTATTTGTCCAGTGTGAGGGCAAGGAAATTCAGGGTAGAAATAACCTGTTGTTCAGTTCTCTCTCGTCAGAAATCGCCTCCAACATACATGTGCAACATAAACAAGTCATTTGACCATAGCAGAAATACAAATATCTAAACCATAGTCTATCAGTATGACAATAAAAATTTCCCCTGATTTCCTTACCTCCTAGAAATGAGAACTTCAATCCTTTATTGTTTCCCCTGGTCACTCCCCTACAGAAATTCTGTAGAAATTGAATTGGCTTGCTTATTCAGTCAACACACTGCTTTCCTACTCTCAACTCTGCCTGAATTTAAAGCAAATTAAAACAAATACAATTTTATTACAGACATTAAAAAGACCCAACAATATATTCCTATGATTTAGTCAGTGTAAATACTCCCTATAACAACTCCTCTATGGCTTAATAATTGGTGAAAGAAACTGCTAGAACCAAAGGGAGAAAGTAATCCATCACCCTGTTGACCACCAGGTAATAAGTATCTTCAAACTGAACTCAGGTTGATACTCAAATAGCAGCATAGTATATAGCCAGCTCTACACTCTAATCCTTTGAAGATTCATGGGACCTGGCCTGCTTTACTAGTGTGGCTTTTTTTCCCCTCGATTAATAGCATTTTATTTTTTTTTCAATTACATGTAAAGATAGTTTTCAACATTCACTTTTAAAAGATTTTGAGTTCCAATTTTTTTCTCTCTCCCTCACTCCCTACCTCCCTCCTCTCCCCTTTTCCAATCAGCCATTCAGTCATTCAGTCATTCCCCAATTTCCTCAATTTCCCATTCTTTCCCACCACAAAAAGAGCTGCTATGAATATTTTTGTACACGTGGGTCCTTTTCCCTTTTTTATGATCTCTTTGGAATACAGACTTAGTAGTGATATTGCTGGATCAAAGGGTATACACAGTTTTATAGCTTTCTGGGCATTGTTCCAAATTCCTCTCCAGAATGGTGGTATCTGTTCACAACTCCACCAACAATGCATTAGTGTCCCAATTTTCCCACATCTTCTCCAACATTTATCATTTTCCTTTTTTGTCATATTAGCAAATCTGATAGGTATGAAGTGGTACCTCAGAGCTGTTTTAATTTGCATTTCTCTAATCAATAGTGAATTAGAGCATTTTTTCATATAACTATAGATAGCTTTAATTTCTTTATCTAAAAACTGCCTGTTCGTATGCTTTGACCATTTTTAAATTGGGAAATGACTTGTGCTCTGATCAATTTGATTCAGTTCTTTATATATTTGAGAAATGAGGCCTCTATCAGAGACATTAGCAGTAAAAATTATTTCCCAGCTTTTAGCTTTCCTTCTAATCTTGGTTGTATTGACTTTGTTTGCGTCAATAAAAAAATCCCTTTTTAATTTAGTATACTCAAAAGTATTATTTTGTATTTCATAATGTTCTCTATCTCATGTTTGGTTATAGTTTTTTCCTCCTCCATATATCTGACAGGTAAACTATTCCTTGCTCTCCTAATTTGCTTATGATATCACTCTTTACGTCTAAATCACGTACCCATTTTAGCCTTATCTTGGCAGACAGTGTAAAATGTTGGTCTATGCCTACTTTCTGCCAAACTGTTTTCCAGTTTTCCCAGCACTTTTTGTCAAATAGTGAATTCTTATCCCAGAAGCTGGAGTCTTTGGTTTTATCAAACAGTAGGTTACTAAAGTCATTGACCACTTTGTCTTATGTACCTAACCTATTCCACTGATTTACCACTCTATTTCTTGGCCAGGACCAGATAGTTTCAATGATTGCTGTTTGATGATACAGTTTTAAATCTGTTATAGCTAGGCCACCTTCCCTTGTCTTTCTTTTCATTAATTCCCCTGGTATTCTTGAACTTTTATTTTTCCAGATGAATTTTGGTATTATTTTTTCTAGCTCTATAAAAACTAGTGTGGCTTTTAAGACATCACATGGATGCCTTGATGAGGAATCAAGGGAGGATTTTCAAGAGTTACTTTAGTGAAGGTTAAATGAGGTTCAGGATGATTATACTAAGGACCGGGAATGTTACCAAAGATATCAGGAGCAGAGGGCAAATTACTCCAGGTTACAATTATTATGGCTTCCCTGAGCAATTTCAATTAATTTTAATAAAAAATATTAACTATACCATTATTAGTTTTTATTTTTGTTGTTGTATTATTAACTACCATTTATAATTTTTCCATGTATTTTTCATGCCTTAGCTCATTTGATTTTCATAACAATCCTAGGAGAGAGATACTATTATTAGACCCATTTAACAGACAAGGTGACTGAAACATATGGTGATTAAGTGACTTGCCCAGTGTCATAAAGGAAGCAAGTACCAGAGGCAAGAATCAAACTTAAGTTTTACTAATTCCAAGTACAGCAATTTATCTATCCACTGTGCCACCTACTATGGGCAGGACATTGTGCTGGGTGATGGAGAGACAAATAAAAAAATGTCCTGGCAATCAAGGAGCTTAGATTCAATTACGGAAACACAAAATTTAGAAAGATAATATATGTAAAATATGATAGGAAGTAAATTCAAAATTTAGAGACATAATCTGGAAGGGTATTTAATTGTGTTTCTTTTATAATGGACTTTTTGTCTGTCCCATTGAAATATATACAAAATCTTATGCTCTTTTCATGTTTAGAACAACAGATGGAAAAAAGTGTTCTTATACACAACATAGCAGTAACTACCAGAGTAGTGTGTATGTGTGTGTGTGTGTGTATGAAAAAAAGAGAGATACACAGAGACAGAGAGAGAGACAGAGATGCAGACAGAGAGAGAAAGATTTTCAAAACATTCTTAATAGATAATTTACCATGATTGTTTTAACTACAGGAAAGCATGCATTTCTATAAAACTTAACTACATTGATATAAACCATATTTAGAAGCTAGGCCTGGTCAGAAATTTCTTGGTATTTGAAAAGAACAAGACATTCAAAAATTGGAGTCTATGACCTGTAAAACATGGGTATGGGCAAAATAAAATAATGTGCAGTGTATCAAGTTAATTTAAAGTTCTGTTCTGAGAAACAGCAGTCTAGACATTCAACAATCATTATGTTAAGGCTATTTCTCAGTTCTTAATTTACCTCATCTGTTTTTGCAAAAGAACTTACATCACTGTATTATCAGACAAACTTCTCTTCTAGGCATGCACAGTTGCCAAAGATGGTGAGCCTAAAATTGTCTTTAATTTATTTTGAAAAATTGCAGGTTTAGGTAAAATTAGTCATGTCAAATGAGAAATTTTTCCCTTAATAAACAATACATGATGACTTAAATATGAACAATAATTATTCAACATTAAGGATAATTTCCATACAACAATGGTCTCTAGGGTTTGATATGAATTAAGATGTAGTATGTAAAATGTGACGTTATTAGGAGTGCATGCGGACATGTTAATAATATAAATATATATTTGAATATAAAATGATATATAATGTAAAAATAATATTGTATATAATATAAAATAACCTCAGTAGATATCCGACTCTTGATTCACTCTTGGATCCTGATCCTTTCCTAAGATCCAACTAGAAGAAAGATACTTTCAATAATGTTTTGCTGATCCAATTGCAGACATTCATTATTAGCCTTTTTCCATGCTCAGTGATGTCTGTTTATTCCAAAGCTATTTTGGTAGTTTTTTTTTTTTGTCTGTTTAGCAAGTCCTCAAAAGATGTCTATCAATCTTCTTCCTCCTTTTTGTTGAGGAAATGTTGCTTTGCAGATCTGTTACAATCTACTTTACAATTTCTAAAGTATACCTTAAGATTTGTACTGCACAGATGTTAATTGAATTAAAGATGTACTCATTGTTTTTGATATACTTAATTGTTCTTTCTTTTTCACATCATCAGAAACTTTTCCTATACTCCCAGAGTGCCACTAAATATAACAAATAGTATTTTTGAAGACAAAAAGAAAAAGACAAGAGGAAAAAGCAATCAACACAATTGATCAATGCATTTAAAAAGTCTGAAAACATTTACAATGTGAAATTATTATGGACTTCCTACCTCTGTAAAGGAAGAGCATAGTAGTATATTCTCATATATCTTCTTGTAAAGTACATTCATTCTTTATAATTTCACATTTAATTTTGATTATTTTTATATGTGTAGCTCTCTTCATTTTGATTGTTGTCACTGGGCACATACACATACACAAATGCGGACACAGACACACAGACACAGACACAGACACACATATACATATATATATATATATATACAAACATATACATATACATATAGATATATAATCTTGACTTTGCTTACTTCACTCAGAATTATTTCATGCATTTGATTCCATTACCTCTCTATATTTGTCATATTTGCCATTTCACGCAGCATAAGAATATTTCATTCCACTCACATACAACATATTTGTTTAGCTTTTATCTAATTGGTGACATCTGTTTTGTTTCTATTCCTTTTTGATCACAAAGTGATGCTAAAATGGTTTGTTGCATTTATTATATAACAATTTAATATAATTTTCTTCTTATCAATGGGTGACTTGGACTATAAGAATCTACATCAAAGGGAAAGAACATTTTAGTCACTTTGCATAATTCAGAATTGATTTCCAAAATGGTTGTACTGATTCACAGCTCCATCAAAAATGCACAAGTTTGTCTGTCTTTCAAAAGACTCTACAGCATTGACTATTCCCTTCCTTTTTCATCTTTAAATGAAACCACAGAATTGTTTTGTTTTGTATTTCTCTTTATTATTAATGATTTGTAGAACTATTTTATATGGTAGGTAATAGTTCCCAATTCTTCTTTCAAGAACAGTTTGTTAACACCTCTTGAAAACATCTGTTATTAAATGACTTTTGATCATTGGTTATCCATATCTAAGTATCTATCGATCAATCTCTCTCTCTCTCTCTCTCTCTCTCTCTCTCTCTCCCTCTCTCTCTCAAGATTTATTCATCATTTATGTGTCATGGATATCAAACTCTCATCAGAGAAATGTAACACAAAATTCCATGCTTTTTTTGTTCAATTAAATCACTTCCCTTCATATCCTAGATTCATTACCTTCATTTGTTTAGAAGCTTTTCAGTTTCATACAATAAAAGTTATATGTTTTATTTTTTCCAGTTACATATATCCATTTTTTGGTAAGAATACACCTCCTAAGCAGAAAGCTTGGAAATATTTTTTACAGCCATTGTCTCTGATAAACGCCTCATTTCTAAAATATATAGAGAACAGAGTAAATATTATAACAATACAAGTCATTGCAAAATTGATAAATGATCAAAGGATATGAACAGGTAGTTTTGAGATGAAGAAATTAAAGCTATCCATAGTCATATGAAAAAAAATGCTCTAAATCACTGTTGCAGAAATCCAAATTAAAACAGTTTGGAGATACCACTTCATACCTAACAGATTGGCTAATATGACAAAGGAGGAAAATGATAAATATTGGAGAAGATGTGGAAAAATTGGGACACTAATGCATTGTTGGTGGAGTTGTGAACTGATCAAACCATTCTGGAGAGCAATTTGGAACTATGCCCAAAGGGTATAAAACTGTGCATATCCTTTGATCCAGCAATACCACTTCTAAGTCTGTCTTGAAAAGAGATCATAAAAGTGGGGAAAGGATCCATATGTACAAAAATATTTATAGTAGCTCTTTTTGTGGTGACCAAGAATTAGAAATTGGGAGATGCCCATAAATTGGGGAATGGTTAAACAAGTTGTGGTATGTTAATGGAATGGAAACAATTGTTACATAAGAAATGATGAGCAGTCAGATTTCAGAAAAATATATGAACTGATGCTAAGTGAAGTGTGCAGAACTAAGAGAACATTGTACACAGTAACAGCAACATTGTGTGATGACCAGCTTTGATATACTTAGCTCTTCTCAGTTATGAAATAATTCAAGACAATTCCAAGAGACTTATGATGAAAAATACTATCCATATCTAGAGAAAAAACTGTGGAGTCTGAATGCAGATTGAACCATACTATTTGGTCTCTCTCAAGGTTTTTTCCTTTGTTTCTGATTCTTCTTTATAATATGACAAATGTGGAAATATGTTTAATATGATTGTACACATATAGTCTATATCAGATTTCATGCCATCTTGAGGATTGGAGAGGTGAGGGGGAAAATTTAGTACTCAAAATCTTATAAAAGTGAATGTTAAAAACTAAAAAGAAATAAATTAATTAAAAAATGCACCTCCTATACCGGCAAAAAAAAGAACAAATCATGACTTGATTAGTTGTTTTGTTGATTGTCTAGACTAAGAAATAGTTATGGAGAAAATGTTCATGAATATTTATAAAGCCAATTGCCTATTTTTAATAATTTTAAATATTTGTCTATATTTTAATAATACAATTTTGTATATTAAGGCTATGTATCCTTTAAAAACATATTATAGGGGCAACTAGGTGGTGCAGTGGATAGACCACAGGCCCTGGATTCAGAAGGACCTGAGTTCAAATCCGGCTTGAGACACATAACACTTACTAGCTGTGTGACCCTGGGCAAGTCACTTAATCCCATTGCCTAACCAAAAAAAAAAATAGTATTGTAAGATATGATGTAAGTTTTTGGTCAAAGCCTAATTCCTAACAAACTACTTTCCAGTATTTTCAGCATTTTTTGTTTGAATTTTATCAAATAGTATGTTCTTTCCTAAGTAATTTAATTTTTCTTAGTTATCAAATATTGTGTTACTGATTCTCCTTGGTACAGTCTGTTCCATTTATCTATCACTTTTGCTTTGTGAATATCAGATAGATTTGATAACTACTCCCTTAGAATGTAGCTCAATATCAAGAAGTTATTTCCCCTCATTCCTACCTTTTGGCATTATTTCTCTGTTATTCTAGATAATTTATTTTAATATATGAATTTTCTTATTTTATCAAGTTCTATAGAATATTCTTTTGATAATTTGATTGGCATAAAATTAAAATGTAAAATAACTTTTTATGGTATTGTCATTTTCTTTATATTGCCATGGGCCAGTTATGAGAACAGAATATTCTTCAAGTTTTATTTTTATTTGATAGATTGCTCTCCAGATATTCTATGTATTCATAGTATTCAAACTGAGATTTTCCTTCCAACCATTACTTTTTGAACTTTGTTATTATTATATTAAAAATGCTATTTGTTTTTGATGATTTATTTTGTAGCTTATAACTTTGATGAAGATACTGTCGCAAATAGCATATTTGCTGATTCCATAGGATTTTCTAAGTAAACCATCATGTAATCAGCAAATAGGAATAGTTTTATCTCTGTTTTACCTATATTTAGGGAATCCATTTCTTTCACCTTTCTTTTTGCTATTGCTAGCATTTCTAGAATATCAAGTGATAGTGAGAAAAGGGAACATCTTTGCATTATTCCAGTATTTATTAAGAAAATTTTTGGTATATCCTCATTGCTAATGACTTTTACTTTGGATTTAGATACTTTTAATGATTTTTTTTTTAAAAAATTGCCTATAATTTGCAGGGTTTTAAACATAAACTCAAATATTATATTTTGTCAATGGCTTTTCTCTGCACCTATTGCAATGATCAAGAGGTTACAGTGGTTTAGTTTTTAGTATGATTAATTAGATTAGTTATTCACCTAATTTTTAACCATCTTTGAGTTTCTGGTACAAATTCAAGGTTTCATGATGAACAATTTCTTTAAAAAATCATTATAGTATGAAAAGATTTTATTTAAAAATTTAATTAATATTCATTAATAGAATTGACTTGTAGTTCTGTGTTTTATTTTCCCATAGTCTAGGTATTAGAGCTATATTTGACTTATAATAGGAATATAGCAGAGTACTTACTTTCTCAGTTTTTGAGAAAAATTTGTGTAGTAATTTTATTCATTGTTTTTTGAACGTTTCATGGAACTCTTCTATGAACTCATTAGGATGAAAAAAAATTCAGCCTTCCTGGTTGTTCCTGGGGGGGGGGGAGAGATTGAGAGAGAGATTAAGTTATTTAAAAATCTATATTTGATCTGTTAGTATGGGTATTTTATACTTGAAAAGCTGTTCATATATATATATGTATATACACATACGTGTGTCTATGTTTGTATGTATATCTTCTGGATTTTCAATTTTGTTAGTAAAAAATTGTACAATTTTTTATCATTATTTTTTATCATTTTTTCTTCTTATTTTGCTATGATTTTACCTAGTCCATTTGTTATTATGTTAATGTGATTGTCGCAACTCTTTTTAATTCAATTGGCTAAAGGTTTACCATTTTTTTGTTAGTATTTCCAAAGAACTAGCTTTTAGTTTTATTAATTCTATGAATTTGTTCTGTCACTTCATTCCTGTTATAATATTTGATGTCATCTATTTTGTGCTTATTTTAGATTTATTTGCCAATTTTCTAATGATTATAAATTCACATTCATTTTTTTAACTTCTTTATCCCCTATTTTGTTCATGTATGTTTGTGAAGATATGATTTTACCCCATGGACTACTTTAACTCCATCTAAGAAAGTTAGTTTTATTGTTGGATCTATACAATTTTCTTTCACATAATTATGAATTGTTCTTATCATTTGTTTTTGGGTCCACTCATTGATGAGTATTTCATTGTTAAGTCTCCATTTAAGTCTATTTTTCCTTCCTGAATTAATTGCTGTTTTTATTATATCATGATATCCAAAAGATGGTATTATTATTATTATTATTATTATTATTATTATTATTATTTCTGACTTTTTACTCTTGTTTGCACTCTCTATGACATAATGCATGACCAGTTTTTTATAAATCCCACACGGTGCTGAGATTTATGTATATACTTTCACTGTCCCATTTGGAAGATACCATGCATCCTTTAATTCTAATTTGTCCATTAATTTATTCAGTTCTATATGTTCCCTTTTTATATTTCTGTTAGACTTACTTGAAAGTGAGAAAGGGACATTAATTTTTCTACCCTTATTGTAGTATTGTCAATCTTCTTGTAGTTCAGTTATTATTTCTTTCCTTTATGAATTTATGTGCTAAGGCACTCAGAGTATATGAGTTTAACATCAACATCAGTTTGGTCACCATGGTTCTTTTCAGCCCAATATAGTTCTATTTTTTATCTCCTTTTATGCTGTGAATGTTTATTTTTTCTTTGATTGCATGATTGAAACTAGTGGGGTTTTTTTTGTAGTCAATTGAATGGAAATTTTTTTAGCACTTCATTTTGATTCTGCTTATTTTTCTTTTTTAACTGTTTTTTGTAAACAGCATATTTCAGGGTTTTGTTTCTTATTCAATCTGTCATTCTTTTCTATTTTAGTGAATTGTATAATTTATTCATATTCAAAATTTTGAGTTAGGTGTATATTTTCCCCATTTGTTTTTAATGTTGTTTTCCCTCAAAATTAATTGTACCCCCCACTTTCTACCAAAAAACACAGGATTTTGTCTCTTAAATTATTTTAGCTTATTCTACTTGATGGCAACTCTATTTCTCATGATTCTTTTCCTTTCACCCTCTCCTCTGCCCCCTGTTTGTTATCCTTTTCTCTGCTTTGGGGGTTTTCTTTAACTGAATAGTTCCTTTTACTTCTTTTCTTTCACCTAGTTATTTAATTCTCCCCCTCTTTTTTCCCTCTCTTTTAAGTAGTCGAGTAAAAATCCTTCCTTCTCTATCTTTTGGCTTTTGTTCATTGTTTTTTTTTTTATTTTCTCCATTTTTTTTTCTAAAAAAAGATTATTTTCCCTCATTCTGTTCTTCATTTATCTTCCTTTTTTTCTGTCTACTCTAAGCTTTTTCTTTGATTCATGGCCCTTATTCTTATTCAGCCCTTCTCCAATCTCAGTGTTCCTCAGGGAATTAATGCTTTTAATGTATTTATTTTTTACTTCCCTCTTCTAAACAGTCCCTATATTACTGCTTCTTAGATCTTGCTGCTTGCCCCTCCTTTTTTCTGTTGTGCCTCACTCTTAGAAAAACCAATTCCTGAAAGTGATAGGATAGTCTCCTACGGGAATTCTATGTCTCTGATTATGTAGTTCATTATTAAACTTCAGTCACCTCATGGTCATTTCTTTCCCATTTTCCATGAAACCTCTTCCTTAGGTCTATGCCCTACCACTCTTATTGAGGTCAGTTATCTTGAGGAGCTCTAATTCTCCTCCTCCTGAGCGATTGCTCAGAATCTGAAATCCCTACAGGTTATATGCATTGTAAGTTCTGCATCTCCCTTTATAGAATATGTCTCTTCCCCCATTAGAGCTTTCACTAGTTGTTACCTCACTCCTACTGTTGAAACAGAAGATGTCTTCCATTCTTTACCTTTTCATTCTTTCTCTTTGTACTGCTCACCCTTTCCCCTATAGGTTCTCTTTTTTTCCCTGAGAGTCGTTATTTTCACTTCATTGTTAATCTTTGACTCCATCAGGGTATATTACATATCCCCCTCTATCTTTTTCCTCCATTTTCCCTTTTATGAGCCTTCCCATTCTGTAATTTGATGTTTAAAAAAAAAGCAAACCATTAAATCTCCTGCAGGTGGTGAATTATGACAATTAATCTCTGATGTCTCAGTCTTGTTTCTCCTAAGAATCCTGCCCTTACCATTGTCTCCTTGTGTACAGTTCGAAGAAAATCTCCTAATGATCTTTCCATTGTTACTTTCTTGTTGTCCTTTGGATGCTTTATTTGAATGCCTTTCTATGATTTCCATTGTGTCAGATGTTTGAAAAGCAAATAATTTTTGTACACATCTGCTTTTCTCTATAACAATGCTTCAAATTCTTTTTTTTTTCCTATTGAATGTCCATCTTGTTTCATTAATGGTTAGTCTCAAGTTTGCAGGATATATTGCCATGGGTTGCATCTTGAGCATCTTTGTTCTTTGGAACACATTATTTCATTTTTTTCCCTGTGATTTTTGTTCGATAAAGAATAGTCTTTTTAATTTGAATATCCTTTCCTTTATACCTCAAAGTCTCTCTCTTGGCCACTTGCAGAATTCGTCATTGGAATTATTAAATTTAACTACTATGTGTCTTAAATTGTACAGCAAAGGGCTTTTCAGGAGGTGATCTGCAGATTATTTTTTCAGTTGATAGTTTGTTTTCTTTGTCCAGACATTCTAGGCAATTTTCTTGTATTATTTCTTGCATTTTGGTGTTCAAGTTTTTTGATTTGTGTTATTATAGGGAGAATTATTATCCTTAAGTTATCTCTGCACATCCAGTCTTTGAAATCAATAAGTCTTACTAGTAAGAGACCATATATTAACATTATTGCTTTTTTTGTTTCTTCACTTCCAGATTGTTATTCACTTCTATGTATTTACGATTCCCATCAGTTATCCTCTATTTTGTTTCTTTGGTGAGATTTTCTATTGCAAATGAAGTTTTTGTTGTTGTTGTTTTTCTTCTATCCCTCCTGTTTGTTATTTCTGATATTCAAGATATAAATTCTGCTTTCACAATTCTTATTTTTCTCCTGAGTCATTTGGGATTATACTGCTGTGGTTATTTGATCTCTTGGAAATCCACAGGGTTCTCTGCCTCATCAGGTGTTAATTCATTTGCTTCTGTCTTAACAATATTTATTCATAAATCTGTGGTCTCTAAATTAATCTAAAGACCATTTTCTCTTTTGCTATTTATATCCCCTCTGTTTGGTTTATCTGTTAAAAGTCTTTAATTGAATCTCTTTCCTTCTGAGATACTTAGAAATTTCAGTCTTCCTTCCCCCCTTTTCTTTCATCATTCACTTTCTGACATGTTCCCCTTTAAGAGTTATTTCCCTGAGGGACAGACCTCAGTGGAGTCTCAACCTCCTCCCATTCTGGCAATTTTGCCAACCTCGATCCATGTCCCAATTGACCCCTTGGGAGGCAGAATTGGTCAGAGCTGGATGCTAGGCTCTTTCCCTCAGATTTAATAAAGTACCACATAGCCAAGAACATAGGTCCTGCACCTGTTTCTTCTTTTTTTCAGTTCTCTACCTCATCTCTGTTGAATCTTAAATAACTTCCATAATTTTGTCCCAGACGGAGCAAGTTTCCACATGTTGGTCTTCCTCAGCACAGACAGAAAAGTGTTGGTAAGAATCAAGTATTGCTGCAAGCTGATGGATTGGCTAATGCAACTCTGGCCTATACTATGAAGACATCTAAAATTGCTTACTCTCTTGCTCCTAATTCTTATTTAGGAAATGTTTGAGAGCTTGGGAGGATTGAGGAAAATGTTTAATCATCTATAACCTATTGATCATGAAACCTAGAAATCCCTTTTCATTTGGTTTTGATTTCAGAATGACAATAAATATCTGAATGTGTTCAACCACACCTTTCTCCTTAATTCTTTTATGCTTCTTGGGTTTGACTTATAGGTGACCAAGATTTGTACATTCATTGGTTTAATGACACATCCAGATTCAAGATGAAGCCTTCAAGCTTCTAATTTTCTTTGGAACATTTTAAAAATTGTATGCTTATATAATGATGATGACATGATATTTCTTACATCCATGTGGAATTTTACCAAATGATACTCTAGATAAATAAAAAAAGTTAATGTATTTTTAGTAATTGAATCCCACAAAGGAGTTTATCATACAGTCAAAGAACTTAACATAACATACAATCAGTGGGTAAACCATTTGGGAATAGCACGTGCTATTTTTCCTGGGATGATTATGAAAAACCAAAATAAGATCCCTAGGTACCATTAATCTTAACATAATGGAAACAAGGTTTAGTTTTTCAAGTCTTGAAAGAATAACCAATTCACAAATACTTTGACCAACTTAAATTTGTTCAATATTTACTAATATGGAAACAATCATTGTCCACCAAAATCAAAATAAAATTAATTTATAGCACCAAGAGATAATGGAAGAGGGAGAATTCATCAGAAGATGTTATGTTGAATAGTTCCAAACATTCTGGAAACAATATTTAATTATGCTAAAATAAATATGCTACAATGAATAAAGCTGGAGTTTGTATGGACATAATCCCTAAGTAAGCTCCACTTCAACTGGTATGTGAGCCTGATAACTTGCATAATTAAAAGTTTCAATGCTTAAAAGTGGAGCGTAGAGTTAACTAGAAATAGGATGTAGTCCAGTAGTCTGAAAAAGAGGTAGGATGGGTTATTCTTTAGATCTGTATCACCTTAGGCAAGTGACCTCACCTCTCAGAGCCTTAGTTTCCCCATCTGTTAAAATGAGGAAACTGAATTAGATGATCTGCTAGGTCCCTGCCAATTCTAAATCTAGGATCCTTTGAGATAGGAGAATAGCGTCAGTATTTTTTATGATATAGTAGCCTTAATAACCCAACAAAAAATCACAGAACCTAGAAGTCCAAGACCCTGACCATTATTACTAGTAAAATTTCTCCAATTTTTATTAGAAGATAGGGAGTTAGATTCACTTTGCCAAAAACAACAACAACAATAGAGTTATCTTAGGAAGAATGCATATAAATGATCGAATTTCAGAAATAAAAAAGGGGCCTTAGCAAGTAGCTGATGGTAAAATTGACAATCAGAGAGTTTATATAATGTGTCCCAGGTCACAGAGCTACTTAATTAATGATGTATTCAGAACAAGAGCCCAAGTCCCTTGATTCTGGTCAATGTTCTTCCCACTTCTACATGCCATTATTCTAAAAAAAAGTGACAGATAATTGTATTAATGGACAGCAAGTAAAGTAAAAGCAAAAATCTTTCTTTTCCCATTCCTGGAGAGAACTTCCTCGTCACCATGCAAGAAATGCAACACCTCATTACAAGACATTTTGAAAGAATGAGGTATTCCATAAAAATCCAGTTTTCCACATAACTGAAGCTTGTCCTTTTAAGTGCTGAGACTGAAAAAAGTCAATTTTGTATGAAAATCTAAAATGTATTCTTCAAATTCCTGCTTTTTTAAACTCTTCCTATACACATGCAGATTGAGTTTGTATTCTCTATATTTGCAAATATTATCTTCTCCCTACATGATGATAAAGCCCTTAAGATCAAAGACGATATCTGATATCATCTTCGTTATTTCCCCCAGCACCTAGTGTGGCATTCTACAGATATTATAAATCTGTAGTCTATTTTTGAAATTGAATATAGTTCAGGAGTAGAGGGATGGTAGAAGATGAATAAGCAATGAGAGCTTTTTATTGTTTTTTCTAAAATATATGTAAGAAAAAAGTGTAGAATGGGGACAAAAATTTAACAGATTTATTATGAGGCAGGTAAATCATATAATAGATAGAATTCAAGGTCTAGAGTCAGGAAGATCTAAGTTCAAATATGATGCCTGAAACTTAGAAACAGTGTGACCCTGGGCAAGTCACTTAACCTTTGTCTTAATTTCCTCATCTGTAAAATGAGGGTAATACTAGCACTGATCTAAAACTTTCTGAGATGTTGTTAGGATCCTATGTGAGAAATATTATAAAGCACTTAGCATAATGACTGGCCCATAGTAATTTCTATATAAATGCCAGATATTTTTATCGCTATACTTTTTAATTTAATACACATATACATAATTACTTAAAAAAATATTTATAGTGGCAGCTAGGTGGTGCAGTGGATACAGCACTGGCTCTGGAGTCAGGAGGACCCGAATTCAAGTCCAGTCTCAGACACTTATTAGCTGTGTGACCCTGGGCAAGTCATTTAACTCTAATGGCCAAAAAAAAAAGTTTATAAAAGAAGTTCACAGTCTCTTATGCAATCTTATACTGTTGTATTTGGAAATGATTTGACTTATTGGTTATTATTAACTTCACAATACAAAAGAAAATGTAATTTTAAAAATTAACAGAAAGGTTAAATTGGTTTATCTCCTGTCACACAAGTAGTAGAAGTCACAGAGTCAAGGCCTAAAGTAATGTCATTAGATCATAGATTTAGAGCAAAAAGGAAATTTGGGGGCTTTCTAGTCTAAATGTAGACTCAGTTTCTCATTTTTTAAATCTATAGACAGAAGATGGTGGAAAGAAGCCAGGAAGTTGCCTGAGCTCTCAATAATTTCCCTCCAAAACAATGTTAAATCAAGCCTCTGAATGGATTCTGGAGCAACAGAACCCACAAAAGGAGAGAGTGAAACCATTTTCTAGCTTAAGATAACTTAAAAGGACTTCAGGAAAGGTCTGTCTCACTCGGGTAAAAGGAGAGCACAGCCCAGCACAGAGGCGCCCAGGCCCGTCAGTGGGAGAGGCTTTTAGCCACAGAACAGATGAGCAACCAAGGCCCCTTGGTCTTGACTCAGCAGGCTAATGGCACAGCAGGCCAGCTGGGAGACCTCCAACTCCAGAGGAGAAGGCAAATTGGGAGCCCTGGAACTCCGGCCCAACAGGTATGACTAGGCTGTGCCAGCCCAGAGCAGTGGATAAGCCACAAGCATCTGAGGTCCCAGAGTGAAAAGCAAGTGACCAGGCCCCTATCCCTCAGCACAAGAAGCTTGGAACAGGACCCCCTGGGCCCCAGGAACAGAGCTCAACTTTAAAAAATGAGCAAAAAGCAAACAAACAAAAAAGAGCCATGACCATAGAAAGCTACCATGGCAACAGGGAAGATCAAAACACAAACTCAGAAGAGGACAACAATGTCAAAATGCCTACACGAGAAGCCTCAAAGGGGATGAATTGGTCTCAATACCCAAAAGTCCTCTTGGAAGAGCTCAAAAAGGTTTTTAAAAATCAAATAAGAGATGTAGAAAAAAAAATTGGGAAAGGAAATGAAGTTATGTAAAAGCCAGTCAAAAGCTTGGGAATGGAAGGACAAAAATTGACTGAAGAAAACAACTTCTTGGGGCAGCTAGGTGGTGCAGTGGATAGAGCACTGGCCCTAAAGTTAGGAGGAAGTGAATACAAATCCAGCCTCAGACCAAACACTTGACACTTACTAGCTGTGTGACCCGGGGAAGTCACTTAACCCCAAATGCCTAAAAAAAAAAAAGAAAGAAAGAAAGAAAACAACTTCTTTAAAAGTAGAATTGACCAAATGGGAAAGTAGGTACAAAAGCTAACCGAAAAAAAAAAAAGATAATTCCTTAAAAATTAGTATTGGATAAGTGGAAACTAATGACTCTATGAGACATTAAGAATTAGTCAAACAAAATCAAAAGAATGAGAAAATAGAAGAAAACGTAAAATATCTCATTAAACAACAACTGACCTGGAAAACAGATCAAGAGATAATTTAAGAATTATTGTACTACCTGAAAGCCATTACAACAAATAAGCCTGGATGGCATCTTTCAAAAAATTATCAAGGAAAACTGCCCTGATTCCCTAGAATCAGGGGGTGAAATAATCATTGAAAGAATCCACCAATAACCTCCTGAAAGAGATCCCAAAATATAAACTCCAAAGAATATCATAGCCAAATTCCAGAAATCAGGTCAAGGACAAAATATTGCAAGCAGCCAGAAAGAAATAATTTAAATATCAAGGAACCACAGTCAGAATTACACAGTACTTAGCAGCTTTTATGTTAAAGGATCAGTTGCCCTGGAATATGATATTCTGGAGGGCAAAGGAGCTTGGATAACAACCAAAACTCAACTACCCAGCAAAATTGAGCATAATCTTTCAGGGCAAAAATGGATATTCAATGAAATAGAGAACTTTCAAACTTTTTTTTTTTTTGCTTTTTGGTGAGGCAGTTGGGGTGAAGTGACTTTCCCTGGGTCACACAGCTAGTAAGTGTCAAGTGTCTGAGGCTGGATTTGAACTCAGGTCCTCCTGACTCCAAGGCAGGAGCTCTATCCACTGCACCATCTAGCTGCCCCCTTTCAAACTTTCTTGATTAATAGACCAGAGCTGAATATTAAATTTGATCTTCAAATACAAGACTCAAGAGAAGCATAAAAGGTTAAACAGGAGAGGGAAACAAAAATACATGTTATTCTAAAGATTAGACTGTTTACATCCCTACACAGGAAGATGATACTTGCAACTATTGAGAACTGTATCTCTATCAGGGCAGTTTAAGGAGTGTACATAGACAGAAGGTATGGGTCCAAGTTGATTTTCTTGTGATGATGTAAAAAAAAAATAAAAGGTGGAAGAAAAGAATTGTACAGGAAGATGAGGAAATGGGGAGACAGAATAGGATTAATTGCATCATATAAAGAGGTGGAAAAAACCTATTGCAATAGAGAGGAATAAGGGAGGGAATGAGAATTGTTTGAATCTTAATCCCATTGGATTTGGCTCAAAGAGAGAATAATATACATACTCAGTTGGGTATAGAAATTTATTTTATGCTACAGGGAAGTAGGCGGGGAAAAGGGAAAGAAATTGGAAAGGTAGGGTGTTGATAGAAGAGAGGGCAGAAATGGGAGGGGAAAGGAGAAAGAAAAGAATTGGATCCTCTACAGTCTCAATTCTAATTCTAGTGCTCTTTCCACAATACCATACATAAACATCTATACCAAAGGCTCAATTTGTTTAAAAAATTACAAAGACAAAAAAAAAAGTTTATCAGTTGATTCCACACATTCTGACTTCAACATCTTTTTCAAATATGAAAAAGGCCCAAGTTTTGGCACTAGTTACCAAGCTCTGATGTACCAGAAATAACCTTCAGCTCAGAAAATAATGTTTCTGGTGAAATCTACAGTAGTTGACCCAAGAGAGAGCAAAAAGATACTATATTCTGATCAGATCTCCATATGATCTAGATACAGACAAAAAAATGGAGCCTGAGTAATGGTATTTCTTTAAAACATACATACCCTTTTCCTTTAAAAGATAAATTTTTAGACACATAATTCACTATTTTCCAACCATCTAGATATTTGGACTTAATATATGCAAACGAGGTCCTGGTTTCTAAAACAAAACAGGGAAACATTCATTTAAAAATATATTTGACAAGTCAAGATTATTAGGAAGAAAACCCCTCTTTCTAGTTTTCAGAATTGTCTATAACATATGCCTAATTACCCCCTCTCCATAAACAAGGAGGGTTTTGTTTAGCCACATTTACAGTACATCCTTACTTCCAAATTATATGTTTAATCATGGGAGGGATAAAACACAGCAAATGTCATGGTTTCTTATCCTGAACCAATGGAGGAGGGGGAGGAAGTATGAGTGTGCTAGTTATTTTTTTCCTCAAAGTTGTCTCATCTTCTGACCTGCTTAGTCATCAGCCACATGTTTACTTGCCTTAATTATTTGTTTTTTCTACAAATAAATGGATTGGTTTTTTTTTTAATTTTTTGTGTGCTTTTTCCCCCATATCCTCTCCTTATCTAGTGAAGGGAAATTTCAAAGTCTACGAAGCCTGTATTTCCTTTGCCTAGATTGTTTTAAGGGTACACTATTGCTGCATGATTCATTTCCATTACAGAAATAGCTTCAGCTGTGGGACTGAAGTGAAAAATTGAAGGATGAGAAATTGATCAAATATCTAAAGGAGTCCAGCATAGTGGAAAGGGTTTAAGATTACAAGTCACAGGATCAGAATTCAAATTCTGGTTCTTCCACTTATTAGCTGTATGATCCAAGAAAAGCCACTTAAACTTTTCTCCCCTGATTTCTTCAAATTAAAACATAAGGATTTTTAATAAGTGGTGCTATTTGGAGTGCCTCTTTGGGACATAGCAAGATTTTCTTCACTGGAGGTCCTGAAGAAACCGTTGAATGACTGCTTCTGGGTGTGATGTAAAAGGGATTTGTATTTGTAATGGTCTCTTCCAATTCTGACATTCATAATATATCAAAATTGGAAAGGATAATCAGTGTATTTTTTTTAATTCTTTGTAGGAATTCTGAGACTATGAGATTTCTCAAAGCTAAAGATCACCAAAGCTAAAGATTACCTAAAAATCAAGTACTTTAGTCCCCATTTCCTTTAAGGTTTTCTGTCTTTAATTTTGATGTCCACTAATTTTTTTTAAATTTTTTTATAAGGAATCAAGTAATATGGACTAACAAACAAGTTGCTTTGTACTTGTTAAAATGAGTCTACATCCCCTCTCTGCTTGTATACTACAACCTTCCCAACTAATATCAGTGTTAAAAATCTCTGATAAATTCACAATACATGGTTTCAAACTGGAAACTACAAAAAAAAAAAAGCAAGCTGTTACCTATATCTTGAGGCATTAACACATTCACTTTAATCTTGATGTAGATTATAAAAATGGAATTTTGTTTGTCCTATCTTAAAAAGCATGTTGCACCTTTTAGCTGATAAGTTAAGCTGAGCACTCCTCTAGAAACATTTTTTCTGATTTTCCATAACTGTTGATTATTTCTTGTGTCTGCAGAGTATTTACAAAATACTTCCCCGTATGTTATCTCATTGCATACTCAATACAAGTTTGTCAGGTAGGCAGAAACTATGTTATTAGCTTATTTTAGAGATCAAATGATTGGATACTAAATTTAGACTCCAGAGATAATTTAGTCAAACATCCCCATTTTACAGATAAAGAAACTGAGGTACATGTATTTTAAGTGACTTATCCAATATCAAGCCAAAACACCTGGTATAAAGTCACACACCAGTTAGTGAGTAAACAAGGACTAGAATCAAGATCTCCTAAATCTTACCTAGTGATTTCAAATCAATCACATTATTATTGGTTTCAATATTTTTTTCTTTTTTTAATTTCTGTAGTATTTTTCCATTTTCAGGGACTTCATTTTTAAAATATAAATTCCTGAATCATCATCCACTGAAATCCTCTCTGAGGTTCATCTGCATGTGTTTTGCTTATCCATATTGATTTCAATAATCACATATAAAGCAATGTTTAAGGAAGCAACTCCTATGTAGAAGGGGATACTGATCCCTACCAAATACCAACTAACTGCTAATTTAGCTGAAAGCAGCAGGAAACCCTGAGACATGAGAGATATCTTGTGCTAGAAGAGTCAAACCACTATCACTGTCTTGAGCATCATCTCTCCTCAGGCCTCTAAAAAGTCAATCAAGGACCCTCAACCCAATGTCCTTGGGAATAGCACTGTATTTCAGAACACGAGTCCTGATTTAAGTTCAACCCCATAACTATCATCTGAGGAAGCAAATCCTGTGTAGAAGGTGCCAACCCAGTCATTCCCACTAGTTTCTGACTAATTGCCATATACAGGACAGAAAAAAAAAAAAAACAAGCTAACAGAAGCAGCAAATTAATATGAGGGAGATATAGGCATCAGCATATATCAAGCAAGTCTAAAAAACCCTACCATCTCAATCATCATCTCCTCTCAGTTCTCACTAGAAAGATCTCAGTTCCCCAAACCCAAAAGCCTTGAAAAGAATAATACCCCTCATACTACCAGCCCTGCCTTCAAGGAGCTCGTAACATAATGAAGAAAGATAACATACAAAAGGAAACTAGAAAGGGAGAAGTAGGTACCATTGGAGCACGATCATTAGGGGATCAAGTCTAGTGAAGTATAGGTGGGAAATAAAGAGATATGTGCTCTGGAAGTTTTCTTAATATGGATATTTGGGAGTTTTTCAGAGTGGCAGAAGGTACTAAGAGCTGTGATAAAACATGAGTACAAACATTGTTGTAAGGGGGATAAGTATCCTGACAATGAGGTTCCTGAGGTATGAAAATGGTGTTCAGTCCAGGGAAGTACAGGTTAGAAAATATAATACTAGGCACTTATTAAATGTGTAACAGATGAAAATCAACTCCTATTTCCCCATTGACAAACATTCATTATAAAAAGGATGATAGCTTCTGGGGGCTTAATCAGATAAATATCTGTACAGGGAATCAATTTAATTTCAAATCAGAGGATCATTGATCTAAAGTTAAAAGGGATCTTAGAGACCGCCCAGATCAATCTCTTCATTGTATGATAGAAAGAACTTTGGCCCAGGACATTAATTGACTCACCCAAGATTATACATGTAGTAAATGGAAGCAGTGAAAGAATGGAAATCAAGTCTGGGGGAAAAAAATCTCATTTTATAGTTTTTATGTAAAGCCTTTTAAAGATTTTCAGACTCCGTGACTATTTCAGTTCAAGACATCCATCTTAGACATCTGTTTTTCCAAAATCAAAATGAATGGCATTTTAAAGAAAATAAATATTTGAAATTGATGACCATCGTATCCAAATGGTGTTAGGAGAAAATGAGGCACTTAACCCCAGTTGCCAAAAAAAAAAGAGATAGAAAATGAGGAATGTTAATAATGAATGGATCTGTCCCCTCCCTGTAGTTAACTTATAGGAGCCATGGCCAAGGGTCTCACAGAATAAGTAAACATGAATGAGTTGTTCTTTGCAAAACTAAAGGTAATACCTTTAGTGATAGGATAATAGATCAAAGTAAATACTGAAATGTTAGAGTATACATATTAGAAATCATACCAAAAATGAAAAAAAAGACATACTTTACAGTGATGTATTTTCAACTATGAAGTCCTATGGAAATACAAAGTAAAGACTTTCTATTTTTACATACCAAATTATTAAATTGTCATAGTATCTTGTATTTACATTCTACCGTCTTCCTAGAGATCTCTCTTTTCAAACATATTAATTCATCTGTTTCATAAGAGAAAATTCATGAGTAGTTATTGTTTTATAGGATAGATAGATAAACTAAAGTTCATGGAATTAAAATGATTTTTACCAAGACTCCATAGCTATCATAGCATAGCCTTTCCTGAATCTCAAACCAATCCCTAGCTTTCCCTGAATGATGATCTATTATCCCATCACAAATGGTCAATGATAACCATCGTGTATCACTCTTAGTTATTTAAATAAACATAAAAAATGAAGGCTAAACTTGAATTCAGAAAGACCTTGTTTCAATGTAAGCTCCAAAGTTTATAGTATAACTGGACACATATCTTAACCTTTCTGGAGCTCAGTTTCTCCTTCTGTGACATGGGAATATAATAGCATTTATCTTACAGATTTATAGTGAGGATTTTTTATTAATTTATTTATTTTTAGTTTTCAGCATTCGCTTCCATAAGATTTTGAATTTTAAATTTCCTCCCAGCCTATTTATTCCCCACCAGATGAAATAAAATCTGATATAGGCTCTACCTATACATTCATGTTAAGCACATTTTCCCATTAGTCATGACATAGAGAATAATTAAAGGTAATGAGAGGAACCAGGGCAATGAAGCAATTAAAACAACAACAACAACAATGGAAAATTGGAGCAAATAGCATGCTTCCATCTGCATTCAGACTCCGCATTTCTTTATCTGGATGTGGATAGCATTTTCCATTGTGAGTCTTTTGAAGTTGTCTTAGATTCTTGCATTGCTGAAAAGAGGTAAGTCTATCAAAGTCAGTCATCACTCAATGTGGCTGTTCCTGTGCACGGTGTTCTCCTGGTTTTGCTCATTTCACTCAGCATCAGTTCATGTAAGTCTTTCCAAGTTTTTTTTTTTTTTTAAGTCAGCCTGCTTATAATTTCTTATAGCACAATAGTATTCCATTATATTCATATACAACAACTTGTTCAGTCATTCCTCAATTGATGGCATCCCCTCAGTTCCCAATTCTTTGCCACCACAAAAAGAGCTGCTATAAATATCTTTGTGCATGTGGGTCTTCTCCCCATTTTTATGATCTCTTTGGGATACAGAACTAGGAGTGGTATTGCTGGGTCAAAGGATATGCACAATTTTATAGCCCATTGGACATAGTTCCAAATTGCTCTCCAAAATGATTGTATCATTTCACAACTCCACAAACAATATATTATTATTCCAATTTTCCCACATCTTCTCCAATATTTATCATTGTCCTGTTTTGTCATGTTAGCCAATCTGATAGGTTTGATGAGGTACCTCAGAGTTGTTTTGATTTGCATTTCTCTGATCACTAGCGATTTAGAGCATTTTTTTCATATGACTATAAATAACTTTAATTTATTCATCTGAGAACTGTCTGTTCATATCTTTGGACCATTTATCAATTGGGGAATGACTTGTATTCTTATAAATTTGACTCAGTTCTCTATATAGTTTAGAAATGAGACCTTTATCAGAGACACAGGTTGTAAAAAATCTTTCCCAGTTTCCTGCTTCCCTCCTAATCTTAGATTCATTGGCTTCATTTGTGCAAAAAAAACAACAACAACAACAACAAAAAAACAAAAAAGAAACTTTTCAATTTAACGTAATCAAAATTGTCCATTTTGAATTTCATAATGTTCTCTGTCTCTTCTTTGATTATAAATTCTTCCCTTCTCCATAGATCTGAAAGGTAAACTATTCCTTAGTCTCCTGGTTTGCCTATAGAATCAGTCTTTATATCAAAATTATGTACCCATTTTGACTTTATCTTAGTACACGGTGTAAGGTGTTGCTCTATGCCCAGTTTCTGCCATACATTTCTCCAGTTTTCCCAGCGGTTTTTGCTAGTCATTTCTTATCCTAGAAGCTGGAGTCTTTGGATTTATCAAAAAGTAGATTGCTATAGTCATTGGCTGTTGTGTCTTGCATACCTAACCTATTCCACTGATCCACCACTCTATTTCTTAACCAGTGCCAAGTAGTTTTCAGCTAGACAACCTTACTTTGCATTTCTTTTCATCAGTTCCCTTGAGATTCTGGACATTTTGCTCTTCTGGATGAATTTTGTTATTGTTTTTTCTAGCTCTATAAAATAATGTTTGGTAGTTTGATTGGTATGACACTGAATAAATAAATTAATTTAGGTATAATCGTCATTTTTATTATATTAGCTTAGCCTATCTATAAGCAACTGATACTTTTTCAATTATTTCGATCTGACTTTATTTGTGTGAAAAGTGTTTTATAACTGTGTTCACATATTTCCTGGGTTTGCTTTGGCAGGTACACTCCCAAATATTTTATAGTGTCTACAGTAACTTTAAATGGAATTTCTCTTTCTGTTTCTTGCTGCTGGGCTTTGTTAGTAATAGGTGGAAATTCCAATGATTTGTGTGGATTTATTTGATATCCTGAAACTTTGATAAATTTGTTTTGTATTTCAAATATTTTTTTTTACTTGATTCTCTAGGATTCTCTGAATATAACATCATATCATCTTCAAAGAGTGATAGCTTTGGTTCTTCTTTGCCTATTCTAATTTCTTTAATTTCTTTTTCTTTTCTAATTGTTACAGTTAACATTTTTAGCACAATATTGAATAACAGTGGTGATAATGGACATCCTTGTTTCACCCTCAATCTTGTTGGAAATGCTTCTAATATCCCCATTGCATATAATGCTTGCTGATGGTTTTTGATAGATTCTATCTATCATTTTAAGGAAGACTCCATTCATTCCTATGTTCTCTAGTGTTTTTTAATAGGAATGGGTATTGTATTTTATCAATTTTATTCTGCATATATTGAGATAATCTGATTTTTTCTGTTGGTTTTGTTGTTGATATGGTCAATTATACTCATAGTTTTCCTAATATTGAATCAGCCCTTCGTTCCTGGTATAAATCCTACCTTGTCATGTATGATCCTCAAGATAAGTTGCTGTAATCTTTTTACTAGTATTTTATTTAAATATTTTGCATCTGTATTCATTAGGGAAATAGGTCTATAATTTTCTTTCTCTGTTTTGGCTCTTCCAGGTTTAGGTACCAGCAACACATTTGTATCATAAAATAATTTGGTAGGACTCCTTCTTCACCTATTTTACCAAATAGTTTATATATTATTGGGATTAGTTATTCTTTAAATGTTGATAGAATTCACTAGCAAATCCATCTGGCCCTGGAGACTTTTTCTTAGGGAGTTCATTAATGACTTGTTCATTTGTTTTTCTGAAATGTGGTTGTTTAAGTATTTTATTTCCTCTTCCTTAATCTGGGCAATTTATATTTTTGTAAATATTAATCCATTTCACTAAGATCATCAAATTTATTTGCATACAGTTGGGCAAAATAGCTCCTAATTATTGTTTTGATTTCCTCTTCCTCGGTGGTGAATTCACTTTTTATATTTTTGATGCTGGTAGTTTGGTTTTCTTCTTTCTTTTTTTTAAATCAAATTAAGCAAAAGTTTGTTTATTTTATTGTTTTTTTTCCATAAAACCAGCTCTTAGTTTCATTTATTAGTTAAATAGTTTTCTTAATTTCAATTTTATTAATCTTTCCTTTGGTTTTCAGAATTTCTAATTTGGTATTTAATTAGGGATTTTCAATTTGTTCTTTTTCTAGCTTTTTTAGTTGCATGCCCTATTCATTGATCTCTTCTTTATCTATTATATTCATATAACCATTTAGAGATATGAAACTTCCCCTAAAGACTGATTTTGCTGCATCACATAAGTTTTGGTATATCATCTCATTATTGTCTTTCTCTTGGATGAAGTTATGGATTATTTCTATGATTTACTATTTGACTCACTCATTCTTTAGGATTACATTATTTAGTTTCCAGTTAAATTTTGGTCTATCTTTCTATGACTCTTTATTACGTGTAATATTTACTGCATTATGATCTGAAAAGGATGCATTTAATATTTCTACCTTTCTACATTGGATTGTGAGGTTTTTGTGCCCTAGTACTTGTGTAGATACCGTTTAACCCTGAGAAAAAGGTATATTATTTTCTGTCCTCATTCAGTTTTCTCCAGAGGTCAATTATATTTAACTTTTCTAAGATTCTAATGATCTCCTTAACTTCTTTCTTGTTTATTTTATGGTTAGATTTATCTAGTTCTGAGAAGGGGAGGTTGAGGACCCCACTAGTATAGTTTTGCTGTCTATTTCTTCCTATATGTCCCTTAACTTCTCTTTTAAGAACTAGGCTGCTATAAAACTTGGTTCATATATGTTTAATAATGATATTACTTCATTATCTATAGTACCTTTTAGAAGGATGTAGTTTCCTTCCTTTTCTCTTTTAATTAGGTCTATTTTTGCTTTTGCTTTGTCTGAGATCAGGATTGCTATTCCTGCCTTTTTTTTTTCCGTTTAGCTGAAGCATAATATATTCTGCTCCTTTTACCTTTATGCTATGTATATCCCTCTGCTTGAAATGTGTTTCTTGTAAACAACATAGTGTGGGATTATGGTTCTTAACCCACTCTGCTATCCATTTCCATTTTATGGGAAAGTTCATCCCATTCACATTCACAGTTATGATTACTATCTGTGTCTTCTTCTCCATCCTATTCCCCTGTACCCCATTTATGTTTTTCTCTCTCTTTTCTCCCTTGCTCTCCTCGGTAGAGTTTTGCTTTCAACCATCACCTCCCTCAGTCTGCCCTCCTTTCTATTATCCCCTTCCCTTTTCTTTTCCCTTTACCCTTTCTACTTCCTATAGGGTAAGTTAGATTTCTATACCTAACTGATTATGTTATTCCTCCTTTGAAACAAATCTGATGAGAGCAAGGTTCAAACAATACTCATCTCCTTCCCTTCTTTCCCTCTACTGTATTTGTTTTTGCGCCTTTTCATGTGATGTAATTTATCCTTGCCTGCCTCCTCCTTTCTTCTTCTACCAGTACAATCCCTTTTCACCATTTAATTAGATTTTTGATCATCACATCAAAGTCAACTTAAACCCATGCCCTCTGTCTAAGTATACCCTTTTTTTAAATGCCTCTTCTGAATGTGTGCCTTGATCTTCTCTTTCCCAAAAATAAGAATCTATGGTCATTTTATGTTTCTGCATTTTGTTCATGGTGTTTGCCTATTTCCTGACTTACAAAAAAAAAATTAAAAACCCCCAAAAAACAAAAAGTTGTTGAGCTATCTTGCTGGAGCAAAGGGGGCATTTATTGAACCTTCTTTTCCTGCTCACTGGGGCCTTGCACTTGAATGTTTGGCTCCTGCTGGCCCAGGACTTGAACAGGGATGTTTTAGTGCTGGTAGATTTCTGTCAGCCTGGAGCTTTACCTTGTGTAGTTGTAGTTCCCAGAGTTGTGTTGAGGCACCGGGTGAGTTCACAAATAGAGAATGCTGTTGCCCATGGTGGTTTTCTGAGCTGGTGTCTACCAGTTCCCTTTCCTGTACTGAGGTTCTCGGGAAAGGAGGAAGGGTCCTGGTGTCGGCACTTGTCTGCTGCACCAACCTGGGTCTCAGGATCTCACCCTGGTATGCTGAGGTAGGGCTTGCTGCTGCCTTGCTGGAATGCCTCCTGGACTGCTCTCCCTCACCCAAAGTGAGAGGGGCCTTTCCCATTAATCCCCCAAACCTCCTGGGGTACAAAACTCTGGTGTCTTGTCTTTTTGCTGGGTCAGAGTTTTTTTCCTTGGTCGATATTTTTTGGGCTTTCAGAGGTCAATGAGGGAGGGGAGAAAGACTTACTTCTTACTCCACCATCTCGGCTCCTGGAAACAAGACTACAGCTTTCTATTTACTATGCCAAGCTGCCTCTATATCCCCGCTTTATGGATGAGGAAACTGAGACCTAGGGAGGAGAACTAGCCTGTGATCACACAAATACTGTCAAGATTTGGGACTCAAACTCAGGGCTCTGTCCTCCTACTGGAAGGGTAGAAAGAGGGAAGGGGAGAAGTAAAGCTGCAGTGAGGATTAAATGAGATAGTGTGTCTGGAGTGCTTTGCAAAACTTATATCCTCAGTGCCTAGAACATAGTGGGTACTCAATAAATTTTTACTGGATTAATGAAAAAAAATGAACAAATTCAACATAAACATGAGGCAGATTTTTTTTAAAATTCCCTAAATACTGAACTATATTTCCTAGTACATGTTTTTCAATTATCCCCTATGTTTACCTTTAAAGTCACTGAGTATCAAAATATAGGTTGACTTGACTTGGAAGACCTTATCAGATAATACAGAAAATTTCTCTTTGAATGGAAAGTAGGATATTAATCAAAATACTTTAGATTTTAATCAAACTGCTATTTATTAGTATTATTATTAAATAATAACAACAGCAAACACTAGTCTTGGAGAAGATCTTTCTTACCTAGGCCAAATCTTACAATGTTTAATGAAATTCCTCTCTATCACTCATCTACACCTGACACACAAATGTGTGACAGGTGGAATCTGAAATAACAGAACCCAAGTCCAAGCTTCTGAGTACATCATTTTCTTAAGCAATACATGCTAATCACATAACAAATCAGGACCAGGCCTTCCTCAGATTGGCACTGGACCCTAAAGGCAGGGGCGGAAAGACTTTTTGCACTAAAACTATTAATCAAGTGAGATTAATTAATTAAACAAAACAATTAACCAGGATACCAAAATAGTTCATCTGATTTCTAACTGGAGGAAAGATTAGGAGCTTTCTGAGTTAGGAAGGGAAGAACAAACAGGCGCAATTCCCTGAAATCAGAAAAAGAGGTGGCCCATTCCCCTCAAGTGTCTGTATTCAATCAAAGGAGTATGGAAGCAATAACTTGCTGACCAGTACAGAGACAGTTTTCAGATAAGACATATGCATTTCTTGAGATGTGTAATTGTGAAAAACTCATTGCTTCAATCTTTGGATCAGGCTGGGTTTCTGGTCAGTATAATTTAGGTCCTTAGTTAATGGTCTCAAAGTAGCAGCTAGAGGTGGTTCAGCTTCCTAGCCATGTAGGGTTAGGTTCCAACAACACAATAAAGTTTTCTCACAATTCCCATAATTGAATGAAGTTTTCTCACAAGGCAGAAGTTGGACCAGACCCATAATTGAATAGAAGGGGAACCAAGCTCAATCCAGAATTGAATCACAAGGTAGAGTTAGTGTAGTTCACTAAATCTCCATAATTCCCACAAGTGACAATGAGTGATCATAGGTTCCCTTAGTGAGAGTTATCTGCCCCAGTTATAGAATTATAATCTATAGAATCAAATAATTTTAAAATTCCAAGGGACTTCAGTGGCCCTCTGGTCCCAATTCCTACCTAAACAAATATCAACTTTCTAACATATCTGGCAAATGGTTATGTAGCCTTATTTAAAGAACTCTAGTAAGGAAGAATACACATCCTCTAGTCTGTGCCCCATTCCACTTTGAGATATCTCCAATCATACATTAAATCTAAATGTGATCTACTTTCTTTATAATGCTTCTAGTTTTGCTGTCTGGGGTTACTATTTGTCATATGTACTATAATTTCTCTCCCACTTCTTCCATACTATCAAAATAATATATGTTTAAAATGTCAAATTTTAAGTGCCCGGGGACTATATTTTATTCATCTTTGAACCTCCTTCAATTCCATTCCTAATTGTCTCGAATATTTTGTTCAGTCATTTTTTCAGTCATTTCTGAATCTTTGTGAACTCCAAATAGTCACTAAATAAGTATTTGTTAGAATAAACCTGTAACAATCGAGTTAGAATTTCTCACCTAACATAAGAAGCCAAGGTTCACTTATAAGACCTCTCACATTGATTGCTTCTTGCCCCCACCAGAGTGGATTCTGGGAATTTAAATGTCTAACATGCTCCAGGAGGGACATGTGATTCTCTTACAAACACTAGGGTTTACAAGGCATTTAAACATATATACTTCATTTACAGAAAAGAAACAAAAAATAATCACATATGAGGACAGAGAAAAGCAAGTCTTTCTTCCAATGAAATTCTCTTCTCATAGTTCCATAAAATACCTGTTAACTTGCAGTACTGCCTGAATATGAACTCACTCAAGGCAAAAGTTCAGGTTTCACCCAGGTCCTGTTTCTTATTTCTGCTCCAAGTAATGTTATGGGTCCTTCTCATTGCTGTCACAGATCTCTGGATGATGTGTCTGGAACATAAAAGGTACATAATCAATGTTAATTAACTGAATGACTGACTCAATCCTTCTTGCTTTCTGGTATGCTCATCAGTTTCACTGTTCCTTTCCTTTTGATTCTATTCCACAGGTGATTCTAATGACCTCTTTCCCTGGGATCTGGCCTAGAGTAGCTGATCCATGGAATGATTATGATGAAGGCAATCAACACTTTTATAATTCTTGCATACATTGAGGGAATAAAATGGCTTTTATATATTTAAGCCTTTTGCTGTTTTACAAGGCAATGCCACAAAGCCACCATTCATGCGTTGGGACTGCTCTGTTCCTTTTTGATCTCTGTTACTTTGGGTCAAATTATTTTGAGTCCATACCTCTTATTTCCTTCCTCTTGTAAGAATGTAAAACATTAGATTCATTTTTCATTATGTCTTCAAATGGAAGATTTGGGGTTCGAATCATTCTTACTCTGTTTCTCTGTCTTCTTGTCTTTCTATCTTCTGTTGTTCTCTAGGGTGGCTTCAGTGAATTATGTAAATTAGCCCAGACTTCTCCTCCAAGATCTCTAATAAGAGATGGAGAGGGAATGGAGGTTCCACTCAGAATAACTACTTGAGAAACAGATTAGAGAGAGGGATCCTTTTGTTGGAAATGCACAAATAAATGGATAAATAGCACCTAAATCTAATGGTTCCAATTTCAAATGCAGGGTTGATTTTCTTACCTGTTTTTCACTGATATAGGAATGTAAATGTTAGGCATTTTTTCTCAAAATTAGAGCTCTAGAAATTGTTCATATATCTACCCAAAAACAAAAGGTCCCTAACTGAATCTCGATAGAATGGAAACATTGTTAATACCACCCAAAACAGCAAGCCAGATGATCCACACTTTACAGAATAGGGATTTCCTTTTTTTTTTTTTTTTTTGCATTTGAAATATTGTCCTCTTGAATAAGGAGATCAAAAGAAGCGGGAGTGAAAACATTTTGCCCAAACTACCTTTTTTTTCCTATGTTTAGTTTAAAGTTGCATGATGTGTTCAAAAAAAAAAAAAAAGCTTAGAGATACTCCAAAAGGACTGAGAGAGATTTGGGATCATCTGCAGTCGGTCTGAGCTGCTTACAACACTTTCCCAGGCTTCTCGTTTCCTTTTTATTTTGAACAGGAGAAAATTGTTTATTAAAAAAAAAGCAATAACAAAGAAAATGAGGACTGGAGCTTAGTAGACTGGCAGTGGAGGAAGGCAAAGATGGCATCAGAAACCTTTTTTTCCATAAGAGCCTTTGATATTATTCTTCTTCATATCCTCATCCCTCTGCCTTTCACTTACCAGCAACTTTCCACTGCTAGGGTCCAATGCCTTACACTAAAAATAATATTCATCCTGCCCTACCTTGTTTGAAAGGTGACAGAAAGAAAGAGTGAATGTCAATTGAATTTCCTGAAGGTAAAATATATGTTTTATAAGGATTCCAGTTTTATGGAAAATGTCACCAAAAACCTGAAAGAGAAAACTGAAGAACTAAAGAAATATATCCTGGGCTTATTAAAGATGATGATATTACCTTTTTCTTCTGATCAGTGTCATGCAGGACCCACAAACTTTAAGAGAATTTGCATTTATGAAAGCTTTAAGAATTAACAAAAATATGTTCTTCATATTCTTGTATGTGTTTTCTTCTATTCACACACACACACACACACACACACCAGAAAGGGCTAAAAAGGCACTGTTTTTTTTTTCTCCAATTCTAAAATAGCAATGGCATTTTAAAATGGAGAAAGTTGTAAACATCACTGAGAAGCTCTTCTTTATGTAATAAGATGTGATGTAAAGAAGACTGGATTTAGCATCAGGCAATCTTGATTTCAATCTAACCCACTATGAACAAAGCCTAACAGTCAACATTTTGCAGTGAATACTACTACATTGTATCTGCTGCCCTTCCTGGTTTCAACTCCACAGAACAAGATGCTCCATTCCAGAATAAGTTCATCATCATCTTGCTGTTAACTGAAGCTTTGATTGACAGCAACTCCCTCCCTCAATTGAAGGACTGGAGAGTAGAGTACCAAACTCCTTTAATGCCTTCCTTTACAGAGGGTAGAAACTGGACCCTTAGATTGTTCTCCTTTTCATCTGCTGCTCTGCCTGATATCAACTCCACAGAACAAGCTACCTCTGTGCCAGGCACCCACTAATTTCCTCCCTCTCCCACTGCTTTCCTGCCTTCTTTTGTGTATTGTCTCCCTCTTTAGATTATAAGCTCCTTGAGGACAAGGATTGTGTTTTTCTTTTTCATATTTGTGTCCCTAGCTCTTAGCATAGTGCTTGTTACATAGTAGGTGCTTAAAATATTTTTTGGATTGGATTTAGATTCAAGAAGACATGGGGTACAAGTCTTACCTCTGCCATGTGGTGGCTGTGTGATGCTTAAATTCTGAGTATCCCAAGTGATTCTCTAAGACTATGTGTTGCACAGAAAGTATAGACTTGTATTGGTGGATTGAATTTCCTTGCCAAGAGTTCCCTATGCTCATGAATTCACAGGTCTAGTCAATAAAATAATGTGTCAGGTATAAAGAATTGAAATATAAGAATTAAACAACCCTTTTCCTCAAGAGGCTTACATTCCTTATGAGGGGTGTGGGGGGAAGTGAATACAAACTATACACAGATGAAAATACACAATGTTCAAAGTGTTAGACAAAGTAGAGGTAGGATGGAATAGTGTATATCCAGTCAATCTCAAAGCCAGAAAACCCTCTGTTGAAATTCCACCTGACATCTACCAGCTGGGTGTCCCTGGACAAATTACCTAACACAGCAGTGGGACAGATAATTTTTCCTATTTTCAGAGAAGGTGCCAGGCTACATTGGTAGAATTACCTCATCTGGGATTTCTCTATATTAAAAAAAAAAAAGAAAACCAAGGCCATTCTCTATCTGTAAACTATGCAAGTGACGTTTGGAATGTGGAGGGTGATCAGGAAAGTCCTGATGTAGGAGATGAGAGTTGAGCTGAATCTTGCAATGAGCTAGAGATTCCAAGAGGCATAACTGAGGAAATAGGACATTCCAAGCATGGGAATGATTCATACAAAGTCATAGAGACAGGAAATGAGATTTCATGCATGGGCCAGTGTAAATCATAACTCAGCTTCTTATCAGTTGTATGACCCTGGTTCATCATTTCCCTTATTTTGAACTCAGTTTCCTATCCTATGAAATGAGGGGCTTGAGCTAGCTAGATCATTACAAAGGTCCCATCCAACTATGAATCTTCTTAATCTATGTATATGAGCAAATAACCAGCTTCTGAGCTTTCTTTGTCTCTACAGTTAAATTTTAAGCTCACTATAATCAAGGATTATGCTAAGAGATATAACTGAGATTTGCCCCCAGTAATAAAATCTGGACATACAAAAACTGAATGAATGTATTAATTTAGCAGGATAAAAGGAAATGAAGAGAAGCAAAACTCATGCTGAAGACAGTAATTTGATGTTCTAGGTGGCTATGGGAATAATGGACTATGACTTATTTTCTACATCCCTTTCTTCCTCTATTCCACAAATAAGCACCCCATCCGTCTAGTGCTATCTTCTTCCCAGGGTTTCTCTTTCCTTATGTCCTTATGCATACACTAGCAACTCTCCTGACCTTCTGACACAAGGGATGAACCATTTTACCCAGGAAGAATGCAGAATGACATCCATGCTATTTTCCCTTTCACGTACCGTGCGGAAGGGAACCTAACCTAGGCATGTTGGGTACAATGGAAAGGGCATAGAACCCTAAAAACCAAGCACTAAACTAGACCTGCAAGTTCCCTTTCATCTCTGAGATTCTAACCACTATATAGTGACTAGTTCTCTTTTGCAGTTAAATTAATTTGTTTTAATTATTAATTGAATTATTTGTGTATCATTATTAGTGGTGGGACTGATGCCAACATCTTATTAGTTCTGATTTAATGTCAGGACAAAATGAGGTAAGTATAGAAAAAAAAAAAAAAAAAGAAAAGCAGGTTTACTTATTCCAAACATAGCAAGGATTTGCAACAGCTTTGATAATAGATATCTCCCTCACCACCACCACCTTGTCTTCATGGTGAAATGTGTCTGTTCAATAAGGCAGAGTGTAGTGAATCACATTGGCTCCAGATGTCCACCATATTGGAAGGGCATCCTATCTACCCTCAGTTTTATAACCTAGCATTTTATACCCCTAGAGGACCAGGAAGGCACATGATGTAGTCAGAATTGCAAGGGAGATACTAATATCATCCTCATTTTACAGATGAGGTACTTAGGGATGAGAGACATAAATAACTTTCCCCTCAATCACATCTTTGAATTTAACCAATGAACAAACTGAGGAACAGAAATTGAAATGACTTGTCCTGAGTCACACAAGTTGGAAGTGTCTGAGGTGAGATCTGAAGCCTCATCCTTTTTACTCTAAATCCAGCACTCTAGTCATGAATCCCCTCCAGCCCTTTAGATACATCAAGGTAACAATGAATTTCTCTCCCTGTATTTTAGTTTCCTGAAGTCAACTAAGTACAATGTCTTAGTTGTGGTAGAATTAGATGATTCCAAAGTTTCCTTCCAGTTCGAAGTCTATGATCCTATTCATAGCACAGCCTTAGAACTCTCTGTTCCCTCAGTTGAATAGTGATTTAAATATTCTCAAGGAATTTTCCTTCTAGAGAAAAGCTGGGTGGTGGGGGGGGGGGGGTGTGAAACCAAAGCAGAACAGTCAATGTCACTCTAGGATACAAGTAATTAAAATGGTAACCTAAAATTGAGCTAGCAGTAGTTAATTAACCAAAATAAAATTAGGCAAAGATTTAATTTTAAGTGAAACATAAGACCTTGCACATACTTGGCATTCAATAAGAACTGGCAGGATTTAATTACATTAAATTTAAGGGTTAGAGAACTTGCAAAGAGTGGATAAACAATATAATATGGTACTAAATAATATTAAAGAAAACATGCATGAAACATCCACTCTGTGCAGAATACTGGGCTAGGCATGGAGGGAGGCACAATGTTTAGGCAAATTACAGACCCTCTATTCAAGAAGTTTATAATCTAATAGGGGGAAAATACAGTAACACATACCTCTAATGCACACTATTTCCTGTTAAGTGTGTTAGAGAGTCATAAAATAAAGTGCTATAAGAAGTATGGAGGACAAACATTTCCATTTGAAGGGGATATGTCAGAGGAATGAAGGGAGATACAGGAAAACTTCCTGGAGGAGCTAACAGTTGAACTTGACAAATATTTAGTCCTGAATTAAACTTTTCCTTCACATCCCAACTCTATCTTAGAAGACACTGAACATGGAATCTGAAGACTGGGATTTGAATACTCCTTCTATGACTTTTACTGAATGACCTTGGGCAAGTCATAACCTCTCTAAGCCTCAGTTATCTCATTTGGAAAATGACAGGCTGGACTAGGACTTCAAAGATCCCTTGAAAGTCTAAAGGTACTTACTTATGATCCCTTATATTGCTTCATTTACTGGGATCAAAAATACACCAGCATGTCAAGGAGTTTGTGATTGTATTAATGCAGAAACCACAAAGTCAGATCACAACTCCTCTATGACTTATTCAACAAGTTTCCTAGAAGCTGAAGAGGTGAAGGGATTTGCTAGGGGTCAAACAACTAGCTAGTAATTATCCAAGATGGGATTTCAAAGCAGGCCTTTGTAAAGTCATATTCAGCACTCTAGCTACCAAGTCATATTGCTGCTTGAAGAAATATTGCTGATGTTTCTCTTCACGGATTATCATATTAAGAGAGTACAAGCAAAGCAGATCTCAGAGAAATGAGTAAGATTGGAAAACCCCAGCATAACTCTATAGGCCTAAACAATTTCATCTTGATTAGTATGAATTTCTTAATTTTCACATTCTACAGCAACTGAACTATAATAAAATTCTATTATTTCTATGACTCAATCTTCTACATTTAGTATGCAGGTTATCCTTTCAATGTGAATATGTTTTTGTTGTTTTTTTTTTAATTGAAGGCCTCACCTGCTCCTTAAGTTCAATCACTAAAAGCACTTGAATTGGTTTGGGTCTACATCTGTGATTTTATCAGTAGGGAGCTGCTTATAAATAAATTCCTTCGAAAGATAAAGATTGGTAGTTTATCTAAAATTTACACTTTAGAATCAACAAGTCAATGACTATTTATTATGGGTTTTATATACATGAGACTCTCTACTAAGTACTAGAGATATAAGGAAAGCAAAAACAGTCCTTTCCCTTAAGAAGCTCACATCTTTGTGCACTGTGAGCTTAAGTAGCTTGTCCAGCACAACACAGTTAATATATTTATGATAACAAACTCGAACCCATGTCTTCTTAATTCCAGAGATGGCAACCCCCCCACTAGCCTTTACAGTGACCTGCAGAATTTGTCACAATGGAAAAGGAACCATCCGCTACTCTGGATATAAATGACTTCAGAACCTGTTTAATGTGTGTGTGTGTGTGTGTGTGTGACAGAGAGAGAGAGAGAGAGAGAAAGAGAGAGAGAGAGAGAATATTGTTTCCAATGTATTTTCTTCTCTGTAGCTATAAAGCACCTTCTGATATGTGTTAATGAAAAAAGAGGAATTTATTTTTTTTTTAAGAATTTTCTTTGTGTGAAAATTGAATGTGGTGCGGCTGGCAGTCCTTCAAGGAGTGGTAGGACAATATGCTAAATAAGCTCTTTTGAAAAGCTAAATGATACTTGAAATGCATCCAAGAAGTTATTTCCAAAGACCTGTGGATTTGTTAAAAATGTGTTTTCAGTGACAAGTGCTTCTAAATGTATCATAAAGAAAATGCTTGCATTCAACCTTGAATAAGGTTCTAGATACCAGAATTTAATCATTGCAGTAAATATTTTGCTGCTATAGTTGCATGGGATTCCATCCCTCTCTTACCCTCAAATGTACAACAATGGCTCCTCCTTTCACTCTAAGTAATAGAAGGTACAGATTCCTGCAATAGCTGAGAAAGGGCAAGGGTGAAAGGAGAAAAAGAAAAGAAGTCAAAGAGGAAGAGGAAGGGATGAAGAAAGGAAGGAGGGAGTAAGGAAGGAAGGAAAGAAGGAAGGAAGGAAGGAAAGAAGAAAGGAAGAAAGGAAGGAATGTAAGTTCTTTGAAGGCACAGATTATTTTCATTTCACTTTTTATATCCCCAGTACCTAGCACAGTACCTGGAAAATACTGGACCCTTAACAAATGTTTATAAATTATTTGATTAGCATTAGGCAAGTCGCAATGCAATGGAAAAAGAAATGCATCTGCAGTCATTAATCTTGGGTTCAAAAATCTCATTGCACCCCTTGCTACCTGAATGTCTACATCTCACATGTTTTTTATCTATTGGGTTCCTCCCAACTCTAGATCTATGATACTAAGTATTAAATTTTCTTGTCCAAGTTTCTTTGTTTGCAAAGAGCTGGTTAAAGTTTACGGACTTCTTAGCTCCTTTCAAGTTTGACATCTCCTAAACCAAACTATATATTCATCTCCTATACATCAAATACTGTTACAACAAACATATCTGTAATTAAAATTTCAATATAAAAAAAATATTCCAATAACCCATATATTGGATACAATATTTCCTTTAGCCCTTGGCATGGTGCTTTGCTCACAGTTGAATATTCAATATGATAAAATTAAGGTAAACAAAAAAAATATGTGGACTCCCAGGTATCCTGCACACCAGTGCCAAATTAATCATCCTAAAATAACAGTCTGATCATATAATCTTCACATTTATAAACCTTCAGCTGTTCTACGTTCTCTAAAGCATATAACTCAACCTTCCTAGGCTGGCATTCAAGGCCCTATTGGATCTAGTATTTTAAATCTGTTAAATCTATTTGGCTACTACTCCTTTACACAACATCTCTGCTCAAACAAGACTATCCTCCCAATAATTACTGCTTTACACATTCTTTTGCTTTCATCTTTCTTTGTTCATGATGTTCCTCAAGTTCATACTCCATATGCAATTCCTCCCTACTTTCTAAAGTCAAACTTAGGTCTCCTTGCTTCTGGGAAATATTCCCTTTCATGTTTTACAAGTTTAAAGGCAACTCTCAATTCGGGGAAGAGATTGCATTTCATTTTTTAATCATTTGGAGCCCATGTAATCAGCTGTATTTAATCATTAGGTATCTTTGTGTGGTACAACTGGATTGTAAACTACTTGGGGGAAGGACAATTTCTTGTTCTTTTTTGTATCTTCCATATCACAGTGGTTGTAGTAAACAATCAATACACACTTGCCATGTGACCTCATTTATTGTGAGGCTGTCTTTACTTAAGCTGATTCTCTTCTAATGCAATTCCAAGATTCTTCACAATTGTTAGCAAAGATAGGCTACTCCTAGACTTTATGTAAACCCATTGTATTCCACTTTAGGAGTGGAAATTTGGTGGAAGCAAACCATTGAGAAACTTGTCTGTGTGCCCCAAAGTTCCCAGAAATTTTATTTTACTTCTCTAAGATCTTAGTAAGCATCCCATCATTTTAAATTTGAAAAAAAAAAGAGGTTAGAAATTATATAATATGCAGCCAACATCCCTGATCAACCACTGGGCTTCTCTTCCTTACTTTATTAGTGAAAAAACTGAAGCCTACAACACTTTAGTACCAGAGCTGGAATTACAATTTATTCTCCTGACTCCTAGCCTAGGAAATTTTCCACTACACACAGAATTTTCAGCATTTTGTTATAGACAAGAGGTCACTTACTCATTTCCTAAACATAAAGTCTAATGTAAGGGATGGAGATTTTTGTTTCCCCTTTTTTGTCTTTTCATGCCAAATTAGTTATCAGTGAGTTGCAAGCCACTTGACATCTCTCAGCCTGCTCCCTCATCTATAAAATGGGGGTATTAGCACCTATCTCATAGGATTGTTTTTGAGGATCAAATGAAATAACATATGTAAAGTGCATTTCAAACTTTTAAGGACTATATGAAGGTAACCCGCTGTTTAAAATCTATTTGCATGGTATTTTCCTCATTGGTATAGCTTGAATACTTCATGCTCCCCACCTGCATGAGAGACAAAATTGGCAAGAGTTTTGCATGAAAGAAATTCTAATCTTCTGTCTCATGACTTTGAGAAAGAAAATATGGTTCTAAATTCTTTTGAGGGAAAGGTCTCTGAAGGGAGAGATTTGAGGAACAGACATGTAGATTAGCCAGCTTCTTAATGATGTCCCTATCTCCAAATCATGATGACAGAGACTTTGGGAGATTTCCTTTTGGATAAGATATGTGCACTGCACCTCCCCATTTTTGAAATGTGTCCAAGAATTTATTTCCAAAGACCAGTGGATTTGTTAAAAAATGTGTTTTCAGTGACAAGTGCTTCTAAATGTATCATAAAGAAAATGCTTGCATTCAATCTTGATTAAGGTTCTAGATACCAGAATTTAATCATTGCAGTAAATATTTTGTTGCTATAGTTGCATGGGATTCCATCCCTCTTTCTTTCTATTTCCCATATGCCAAGCACCAAGAAACACACTAGGATTACCATTCTAATGGAGGAAGGCAATGTATTAAGGGAAACTGGAAAGCAGGAGAAAAGGGATGTGACCACATTGTGTGGAGATGTCTAGGATGTAATGTGGAGGTCTTCTTCCAGGCAATATAGGGAGAAACTCTCCATATTAGATGCCAGGAGCCCAGGGCAGAGTACAAATTTTGTTGTGAGGGTATAAGGATAATGTCTTTGGTGAGCAATGGGAAGAAATGAAAAGAAAAGTCAACCAAGATCATGTGACCTAAGTCTCTAGGTTATCCTAGCACCCCCTGTTCTGTGAGCTAACCCTTTGACCCATAGCCTCTGAGAAAAGTTTCAAGCTCTTTTACAGTCTCTGATCTAATCATCTATCCTTTATCTTCTGAGATAACATTCTCCACATTGCTAAGGTTACATTCTATCCTTCCGGGCCCTCCTTCCGTAGTCTCTCACCCCTCACCAGCTAACCTCTTATCCCTCATCTTTTAAAATAACTTTCTCTTTGTCAGCCTTTGAGTACCCTTTTTGTCATAGCTTCCTTTCTTCTCCAAGTTTTGTTTCAATTCTCAGTGCATGCCTTTTGGCTTTGAGACAGAGGTGGGAGGTTGGGGGAGGTGGGTACTTTATTTTTGGCCTGTCATCATCTTTGTGCACCAACTGGAAAAGGCCAAATTCCAAGCTGCTTGCCAACACAGCGTATGTATTCCTGTCAATTTCTTCCTGCTGAAAACATACTTCTTTCACAGCAGCCAGCAATAAAGGAATCAGAGCCAAGATGTGATGATTCTATCTTTCTTTCCAACTTGTGTCATGTTGTGTGTTTGGAACCCATAGATAAGACATTTTTTATTCATCTCTATTTACCAAGGGGGAAAAAAAACGTCTAATCGATTCATTGTGACTTTCTTTCTGGGAACTTGATAGAAATGTTATAATGTATTCTGAAAGGTGAAAGTGAAAAAAAGAAGTGCTTCCATGAGGGACCTGAGGGGTTTTGGTTGGCCATGAAGGATACTTCTCATAGCCTGAAGGTTCCACAGGAAACCTTTCTAAGGAGGACAACTCAACTATAGTATAGTATAGGCTAGCTTCAAATAATGTTCTGGTCTGAAGGTTAATATTAACACTTGCACCAAATACAAACATTTATTAGGTGTTTCCTGTATGCCAATCATAGTCAGAGACACAAAGTTTTAATGTGGTCTTCGTTCATGAAGCATACATCTTAGTAGGGAGATGTTTAAAATACCAATCAAATAAAATTCCCAATATTATATGATGAGCATATTAGAGAGGAACAAGGGGTGGAAGATGTAATGTGACATTGGAGAATGTGGGGAAAATGGGGAATCCTACCTCCTGGAGTAGGTAATATTGGAGTTTGTCTCTAAATCCCAGGCAGTAATTCAACAAATGAAAAGGAGAAGGGAGAACATTTCCTACTTTTTGGGAGTTCTGAGGACGAGGCAGGAGAGCACAGGAAGAGCTTGGGGACAGAAGAGTTGGTCAGTTTGGTTAGAACATTGAGATCATATTTAAAAAAATGAGACCAAGATGATTAGCATAAGCCTATGGCCAATTTGTATAAACATTAAAGAGAGGTGCCTTGAATATTGACCCCTGAGTCAGAGCATCAAAGTGCAAATTCTAGCTCTGATGGTTACTACTTTTGTGAATTTGAAAAGTAACAACTTTGCTGACTCTTTTTCAGTGTTTATGTATTTTCAAAGTCAAGATAGATAGATATATATATAGATTGATAAATTAATAGACTATGTACTATGTATATCTATGTTTCTATTGTCTAGATAGATGTATATCTATCTATATGTGTATGTGTTTGTATACATTATTGTATAACATTGAAATTACTAATCAAGAAAAAGGAGAAAAAAGAAGAGCAAGAGAGAAAAAGACAAAGACAGAAAGCAACAGAGAGAATCCCAGAGACATAGACACAGATGGACAAAGACACTGAGAGAGAGGCAGAGATAGAAGGAGAGATAAAAAGACAAAAAGAGAATGAGAAAGAAAAAAAAACGCATAGGATGCTTTACTTAAATCAATATCAGGGCAGTTTACCTTAATAACCTGAATGTGACACTTACAAAAATGAAGGGTACTATGACTTACATCTACATTGCTCTTCTGATTTCTAAGCTAAACTATTCTGAATCTTCAAATCAAAATCAAGTCAACTGTACTTCTAAGATACGTAGTAGAAACAAACTGTACAGATGGCTCTTGTCCATGTGAAAGGTAATGTAGCTTTTAGTAGAATGCTAACAAAGCAGTGAGGATTATGAGTAAATGTCAGGCAATGAAGAGATGGAAAAAGAAAAAAAAAGCTATACGGAATTACTGAATGACCTAAATGTGGAGTGTGACTCTAACTTGACAAAGAGAAGGAATGGTGTATGTAGTTCCGGTATAGGCCAAAAGGAATAGGTTGTTTTATAGATGGTAAAATGTAGGTCCTCATATTTAGAGGAAAATAGATTTAAATTTGGAAGAGAGATAAGATGTCATTTAATCCAACTCCATCCTCTTCCATTGTACAATTCCTATATCTTACAGACACTGAGCTCCTGAGAGATTAAGTTATTTATCCAGAGTCACAAATACACTAAAAGGCAGAGGTACTCAGGCCCAGGTATACTGACTCCAAATAGCTCGTTTCACTACATGATACTGCACCCTAGAAGTACACAGAAATTTTAATTCCAGCATTGCCATGAACTAGGTGCATAAGGATAGGAAACATGCTGCATCTGTCATTACATTGCTATAGAAAAGTCCAAGAAAAATGAATTCTTTTTACCAACACCAGTTGGCACCTTCATTGTAATTTATATTCTTATAGAATTCTCTGGATCATGGAAAGGTTCATGCAGCTCATTTGTATCAAAGATATGATTTGAATATAGGTCTCCCTAGCTTTGAACCCAGCTGTCTATTAACTAAGTGATCTCACTCAATATGACCTTGGGCAAATCATGGTACTTGCTGTAGCCTCAGTATTCTATTTTGTAGAGACTTCTTGGAGCCTATTTATTGACGGATATCCAAGAGTGGATCCAAAGGTCCTCCATGGACTACATTGGTAGGAACTCAGCTAAAAACTTGTCAACAAAGGACCATCAAACAGATGGCTGAATCTTTTGGATTTGTTTGTGGAAGAGAGGAATGTATGATGGTAATTAAAAAATAGCTTATTACTAACCAAAACTAAAGATAGATTATCTTTATTTACAGTGGTGATAGAGCTGGCTCAAACCAGATTAAGAGAGTTGATTGTTAAATTTTTAGTGTGAGCATTTATACCTCAGAAATCAGAAAACATTGCAAATCATAACTTGATTGGTTGTTTTCTGGATTGTTGACTCTAAACTAAAGAAAATGATGGGAAAATATGAACAATGTAGATTAAATTTTAAAATATATCATGAATTCTTTTCCTCTTCCTGTATAGTAGTGGGCTGCTAGGTGAAATGGTGGATACAGTGCTGGGCCTGGAGTTAGGAAGACTCATCTTCCTGAGTTCAAATCTGGCCTCAGACATTTACTAGCTGTGTGACCCAGGGCAAGTCATTTAAAACCCTGTTTGTCTCAGTTTTCTCAACTATAAAATGAGCTGGAGAAGGAAATGGTAAAGCACTTCAGTATCTTTGCCAAGAAAACCCCAAATGGGGTCATGAAGATCCAGACATTACTGAAAACAACTGAATAACAGCATGTAATAAGTATAGTAGTAGTATACTATTCAGTATTTTCTGTGGTCTCTTAAAGTCTAGAAAGAAACAAAAATGATAATAATGACCAATGGAACACTAATTTCAAGATAAATTCAAAGTCACACAAATATTAAAACTTGATTTTCTGTAGAACTTTGTGGTATATTTGGATTAGTGAGTTATAAACATTATGAAAATTATTTTGATCATGGATTTGGAATTGGAAGAGACCTTAAAAGTTATTGCATCCAATATCCTCATTTTAAAGGTAAGAGAACTAAGGCTGAGAAAAAGGAAATTACTTACCCAAAGTCACACTGGTCAGTCATTCAATCAATTAACATTTATGTCTTAAGTACTTCTTATGGGCCAGACCCCATGTTAAGTGCTGATCATGCCACATAGCCAAGTTGGGGCTTGAACACATCTCTTACTCTAAATTCAGAGCATATTTTATTCAATCCTAACTTGAAATTCATTCAAGCTGGAAAGTTCAAAATATCAGCATGTATTGTTCAAGCAACAATATGTAGAGAAATTATAACAGACCGTCTATGCCATCCTCAGAATATATTTTTCACATAGATAGCATATGCTAAAGGTTAATTTTTGGTGTTTTTTTTTCCTGCCAAATATTTAGAAATCAACATAGATACTCTTGCAATTTTCAAGCAAAACAGCCTCATTGATGATTTAACTAAGATTAGGAAACATTTATTAAGTGTCTACTACATTTAAAACACTGGTGTGGGCCCTGGGAAGATGTGAAGATAAAACAAGTCAGATTTGCTCCTTCCTAGAAGCTCCCTATTTAATAAAAGGAATAATACTATAGACAAATAATTATGATGCAAGGTAGAATGGAATAAAAAACAAATGGAAGATCCAGGAAAAATATTCCCAGAAAATCTGGGGGAAGGAAAGAATACTTTCAGGTCTATACGTACATAAGAAAAGACTTCATGTAGGAGGTGACAAGTTTGAATTTGAAAGAAGAGAGGAATTTTCACAAGTAGAAAGATACAAAAGAAATATGTTCCAATGAATCAATCAACAAACATTTATTAAGGGACTATTGTGTGCCAGGCACTGTATTAGGCTGTTGGAGTACGTATACAAAGAATAAGTAGCATGTAAGTTATAGATGATTGAGAGATAGAGAGATAGATAGATGGAAAAAATAAATACAAAGCAGTTAAAAGGGTACTAGCAATTAGGGCAGGGATTAGGGAAGGTTCAGTTAGAACATGGTACTTGAGCTGAATCTTGAAGGAATAGTGGGATTCTATGAGGTGGAAGTTAAGAAGGAGGAATAGAAGGCATCATATATAAATGTACAAAATGAAAATAGAGCTGGAAGAAGTCAAGGAAGAATTGAGTTCATTTTGCCAGTAGTAAAGAGTGAATAAAGAGAATAAATTTAAAATAACATTAAAAATATAAGAAGGATCCATAATATAGAAAGCTTTAAAAGGTAGTTTAAGGCACCTTTTTTATCTTAATTTTGCTCCTTTATATAGTATTATCCCTGTATAGCACAATGAGTGAATGCAGATATTTCAGAATGGCAAATGTATCCACTAGAAATAGGATTTTTATAGCACTGTAAAGAGGGAACTGGAGAGGGAGAGAGACTAAAAGTATGGAAGTCAGTAAGAAAAAATTATTTTATAATCTTGGCAAGAAGTAATGAAAGTAGTTTTTATTGAGCAGGTGGGGATAGATGTTAGATGTATTAGAAATAAAAACAGAAATAAAAAAAATAAACCTGGAAACTTTTTGAAAATAAGAAAAAAAAAAGGATTAGGCAAAGATAATTGATTTTTCCAGCATTGGAAACTTGGAGGATGGTATGGCCATATAATAAATTAATGACATTGGGAGAAATGAGTTCTAGCTGGACTTAATAAATTTGAGGTGGCAGTAAGACATCTAGATAGAAATGTCCAGCAAACACTTTGAGATGGATTACTGAAAACAGGAATGGTGATCGGAGCTAGATATATAGATTTGTGAATCATTACAATTAAAGTGATCATTGAAAAAAATGGGAGGGAGCGAAATTCTCAAAGGAGAGAATGTAGAGAGAAGAGAGCTGGACATACAGACTCAGGTAATATTAACACTTAAAGGGAAACAGGAAGAAGATAAATCACTGAAAGAGATAAAGAAGAAATGGTCAGAGAGATAAGAGAGAACAGTAACAGGAGAGAAGAGTATCAAGAACGATGCGATCAAAAGAGCAAATCTAGCAGAAAGGTGAAGAAAGACGAGGAATGAGGCAAGGATGTTGTTGTTGTTTTTCATAATTAAGAGAGTAATTCTAGAAAACAAAGTCAAGATATGCAAGTCCAATGAAAGGGTTTGAAGAAGAGGGTGAGTAGCAAAGAAGTAGAAATGAGCATGGTATATGCCATTATTCCTCACTATAAAACAGCTCGTATGAATATAAGTAATTCCTATATTGTTTTCATGTTTGTCCCATTTAAGTACCTACCTCCCACTTATTTATAAATATTTATTGCTTTTAGCGGTAAATATTTATTTCATTTAATCTTTCTTGATAAATTGGTTTTCTAATCAATTGGGGCGCTCTCGTTTCAGAGCTAAATTCAATATTGTCTATAATTTAACTCTTATTACAGAGATGACTAGCCAATATGAGATGCATTTGAGTTTAAATGGTGGGTTTGCACACATGCTTAGAAAACTACTCACTATAGTAAATGCATAATGGAATCTAACCTGAAAGACATTGATTTTTTTCTTGATATATCTATATTCTGAAGCCCAGTGGTATTTGAACACTTGCCTGTGTATTGAAAATCACTGATGCTTCTCTATCGCCTCCCCTTACCTTGGCCCATAAAGAATTAATGAAGGGTCGAATATCCATCATCTTAGAATGCAATCAATAAACTTTGGGTTTTCAAGATTGCTATAGACCTATCATATTTATTGGGAAATTATAAGTTCCCTCCATTTTTATACTACCTAATCATAGAAGGTAGTGGATGGTAATCTGTGATTTTTCAGGGAGAGACAATTTCCTTGGAAGGTATTGGAGTGATTTTTTTTTTTTAATATGGAGGATCAGGCTGTCCCGTTATTTTTTTGTTTAATTATATATCCCAAAATTCTCAAAGTGATAACATATTATAGTGAGAGATACGGTGGTAAAAAGAGATAATATAAAGATAGATAGAAAGAAATAGAGGGGGAAAAATAATAGATATAGAGGTTACATGGCTATGAATATAGATATGTCTCTCATGCTGGTCTATCATCTTCTCAGAACTGCTAAAGCAATCTTGCTAAAGCACAGGTAATCGATCAGTCATTATCATCACATACGTGCTCCAGCCCAACCTTTCACCTTCCCCACTTAAATTTGAGTGGCTCCTTATGAACTCCAGTGTCAAGGATTAGCTGCTTTGTTTAGCCTTTAAAACCTTTCATAACCAAGTCCCTGCCTACATTCCTTTCCAGTCTTCTTACACTATTCTTCCCTCAATATACTCCACAAATCAATGACATTTGCCTTCTCAATGTGCCTCACATAAAACACCCCAAAACCCCTGCCTTTATATGATCTGTCCCTCATGTCTAGAATGTTCTCCTTCCTCACCTCCTTGGGCTCCCCTGATGTCCTTCAAGGCTAAACACACTTTCCCCAAGATGTGGCTCCCTCCTGACTCTTCCCCCCAAACCCTGGGCTTGACCTTTGACGTTTACCTTCAACTTAAAACAGTGTCAGGAAAATAGTAAGAACTTAATACTATTTATGGGGTTTTCTTGGCAAAGATACAGGAATGGTCTGCCATTCCTTCTCTGGTGGATTAACACAAAGAAGGATTAATTGCCTAGGGTCACACATCTGTTTGAAGCCAAATTTGAGCTCAGGTATTCACGACTCTAGGCCCTGCACTCTCTCTGCTGAGTCACCTAGCTCACTCCAAACATAAATGTGGCTTATTTTTTTTATTAAAAAATTAAATTAATTTCATATTTAAATTGTTTCCATTCAGAATCTTATACTGTGACATATGGAATACGTCCTCTTAAGCTGGGTTGAGTTAATATTTTTTACCAATAAGTGTTATTACTCACTATTTGCTGATGCCAATTTTAACCCAGCATGTTCCTTATAACTTCCTACATATAACTATAATGTTTCACTAATTACATTCTTAATGAGGAATGAATACTTTCCCCATTACTATCATGACATAATTTTGTTCAACTTGCAATCTTATTTCTCAAACTTATCCCTAAATCTCAATGCATGATCTCAAATATGGGCACCCGTTTTGTTTTACACCAGAGTGATAATTCTGCAAATGGATTCAGAAATCTAGCCCCTTGCTTAAAAGACCCAAATATGCCATATTTTTGTCTAGCCTTGTGGAAATTGATCCTTTAATTATGTGATAATTACCATTTACTGATAGGGTAATTATAGAGTAATTGCCCAGTCATTATTGAGTAATAACATTGTAATGCCATGAAATTACAGGGTAGATAACTGCATGCCGATTTTTACATTCTCAATGACAGTACAGATAATTTAGTAATTACATTTTATTGTATGTAAGAAATTCATGCAATAAATCATACTAATCTAGAGCTAGATGCACATATAGATGCCAGGCTGCTTCTGAGCCAGGTCATAGTTACTTTCTTTACATGAATCTCCAGTTTAGGCCTGGATGGGGGGAGGACTACATGTGGAAAGCAGAGACAGAGAGAGAGGAGAGACAGAGGCAGAGTCAGAGAAAGAGAGAGACAAAGAGACCAAGAAAGAGAGAAGGAAGAGACAGAAAAACAGAGACAGAGACAGAGACATGGACAGAGACAGAGAGAGACAGAGGAGAGAGGACACACACACACACACACACACACACACACACACACAGATGAAGACAGAGACACAGAAACAGAGAAAGACTGACAGAGACAGAAAGAAGAGAGAGACAGGAAGACAAAGACAGGGAGACAGAGAGAGGAAAGAAGACAGAGATAGAGAGATGGAGACAGAAGAGAAACAGAAAAAGACAGAGAGACAGAGACAGAAACAGGAAGAGTCAGAGATACTTTGTTTTCTTTTGTTTTGTTTTGTTTTTATATTACCTTTATTTCACGGATATCTCCTTTCCTCTTCACTCCCTTGAAATGAATGTCCTGTAAGAAAGAATGGCAAAGAGGAGGGGAGAATAGTTCAGAAAAACTATCTAACACATCCACCCAGTCTGACAGTATGTGCAATATTCTACACCCCTGGAGCCCCACCTGTGCAAAGAGGAAATGGGCATGTAGTTTCTAATTTCTTCACTCCTGTAAAGAGAGGGCATCCTAATTACACGGGGTTCAGATTGGTTCATTCCATTACTGTCTTCCTTGCTGTTTGTTCAATGCTCTTTTCATTGTTCTACTCAGTTGTCTTTGTATCAGTTCACATAAGGTTAGAAAAGGAAATTTTCCAATGGAAACTCATGAACAGATATGTGTGTGAATATGTGCATGTGTATGTGTGTGTGTGTATATGTATATATACACATACGCATACACACATATGTGTGTATACCATTATATATACACACATATACACACATGTGTATTTGTATATGTATATGTGCATGCATATGTATATGTGAGTATGTGTGCGTGTGTGTTTTCTTGTCTTTCAAGTCCAGACAAACCATAAAAATCACAAAAGATATCCCAGAACAAACACATTGTGTTTTGGTTGAAATTGGTCAGTAATGCAATTTTGCTAAGTGGTAGGTCCTGTCAGTATTTAGACACTGAACTAGAAAATAAAATCTTTTCAGCAATTAAGTTTGCAATCAGATATATGTCATTATTCCACTGGAAATACATGATGGGTAGAATTGAGAACACAGATTCATGAAAAGTTCATGTTCAAATATCACCTTGAACTCTGACTTTCCAATGCCAGTTTCCTCCCCTGTAACATAGGTATAATAAGTTGTATTGGATCTGCCTCACAGGGTTATTGTAAATGAGCTAACGTATGGAAAGTACTGAACAAAATTTAGTGTGTTATATAAATGATAGACATTGAAATTACCATCAACAGTAGCAATATAGATATTGCTGAAAAAAATAATAAAAACTGATAACTTTGCTATCAGTGGAAATAAAGTTAATGGTCGCCTGCAACCACCTGGAAAAGTCTTTGATCCTGGGACATTTTAGGGGAGAGTTACTTCCTGACCAACATCTTTTCTTTCCAGAGATAACTATCGCTCTTAATTAAACATCTATAAAATTTTGATGTGCTATTATTAGCAACTATAGTATTCCTATAACATCAGCAAAGCATTAAAGTGTAGTGGTTAATTTTCCAGACCTGGAGTCAGGGAGAATCCAATCCTGCCTCTGACATTTACTCACAGTTCTTACTGTGTGACACCACCCAGGCAGCACTCAGAAACTTTAAGCTTCAGATGACTGAGCTTATTTGCTTACCAAAAGGAACGTCCCTCTTAGGAGTTTTCTGTACAAAGAAACCACAAGTCTGATTTTAAAAAAAATCCATGAAAGACTTGAATGAATGCTATGTGTAAGGTAATTTCAATAGGAGACTTTTAGAGGTGGAGAAGATAAGGCTGCATTAGCTCTCATCAAAACAGAGGAAGAAGGGCTTTATAGTGAAAACTCTTATTTTAGCAAGAAGAAAACTGAGTCAAAAGGTAGTTAAGTTTTTTGATAAGATCATAAAGCTTGTTGGTGGCTGAGCTAAAACTAAGATCATATCTCCTGATTTCCAAAATAGTGTGTTGTTGTTGTTGTTATTATTATTATTATTTCCCTTAACTAATTAAATTTTTTAGTTCAAAGAAAATATAGAGAAGAGTAAAAATGAAATGTCTGATTTCATAGATTCATTGCAAAGGGAAAGGAAGTAGAATATTGTCTATATTCCCAGCACAGGGAAAAAATACAATTTAAGAATGAAACAAAAAAAAAAGTGGTGGGGATGCCCCAAAATACTTGGAATACCAAATTCAAGAAAAGAAATGAGTATCAGTAGAATGCAAGGCAACAAATCCTATGTACAACTGTACAAAGAACTGATTAGTAAAATGAATAGTTTTTTTTCATCAGGCTATTCACCTCTCCCCATCACCCCAACACATTTTAAACACACAGAGGCACACAGACACATACATCATATGTTCATAAATACATACAAACATATGAAAAGATGGGAGGGGAGGGGAGGAAAGGAGAGGACAGGCGAGGAGAACAATTCAAGTTGTAACTAGGCCAGAATAGAATAGATGAGACAGTAATACCTGGCCAAAACTTGGGGAAAGGGAATAAACATTTCTATAGCACCTACTATGTACCAGGAACTGTGCTAAGTATTTTTTACAAATATTATCTCATTGGATGCTCACACCAACCCTGCTAAGTAGGTGCTATTGTTATTCCAGTTGTACAATTGAGGAAAACAGGGCAAACAGAGCTTAAGTGACTTGCCCAGGATTACACAATGTCTAAGGCTAGATTTGAATTCAGGTCTTACTAAATCTAAGCCTATCACTCTAACCAGGGCACCATGGATGGGAATACAAGAAATTGTGTTTTATATTAATATAGAGTAGCTAAAGCTGAAATCAGGTTCTCTGATGCCAAATTAATGTAATTTTTTTATTATTGTACTGCAATGAATCATACAATTTTGGATATCAAGAAGATCTTTTGGAATACAGAATGTAAACCTCTCATTTTATATATGTGGCCCATAAGGTCTAGAGACCTGTTGTAGTCCTAATAAGGCTTTGTTTCCCTCCCTTAGTTGTGAGCGATATCTCCCATTCCAGATTCTCTCATATTTACTTATCTGTGTATATACTGCATTTTCTCCAGAAGAATGCAGCCTCCTTAAAGGTAGGGACTATTTTGAGTTTTTGCCAAGTATTCCAAGCCCCAGGAGAAGTACCTTGTAAAAACTAGGAAATCACTATTTGCTTAATTGAGTAGAATTTTTTGACTATTGAATCAATATTCACAAGGTTGTGATAATTCTCCTATTAATAACATTGATCCACCTTTTCCAAAGCTCTTTGCCTTTTATAAATAACTATCAACAAATGATCAAGCTGTTCTTAAGCACCTACTATGTGCCGGATACCAAGGATACAAACACAAAATGAGACTCTGCCCTCAAAAAACTCACATTCTATTGCAGGAATATAGAGACAGAGATAGATAGACATATGTATGTATGTATGTATGTATACATATATGCGTGTGCATATATACATGCATGTGTATATATGTATTATATACATATATACACACATTTGTACACACGCATATATAGATATAGATAGATAGATACATACATACATACATACATATATACACATGAAGATAAATTGAAAAATTTTACTAAATAAATACAAAATACTTTGGGACTAGCATTAACATGTGGGGATTGGATCAAGAAAGGGTAGTGTCACCTCAACCAATCAATCAACAAGCTTTTACTAAACACTTACAATGTGTCAATCATAATGCCAAATGCTGGAGATCCAAAGAAAGGTAAAAATATAGTCCCTGCCTTCAAGAAGCTTACATTCTAATGGGAGAAATATCACTTCCATCAATAAATACAAGATGCATACAAGTATACAAAAGCTAACCTTAGAGGAGAAGGTTTTAAGGCTTGCAGGACCAGGAAAAGCCTCCCACAGCAGGATATGCTTGGGCCAAGTCTTGAAGGAAGCCAGGGATTCTAGGAGCAAGAAAGGAGTTAATCCTTTCCAGCCATCAGGCACAGCCAATATAAAGGCACGTTCTAAAGGCATTTAGAGAATGGAGATGGGATAGCAGGTGCGAAGAATAACTTGACTCACACTCATTTTAGGAGTAATAGAAATAGCGTTGTACTTTAAAAAGCATTAGACTGAGAGCTAAAATGTCTGATAATATGTATAACCCTGGGCAAGGTACTTCTGAGTTGCTCTGAGTCTCAATGTCCTCACCTATAAATGGGAATAATCATATTTGCATTGCTATCTCACAGGATTGTTTGAAGAATGATGCTTTGCAAATCTTAAAGAACTCTAGAAATCTCATCTATTTCACATATGCAATGGTATTCTCCACATTCCTCCTGAGACAGGAATCAGTAGGCACGGAGAACACCACCACCACTGCCTGGTCCTAGAAGAGCGTGACCTTTGCTGTAGAACGTACTTTAATAATGTGGTATTGGCATTAACAAAGGACATTGGAAATCCAGTTGCTTCATAGCCAGTAGCAAAATTCACTTTTATCGATTCAATTTTTTTATCATTCCCTCATTTGACCAAAGATCAAAGATACCTTTCTTTGTTGTCCTAAACAGGACCCTTTAAGATTTACCTAATGTGTGCTTTCATTAAACAGCAAGGAAATAATTTTATGATTCTATATCTCTTGATCAAGAAGGATTTGGGGGGATGTTGTTAAAATAGTACGGGGAACATTTCCAAAGAAAACTTTAGAGAGATAAAGAAAGGGGTTTTTGAGACAATAAATTATAATTCTCCCAATCCTAAAATAGAGATAAGGAACAACCCTATAATTGCACTAATACTGGCAGCTCCTAGGTATAGAAACTTACTCTACCAATGCATATCAGCGACTTTCCTGAAACCTAAAATTTTAGAAACTCATCTATAGCATAGAGAGGTAAATGACTTGTACAGGGTCATATAGCCAGTATGTGTCTGAGGTAAAATGGGAATCCAGGTTTTCATGTCTTTGAGGTCAACTCTCGAACTACTATGTAATTCTATATAGTTAATCTGATATCTCATGTCCTATAGTGAAGAGGATAAGGCTGGAGAATATTAAATACAAATGTCTATCAGGAATTAGTAAAATTTGTATTTCTGTCTTTCTTGGTAAACTTCTTGTTCACTGTTGTTGTCCATCCTTCATTCTCAAAGAGGACCAATGACATCAGGAGGGTGACATCTTGACTTGCAAGTGAACTGGATTTAAGTAAGGCAGGGCTGGCTGTGCAAAGTCATCAGCCTCACTCTCTCCTCCAGAGTCATCAGAGTCCAGTGGCAAGACATAGGTCAAGATGACTGGAGATGGCCCTGGATGTAGTGGGACATTGGCCTTTTTTCTTGGTGAGCTTACTACTCAGAAGAACATATGTGTCATGTCAGTCACTTTTATCCTACTGACAACTATTTTTTTTTATTTTTGTAGACCAAAGACTTGCTAAATATTAGGGGGGTGGGGTGGGAGACAAAAACCCAGAACATTAGCAAGCTTTTCCAGGAAGGAATATTTTAAATAGATAGATAGATAGATAGATATCAATATCAATATCAATATAGATGTATGCATGTATATACATATACACATAGATATACATATATAATTCATAATTTTAATAGTGAATAATTAATACAACTGATAATAGGTTGTGGAATGGAACTACAATGGTGATACTATTGCTATACTCCCAAATGAGATGATCTCTCCACAAAGGAAGTAGGAATATTCTCAACAACTTTTAGTCATAGAGTTGCCCATAAAACTGAGAGGTTAAGTGATTGACCCAGTCATTTTCTGGTTGGTTGTTGTCCTTCACTGTCAAAGAGGACCAAAATGACATCATTATACTAGAGTTGAGTTTCATTGTGTCCAACAGTGGCTGATCAGACCTATCAGAGCTCAGAATGCACTACCACAGATTGGGCACAAATTGTCCATGTGAACATTTGGGGTGGATTCTCTAAATTTCCACATGTTGTACCATCTGTTTATGTGATAAAATAAAGTCATATATAAAGAATCAATGCATTTGGGGGAAACTCCATTTACAAATGCAGAATCCTTATCTCCAATATTTATTTCCACTTTTTATATACGTGAAAGCAGGATCAGAGGAGATGAGAGTCAGATAACTCATCCAGAGTCACACAGCCAGTTTATGCCAGTAGTGGATTTTGAATGCAGGCTTCATGATGCTAAATCCTACCATCTATCCACCCCATCACCCTGCCTCTCAAACCCTGTCTCTCAAATGTTTGCATAATCATAAAATTTATAGTGTATCTAATTCTGACCCTTGATCTTATGTTTATTTGTTCTTAAATTTACTCTTTCACACAAAAGAGCAAATCAAAGGATTATTCTGTGGTCATAGGACATCAAAAGCTCTTTCTCTTTTGATAAATTAGGTCATTTTTTTCCCCAGAAATGCGGTCCATAAGGTCTTTTCCATATATACTGAATAGCCTGAGTATAGTATTAGCCTATCCTTTTAAATTATTGTCACCTTCTCCCATATCCTCTCACATCCATGTTTTTTTTCTCATTCATTATCATTTTTTTCAGTGCCCTTCCCTGAATTTTAAGACCACTGTGACCCCTGTATTGTCTAGCATCAGTCATTGGGATTCAGTTTAATCTTCTGCTGCCCATAGTGCTATGCATGAAAGTTATCAGAAAAGAACATTCAGAAAATCTGTTGTCATAACTCTGTCTTTTCTAGTATATATCACATGTTCTTCACATTTCAGTCTCATCTGTTTGGTCCATTTGAGAGTATAAGCTCATTACCTAGGACTTGTCTGAATCTATATTTTGTTGGTTCTCCAAAGGCCCTAAATATTATCAGGGGCAGGTAGGGGAGAAGAAGGAGAGACAGAGGGGAATGACATAAGACCTAGGCATTACTGTTTCACACCAGTCATCAAGGAGTGTGGGAATGGAGCATGGGGAGGGGGTAGAGGGATGCTTAGCTATGATCCAAGAGAATTAAATATCACCTAGTTAATCACCAGTGCTACTTGTTTCTTTTCTATATCCTTTTTGGAAGGTTCCCCTCCAAATGTTTACTGACTTTCCTTTCAGCCAGAGGAAGAATGACTGCAGGTTAATGTCAGTGCAGATGCTAATGTTTATTCAGAGAAATGTCTACTTCTTTTTCTTTTCTTTCCAGTTTTCTAAAACAAGCCACTTGTGGTCTTCTGTATGTATGGGATGGCATCTGACCTTTAGTTTGGATAAAATTATGCCAAATTCCCTGTGATGATTCCCTGTGGTGATATAGCAAAGTTTGAAAATCATTGGACTAGCATTTTCTTCCTGCAGTTAAGGAAAACAATCGTCTCCCTTCCTTCTCCCTTCTTTCTTGACTTCCAACATTCTATCCCTCCATCCTTCCATTCTTTCTTCTCTTCCTTCTTTCCCTAAACAGGGATTTACTGAATGTCTTATCAACTTAACACTATGTTAAACATAGAGGGAGATAATGGGAGGGGGGAAGATATAAGATGTAGATTGAATCTCTAGTTTAGAATCTATCAGGAGAGACAGGTAATACAATGTGATTAAGGAGCTAAGTCAAACATATGACACATTTAAATAACAATGCAAAACATTACAGGAACAAATTTCACAAAACAAGCTGGCATCTCTTTGGACAATTGACTTTAACTCCCCAGCACCCTCATCAATAAAATGAAGGAGCTCAACTAGACGAACTCCAGGGCTAAATCTAAGTCTAACTGAGTACTTGTTATAGGAAACATACAGTTAATAATAAAGAGCAGAGAAGGATTAGGAAGGATTCTATGGATGCCTGTGTGAGAAGTAGGACTCATGAGTAAAACCAAAAAAGAAAGGCAGATCACCAATAAAACATGAAGAAAAAAAAACTATTCAGAATATAGCAGGAAGAAGTTCATAAGGGGATACTGGTAAGTAGGGCATTTATGTGATCACTGAGTTAAATTTAACTACACTTAGAAACAATAACAACAACAACAAAATCTTGTATATAGTAGAGTTCCCATATTTTTATACAAGCCTTTTTCCTCTTCATCTCGGTATATTGAAACATGATGTTTGTTAATGTTTCCTAAAATCATTTTCAAAAATATGTTGCAGGAAAAAAAAGAAAAAAAAAGGTCACAGACTTCCATTCCCTAAAGGCCGTGGGCACTTTCTATTTGTTTTGGTTTTGGTTTTCCCTAAGTATTCTGACTTTGTTCCCTGGCTTGCAACATAAAATGTATAAAATTCACACACCTAATACTTTTACATGACTAAATAAAAATACAGACATAATCAGAATAGTAATTCTTATTTAAAGAGACCTTTACATAGATATTTTTGGTACAAATATTGTTTTCCTAAATTTTATGTATTTTTTTTTTTAATTCTCCATAGTGGTTGCATAGATAATGCGATTTCCAGGATATGCTGATTTGTTCTTACATTCCTTTACCATTGACTGACTGGTGTTTGAATTTTGGCCAGTAGTAATTTCTTTGATTTACTGATATGTTCCCCGCTTCAAAGTTCGTCCTGCGTTCCTGTATTTTGAAAACCCTTCCTTCTTCCCAAGGGAATCAGAAGACCTGGGTTCAAGTCCTAACTTTCTGGTTGCTATTTCTGGGACCTTGGGCAACTACCTTTAAAATCTCAGGTCATTTTAAAAGAGAGGGTTTTGAAGTAGATGATCTTGAAAGTCCTTTCCTATGATCAACCCAAGTGCCGCTTTACCTGAATCACAAAATTGTAGGATCTCTGTGTTGCAAAAGGCCTCATGGACCATCTTGTTCCATCCACTCATAGCTTTGAAGAACCTCTGCACAACATATTGGTGGTCACCCATCCTTTGTTTGAAAAGCTATAGTAAGGGGAAATCTGTTATTACAAGGAGTAGCTCATTCAACTTTTGAATAGCTCCAATATTATGAAAGTTCTTCTGTACATTGAGCCTGAAGGGAAGTATATATTTTTTCTTTATCTTAAAATGTTAGATAAATTTGAGATAGTGTTGATGTTAGATATGGTAACTATAACAGTAATTTTGTTAAGGTTCTCTTCTCACTGAAAATGATGTGTCAAGGGCCAACAAAAAAGCTCTTTCCTAGAATCCATGGCTGGCAGAAAAGTTGGAGATCTCAGCAAAACTCTAATCACTAAAGCATTGGAGGTTACGAAAAGGATGTCTTTTCATTGACGGAGTTCATCCCAGAGAATCAGGCTTACGGCAATACAGAGGTTTAAACTCACTCACTATTGTTTTAAGCAGGAAGATTTAAATAGTTACAGGAGTGAACAGAATTGTGAGGTTTAGTTATTACTACCCACTCAGACTCATTTATGCCCTACCTCCACTTCCTTATCTCCATTCTCCCTTTACCTTCTTGTAAGCTCATTTCTGGCCCTAAAAACAACTTGTCTCTGAAAGGCAACAAAGATCCAAATCAGAAATGCAATGGACTTTTTCTCAATGAACACCCTCTTAAGAGTCCCTTGTGGCCTTTGAAGCTTTTGACCCTTCATCCCTCTTTCTTGAAATAACTACCTTGTCTCTACTGGATTCCTCTCTCTGCCTCTCTGACTCCTTTTACTTTCCCCCATCCTTTAAATGCCAATGCTCATCCACATAATTATTTTCTCTTTCTTACTCTTGAGGAGATGGTACAGCATTGTATATGGAGTCATAAAACAATGACTTAAATCCTTCCTCTTAACACTATGTATGTGACTTTTTTCAAGTAATTTAAGCTTCCTCAAATGTAAAAATGGAGGGGGAGTAGACTACTCCACCTCCAAGGTCCATTCTAGCTCTCTATTTATGATCCATTCTTTTCCTTTCCTCCCTTGGTGATCTTATCCACTTCAAAGGCTATTATGTGGAGGTCATAACATTTGACCTTCCTGACCCTCCTTCTCCTCATACCAACAAGATGAATGATAGATAGCACTTGTATTGAGGTGGAAGAATAATGGACTGATTAAGTGAAATTAAAGATATAGTTGTTCAAAAATATTACAATCTCTAAGCATGCTTAAGAGAAACAAACCCACTGTCCATCATCCCAGATCTCTCATTCTCCAGTCTCCACCCACTGATAAATGGATGGCCAATGAAGAGCTAGACATCTCATCAGGAAAATGGAAACTTCTCAGTTCTATGATATTCTTCACCTTCCCTGCCATACTCCAGTTTCAGAGTTGAGAAGCAATATGGCATAATGGATTCAGGGCCAGCCTTGGATTCAGGAAGACCTGAGTTCTAGTATTACCTCTGAAACAAACTAATTGTCTAATTTTGGGGGAAATCATTTAATCTTCCTGGGACTCAATTTCCTTCCCTGTAAAGGGAGAGGGGAGGAACTAGATAACATCTTAGGTCCCTGCTGTCTCCATATGCTCCTGGACCCGCCATATGGCAGGCAACCCTACACAACTATAAATTAACAGACAAGTTGCAAATACACATTGATGGAAAGAATTCCCGTGCCAGGGAGTCCCTATGCTGTTGAAAACATAGGGTGAACTCCTTCCCCAAATGCTTAAGAGTTGATGACTGGAGTCTTTTCTGTTCTTCATCTCTTTTCACCTTAAATAAACAGGTGTCCAGACAGCCTCAGAGAAACCTCTAAAATCATCTTCCAGTATGGGGGAGGAAGAGTAGAAAGAACAGTAGATTTTGAATTAAAGACCTATGTTTGAATCCTGGCTCTGCTACTTTCAATATGAAACTTCTTTTGACTCTAGTTTTCTTCAAAAGGAAGAAGTTGAAATATGGTTCCCAAGGGTCCTTCCAGTTCCTAATGCTAAAATCCTATTGCCCCTTACAAGAGAAAAGCTTTCTCAATGCTTACTAAAATATCTCCATTCCTAAATGTTCGAAGGAAAACAGCAACAAACCAAGGCCTTCTGCTCTAAGTCCGGACTCCCTCAATGTCGCCCTATTCTGCTTGTTTTTATTTGCCCCCATGGGCTCCAGGTGAGATGTAGTTAACCTTAATTCTGAGACATTCCAACTAGTTTTGACCATCTAATACTGTGTCTTCTGTCTTCCCTGACTTGAATCTTCCATTTGGTCTAACAAATATTATATTCTACCTCTTTTAAGTATGGCCCCAGGCTCCTATCCAAATACTTTCCCACCTGTCCTCCTTTGTCTGTGAAGTGGTAGCAAAAAAAGGGAAAGATCAAGCAAAGAGAGAGAGTGCATCCAGATTCTAGGACTGTACTGAAAATTCCACATGGTGGGCTGTGTCCTTTTCAGAAAGAGTTATTTTCACATGTGGAAGTTGTAGGAGAGAAGACAAGTTGTTAGTTATTGTCCTTCATTCTCAAAGAGGACCAAAACGACATCACTATGTTGGGGTCAAGGTACAGTGTGTTCAACTGTGGCTGATCAGACCAATACGAACCTGGAAGGCTCTACCACAGACTGGCCGCAAATAGTCCACATGAACATTTGGAGTGAAGATTTCTCTAAATTTGCGCATGTCATGTTTCTTTTGAGCTACTGCAATTCTGCTTTGCTCAAAGAGCATATCACCTTTGATGTGGGCATGCCATGCTGGGTGGTCCTGTGCCAGCATCCATCTCCCATGTCTCACAATCACTTCCAAAGGTCTTCAGAGAGGCCTTGAGAGTACCTTTGTATCACTTCTTCTGGCCTCCATGTGAGTGCTTGCCTTGTGCAAGTTCTCCATACAATAGTCTGTTAGGCGAACATACATTTGGCATTCGAAAAACATGACCAACCCATGAAAGTTATATCTCTGCAGCAGTGTTTGAATGTTTGGCAGTTCAGCTCGAGAAAGAACCTCAGTATCCATGACCTTATCTTGCCAGGTGATGTTCAGAATCTTCCTAAGACAATTCAGATGGAAGTGATTTAGTTTCCTGTCGTAACACTGGTATACCATCCAGGTTTCATGGACATACAACAATGAGGTCAGCACAACGGCTCTGTAGACTTTCAGTTTGGTAGGCAGTCTAATATCTTTTCTCTTTCACACTTTCTTTTGGAGTCTCTCAAAGACTGAGCCAGTTTTGGCAATGTGTGCATCAGCCTCATCATCTACGTGTACATCCCTGGGAAGAATATGGCCAAGGTCAGTGAACTTAGCCATAGCATTCAAACTTTGTCCATCTGCTCTAAGGGAAAGGGAAAGAACGCTGAGGCAATGAGAGGAAACTGAAGTTCAATAAGCATGTGTTGAGAGCTCACTGTGTTCTAGGCATTGTGCTAAGTGCTCAGGATAAAATACATGCAGAGAAAAAGACAATTCTGATCCTCAAGGAGCTTACATTTTAATAGGAAAGTCAACAAACAATTGGGAGTTGAAAAGGGGAGAACATGTAGGCAGGTATGGGGCAGATGTTTGAGTCTTGGCTCCATTCTCTCATCTGTGAAATTAGGACTATCAGTGGGCAGCTTTACTTATCTATGGCCCTTATTAGGCTTTCCTTTAAAGGACACTGAATAGAATAGCTCTCTTTCTTTTGGTACCTAGAACATAGAGGGGTATAAGCCTTCCATTTTGTATAAAACACAATCTTGTTTTGATATAACTTCAATAATTGGTTAGTGCTATACAAATGTCATGGATTGTTGTTTTTTTTTCATGGCTAGGGCTTTAGTGGGGCTGGAATTAAGGAGGAAGTTGTGCCTATAAGAGAACAATGAGACATATTTTGTGAGCTTTTAGCTGAAAAAGAAAAAAAATGCTATTTGAATATAAGCCTGTATAAACAGTAAAGCACCCTATAAAAAAATTTAAAAAAAAAAGGTTTAGGTCTAGGGGAGGGTTGGAGGTCCACTTCATGTGCCTTATCTCTTTCAGATGTCAGAGCGGAGAGATGGAGCATTCCATTGCCCCTTGGCTGCTTTTGTAGTGCAGGTATATCAATGACTTCATTCTGTTCAGGATCTTTATAAATGGCATCTCCACACAGTCCTCCAGACCTCAAGGGGAACATGAATCGGGCTGTCTGAGTGAAAACATGGCTAATTTTCCACTATCTTATAGGTTTGTTGTTTTGTTTTTTTTTTTCCTGAATTACAGATCCCATCTTTCAGAATCATTATCATTATCATTGTCATGACGTAAGTTAAATATATGTGTGTGTATATATACATATGTACATATACATGCATACACATACAAACATATATATATACACATATATACACACAAACACATACATATATATGCCTTATAATATATAAATTATGTGTATTCTAACTTATATAATTTATATATTATAATATTATATATAATATATAACATATTATATATATAAGTTATACAATAACTTATTGTGTTAGGCAGTGTGCTAAGCCCTGAGGAGACAAAGAAAGGCTAAATCATGGCCCTTGCACTCAGGAACTTACATACTGGGAGAGAGAACACGAAATAGCTAGGTATTCTCAAGATACATACAGTGTACATGAGAGATAATTTCAGAAAGAAGATAGTAGCTGAGGGAGAAGAGAGAAGGGAAAATTTCAAAATCAGAAGGGATCATAATATCAAAGATAGAGAGAAGAAACGGGCCTCAAAGGGCAATAAATCCAGCTCACTCATTTTACAGATGACAGCACAAAGGCGTGGGGGGTGGGGGTGGCTGCAGCCTAGGACTTCAACAGCAACCTGGAGAATGAGACAGGATTTTAATCCCGGTCCTCAGACTAGGAAGCCAGTACTCTTTCCACTATACCTAGGAAGCTATGTGGTCCAACTTTTATCTGAACCAAAATTCCCCTTACAACTTACCAGGCAAGCAGTCAGCCAGAATTTTGACTTGAGGGCCTAAAGAGTCAATGAATCCACAACCTCCCAAGGCAAGCTGTCCTACTTTTCAGATCAGTCATTTTAAAGCTGAACAAAGGGCATACATTCCTTTATATAGAGCCTTGTTTGCCTTAGGTTAGGTGCATGAGTGAGCACGCGCACACACACACTCTGTATTTATATCTTTATATCTATGTATGCATACACATATGTATGAATGTATATATACATATGCATACATGTAGAAATATATGCCTGTATTCATACGTATATGTATACATACATAGATAATACACATATGCACATGTATAGATACATATACACATATACATGTGTGTAGGAAATATATTTATATGTGTATGTACATGTACATGTATGTGATTATATGAATGTACAGACACACACAGATTTGTAGACAGAAGTAGCCAAGTATATTTCAGGTTAACTGGAGGCAAATAATACATCCCCTGGCACAGCCTCTCTGGGAGGCTGTTCCTAAGCCTAGAATCCACTGACTCTGCACCTCCATTCTGAAAATCGCTGACCCCTTTCAAAGATTGACTCAAGTGCAGGTCCTATAAAAGAGGACCTTTCCTTATCCCTTTAGTTGCTGGTAAGCCTCCCCTTTTCATTTACTCAGCATGCTTATTGAATGTACATGTTTTTGCATATGTGTTCACCTAATAAAATGTAAGCCCCTTGAGGGCAGGGATTATTTTGTTTAACTTGTTTAATAAATATTTGTTGATAAAAAAAGATTGACTTAGAGTTGTCCAGATCATTTAATCAGGTTCTCAAACAGGAGGGAGATTTATGGCAGAATATTAAGAGAAGAAATAATACTAAAGTCAGATCTTTTTAAAAATTTATTTATTTTTAATTTATGAACTAAAACAAGCATTTCCATAACATAGTAGAATATAAAAAATGATTGCACATGAAACTGCAAATCTATTATGGATAACTTGCTATTCCTTTTAAATGTATAATAAAGTTATCATGCAAATTTCTTTTTTCCTTTTTTTTTCTCCCCTGTCCCTCCTCATCTTAGAGATGGCTACTGTTAGACACAAGAGAGAGGGTTTTGACAAAATGTGAGAAAGAATGGATTGCAGAGTAATATTACTTATCAAACAACAGAGCATAATATTAATGTTCCCCAGGGTTGAAGCAAATAAGCATGGAGAAAAGACAGTACAGAGATGGAGGTGTAACAACATGTGGGAGAAAAAGCGAATGTGTTTAGACAGCTGGACCAAAGGGAGAAGGGACTCATCGGTAAGAAGACTTGAAAGATAGGTGCTCAAGTGGGCAAGGAGATGATTTAGCCTCCTAGGCTTCATACATACATACCTGGTTTATGGGCTTGACTGTCTATCAGTACTAGGTACCTAACACCTCACATTCATCTGGGCTTTTGTGGCTGGCAAAATGCTTTTTTTTTTTCACTGCAATATGCACTTTGCATTATTCTTTAAAAAAGCTATTCAATTCCACAGATATTTGTTAAATTGAACTATGTCATTTTATTTGATCCTTATGACAAGGGCATACAAGATGGTGGAGTGAATAGAGAGCAAAGCAATGAAGTCCTAATTCCAAATCCTACCTCATATTTAGTAGCTGTATGATCCTGGGCAAGTCTCTTGGTCTGTTTCCTCATCAGTAAAATGGAGGTATTAACTATTTTATGGGGTTGATATGAGCTTCAAATGAGAAAAGCTACTCAAAATTCTTCATAAATCTCAAAATGTGATATAAATGTTTTTTAGTTATTCTTATTTTATTCTTTTATTCTCATTTCCATTTTCCAGGTTCATAATTATACTTTATGGTTTGCAATGAATTTTAAATGCATTCTCTAATTTGAGCTTTAAACAAGCTTGTCTGAGTAGGTGCTGTCAACTTTACTATGCCTATTTTACAGGTAAGAAAACTAAGTCTTTAAGTGACTTGTCTAGGGTCATTCAGCCAGTATCACAGCTAGTATCTAAGCCCTCTGCCTTCCAGACCCCCTTCTACTCATCCACACTGCCTATCAAACCACCTCACTCCTGGCCACTTTCATTTACGGAGTATAAATCATTACGACATAATCATATGCTGTTATCATTATTGAATTGCTTGAGATAATTAATGAAAATGATTATGCTAATCCTGCTTCCTATTTTCTAAGACGTTATAGAAGAATAAATAAAATAAGGATTGCAGGCATCTCATTTCCTAAAGTGATTTCACAAATATAATTTCTTTCTATGAAGATTCAGATTAGATCAGAGGTTCATACCACCAGCCCCCTGGGTAATTTGATTGTAGAAGGATATTTTTAAAATGTAAAGAGATAAAAAAAAAGATTTATGTTATTAAAATATGGTGGAAAAGTAAACATTATAATGCACATAATTCTTGTAACCTTCCAAAGAAACACAGTTTTAAATCTCATCTGTCCAGCAGTTACATTGCATAACGTATAAGCAAAACATCATATAATAAAAATAATAGTTAACATTTATATAGCACTTTAAGGTTTTCAAAATTCTTTACATGTCTTTCCTTGTATGATCCTCATAACTCTGTGAGCTAGATACTATTACTACTCCAATTTTAAAGATCAGGAAACTCAAGCAAAGAGTGGTTGCTTAAACAGGGGTGCACAGCTAGTGCAATAAGTACGTGAAGCAAAAGTTGCAGTCAGGATTTTCTAAATCTAAGAGGAACACTCTATTCACCTAGAGGCCATAGTGCAGTAGAAATAGTATTGATCTCGAAGTTAAGAAAGCTCTGGGTTTGAATCTCATCCCTGGTATCCACTGTCTGCATGACCCTGGACAAATTACTTCTCTAAGCCTCTAATTTTTCATCTGTAAAATTTGGAAAATGATATTTATAGTAGACATTTCAAGCAGCTATGTGGCATAGCAGATAGGTATCCAGGTGTGGAGGCAAGAAGACTCATCTTCCTGAGTTCAAATCTGACCACAGACACTTATTAGCTATGTGATCCTGGGCAAGTTGCTTAATCAGTTTCCTCATCTGTAAAATGATCTGGAGAAGAAAATGGCAAAACACTCCAGTATCTTTGCCAAGAAATCCCAAACGGGGTCATGAAGAGTTGGACACAACAGAAAAACAACTGAACAACAGCAATAACAAATCTCAAAGGCCGCTTTAAGAATCAAATGAGATCATGTAAACAAAGTCCTTTACAAACTTTAAAGTGGCATAGGAATAAATAGCAGTTATTATCCTTACTCTTGTTATCCTTGCTTCAGGATACAGACAATTAAGGCCTAGAATGTTCCACTGGGGAAATGGTCTACCATTTTGCCTCTCTGAGCCTCAGTTGTCCATTAGGAGCAGAGATAATAATACTTGAGATATCTACAAAACAATAATAATGTTAGAAGGAGGCCACGTGATATAGTGGAAGGAGCACTGACTCTGGAGTTAGAAGACCTAGATTCAAATTCCACTCAGATATTTGCTGACTATGTGTCATTGGGAAAGTCTTTTAATATCAATAGATCTCAGTATCATCAATTGTAAAATGAAGGCATTGAACTAGATGGTTTTGGGATTCCTCACAACTCCAGATTTTTGTCAGAAAGGAAGAGAGCCAAGTAGAGTTTTAGAATTCTTAGCATTGGTTTTGTTTGTTTGCTTCTTCTTTCCCCCGTGCAAGGGGAGCTAAAGGGAAGGATTAGACTTATTCCATTGCAGAGTAGCGTGTTTGCCTGATTACTGCCATGTTTAAAATGCAAAGCGAAATATTCTACTCTTATGGGCCTGCAAAGACCCAGTTAGACTCTTCCCAGAGAAAGGCTTAATTAAAATGATCAATCTCTTTTCCAGATGGACTAATTCACTGATCTATGATACTTTTTTTGTTTTGTTTTGTTTTTAAATTCTTAGACCTGCCACTGTATTAAGATAAATCAAAACTAAGAGAACAGGTGAAGAAATCTTGCCCTTTCCTGGGGAGGTATTTATTATGCTTAAGAAGATGTTCTAAAAATAAAATAAAATAAAACAAAACTATATTTTCCTTTCTGATCTACATGTTCTCTCTATGGAATGCATTGTTCTTTAGAAATTATATCATCTTTTCATTCAGCTACATGAGGGTAGTGGGGGGGGAATTGCATTTCCCTTTAGAATCCTCCCTTAGAACCCAGAGTAGGGGCAAGGTGTTGAGAGATGTTCATCCTTTCCTGTTTTCTTGCTTTAGAACACCTGACAATATGTCAGTAGTCATGTCTCCCTACTGTATCCCTGATCTCAGCTGCTTACTTCAGGGCCCATATTGGGAGTTTTGTCGAGAATTCATTTTCTGGGACCTTCCCATCAAGATCGTGCAGGCGAAAGTCCTCATCTCCAAAAGTTTACCATCCTGGCAGTTTACTGCAACTCATGCCATAAGGTTTCCAGTGCCTACAATATGTTAAACCTTCTGTTGATATCTCTGTATAATCAGCCATTTGTCTCTTTCACTCCAATAGAAGTTCAGAAATCCTGGCATTTGCTTCCTGAATTTCTGCCATCAGAAATAATTTTGCACTTGCTTCTGAGCATTTTCCCCCTCTTCTGCTGAACTCTGGAAAGTTTCTTTAGAATAAAAATTCTGAAACTCCTTTCAACAAATCAGAACCCATGTTGAAAACAATACAAATACATACATACCTGCACATATATACACACATATACAAACATGTGTACTACATATATATATATACACATACATATATATATAATATGACATGTAGTACAATTTATATGTGTATGTATATTACCTCCCAGCATCTGGGCTGTTCTCAGTTCTCTTTAGTTTTTAGCTACCTTATAGAATAATTATGAAGAATTAAAAAAAAAATACAACCTTATAGAGATAAAGGACTAGACCTGTGATTACATTGGTATAGGAAAGTTACAGGTGAGAAAAGTCCCTCAACTAATGAAGTCTGACACCTTCTCTGAACCTTATGCTGTAGACTTAGAAAAGTAACTATAGTACTGCGAATTGAGGTGACTTCCTCAGTGTTACAAAAGCAGCATGTGTCAGAGGCAGGGTTGAACCCAGGTCTTGGCTGGCTCAGTGTTACAAAAACAGCATGTGTCATAGGCAAGGTTGAATCTAGGTCTTGGTTTCAAGGACAGCTTTTTATGCCCTCTACCATACTGTCTCTCCCTTACATAAACTTTATAGCACTGTATAAATTGAAATTATGATGATGATGATGATGATGAAAATTATTGAAATATGCATTATGAAATAATATGTATCTGAAATAGAAGGATAATCATGATTGTTATCAATAATCACAGTATGTGAATTCGTGTATAGCATTTAAACTTACTAATTTCCATTTTTAACTATAAGAAGTTTAGACTAGATCAATCATTTCAGATGTTTCCTTCCCTAAATCCATGTTATGATCATGATAGTATCCACCACCACCACCATCATCATCACTATTATCATTAGCTTCACCAGCATTACCAACACCATCATCACTTCTGCCATCATTATCATCACCATCATCATCATTTCACCATGACTACCAGTATCATTATCATCATAGGCCACAGCATCTCTTTGTTCTTAATGATATTTTTATTAAAATATTGGGAAAGCATCAAAACAGGTAACCATGCTGCCAAAAAAAAAAAAAGACCGTTTTGGGAGGAGTTCTTCATTCCACCTTCCAATGAGAGGAGTCCCATGGGTCAGATAGTGTGATTTCAGGGCTGATGTGATCATACAAGATGAAGAGATAGGTGGAGCATGAAGAAGTCCAAATGAGTATAGCCAGCCAGGTGGGTGTAAGGGGAGATAGAGACAGAGAGACAGAGAGACAGACAGAGACAGAGACAAACAGAGGCAGAGACAGATAGAGACAGAGAAACAAATTCAGACATAGAGAGACAGAGAAAGAGACAGATAAAGACAGATAGAGGCAGAGAAAGATATAGACAGAGACAGAGAGACAAAAACAGAGACAGAATGAAAGAGAGAGATTTGAGGAGAGAATATGTGAATTACTAGTGGTTATTTTCTATTTATTATATTTGGTATCTATATGGCAGTGAAGGAGGTGTCTCTCCCCTCCTCTTTCTTTCAATTATTTAATTTTGTTCATAATTCCTGATTTAATTAATGACTTAATCTTGGCTTACACTAGATAAATATAATCAATCATAACTTCTTTTGAGGTATGTGCTTCATTATTTGTAAATACAGAGTTACAAAAAAGGGAAACAGATTAGTTTTGACATAAAGGTGAAAATGACATCATTAAATCTAACTACTGACTAAGAGGAAAGGGTACCAACAAGAGTGAAAATAGTGTTGATTTCTTAATTTGTATGTGTCATAAAGTAGGTAAAGCTGGATCTGAGGCTTCTTTGCCTGTTGTCTTGCTATCTAGTTTGGAAGCTGGCCTGACAGATTGTGCTTTCTTCTCCACAGTTTCCCCTCTCCATCCATGCATGAGCAGAGAAGTCTTTCTGTAGGCATAAATTCAAGGGCTGTGAATAGAGAGCAGGTCATGACCAATGGGAGGGAAAGGGAGTATCAGGACCTCCTAGACCCAGCTGGTAATGCCCAAATTTCCAGTCTAGGGCAAAGGAAGGGACTGAATACCCCTCCTTTTCATTTTCACTTTGAACCAAACAGAATTCCAAATCCTTACTGAAAGCTAAAAACACTACATATAAAAGATTCTCTCTCCACTCCCAGAGTGTAAAAACCTTTCTGGACAGTTATCTCATCTTATTTAGCTTTGTATCTCTCCTTTTAAGGAATATATACTTAAAATGAACTAATTGTGGACAGAGTAAAAATCTTCCTTCACCTCCAGATTCCATGTTGATGGTAGTCATGGTGACTTAATATTAAATATGTTTATGCCAATTAAACTTAATCTTTCAGGAATTCCCTTCCTTTTCCTTCTCTTCTGCCTGTTTTTTTTTTCCCCCTTTAGGAACTTTGTTAATACAATAAACACAGTTAATTCAGAAATGTTAGATAGGAAGAACTCAAACCTTCCTTTACTTTATAAAGTACTATTTTCAATCTAAAGATATTGAAATTGTAAATTTCAATCAAAGAATAAAAGCAAAGAAATTGTTCCTCATTAAAGCAGAAATATCATGATTAATTCATTGGGTGGTGGAGATGATAAAGGCATTTAAGAAAAATAAAATTCAAAGATTTCTGAATGTGATTTTCTTATTGTTGTAAATATGATATCTACATATTTGCAACAAGATTATATATGTACATGTACATACACACATATATACATATGTATATATACATATTCACACATACATAAATACATACATACATATCCTAGATTGTGGACTAAGTATGTGATTTTTTTTCTCTGCCCCATCTTTCTCTTTCAATAAAAGTATATCATGTTCTTTTTTGTTCAGTAACCCTGGGAAAATCTCTCAGCTTTTTGAGACTCAGTGTTATCATCTTGAAAATGGTGCTCTACCTCCCTCAGAAGATGGTGTTATAAAGATCAAATAAAATACTCGAAGTTGAACATGCTTTGCAAATTTTAATGTAATAAAAACATAATAATGTTATGTAGTATATTGTGATTCAGAAAGTACTTCATATACTTTACATATCTCACTTAATCTTCACAATAACTCTATGAAGTAGGTGTTATTACTATTCTCATTTTACAGATGAGGAAAAAGAGGCCTATAGAGGTTAAGTATTTGCCTAAGGTCATTCAACTACTAGGTGTCTGAGGCAGGATTCAAACTTAAGCAATCCTGAATCCAAATCTTACACTCTATCCACAGTGGCATCTAAATGCTTATGTAAATATACATTGTGGGTTTTCATTATCAATACTCATCATATAATAGAATATTAAAGAGGTAAGAGCTTTTAATACCATCTCATCCTGCTTCTTCATTTTGAAATTAAAAAAAAAATACTCAGATGCAGAGAATGGATGCCCTTTAATCAAAGTTGTCATTCAATGGCATGGCTGGGAGTAGAAATCAATTCCAATGTTTCCTTTTTTGGGTCGATTACAGAGGAAAGACCTCAAGAATTAAGTTCTTCTGGGGCAGCTAGATGGCACAGTGGATTGAACACCAGCCCTGAAGTCAGCAGGACCCAAGCTCAAATCCAGCCTCAGACCAAACACTTGACACTTACTAGCTGTGTGACCCCGGGCAAGTCACTTAACCCCAACTGCCTAAAAAAAAAAGAATTGAGTTCTTCTGTTCATTTCCTGTTTGATCTTGGGCAAGCTATTTAGCCTCTCTTAGTCTCAATTTCCTCATCTGTAAAGTCAGAGGCTTGAGTTAAATGACCTCCAGTTCTCCAACTAATATCTCACGCTTATATTTACATCACTGTGTATGTATCATAGCACTCAGTAGAATGGAAGAAAGGAGACATAATTTCTTTTCTTTTTTTTTTTTTGCCTTTGTATTCCCAACTTTGGAACACTGTCTTGCATATAACAGGTTGTTAGCAATTTCTTATTGAACTAACAAGAACAACATTCAGTAATTGGTATTACGAACAGTAACTTCTATCGAGGGGCCAAAAGACATAATGGAACAAGATATAATACAATTACACATTTTAGCATACATTAGTAGTGTTTTGTGAATAGAGTCTGAACATTATATACCAATGAGTTTGCCTCATGGGAAATTCCTGGAATAGATCATTAAAGAGGTTAGTGAACTTGACTTCCAAGGGCTAGCATGTCTTCATGAAGAATAGGGTAAATAACATTAACCCTATTTCCTTTTATTGATAAGATTATTAAACTTGTAGATAAGGGGAATGTTGTCTATATGTGCCCCGCCCCCATTAGCGTTTAGCATACACTTTGATAATGGATCTCATATATTTGTTGTTTTTCAGTCATTTTTCAGTCATGTCCAACTATTGGCAAAGACTGGAGCGGTTTACCATGTCCGTCTCCAGCTCATTTTACCGATGAGGAAACAGAGTCAAAGAGGGTTAAGTGACTTGTCCAGAGTCATACAGTTAGTAAGTGGTGGAAGGCAGATTTGAACTCAGGAAGAGAATTCTTCCTGACTCTAGCCCCAGCACTCTATCCACTGTGCCCTCCAGCTGTTCATTCATTGATAATTAGTCTCAGATATAGAACTTCATATATTCTTGTACAAGAGAGAAAATAACTGGGTTACGGTATAATTAGGTGGGTTAGGAACTGGTTGCATTGCTGGTCTCAGAGTCATTATTAATAGTTTGATGTCTAGCTGTCAGGGTGTCTCCAGTGGAATATTTCAGGGATCTATACTGAGTTTGACATTTTTTTAATGGCCAACTTGGTAATGACATAGATAGCATGCTCATCAAATCTGCAAATAATTCAAAGCTGGAAGGGATATCTAACACACCGGGTGAGAGAGTCGGGATCCAAACAGATGTGGACAAGATAGAGAATTGGTCTGGGGGGAAAAAATGAAACAAACAAACAAAAAGAAAAAAAAAAGCAACAGTTTCACATGTCCAGGATAAATGAGATATCATTGGGGAGAAGTTTGTATGACCAAGATCTTGGGGTGTTACTTGACAGCAGGTTCAATCTGAGTCAGCAGCATGAGGTGTCAGTCAAAAAACCTGATGAAATCTTGGGTGGAATTGAGAGACACAGCTTCAAGGAATAATAGCTAGCATGCATATGGCATAAAACTGTTTGTATGTGCTTTACAAATATCATCTCATTTGATCCTCACAATAATCCTGGGAGATAGTTGATGTTATTAAACCAATTTTATAGATGAGAAAATTGAGGCTGAGAGAGGTGAAGCAATGGGCTGAGAGTCACACAACTAATAAGTCTGAGGTAGGATTTGAAGGCAGTTCTTCCAGACTCCAAGAGCAGTACTCCATCCACTAAAAGTCCACATAGAATGAGGCATGAATCCTTTTATTATTTTGCATACTCAGACCAGGTATGACATCCAGCTCTATGTGCTTTTGTTTAGAAGGAGCACAGATAAGCTAGAGAGATTCCAGAGGAGAGAACCAGGATGGTGAAGGTCCCTGAATCCATGCCATATGAAGAATGGTTGAAGGAACAGGGGAAGTTTGGTCTGAATAAAAAAGAAGGTACAAGGTATGTGTAACAACAACTGTGAAGGGGTATTATATCTATGAGTCATTTGAAAGGCTATTATATATAAAAGGTATTATTCCTAGTCCATTTGAGTCCAGAGAGAAGAAGTAACAATGATTAGAAGTTTAAAAGTGTCAAATTTGACTTGATATCAGGAAAGCAACAACCACTTCCTAACAACTACAGATATCCCAAAGTGTTGTGTGCTTCCTTTGAAGGCAGTTGGTTGTTGCTGATGGGAAGGCTTCAAGCAAAGGCCGAGTTACACTTGCTCTGGGCATGTTATGGTGGGGATTCCTTTTAGATAGAGCTTGGACAGAATGGCTGCTGAGGTCTCTTCTAACTCAGTTCTGGGATCCCATAATTCATAGTTGTTTTATAATCTGAAGAGAAAAATAGTGTCCAAATGTTTAAGTTTATAGATATAAGAATTCTTTAATCTAAAGTGTGCATTGTATAAAACAAGGAAATAGGGAATTTGTATAGATTGCTTTTTATTTTTTCTTTTTAAACAGTCACCTAATAGTCAAGTCAAAATCTGGGGTGAATGGACATCATGTAAGTGTAATGGACCCTCTAGGGAGGCCCACATACTTTGGGTCTTAGCCTTCTCAGTCTTCTCTAAGCTGAAAAGAGGTATAAATGACCATAACCATTCTGGAGTACGATGCAAGGTCATTCTGCTGAATTCTTATATGTCTGAATTAGTTTAATGGGAAAACAGAAAACCTGACCAATTAGTGTTCTTTCAGAATCATTATTACTGTTTAAAATGGCCACTATGAAAATAGAAGTTGACTCTTGATTAAATCCTATTTTAAGTGTTCCTTTCTGATAATAAAAGCTAAAGCATTTCCAATAATTTTAAGTGAATATAAATTTCAGCTTACTTAAATGCTCTGACTAAGGATGTCTAGAAAATAAATCCCCTATATGTTTGTTTAGGACGGCTTTATCCTCCCCTCCCCAAGTGGATTATTATAAATTGAGCTCAGCAGAAAGCTGGATTAGTGAAACTCAAGTGGGTATATTTTGTTATCATCCAGCAGCTTTTTCAATCACTCCAGCAGTACAATTTTCAATTAGTGGCTTCAGGGAAAAACAGATTTTCATTTTTACTGAAGAGAGAGGAAACAATAGGGCCTACCAAAGTTTGGTACCTGGTGACTCTACATGGCAGATATGTCACTGGATCACTTTAATAAAATTAATGCAATGGGAAGACATTGCTCATGTGGCCAGAAGTCAGAGTCTGGCTCCCCTTCTTTGTTTCTTATTCATTCCTCTACCTTTTTCAATCTGGCTTCTAATCCCATAACTCAACCACATCTATCCTTTATGAAGCTACTAATGAGCTTTCATTTGCCAAATCTCATGTTCTTTTCTGTTCTCATCCTTGACTTTTTTGCTACATTTGACATTGTTGATTCGTCACTAGTACTAGATACTTGCTTTTACTAGGTTTTCATGACATTGCTCTCTCTTTCTTCTTGGTTTCCCTCCTACCTGTCCAATCACAATTTCTTACATACCTTTGTTGGGTCATCAATCATATCACGATCCCTAATTATGTGTATTCCCCAAGGCTTTGTGGTGGGCCCTCTTCTATTGTCTTTCTCTTAGTGACCTCATTAAATGCTATGGGTTTAATTATCTCTATGAAGATGGATCACAAATCTAGAGATCCAGTCCCAGTCTCACCCCTAAGCTCCAAGATCACTAACTACCTATTGGACATTAAAAACTCAGTGATCCTAGAGACATCATAAACTCAACATGCCAAATATAGAACTCAGTATCTTCCCCACATACAAAGTCACACAGCTAATAAGTGTCTGAGGCCAGATTTGAACTCATGAAGATGAGTCTTTCTGATGCTAAGCCCAGTGTTTTGTCCACTATACCACCTAATTGCCAAACATCATCATTTCTGCATGCATAACTACTCTAATATCTGAACCCTTTACTAACACAATCATTAATTTCATTCATACTCATCATTTATTGCCTAGTTTATTTCATCAGCTTCCAATTTGTTGTCCTTGATTCAAATATTTTCTCATTCTAATCCATCTAACCCATCCACAAAACCACCAAATTTATTTTCCTCAATTGTATATATGCCCATGCCACTCCTCTATCCAATAAACTGCAGTGGTTCTGGGATAAAATAAACAGTCTTTAGTCTAGCTATTAAAGTCCCTTACTACTTGATACCAACTTATCTTTTCATTGTCCTCTATGCTAGTTCACACACATTGCAATGGAGCCAAATTGGTCTTTTCTGTGTTTAGAGTACATGGTACTCATTTCCATGACTTTGAACTGACTATCCGCTAATTACTAAAATGGACTCCCTCCTTCCCTATGTCTCATCAATTCTTCTTCTTTCTTCAAGATGTAGCTTACACACAACTTTCTGCAGAAAGTATTTTCTGATCTTCTCAACTATTAATGACCATTTCTTCTGAGTGGCTTGGATTTAACTCTCTTACAATGATTTGTTTTCTTTTTTATAGGTACTGTTGTCTTTTTATGTGTCCTATAAATACTTCTATATGTACTCATTGTCTTCTCAGTTACAATTTAAGTGTTTTAAAGGGAAATATTGTTCAGATCTTTGTATATGTATATATGTATCCCCAGAGCCCAGCTTGATAAAGTAGGGACTAAATAAATACTGATTGAGTGAATATAAATTAATCTAATTATATATATATAGATATAGATATAGATATATACACACATGTGTGTGTATCTCTGTGTGTGTGTGTGTGTATGCACAAAAAAATAAAAATAAATAAATGCTTGGGAAATTACTTTACATTAAGACATTTGGCTAAACAGAGCTAGAAGAGATCTTAGAGGTCATCCAGTATAACTCAATCATTTTAGAAATGAAGAAACTGAGTCTCAGAGGGGTTAAATAATTTGTCCAAGCTCACACAGATAGAAACATTTAGAAGCTGCATTTGAAGTCACATCCTCCAAACCTAAAGCCAATGTTCTTCATTACTAACTGGGACAGCAACTAACTGAGAGAACAATTTAAATGGACAAGATGTTGGACCCAGAATTGAAGAGGCAGAAGAGAGTAGGTATTTTAATTGATCTCATTGTGCTCTTTGGTATAAAGCAAAACAATAAAAAACAAACAAAAAATAATCACAAATGACATCTCAGTGATGAGAAATTGTTGTGAAATTTTGGGGGAAAGATACAATAGCAGAAGAACCAAAGTTATGGGTGACTCAGAATGGAATGGAGAAGTACATGCTCACTGAACATAGGCTATAGTTTATTTCCAATGATGACGTACATGCAAGAAATGTTATAAAGGACCTTATCAAGGAAAATATGATAAAATGAAGGTATGTTAGCCATTCAGCAAGAATGTGGGCACAATAGATTATACTTTTTTTGATAGGACACTTACATTTATGAAATCACAGATCCTCTGAATTAGCCATCAAGGTACTGAAGTTTAATTTTGTCACATACTTGTACACAATTGTTATGTTAAATAACAATTAAGAGAAAGAAGGAAAAAAATACCTTCAATGAAAGAAGTAGAAGCCAGGGAATAGGGAAGGGGGACAAAGGGATAAGAGAGTGATTAGGGATCAGGGCTCACATATTGTAGGAAGCAGGATGTCTATCACCTATTTCTAGATGATAAGCCTCATGTTAAGATCTTGGCATCAGAAGGCGCTAAAAAAATACAAAAACAAAAATAATAACAAAAAAAAACAACAACTCACATACACATGGTAAAGCAATTTCCAAAATGCAGATGGGAAAACAAAACATACTAGATGGATTGATGTCTCATAGAAATAAAGTCATTCTTTTCATTCAGGAGAAGAACTCAGTTCTCTACAAAGAGGGCAAGGGGACAGAGACTTGCATCGCTTAAGAGTCAAATCTGCCAGTGTGGGGAAAACTGTCACACTTATTTATGCGCCTGGAGCAACAGGGGTTGCTTGAACTGAATAATTATTTTCATGAACAATCAGGTGAGTATTCAAAATATTGTCATAAGGGTCACATAGCAAATACTTCAAGTGAAAGGAAAATGATGTCTACTTCCCACTACATACAGGTAAAGACAAATAACTGCAGAGGCAGTGGTGATCACTGAACATGCCAAGAAGTATGACCTATTTGGCTTCCCTTGTTGGTACTATATGAGTAAAGTATCAGAGGATTTCTGCACTCCATATTGCCTGGAGAACCAAGGTAAAACCAACACTTCAATAGATTAAGGCTACATTTTGGAAAGTTAAGCCACATTGGAATTCTGTCTTGTCTGAGAAAACAGTCCTGGGGCAGGAGAGCTCTTAGACTGTAGGAATGTGTACTGGATTTATACTCAGAGGTTCAGTTCAGTATTTTTTCAGTCATGTCTGACTCTTCATGACACCATTTTGGTTTTCTTGGCAGCAATACTAGAGTGATTTGTCATTTCCTTCTCCAGCTCATTTTCAGATGAGGAACTGAGGCAAACATGATTAAATGACTTAATTGGGTCCACACAGCTAGTAAATGTCTGAGGCCAGATTTGAATTCAGGAAGATAAGTCTTCCTGACTCCAGGTCTGGCATTCTAAACATTGTACCATCTAACTACCCCTTATAATCAGAGAACCTGGTTTCAAATGCCATATTAGCAATCTATGTGATGTTGTGAAAGTTATTTAACCTTATTGGATCTCAATTTCATTATCTGTGTTAGTTTTGAATACTTCTTCCACAAAAACTATTAAAATGCCAATTTCTCTTTAAGACACAGAAGTGCTAACATAGTTTTTGTTGCACTTGTCATCATATTATGTACTTCTCCTTATGCAAAGAAGTTTGTGTGTACATATGTGTGAGAACTTAACTGTCATCTATGAGTATTTAGAGATACACTACAGAGAAAACAGAGATAAAGAAGATGACGAGAAACTTCATTCCTCTTAGAACTTAAGTGTTGTAAACTGTTAGTGCTTATAAAGAAATATCATTAAGGTAATTTTATGACAACTAAGCCTGAACACCTAGAGGGATCAACCTAGAGGGAGGGTTGAGACCAACTGAAGATGTGGTTATCTTGTCATTTCTGGAGAGAAGCTGAGATAGAAGAGAGAAAGAAATTAGAGATTTCTCCTCATTTAAAAGAAAATAAAATCACTGTATTCTTGCTCTTGGAAAAAGACATTATTATAGCCAATTTACTAAATGGTATGAAACTTCATTTTCAAAATGGAAGAAAAGCCATGGAGTTGCAGTAAGATAACTGGCTAGGGAGTCTTCTCATAGTTAAAATATTATAAATAGTCATGCCTCTGCTTTATTATTTATTTTATTGTCAATAAATTGCACATTAAGTAACTTATATTTATTTTATTCTTAGAGACTAAGACATTTGATATATAGACATATCACTAACTACTATTGCAGGGGGAATATTTCTCTGCTTTATTAGAAAAAACAATTTGATTAAATGGGATAAATTGAGCTTAGTTAAATAAACGAAATATTTGTTGAAAATGTATTGATTAATAAGAATGTATACCTCATGATTTATCCTAGCATTCAAGATGATAAGGCTAATTGTGGGAAATAGGCAAAGAACCTACATGTGAGGCTGGTGACCTGTTACACATGATCAGTCATCCTATTCACCTTGTCACATCTGCAAAATGAGGAAGTCAGACTAGATGGCCTCTAAATTCTCTTCAAGTTTTAAATCTATGATTGTATCACTCTGTGGTCTTCATATTGACCTGCAATATAGTGCAAGCCATGCTGTTTAGCTGCAAATATTTCAAATTAAGCATGATCCATAGATCCTGAGTCATGATTGATGTGTAGTTATCTCTAGAGATAAGGTGGAGATAGATTTGATTGCTAACTAGAAGGCCAGAACTAAGTTCTAGATTAAGCAAAAGCTTGTGTTGATTGATTGTGACCTTCTTTATAGCTATGACCTTGCTGGGAAAATGGGGGTAGGGGGTTGGAAAAGCCTGTTTACTATGGGAAGATTTACAACCCTAAGTCTGTGGGCTTTAAAAGAACTGAAGCAATATAATAAAATAAATGCAAATTAGTCATGTAATTATTTTTTTCATGTAAACAAGAACATTAAAAATGTTTTGAATGTGGCAGATACATCAATGACGCAGTGTTTCCCCAAACCTTGATTCAACCCACACAAAAAGAAAAATTCCCTTCAATAAATGTATATATCAATTTGGAATAAAAGAATGAGATATAACTGGGGGAAGGGGGAGGGCAGTATGGAAGGAAGAGAGGATTAGGTGATAGAGTAGGAAGAAAACAGAAGAGTAAGACCAAAAGACCTTTACAAGGGAATGGTGGGGGGCAGGGAGGACAACTATGAAAATAGAAGACAGGGATCAGAATTTTTGGAATAAATGAAAAAATGCAAAGGAAAAATAAGCCTACCTTCTATTTTGAGGGAAGTTTTCTCAAAAAAAAAAACCATAGAACTAGTGAATGGAAGGAAGTAAAATATAATAAGAATAGAAAGGTAGGAAGAGGTTAGCTTATGAAGAGTGTTAAATGCCAAACAGGTGGCTTTACATTTGATCCTCGAGATAATTAGAAGCTATTGGAGTTTATTGAGCTGAAGGTGACATGATCAGTTCTATACTTTAGAAAAATTTCTTTGGTAGCTAAGTGGAAGATGGAACAGAGTGTGGAAAGACTTGAGTCAGAAAGACCTGAGTCAGAAAGACCAACTAGAAGGCAATGCAGATAATCTATGTGAGACCAATTACAAGACTAATTACATAATTGATGTGAGAGGTGATGAGAGCCTGGGCTAGGTTAATGGCTACCTGAGTGAAGAGAAAGAGGTACAAATGAGAAATATCAAGATAAAAATGACAAGATCATTGAAGAGGTCTAGAGATGTTGGGGTGCTGGGATCTCCCAGATAGCAATGCGGGCTTGCCTGAAAGAATTCAACCCAAATCTTCTTCCAGCCAGAGAAATAGTTTATTAAAGATAAAGTATATAGGCCAGACTCCCAAGGAACCCAAACATCAGTGACACCCATAAGGAAGAGCAGGCAGGAGAAAACCTCAGCCTCTAGGCATGAGAGATTCTCAGCTTCTAAATGCATGATAAGGTGGATCTTAAATACACTAAAGTAACTTTGGGTGGCCAGAGGAAGGGGGGTTGGTTGGGAAAAGTGTTTAGGTGAGAATGTTTGGAAGGTCTGAGAGATTTGAATAAACAATGAGAATAGATAATGAAGGGAACTGAAAGGTAGAAGTTTGCTTTCAAAGGGAGATAAAGAGAGTAGATAAGGAACCTAAAAGTTTAAGGGTTTTCTGGGACCTGTAGACAAACTTCTTTTTAGAGCTAGGGTAAAGGTGCATTTGAATAAGATTGAAAAGTAAGGTTAAGCCTTTCAAAGAGAGATAAAGTGAGTCTACAAGGAATCTAAAAGTTTAAGGGTCTTCTGGGGTCTGTAAACAAAGGAGCCAAATTCCTTTTGGTGAAAAGGGGCAAAGGTCTCTGAAACTGAATGAAACCCCATCAATCAGGGCAATAAATGGCATATGTGAGGTAAAAGAGATGGATGATACTGAACTTTGGATTTGGGGAGACTGGAAGTTGTAGTGCCTTGAATATTGGGAAGTGCAGAAGAGAGGGATAAGATAGACTTCTCTTTTGGATACATTGAGCTTGAGATGCCCATGGGACATAAGGAGAAAAGCCAGCTACTTACATAGTTATTTATGTGTTTTCTCTTCTCTGTTAGAAAATAAGTTCTTAGGGGCAGCTAGGTGGCACAGTGGATAGAGCACCGGCCCTGAAGTCAGGAGGACCTGAGTTCAAATCCGGCCTCAGACCAAACACTGGACACTTACTAGCTGTGTGACCCTGGGCAAGTCACTTAACCCCAATTGCCTAAAAAAAAAGGTTCTTTGAGGCCAGGGGCTGTTTTTGCCTTTCCTTGTATCTTCATAACTTCTCTGAGAACCTGGCACAGATTAAGGACTTAATAAACACTTGTGAAATGATTGAATGAATGGATGGGAAGGGTGGATGAATGAATGAAGTGGGTCTTTAGGTAAGAAGAGAGAATTAAGCTGCATATGCAAATCTGGAAATCATATGGAGAGAGACAATTGAACTGGAGGGAGACAGAGAAGTGGTCAGACATTTGGTAGTGATGAGGATGGGATCTAGACCCCAAAAAAGAAAAACCCTGGACTTTCCCACGTGGCTAAATCTCTGGCATTTGCCTGAGGCTATAATCCCATCAACTGGCCTTTTTTTACTGCCTACACCCAACCCACCAATTCTCTGTTACACTAAACCTAACCTAGCAGTCCATTGTCTTACCTCCCTATGGCCCCAGGCCACTTTCCACCCTTAATTCTATCTAGGCTCTATTCTCCCTTGGCCACCCCTAGAGTTCTATTACCTCATAGACTACTTGACCACTCCTAGATCCCTCCCATAGTCTTTCTATATATAAGGTCCATCTTGTCTCTATTAAAATGCTTCCTGCCCAATATGATGGATGTTCTAATAAACCTTGTCTTTGGCTGAAAGAAGGCTTGAGTAGAATTCTTTCAGGCAGCACTTGTGTGTTCTTATTTTGGGGTCCCAGTACCCTTAAACCCCTAAACTTCATCAGTAGGAGAACCAGAAGAGAGCCTCAGACAAAGGGATCTTTTAGCTGGAACACACCAACTTGATGATGGCAAGCAGTGATTAGTGTCCCAATTTTATTTTAGCAATCAATATCAATGCACTTTTATAAAGAAATATTTACTGATAGGATACGGCAAGAAAAAAAGCAGAAAACATTCCCCGAAACAGAATCATACTCTCTTCTCTACCACCTTTGTCCCTAGGGACAATGAGTTTCAAATTCAGTTGGTTGCTTTAAGCATTCGCCCCACCAAGCTCCCTTATCAAGGAAGAGTAGCTGATGTCACAATAGATAATAACTATGACTGATTTACAGCTGAGCTAGGCCCTTCTGGTCAGTCTTCTGGGCCTGGTAGGCACTTTCCCTGGCCCTCTGGGCTTTCACGAAGGTACCCTAATCTATTTCATCTTTAGTACTCCACCTAAGAATGGTAAAGAATAGAAAACATACTAAATAGTCACACTATCTACGCATGTGGACACAAGTCAGCAGTTCTGGTAGAGAGTTAAAGGTTGGAGGCCTCTCTCTCCACCTGAAGGCTTATATCACTGGCTATTAAAATACATTCAGGAAAGTGAGAGCCTGAAATACCTGGTTAGTGTTTTTATTAGCATACTATAACAATTGAATTAAAGGCTTTGGGCTTTTAATTCCTTACCTCAACTGACTACTTGCTGCCATATGAATAGTGCAACTTTTCAGTTTGTTTTCTCTTCTTTATTACTCTTTGATGGAGTATTGAAGACTGAATAATCACTTCATAAATTTCTAAAATAAACGGTGGGCAATGAAATATCTTTTTTTTTTTTATGATTTATCCTCCATTATTATCTAGTCAAAGACCAAAAAAAAGAACCTTGCCTTGCTACCAACTTAATGATGAATTATGCTAGCCTTTGGAACTACCTCAAGCAGTTTTTCATTAGGGCCCCTATTAAAATCCTTTTCAGATTGGTATGATTGGCCAAAGCTAGTGTGTTATCAGAGAGGCCCTTCAGCATCTCTGATAAAATGTTGGAAGCAAAAGAGAGGAAAAGAGTACTTATAATTATGGTGTTTTTGTTTTATCCCTCCTTGAGATCTGCTCATTTCATAATTACAAACAGAAAGGCTTTACTAAGATAGGCATAAATTCTTTTGTCCTGCCTAATCATCAACTGTTAACATAGTTGGGAATTTATTTTTCTTCAGACTACACTGGATAACAAGCACATCATTAATGCAACAATTTTGATGCCATTAAAAGTTGATGCAGAACTACTTAAAGACTAAGAATTTTACCTCTTACTGGATTTGTGTATGAACTTTTGAGGATAGGGCTGATTGCTCTCTTATTAGAACCAGGTGAAGGATATAAACTGACAGGTGATTGTAGAGCCCACTTACCTATGCATTTCACAATGCTAGAGGTGACCCAGGGTTCCCCCTCATGCTTTCTAGAAACTTGAGTGCTCTGCCAGGGATAGAGTAATCCTATTGGCAGGATTTTTGGGCCCCATTTTCTTTGCTTAACATATGTAATTATAAGAAAACAAATTACAGTAATAAAATGAGACAAGAAGGCCAGTTTTATATGGACAAAAGTGCACCTTAGTCATAAATGACAGTCTGTCACATAAGCAAAGGTGGAAAAGAGAATAGCTCTTTGCTGACTTTATTGTTGTTTAAATAATTCATCAGCGTCTGCAAACTACTTATTGATTCCCAACATGTGTAACACAAGAAAGGCAAAGAAAGTTCCAACTCCTACTCTTTGTCTCTATCTCTCTTTCTTTTTTTCTGTCTCTCTGTCTCTGTCTCTATGGTTGTCTGTCTGTCTCTCTCTCTGTTTCACTCTCAATTCTACTTGTCACAGATTCCAAATGATCTACAATTGTACATACCCCAAGAAAAATGAAGCTTTTCTATTCTTCTAGATGTTTTGATTTGGCACAGTGGATAGAACACTGGGCTTGAAGTCAAAAGACCTGAGTTCAAATCCAGACTCAAATACTTCCTAGCTGTGTGACCCTGGATAAGTCACTTAACCCTATTTGCCCGAGTTTCCTCATCTGTAAACTGAACTGGAGACAGAAATGGCAAACGGCTTCAGTATCTTTGCCAAGAAAAAAACAAATGGGGTCAAAAAGAGTGAACATGACTGAAATGACTGAAGAAGGGTAGCAAGGTGGTAGAGTGGATAAAATACCAACCCTGGAATCAGAAGGCCTTGAGTTGAAATCTGCCTTCAGACACTTACTAGCTGTGTGACCCTGGGCAAGTCACTTAACTCCAATTGCCTCAAAAAAAAAAAAAAAGAAAAGAAATGACTGAACAAAAATAATAAGTTTTTATTGTGTATTTCCTTCAAAGTACTTAAGACCCTAACTGACTAAGACTAATCCTCATGACACTCTTAGGGGCTAGGTAATATGTATGAACAATTAGCAAGATAGAGATTTGAGCAGTGATGACAAGAAGACCTTGCCTCAAATTTTGCCCTTAATGCTTACAATCTATGTTAACATGAAGCAAGTTATTTAACATAAAGGTTTTTTTAAGCAACTCCCTAGCAGTGAGGACAAATAAATCACTGGAGTAAAAGAATCTCCTTGCAGCTGAAACAGAATTGATTTACATGTTGAAAAGTATACTCGACTGGCAGCCATTTTTGTTCATTTGTGTGATTGGTTGATTGTATGATAGGCTGTTGTTCCTTTTTTCCTTCCACCATTTCCTATAGCAGGAGTCCTCTTGACTTTTGTCTTGTCACTGCATTACAATGACTGTAGGAGAGAGTGAGTCTGATGACTTTCAGGAGCTCTCCCTCCCTTCAATCCAATTCATACAGAAGTCATCACCCTCATGATGTCATTGGTCCTCTCTGAGAACAAAGAAGAAACAACAAAAAGAAAGGGTTCTGCATGAGGACTTCATGCAGAGAGAAGGATTTCCAGAGTAGGTGATGTGAGTTAAACCCTTGTCACACATTTCTTACATGTGTGCTTCACTATTAGTATAGTCCAGGTTTAAGCTTATTTGTCCCAGGGATGCTGTGTGTATCTATGGGAAAGAGGAAACCACATTTTAGGAGAATGTTTATATTAACTATATTTACCATGTTATATGAGCATAGTAGTAGCTCCCTCTAGGGACTCATCATGCCAATTTGAGCAGAAGGTGGGGAATGCTGCTATCCCTCCTCCTCTCCTCCTCTTCCTCTTTCCCTCATTAAATGTGTCCGCACCTCCCTACATGTGAGTGCTCTCTCCGTAGGAATATAATTTTGTTCATTTTTATTTTGTAAGATATTTTGGGGTTTGGGGTCTAATTTTTTTTTAATTTCTTTTTCTTTTTTACAGTGGGACAGTTTACTTTTTTGTCCTGTGCAGTTTTCATTTATGAATTTTTAAGATATAACTGAAAAAAAAAAAAAACAGGCTTTAAAAAAGCCCATTGTTTGCCCTGGATAGAGCGAGTACTGGCCCTGGAGTCAGGAGATCCTGAGTTCAAATCCAGCCTCAGACACATAACACTCACCACCAGCTGTGTGACTCTGGGCCGGTCACTTACCCCCAGTTGCCTCAGAAAAAAAACAAAACAAAACAAAACAACAAAACAACAACAACAAAAACAAGCAAACAAACAAACAAAACAAAATTGTGTTTCTAATGGAGCTCCTTGACTAGCCTTTAAACCCAAATCCCTATGGCTGTCATTGACTGGCCAACAATAGTCCTCAAACCAAATTTTTGGGTCATTGTTTAAGTTTTGACGGCTTAGAATGAGTGTAAATAGCAATTGTTTTCTGTTCTGGCCAGAAACTCTGAGTGTTCCCCTCCCAGAATGATAGTTTTCTGAATGTCCATGAGACCTAGGAAAGATCTTAATTTAGAAAGGCCAAGGTCTTTCATTGCACCCTATGCCACGGACGATCATCTTGACTTTTGTGTTTCCACTGGACTTCAATAACTTTGGGGAGGGGGGAAAAAAGCAAGGTGGTCAACAGCATAGCTCTGCCTCACAAATCCAGTTCACTCACAGATCAAGACATCACCCTTATTGGTCCCCTTTGAAAGCAAAGATAAACAAGAACAACCTATAACAGGCAGCTAGGTGGCACAGTGGAAAGAGGGCTGGGCCTGGAGTCAGGAAAACTCATTTTCCTGAGTTCAGATCTTTCTTTAGACTAGCTGTGGCACTCTAAGCAAGTCATTTAACCCTGTTTGCCTCAGTTTCCTCATCTGCAAAATGAGCTGGGGAAGGAAATTACAAACCACTCCAATATCTTTGCCAAGAAAACCGGAAATGAGGTCAGGAAAAATTGTATAGCACTACAAAACATCTGAACAACAATTACTTATAGTGGCAGTAATTCATGTAAAATTTTGGCCCCATTGTCCTTTTTCTCTTTACTGCTTTTCTCCCCATAGAATTGGATAATCATCATATTACAGTTTAATGATCACTGACTCGGGAGTCAAAAGACCTGAATTCAAATACACCTGTGTGAGCTTGGCCAAATTCACTGAATCTGCGTCGGTTTCCTTATCTTTCAAACAATGTTTCACAAGATGGCTCTATGAACATTGGAAAGTTTGCTGAACCTCCTGTAGTTACTTCTTTGTGGATCTTAGAAATAAGGCCTTAGAGAAATAAAGCCTTCTAGCTAAAAACAAAACTAAGCTCGGAGCGAGTGAAGAATCATTTATTTAAGGTTCTGGCGAGAGAACCAGGCACATCTCTCGGAAGAGATTGTCCCAATTACAGAAGCGAGAAAAAGTTTTATCCTGTTAGAACGCTGGGACTCCTCCCTTCCAGGCCCGGATTGGTCCTTTCCTTTCCAGGTTATAATCTTACACATCCATCCATCCCATGTCCCCTTGACATGCCCCCCTATCCCCTCATCATCCAAAAGCCTTTGTCCTACTTAGGGCTGGTTAAAACCTATTCTGCCCTCTAGAACTTTGGGGTCTATTAAAAGATTAGGGCCCTTCTCTTTGGCTTGCCCTTTCAAGGTTTTGCAAGCTTGTTAAAACAATGTAACTTCTTTGCTGATGTTGTAAGATGTCAAAGGTTATCTTAAATTGTGGGAGCCCTTCCATTATTACTAATGTCTTTGCTGATGTTGTAAGATATCAGAGGTTATCTTAAATTGTGGGACCATGATACCTTGTCCCTTACATTAGACTACTATAATTCAAGTTTCTTTGCACCTATTTTAGTCCTCTTTCTACCATACCAAACTGCCTCATATGATAAATTAAAGGCTAGACCAAAAAAAAAAAAAAAGCAAGAAAAGTATCATAAGGAAACACAATGGTGGCATATGGGCAGATAAATTTAGGAGTCTTTTCTCTGGACTTTCACTCATTACACCAAATAATATAATTCAGGCAAAGTGGCCTAGTAGATAGAAGTCTGAGCAGTGAAGCCAGGAAGACCTTGACTCAAATCTTATCCTTGCTGCTTACTAGTTATGTTACCATTGGGCAAATTATTTAACATAAAGATTTTTCAAGCAACTCCCCAGGACTCATTCTACGCTGTGCATATTTTAGATATCTGATTTAGTAGAAGAAATTTTCAAACTGGGAATTCTTCTTGATGATAAAATCACATACTCAAGCATTTAAATCAATAAGGAAAGACCTGGAAAGTATAGATGACTAGGAGGTTAAAATGGTATATGACAGAGTAACAAAATTATATTTTCAGGACAATTAGAATTAAAGGGGATTCTTCAATGAGTCAAAGGTGTCCAAGACTATAAAATTCCAAGGATAGATACTGATTTGTCAATTTGTAGAAGCAAATTTGAGTCAACTTGGGGAATGGCGTTTCACATAACTGATGAAAATTCTTATATAAAAATGAGAAGAAAAATGATGATGAATTTTAGCCCAATGGGTTTGTGAAGGTTATAAGTGCCTGCAAATAACACTTATCAAAAATGCTTCCTTAGCTGCTGGAAGAGAATGATGGCACAATACTATAATTGGCATAATAAATTTTTATTAAATATCGAGGAAATGACAAGTAAGTACCTGATGTCAGTTGCAAATTTGAGGAGTAAAACACAAGGAAATATATTGTATTTTATCATAATCTTCATTCTTTCCCTGCAATATTTGTAAAAAAAAAATGGTGTTTTTTTTTAAATTTACTAAGCTTTCAAATATAAAATGCATAGACAGATTTACTTATTGAACCACTGTGATCTTTTCTGCTAATTCATTCATACAAACCTAACATCTTCCCTATTGTACATTTACTAAAATACGTGCATATTTTTTCCAACTCTCTTGGAAAAGAAAGACCAAAAATTCAAAGACAGAAGGCACCTTTGAGGACATCTAGACCATTACCCTAATCTTTATGGATCAGGGTGCTAACACCCAGGGAACCAAGATGATTAGTTTATTCATCATAACAAAGGGAAAAATTGCAGAATTGAGATTTGAACCTAAGGCCTCTGACTCCAAGGTCAGCGAACTTTCCAGTACATCACATCAGATGCCAAGAAATTAGTGAGATGGGTTTTTAAATGACTAATTCACATGAAAAACAAAATCATGTAACTCAGGGGACATTCAAAATTAATTAGTAAAGCCACATACAACAGATTTACCCTAAGTTCCTTTATCTATTATAATACTTATTCATTCTGTTTTTTTATTTTAAAACTTAATCTAAAGATCAATATAGCAAATATCCAAAAAGACTAACATTTAAAATGATTTCTTAGAAGATTGTCAATTTTTTTTTATTAATTTCAGGTTTGTTTTTTTTTAACGTACATGTTAACATTGAAAGGAAATGGAATTGCCTTATTTGCTTCCAAACTGAAGAAAGATTTATTTTAAATTTGATAGCATATATCAACATTACTTATTAAGTCTACTTCTCAATAATTTACATCTAAAATGAATTTCAATGCATAAAATATCACCTCTTTTCAATCTTTCCTTCTAAGCCACCATGTGAATATTTGGTGGACCACTGTCATTTGCTATTCCACTAGTATGTGTATAATTGTTTTGTTTTCTTTCATTTTGTTTCTTTTTTTAAAGTATTTCAAAATAGCCTTCCCAATTTATTTATAGTCTTCATCTTTCTTCATATTTGTTGATGTTGTATAATATTACATTACATTGTTAAAATACCATAATTTGCTTGAACATTTATTTTCTGAGGCTGGGGGTAGGGGACATTGACCTCATTTCCATTATTGTTGTTTTACAAAAGCAGAGCTTGTATAAATGTTGTCTGATCTTATAGACGTACAGAATATGTCTGTTGTCTGTGCACAGTCAGACTGTCAACTTATCGGAGATAAAATTAGAAATTATAATACATAACAAAAAAGAAGAGTAATGAAACTATTACATACAATGCTTTTATTTAAGCTTGGGTTATTTAAACAAGTCTTTGTATTAATAATAATAATAAGGAAATTGATAATAAAAATGACATTGGCACTGACTATAATAATTTCATCCTGAAATTTAAACAATGAAAATGAGTTCTACGATAAGATCCAAAGAGCTCACACAAAACCTTAGAAAACAAATATTTGGCTAGCTCACCATTAGGGAGATATGACTGCCAAAGGCAATACTGGGTTAAAGTACATAAACACATTTGTAAAAGCTTGTGGAGAATGGTGACAGACAATTATGAACAAGATAATTTCATAAAACAGAAGCAGTGAAGGGTAAAACCAGGTTAAAGAAAACTTGGCAAGTTATTGAACCATAAGCAAAGTAATCCCACGGGCATTCAAGACTGGAAACAGAAGGAACTACAAAAAGAAAAAAAAATAATTACAATCAACAGTTTTTTTCCCCTTGCTAGTGGAACCACCATATTTATATTCTAACATCATAGTACCTGGAATGATTACAAACAAGGTAAAAAACTAAAGAGAACAAAGATAGCAAAAGCAGTTAGACGGAATCAAATATGTAGATTGGAAATCCATATTGGTGATTATACAGTTGTGAGGACATAGAGGCAACAATTTTTGAGATATTGAAAGAAAGGGTAAGATACTAAAATTGGAGGGGTGGTTATACCTTATTGATCCCTTACTTCCAATACCCCCACCAAAAAAAGTGACTAAGAAAATATCAGTAACCAATGACCTATATGACTATCTCTTCTACACAAAATCTTATGAGGGTCATCTTTACATGAATTGAGGGTATCCTTGATAAGAGTATTGGTAGAGAAAAACCAGACATTTGGAAATAGTATTTAGTAATGGACAACATCTATACCATCCCACAATTACTTGATAGATATTTATAAGATTGCATTGTGTTTATCGCTTGTTGATTCAAAAAAAAAGCTTCAAAGGAAAAGAATAAAAAAATTACCTTAAAGGCTATTTTACTACAAAATTTTCTTCATTTCTGTATGAAGATCATTCAAGATTTCCTAGAAGCAATAACACAAATAGTCCCATTTGATGACCCTCTGATGGTAAATATCAGATGAGACCACTATGAAGGAGATCCTGTGTGGAGTCCAGAGCCAGTATAGTTTGATTCTTCATGGATGACAAATGGATGAAGAATCTGTTTATTTGATTTCAACAAGCAGCACATAAATGGACTTCCCTTAGAACTTGTGCATGTCTGCAACATGAAATAACAGACAAATAGTGAGCTGGATCCAGATTTAGAAAAGGAGGGTAACAGTTGATGTTTTGCCTTTGAGAAATTACCAAGCCCATTTTCTTGACCCTAAATATTTCCTCTGTATAAACATTTTACTGGAATCTATCATTGTATGTCAACAAGTCATGAAAAACATTGCCTAAGAGCTAAAAAACAAAATACAAAAGACAATGGAAAGACACATGGTGGGTACAAAAAAAAGCAACAACATAAACCAATGAGGAACGTCAAAGAACAGGAGTGAAGAAAGTGATCAAATAATCACGATAGGAAAAGAAGACAGACAAGTCGGTCAAATAGCAAAAGTGAGAGACAATGGTGGATAACTAGAGAGCCCCACTCTTACCCTAAGATATGTATATTATGTGTGTAATATTATGTATGTAATAATGTATGTAAACACACACATACACACATACACACACGCACACACACACACACACACACATATATATGTTTAGGTGGGGGACAATAAGTCTTTCAAAGAACTTTTGGAGCAACATAAGTAGAAGATGCACAGATAATTCAGCATTAATAGGCTGGAATTTGCATCTGTAGAGAGAACTCCCACACAGAATGATCACAAATCTATCTGAGTATTAAAATAATTTATCTCATAACAGATATTGAATAGTATTTTCTTCCTCTACATTCACAAAAAATCTGTGTTACATAACAGTTAAATGATACTGAAATGTGGGGAGAATTATCCCATGATGCTCTTTTTTGTTGGTTGGTTTTGTTTTTTTTAGGATAATTCTTTGATGAACATTCTATAATTTTTTCCTGAAATTAGTCTATTTCAATGACTAAATGAGTTCCCTCTTCATAAAGCAATTCGTTATTGGCCTGTTTAATTTATTTTCCTTAGCTTTATTTATTTTATTTGTTATTTTTATATAACATTTGCTTTCTTTAATCTTTGATATTTTGGGAAATATTCTCTAAATTGTTTATTATTCTGAACTTCTTTGTTGTATACGTACTAGTTAATGATCATTTTCCTTATTTCATTTCCATTCATTGTTATGTCCTCGTATTTCTGATTTGGGTAATTTAATTTTTTATAAACTTATTTTTGATTAAATATACAAATAATTGATTGGTCTCATTGAAGTTAAAAATTAAGGTATCCTTTTTATTTATCATTTCAACATCATTATTTTTTAAATTATGGATTTTTCACTTTCTCTTGATTATTTGCTCTTCTTATTCTTTGGATGTATTCATTTGTTATTCTCTAATTTTTTGAAGTAAAAGCTGAATCAGTTAATTTTTATCATTTGTTCTTCATTAATATGTGTTTAGGGATACAGTTTTTTCTTTAAGTATTGTTTTCTTTTTTTCTTTTCTTTTTCTTTTTTAGGCAATTGGGGTTAAGTGACTTGCCCAGGGTCACACAGCTACTAAGTGTCAAGTGTTTGGTCTGAGGATAAATTTGAACTCAGATTCTCCTGACTTCAGGGACGGTACTCTATCTACTCTACCACCTAGCTGCTCCTAAGTGTTGTTTTAGTTAAACCCCAATACATTGCATATTATAATTATGTTATTATCTTTAATGTAATCCTTGCTTTTATAATTTATTCTTTAATTCAAGGATTATTGAATAATCACAAGTCTCAATATAGGTCTGCATTTTATATCATTTTTTTTCTCATTTGTCAATATTGTTGTTATATTGTGATCCATAAATGCAATGACTAGTTTGTTGTTGTAGTTTTTTTTCTGAATGTATCAGTAAGTTCTTTGTAATGTAAAATAACAACAATTTTATAAGTGCCCTATGTGTGAGCACATAAATTTAGGCACATAAATTCTAAATCTAATGTGTATTCTACTTTTTTCTATTTAGTTATGTTGATATATAAATAAAATTTGCTTTATTTACTACTTTAAGTTTAGAATAATTTCTCTATTTTTATCATATTCTCTTTTGGCATATCAAATTACTATTATTAATTTTAATATTTTAAATGTAGAGTCTTAAAATTTATAATGTCATGTGTTTTGCCAATAAAATTATATATTTTATACTCCCTGGTTATCTCTTTTAAATGATTTTGAAATTGAATTAGCCTTTTTTTTTTTTAGATTGCTTTATTATAGATTTTCTGCAGCTATCTGGAACACGGTAAATGTTACTCTATTGCTAATCTATAGTAGATGTATAGTGTCAATTTTACTCTTTACTCTTTTTTAAAGGATTGAATTTGCCTTTCCTCTCAGCGTCCACTCTATCCTTTGCTTGTGAATCATTGCTGCCAGTCAATACTGTGGGGAGAGGGATGGTTATCATAACACTTTGCTAATAAGAAGGTAGGAATCAAGTATCAGCCAAACTTCAAAGTTTACAAGGTCCTCCTTCAACCAAGAGGAGTTTTGTTTTGTTTTGGGGGAGAGAATAGGGAGAGGCATGCTGCAGCCAGCTCATACCAGCTTTTGAGACCCCACAGTTAAAATTTTAGTATGAGAATTTATATTTTGGAAGTAGGAAATCTTCAAATCAGGGCTTGATTTATTCTTTGGCTGATTGTCCACACTTAAGAAAGTGATGGGAAAATGTTAATAATGTAGGTTAAACTTAAAAGTGCATGTGCATAGTTTTGGTTGTTATTGTTTTTACTCAGGTAATTAAACTCCCACATATGCCTATATTGCTGAATAAACATAGCTTGAGTTTAAAAAGAGTGCGGTAGAAAGCTTGGAAAATGAATTCATCATGGGTCTAAAGACCAGGCAACTAGAAGGTAATGATGATAAGGAAAATAACAAAAATGATGAATGATGATGATAATGATAACTGGCATATATGCACATATATATATACATAGTATATATACAAAGTACTTTATATTAATTATCTTCTTCTGGTTGTATGTTTTGATCTTCTTTGTCACCAAAGTAAGATAATATAGTCTGACTCTTTTTGCACTGTTTACTCATGATCCCGGCCAATTACTTGAGTTTTAAACTCTTTGTTAAGGTAGGAGTCTGCTTCCAATATGGAGAATGTACTGTCCCAAGCTTTGGGGTTTGTACAGCTGTTTTCAGAGATACTTTTAGGGACCTGAAAATTTTCAGTTCTTCCAAGGTGGTATGATGAGGGGCGAGTTGTTTCCTCTCCACCACCACTACAAGCTCCACCACTCCAGCGCTCCTCCTTGTCCCAGAACCACCCCTCAGAACTATGACCCATATCCAAGCATGGGCAAAGCAAGAGATACCTGCCTCAGCACTGGCAAAGAAATCCCTGCAATCCCCCTCTGATCAGCCACTCAATTCCCCCTCAGTGTGTGGGCCAGAAGCTCAGGAGGCAGCCGCTGCCCTGGGGGTGGCTGAGACCTAGCTTCTCTCACCGTAGTCACAGACTTTTCCCACTGACCTTCTAAGTTGTCTTTGGCATTCGTGAGTTGAGAAGTCTGGAAACCGCCACAGCTGCCTGCAATTCAGTCCTCTGAGGCCTGCTCCAGGTTTGCTGTGCCCTGCGTGCCCATGCTGAACTGTGCTCCTCTCCCTACCTGGTGTAATATACCTTTCCAATCAGCCATCCAGGTTGTCCTGGGCTGGAAATTTGTTTTACTCTATTTTTTTTTTGTGGGTTTGGCTGTGTTAGAATTTGTTTAGAGTCATTTTTTATAGGTATTTGGAGGGGTTTGAGGGAGAGCTCAAGACAGTCGCTGCTTTCCCTCTGCCATCTTGGCTCCGCCCCCCTATATTAATTATTTTATTTGAACTGAACAACTCTGCAAGGAGGAGGTTACAGTCTAATATTCCCTCCCCACTCCAAGCAATTCCTTCTTGGAAATTTGGCTGGAATTACTGACATCACTAACCTTTGGAACACTTAAGTTTCTCAGTTCTAACAACAGTTTAATATTTTATAGACAACCCATATGGTGCAATCAGCTTACTCAACCAATCAGAACAGAGGTCCTATCATACCTTTACTCTAGTTCATTTGATAGCTATAAAAGACTTTTTACTCACTTAGTATGACATCTTTAATTGATTCATTAAGGTGTGTTTTTATATGGTTAAGATGTTCATCTTATTACATACTTTAAGTGGAGTGGGGTAATTTATTGATAGACTCATCTACCCTCATCCTTAAATTAATTAACAGACTTTTTCTTTTTTCTTGTATGCAAAATGCTTAAAAATCATTTCTACCTGCTGGAGAACTGAAATCAAGATCTGGTTCTAATTGTGGGGAAAAAAAATAGTAGTCAATAATAACTTAGTGGGGCTATTGACTTTCTGTCTACATAATAGAAAAAAATGAAAAGAAAGACTGATGTAAGATTTTTGCTTCTTTATGAGGCTAGTAAATATTTTCTATAAAATAATCAAATTAAATATATTTTGCATTAGAAATACTTTTAAAACAAATGAACAATAAACTTGATAACTACCCATTCATCCATAACCACCCAATATATTTATTGATAATCATATGAATTTAGACATGAAAAAAATAATTAGAGACCATCTTATCCAACTTCCTTTTATAAATGAATAAGTTGAGTGAGATATTGTGACAGTTTAATGTAGTGCAAAGACCAGCAGATTTAGAGTAAATGGACCTGAGTTCTAATTATCTTTCTCCTATTTCTCATTTCTGTGACTTCACACAACTTATATAACCATTCTCCATCTCATTTTATTCCTTTATAGAGTGAAGGAGCTATTCTAGGTGATAATGAGAATTCTTTCTTTTTTGAAAACCAGTGATTTGCTGAAGGTAATACAACACATGAATCATAGAGCCAGGACCTAAAATCAAGTTTCTGCATAAATACCATCACTCCTTTTGTATAGATTCACAAAATAAATAAATAAATTAAAGAAAGATACTCAGATATATAAAGGGACTGGCTTGCAGCACGAAGCTCATCAGTATTAGAGCCAAGATTCAAATATGACTTCTGGAAGCTACAAAGAGGGAATTTTTGGTTGAATTTATAAATGGGGGAAGGAGGGGTAGAACTTTCCTAGCACCTAGTTCAATCCAAACCATGCTGAAGTGGAAAGAGCACTCAATCAAGCAATCAACATCTATTTTAGTGCCTACTAAGTACTAGGCACCATGCTAAGCACTAAGACTTGTTATTGCATTACTTGAGTTTGAATTCCACTTCTTCTACTTCATATGTTTGGGAGCTTCAATACTCTCCATGTCTCAGTTTTCTTATCTGCAAAATGAGAAAGTTGGACTAAGTGATCTTCAAGATCCATTCTTTCTCCTGATCTACAATCCAATGACCCGATTTGGGAGAAGATGAGATCCCTTCACAAGAGGGTCTTTAAGCAGAGTCTGCATGACAGTTTGTTGGTTAGGTTGAAAAGAAGAATCCTGGTTTGTTTACAGGTCAGAATAAAAGAGCTCTGAAATTCCTGCCATTTCTATGAGTTTTGTGGTTCTTTCTGTATGCCCAGCATTCTTTCCATTACTTTAAGACCACAGTTACTTTTTCCCCTGATGGCTTGGTTTATTCCTTGCATAATATTTCCAGTGGAAGACCAAATGTAAAAAAAAAAAATTCTAATCAATAATACATGTTGTCAAGCATACAAAGAATGATTTTGAATAAAAATGAAATCAAAAGCAGCATCACCATTCAAGAGTTTGAATTAAAGCAAAATTGAATTAAAGCTTAAAGAGCTGTCTGAATGTCGGTGCTAATGCAAGTAGTGGTTGAGATGAGTACATTCACATGGAATTTTCTAATCCAAGCATCTATATGCTGTTGAATTAAGCAGTGATATTTCTTTCTCCTTTCATCTCTGCTCATTTTTTAAAAAGAATTAAAATATATTTCATAGAAGAGACATGAGTAGTATTTTTGAAGTTAAAATGAAATACCAGAGAGGTCTTTCGTGTGCTTTTTCCATTTTCATTTGAAAGTTAAAACAGATTCATCTATCTAAATAGAAATAATGAATATATAGAGATGTTAGGGAGAGTATATGGAAAAGACTTTGTTATAACCAAACAGCTCTAATTTATACCGACTGGGATGCCAAGAAATTGGCAGGATTTGGCCCCAAATTCTGGGGATGACAGGAAGAAAAAAATACACGTAAGGCTATTTATATAATTCTATGCCATTCTTATCTGTGAGTCAAGATCATTTGGGGAAAATTACAAAAAAAAAAGCAGTCTAAGAAATCTCTCCTAATATCTTTAAATGGCAATGTGCAGTTGCTTAAATACAATCCCATTGGTCACTGTTAAGAGGAAGGCATTTTCCCTCTCTTTCATTAAATGTCAAATCTTGGTATATATATTTTTACAAAGTGACAAATCTCCTTCCAGATAGCTGTGTAGAATAATAAATTGCATGCTCAGGTGTCCATAGGAATGTTGATGCTTCCTCACTCTCTTACAACAGGAATGATTTACTGGGTCTCTGCCCCCACAGAAGAATGGTTATCGAGGGACCATATATTGCAGAGGATGGACTTTGGTTGTTATGCCTGGGTCAATCTGCCCTCCAAACATATTTACTTCTGGGTAGGGTCAGAATTGCCTATTTGTGGGGTAGATCTATTTATTACTTCTGCATATCTACCGGGACCTTGAGTATATGTGTGTATATCTCTGTGTATGTGCATGTGTGACAGAATAGTGGAGAGCAGAAAGTAACAGAGAGACAGATAAGGTAATTTCATCTTTCTTTAAATTCAGAGAAGTGACTTTTTTATTCACATTCACATTAAATACCACCATTGATGCCACCATCACAAACTGATGATGTGTAAAAGCAGACAAGTCAATGTCCAATGAGTTAGTCTTCCATGAATGATTCTAGGATTTGAGATTTTGCCGGTAGGGATATATTAAAGAAAACTGACATTTTCTTTTACCCTTAAAGTCTTTTATAATTCATCTCCTGATTATATTTTCGGAATAGTACACATTGCCTCTCATCCTTTCTTCTACCAAGCTCCCCTTTCCAGCCAAATTCATGTAATTGCACTTCTACACATATGACATTCTGACCCCCACTGTACCTTCGTATGAGTTATCTCATAAGGATGGAATGTTTTCTCTCGCTTCTTCTACCTCTTTGAACACTTAGCCTCCTTGGTCACCTCAATGCCACCTCTTCCAAGAGGCCTTTCCTGATTCTCATCACTATTCCCCATTTGCTCCATCATTAAAAAGTTGTTTTAGATATTCCTTATATTAATTTAGTGCTGGGCTTGGAGTTGGGGAGATGTGAATTCAAATCTCCCCTGACATTTACTCACTGTGTAACCCTGGGCAAGTTACTTAACCCTGTTTGCCTCAGTTTCCTCATCTATAAAATGATTTGGAGAAAGAAATGTCAAACTATTCCAGTATCTTTGTCAGTTGTTGTTTGGTCATGTCTGACTTTTCAGGCCCCCTTTGGAGTTTCCCTGGCAAAGATACTGGAGCATTTTGCCATAAGGAAATTGAGGCAAACCGGGTTTAGTGATTTGTCCAAGGACACATAGCTAGTAAGTGTTTGAGGCCAGATTTGAACTCAGGAAGATAAATTTTCCAGATTCCAATCCCAATGCTGTATCCACTGGACCACTTCGCGATCTGGAAAAGGAAATAGGAAACTACTCCAGTATCTTTGCCAAGAAAATGCCAAAAGGGGACACAGAGAGTTGGCCACAACTAAAATGACTGAATATCTTTTCTGTGAATGTTCTATAGCTCCCTCCTCTTAACCTGTGGTCTCTCAACTCTTTTTTTGTTTACACTTTCATAATTATATTATAATGTAATTGGTTGTTATTGTTGTTCAGCTGTTTCAGCTGTGTCTGACTCTTCATCACCCCATTTGGGGTTTTCTTGGCAAAGATACTGAAGTGGTTTGTCATTTCCTTCTCCAGATAATTTTCCAGTTGTGGAAACTGAGGCAAACAGAGTTAAGTGACTTGCCCAGGGTCTTATAGTTAGTATGTGTCTGAGGCTGGATTTAAACTCATTTTCTGACACTAGGCCTAGCACTCCATACACTGTACCACCTAACTGCCATATAATATAATTGGTTTCCTATTAATTTTATGTATTTCATATATATTTATATATATTTTATTCACATAGATTCATAACACACACATATATGTATATATACGTATGTATATATATGTGTATATACATATACATATACATATATTATATATATACATATAAGATTTTATGAATATAGCAGTCTTTGAGATCAAAGTTCTTCCATGATTTCTGATCCTACAAAGAACTTGCCCCATTTTATGGAATCATAGTATGGAAGCTTTAGGGCTAGTATAGAATGCAGAGATCATGAAATTCAACTCCTTCCTTTTACATGAGGAGGTTGAGGTACAAAGAGATTAAGCGTCTTGCTCATCATCCCTCAGCTAATCCCTGTCTTAGGTAGGATGTGAGCCCAGGTTTTTCTGACTCCATGTTCACTGTCCTACTCAATTTGCCATGTCTTTTCACTCCATGAAGGCATTCCTCTGGTCTCTTATCACTGAATGAAAATAGGAAGATCACTGACAAAATCAGCATATTAAGAGACAAAATCAGAAAGATGTAGAATGAAAAAGTGAAAACATTTATTAAGCAACTACTTTGAACTAGTTACTTTGATCAGTGCTACAGATACAAATATTTTAAAAGATACAGACCCTGCCACTTATGTCTTAACAGGGAAAAATAACAAATTTAGGGAGTAGTAGCCAATCAAGGTATTCTGCATTTGTTTATTTTTTCAGGGTCAGAAGGTGGCCTTTATAGTAGGGCTTCAAGGTTATTCAATGGTGCTATATGAGATTGCCAGAATGGATATATAGATAGGGTGGAAACTAGAACACAAATATTATCTGCTGTCAAGTGTCAGCTGGTAGATATCATGGACTAAGTGGGTTGGTTCTATGTACTCAGTCATCAATCAGTTTAGTGGGTTACTAGGGCAGGAATTCTAAAAATGAATATATTAATGTCTTCAATGACTGAAGCAGAAATTCAGAAAGATCAGGGTATGGAGGACTGGGTCTCAGCACCAATGTGGAGGATTCTGGATCAGGTGGAGAGAAGAAGGTCATAGGAAGCAGATAAATGGTGAGAAGGACTGGGAAGATGCCTACATGCACTGAGTTGTTTTCACTCCTGACTCTTTGATACAAGTTGCCTCTGCCTTCCTAAAAATAATAATAAAACAGATATTAAAAAGAAATTATAAAACCCTTTTAGCAGGGAAATTTCATCAAAAATGACTGTAGAATATACAAATAGGAAACCTAAGCACATGGCTATTGATCTATGATGACAAGAACTAAGAATATACAAGAAATAATATAATAATTTCTATCTTAGAACGCTTTGTGTTAGCAAAGGACTTTCACATATTCATCCTTAATTGACCTTCACAACAGCCCTTTGAGGTAAGTGAGACAAGTGTTATTATCATTATTTTATAGATAAAACAACTCAGTCTTGGAGGAATGAAATTACTTGCCCAGGGTCATATAGCTAATAAGCAGTAAGACTAGGACTTGAAACCAGAGTTTCTGACTCCAAATTCAAGTTCTTTGAAGTATGCCCCCTTATGTCTCAGTCTACTAAATATCGACTAAAGGTAATAAACTGCAGACACATACACACACACACATATACACATTGGCTGATTATTAATTATATATGGGTGTATATAGATATCTGTGTATAGACACATACATACATACATAGACACAAAAACAATATGTGTGTTCATATATATATGTATCTCTATCCATCCATCTATCTATCTAACTATCTGTCTGTCTGTCTATATCTATCTATCTATCTATCTATCTATCTATCTATCTATCTATCTATCTATCT